>NC_071505.1:53922721-54541375 GCF_027887155.1 Malaclemys terrapin pileata
ATACCACAAAAAGATCACAGGGAGCATTTCTGTATTGCACTCTAGAGGTGATAAATATTGTCTGCTCCTGCTCCCAATGAAATGGATAGCTCAATTCCCATTGTCTTCAGTTGGAAAGGGATTCAGGAAAAAAAGGACTTTTTGAAGATCATGATTGGTTCCAGGCTCTGATTTTTAAGTCATAGAATCTGCTACAATCAGAGATGGTTATTTAACCCTGTGACAGATGGAGCCAGTATGTCTCTGCCATCAAAGAGAGTAAAAATTAAATGTGAGTGAGCACAGAAGTCAGTAAATATGAGAGTAATTGGAGTGAACATGCTGAGACGATAAGGAAGGATACATTCTTGTCACTTTTTTTTTTTTTTTTGCCTTCAGCTTTGAAGCCAACCACTGGTCTGTGTAAGTGACCTCATTGGCTTACATTGGCAGAGGCTAAGGGGTTACATAAACACACAGCTCTGTATAAACCTTTTAGGGACACCTATCCAGAGCATCTCTCAAGATGACAAGACAAATGAGTGCCTCTCAGAAGATCGGCAAGAAGATTTGAGTCATCTCTTTACTTCTTAAGATTTTTTTTGCAGCTTGACCCTGGATTTATTAGTCTGTGTCGGTATATTATGTTGGCAGTAAAGAAGAGGTAGAGAAATAACCAGCTAGAAGAAAAACAAACCTGGTAAAAACTGTTTAATTTCATTATTCTCCATTTCTATGACTACTGAATGTATCTAGCTGCTGGCTACAGTTATCAAAAAGGCATGTCAGAAAATGTCCCAAAGGAAAGATGTGCTAATGCTGATGAGCAGTCACTGGGGTTCCAATTGGATGGTTTTAGCAAATGAATGTATGTTACTTTTGGAATTCAAGCCATGAGCTGGGTCTGGTTAAGTTTATTGGGCCAACGTTATGCTTATGTCCTAGATGATATATTCATAGTTCATTGTATTTGTTAAATGTAGCTCTTCTGGACTACTAAATACAGCACAGCATCTCAGGTAGAACAATAATTTAATAGATTCTTTTTACATTGTATGATTCAAAGCTAGCGGCCAGCATCTTATGACAAGATGGAGAATGAAATTGTCTCAGTATATCATGGCCTGCCAGAAAACCCGTTTGCTTGTTGCTGTTGGCCTGGCCATCTTTACTGTAACCCAGCTGAGAGATGGAGACATAAGTGTATTTAGAAATGTTCAGGCTGTAGTCTGGTTTGAAGACATTTCAAAGGTGAAGGAAGTTATCTGTTTAAAAAAAAAAAAAATAGAGCCTATTAAATATAGGTCTCTGTTAAGGCCTTTTGGAGTCGTGCTGTCTCAGAATATTTTTTCTGAAAAATTTCAGCCAAAACTGTTCAGCTGTTTCTGAGAACAAGGCTAGGGGAAAATACATTGTTTTGCTCATGTTAAAATTTTTTGTTTCCTTGTTTGTGAAGAGCTCCAGCAGCCCAATACTTTGGAGCAGGAACTTGAAATTTGGCAGAGGGGTGACTTTTCTGACACACCCTTTTGCCATCCCTGTGAAAACCTACACAAATTTGGCAGTCCACAGTTCATACATGCTTTGAATGTTTTGTAGACTGCTTTGAATTTAGCAGCTAAATTCCCCAAGGATTCCTTCTGTACAGAGTATGCCATACACCCTCACAGTGCCTACATATGACAAGACTGTGCATGCACCCAGGGACGGCTCCAGGGTTTTTGCTGCCCCAAGTGGCGGGGAAAGAAAAAAAAAAAAGCCGTGATCGTGGTCGGCGGCACTTCGGCGGCAGCTCCACCGTGCTGCTTTTTTCTTCAGCGGCACTTCCCTCTGAGAGGGACCGAGCGACCCGCTGCCAAAGAGCCAGATGTGCCGCCCCTTCCCCTTGGCCGCCCCAAGCACCTGCTTGCTGCGCTGGTGCCTGGAGCTGCTCTGCATGCACTATCTCTTCTGGGCAACTGATCAAGCACCGGCCTATGGCTACACGGGCTCACAAGGACTTTCCATGTAATGGCTGTTCCTGGCTGTTCTGACAGCAGTAAGCTGGTCTCTTCTGTGCTCTCAATGACACCCCCATGCTGGCACCAAGGCAGCTTGGAGGAGAAAAGTGACAGAGGCAGGAGGAGGAGAAAAGAATACAGAGGAGACAAAAAGCTGAACTCAGGGAGGAAGGGAAGGACAAGAATATATTAGTACAATGACTCTGATGATACTGGGACTGGTAGTATGAGGAAACTGGGACTTGTAACTATTGAGGGAATGGGCTGAGGACTGGGAGCCAGTTGGCCTGGGGCAGGGAGGGAATACTGAGATCAGATGAGGGGCTGTGGGAGGGGAGAGACTGACTGGCTGGGAAGGAAAAATATGTAATCGTGTTAAAGACTTTATCATAATGCATATGCACAGGGGTGTGAGGGCAAGGTGCAAATGAAAGTTGTATAGGAAATGCCAGAATTAAGATTGCCTAACTTCTGAGTACTTGACCTTGCAACATTAATAATGTGTTTTAATGTAGTTTGTGTGTGTGTAATATTCTGTCTCTCTCTTTCTTCCCCTCCCTCCCCCCGTGTGTGTGTATGTATATGGGTATAATATATATAAAATGATTTACTAGCTAAAATACTGGCAAAAATACCATGGGTGAGAGCAATAAAGTTGACTATCTTTGGTCATGTCCACATAATAACACTGACTGTATGATCATTGAAAGGCAACTGAAAGTAAATTAAATATGGATATCCAAGAGTACCAGAAGTCAGGGAACTTCCAAAGAATGCACAGGTGAAAGAGCTGTCCCATAACATTACTGACAAATCAAAAGAATAGGATTCAGATTATTTGTTAACCCAGGCCTCACATCTTCCTCTGACAGTGGCCAGTATACAGTGCTTCTGGGACATGGAGGTTGAATGTAAACGTATTCAGTTGTACAATACTGTAATGTACCAAGGAATAAAGAGACATTTTTGACCCTTACAGTGGATCAGTTTATGCTCTTAGCTTAATATTAATATTAATACCTTTATAACCTTTGCATAGCTATAAATGACATAATACTGCTATCCAATTCTTCCTCCATTTTTTTCTGGTAGTGTGCTATAGAGAAGATCCTCCCTTTTGCACTCACACATTCATCCATGGTATTTCTTTCGGTGATGAATTTTGTAGGTGTGGAGGTCAGCCTATCTATTTCATTTTTCATTTTCTAGTTTAGGTTTCAGATTCTTGTGTCTTCACTAATGGAAGGTGAGTGTGAGAACATGCTTACCCTTGTCTCTTCAAAGGCTTACGTTTTTCTATCAGTCAAACTCTCTCTTCTGGATAATAAATATGATCAGAATTCTTTTCTCCTGGTAATTCTGGATCATCTTACTAAAAGATGTTTTAGCTTTGCCACTTGCCTTCCTTTTCTTTGCTGTGTTAAGCCTAAATTCAGCAACGCATTTAAACACATCTTTAAATTCATCTGTGTTCAGCAAAGCGCTTAAGTATAACTGTAAACACATGATCCTGTTAAAGTCATGGGACTTAAGATCAAGTTTAAAGTTAAGCACATGATTAATTGCTTTGCCAAATAGGGGATGGATTGTTAAGCTAGTCAAAAAATATTTGGTTTTATGGAAAATGTTGGACTCATCCTAATGGACTGCTGAATTGGGACTTAGTTGAACACCCAAGAATTCATTGCTTTGTGTTGATTCTCCCCACTCTGACCATTTACTAATAAATGTCTTTGTACAGCATGTTGTTTTGAGTAGCACAAATCTGATCTGGAGGGTAATTGGTAGCTTGTTGAATTTAATTATAAAGCTAAGAATGATATTAAGGGCAACATCTGACTTATTTTCCACATGGCACTCTCATCCCTGTACTCCATTTTATTAGCAGTTAAGCTGTCTGCCTATAGATATCAGATGGGGAAGGTGCTAGCAGGTTAGAGGAATGCTGCTTCGGAGGGAGGCAGAAATCTGCTGGAATTTAGTAGGGGAAATGGGCAAAGACATTGCAGTGGAAAGAGCATACAACATAATTAGACGTTAGCTGCTTCTAAAGTGTGGCTCTAGGAAGGCTCTTCACCCAACAACTCTCTTCTTCAGTTGCAGCAGGTGAAATCATTGGGTCTCCTTCCTTTGTGCACCAGTGACATGAATGTGGGTGGTATGGCCATGGAGAGGAGCAGGTAGATAGACTGAAGAGGCATGGTAGGGAAGGAAGTAGGTTCTGGCAGTGGTCGGAAGTTGCTAAGCCAGAAGACATGTTTTCCCGTCTGTCCAAGCATGGGATATTAAAAGTAAGCACTGGCCATCTTCATCCCCCACCTGCTCTCTTTCCTTGTAACTAGCAGGTCCTAGTAAGCCTGAGATAAGCAGAACTGAAACTCTTTGTTCCCCTTCGCAGGCCTCTACACAACTCCCAGGTTCAGGCAGGGCTTTATCTGCGGATAGAATCTCCACATAGCAGCTACATCTCTCTCTGCCCATTGGTGCCACTTTGATTTCTGCCAGGTACCTCACTGGTACATCACCCAGACGCTGCCTCTAACCATAATTTCTAGATCTGATTTAAAATTAAATTTCTATCTTAATAGATCGTTAAAAATGTTATAAATGGAATTTAATAGGCCAATGTCTTTAGCCTGATTTTAATATCCTAGACTTTGTCTGGAGAATCTGATGGACCATGTAGAATAGGGGTTTTTTTAGTCGTTTCAGCCTGTCATCCATGTCCATTTAAGCTTGTGACATGAAACAGTTGTTTACTCTTCATGTAGAACTTTACATCTTGTGCACTAATCTGGCATATTCAACTTGAGATTCCTTTATGTTGCTTACTTTTTGTATCAAATTAAGTGTTAGTAGACTTTAGATAAGTGCTCCACCCCTGCCCTGATAACAGTGATAGATGTCAGTGACTTTAGAGAAATGCCACTTTTCTACCCGTTCCCTTTGTAAAAGTAATAGTTTTGAAGCTGAGAACAAACTGAAAAGCAATTAAATAATGGCTAGTTATGTCTGAAAATTAAATAAATACTTTTCCATTGTCAACCGGAAATAAATTTGCCTTTAAAATATGTTACATAGAAAACAATATAAGTTGCAACATATTTTATTGATTATTTTGGGGGCAGGATGGGAGTTTGAGAGAAAATATTGACAATAGCATTTCTGAGTACCTGTACGTCTCCATATAAATGTGATTATTTTCCATAAAGTTTTATAGTCATGTTATCCTCCATTTATAGGTTTATAAAATAAAACAAAATAAATGAGCTGGTTTGATTCCCAGAAGGATAATCAGTGAAGCAGCTGATTATTGAAATAATTACATTTGTAGTTTCAAGGTGTAATAAAGAACAATGAGTGGATCTTTTCACTTTTGTATAGTGTTGGATAGTTGGGTTGTATCCTAAAGGATACACCATTTCACAAAACTATAAAAATCCACTCAACTAATGCTTTAGCAAGCGTCACATGTTTATACAGGACATAACTGTCAATAGCACTATATATTCTTACTGAAATTCTTCTGTGCTTACTATCCCATAGATTATCTCTTGCTTGTTGCTGTTTAACACAAACTTCAAAATTTATTCCTGCCATCCATTTTATTTCAGCTCAAATCAGAGTTCTTGAACATTGAGGGATAAGCAGCAACATCTGTTCAACCTCATTCATCAAAGAATTTCCATTTCGTACCTCTCTCAAAGGATAAAAAAAAAAAGTCAGGAAAATAAATATTATATTAAGAGGAACTGACCAAATAATAAGTAGCTAGATGAGACTCTAAAAGCTAACATTATTCTTAAAGGCAATGTCCCCCTGAAGCTGTTTGCTGTTTTGGATATGGTTAGCTGTTCCCTGCTTCAAGGGTATTTCTTTATCCCTGCTGAAGTTATTTTACCAGAGTAGAACATTACAGAAATCAGACCTTTTCTGAGAATGAGAAATTGTATTGGTTTACAAGGGTCAGACAGGACTGCATCCTTGAGCTGAGACACTTTAAGAGCTATTAACTCAGATTAGTGGGTGCACTGGTAGCAGGCATGCTAGCATACATAGCTAGAATATGGACTAGGAAAATTGCTATGTTTAAAGACATGGAAACATGATGTAAATACATATTAACTAAAACAGATTTAAGGAGGACTTTGCACCTAGACAGGACAAGTTATATTTAAAAAAAAAGTATCAGCTGATATTCATTACTGGTTAGTAGCAATCCTCTATCAGTATTTTTCCCCATCAGGGGGGAGGGATAGCTCAGTGGTTTGAGCATTGGCCTGCTAAACCCAGGGTTGTGAGTTCAATCCTTGAGGGGGCCACTTAGGGATCTGGGGCAAAAATCAGTACTTGGTCCTGCTAGTGAAGGCAGGGGGCTGGACTCGATGACCTTTCAAGGTCCCTTCCAGTTCTAGGAGATGGGATATCTCCATTAATTTATTATTATTATTTGTGGAGTCCCTTTTATGCAAAACAAATTGGGCCAGACTCTGCTGAACTTACTCACAGTGAGTAGTATTTTATTTCAGTGGAATTACTGACAGAGACATAGACATAAACATCACTTTTGTACCAATCCTGTGGGACTGTAATTGCTAATTCTTCCCAATGTTAGAAGAGATCTCCCTGAAGAGCCTGGGGGAATTGAGGTGTTTTAGATCCGCCTCCAAAGCAGGGATACACCCTGAGCTGTTTTGCAACATATGAGGACTCTGCCAAATACTCAAATGCACAATCCCTTGTAATGTTTTGCAGTTCATTTTTGGTAACCATGGAAAATACATTCTTGGATTTGTAAGGTTTCAGCAGCTCCTGTGCTATGGAAAGGTGAGGAGAGCTTCTGTTTTCCTGCCACCAACGCACCCAAACTTTTAGGTGTGAATGTTTCAGAAATAATAATTTAATCAAAGGCACAGTCGATCCCCTTCTTTCAAGAGGGTGTGAGGTTGCTTTGGTGCTTGTGCTATTCCAGAAGAATAAGTTGATGATACTACGGTGCTCCTTGAAATATTTCTATCATGAATATATAAACAAAGACCTGGGAATAGATATAAAACATGGGTAATAATTTCAATTTTATGATAGTGTAACAATGGCAGTGAGGAGAACATGTTTATTTTAAACCCATTATAGGATAAGGAAGACACCTTTCTTCTCTTCACCTTCCACCAATCATGAGGGCTACCTGAGGACAACCAATCCACTCTAAAGCTGCTCTAACGTATGCCAGTGGATTGTGGCACCCTAGGACCCTCTCTGCTGGCCAAGATGGTCATGAAAGATCCATGTTCCTGCCACCAGCCTGCCCCAAAATACCCTTTCCACTGGCAGGAGGTCGTATGTCATGAGAATCCTTGGCTGCTGCCTTAAGAAAGTTTTAAATCACCTTTGTATTGCTGCAGCCAGGGGTGAGAATCTGTCCCTAAACTTTTTGAGACCATAGATACTTATTAGAGGGTCAGATCCATCAACATTCCTCAGTGGCCTGCAAGAACACCACTGGCTTCGCCCAGGTGCCCCTCCATTTGAATGTTTAGGTCTTGTTTACGAGCATAGTCTAACATAGAGCCATGAACAGGAACTAGTGTGGTGGGCACTATGTAAGAATCTAAATAGAATAGATGGCTCCCTTGATCGGACAATTTCAGAAAGGGCAAAAATTAAGTGATGCACATTTTGATATAGATTCTATTTACCTGGGTAGCATTTTGATACTGTGGTTATGGGCACTGTACAAATCCATTAGATATTGTTTTGGCATCTACAACTAAATATAATACTGCATTAATATACCATTAATAATTTGCATGTGAAAGCAGAATTACACTTATGTGGTCACAGTTTAGGGCATCAGCCTGGGATTGAGTCTGCCTTTTTCTCATTCTCATATACTGACCGTCCTCATATATTCTCTGCCTCTGAGATGTTAGAAGGTCCAGACTAGTGGTTCTCAACCTGTGGTCCACAGGCCACTTCTGGCCCAATCAGCACAAAGCTGCAGCCCATGTGACATCCTCGGAGCCGTATATTGTGTGGATGGAGCCCACGTAACATGTAGCTGCATATGGGGTCTACAATGGTAAATAAGTTGAGAACTTCTGGTCCAGACTAATCCTTATCTTATGCTTGGATCTTTCAAGCAACTCTACAAAGTACACTGAAGCTTCTCCAGCTTCCTCATGACCAGTAGCTCTTGCCACATGCTACTGTGTTCCTTGATCCATCCAAAGCAAGGCCTGAGCTTGTATCTTCTTTTGGCGTTGATTGACCAGGATTTTCCTCTGCCCTGATCCAGCTCTTTAATCACATGCCAATGGCTGTCTTACCCATTCTCCCTGCCAATTTTTAATAACACCCTGTCTTTCCTTACTTGCAACAGCAAGTATACTTATCATTATTGGTCCTGAATGTGTTGGAAATATTCTTTCATTTACTTTAAACTAATGGGCATCCTGCCTCTCATTCTTTATTGCTGCACTCTGAGTTTCAAAATGTCATTCTTTCCCTCCCTTTTTTCATGTACTGGTGAAATGACTGTTATTTCTACTGTGTCTGCCTACTGATCTTTCATTGATCAAAACATACAACCTGGAACATTTTATTGGTATAAATGTGTATACAACATAGACATTCGGGATGCACTGTACAATTAGAAAAAAGAAGAAAATAAGAAATGAAATATATAGCAATGTACGGTCTTTAAATTGGTAAAGTCAGAAAGGGGCCAGCACCATTAAAAGTAGTGAGAAATGGTCAGCAGCAACTATATTGAAAGGCTCTTTTCTTTACTGCTGCAAACATAATGAACTCCTTGTACCAATAATTTTTTTTTGCTTTTTTAAAAACTCTATTCTTCACAACCTCTGCTCCTCTCTCCAATATTTCTCCATGACATTCACCCAGCAACAACAACAGAGGAGAAGAAAGACATCATATCCAGCCTTTCTGACCAAGGAATGAGGAGCCCTTACCCAAATGCCATTGGTCTTATACAAGAATACCAGGTGGCATGGGACAATTCCCAGAGAAAATCAGTGAGTTCAGAAAATGGCTGTAGGCTTCTTAAAACTCACTTCTGTTTTTCATTCTCCCCATTTTTTTCTCCATAAAGAAAATCTCTAGAAGCATTGATTTCCAAAGATGTGACAAAGAATTGCCTACTGAGTTGGTAATGACTGCTTTCATTTCTGTAAAAAGGGAAGTATTATTTGTATTAATAGCAGCACCTAAGAGCACCAGTCAAGAATCAAGATTCCATTGTGCTAGGCTCTGCAAAAAAGGCCTGAAGAGCTCACAATCTAGGCCTCAGGCAACACCTCATTGGAGAAGGAATTTTTGAGTACAAAAATGTTGTCTACTAAAAGTACATTAGGGTTTAAAAAAATCCATACACCAAAACAATTGTATAGTATTGACATAATTAGATACAGATCCATCCATCCATCCATTGTTAGGCGTCCATGGGTCAGCCCTGGATCAGGACAGAACATTTTCTTTTGTTTGTTTTATTGCTGTTTCAAGATTTCCTTGTCCAGCGTTTGGATTTGGTCCTGTATACTGATCTCTACAAACATTTTTAATGCATTCTCTTATTGTTTGATCCTTGTTTCAAATCTTTTATTTGGAATAGCTGCCAGGTAAAAGCTTTGAGCCATTGCCACTCAATATGCTTTCCAACACAGGTGGTAGCTACTACGTGTTAGTGGTCATTGGCAGGCACTTGTGTGATCCTTTTTTTTTTTTTCTTCTCTCTTCTTATAGAACTGGAAGGGACTCTGAAAGGTTATTGAGTCCAGCCCCCTGCCTTCACTAACAGGACCAAGTACTGATGATTCCCCCCCCGATTCCTAAGCAGCTCCCTCAAGGATTGAGCTCACAACCCTGGGTTGAGCAGGCCAATGCTCAAACCACTGAGCTATCCTTCCTCCTTTTAAGTTGTATGTTGCTCTTGGTTCTTTCATTTTCCATAGGCCAGTAGCTTTGGCCATTTCCTTTCCAGAGCTTTTTCCCCATTAAGGTTTCTTCTTATACCTAATGTTATTTTTCTCTTTCATTTCTAATGTGCCACCACCATAGTATATAAGTATCACTAGCTCATGTAGTTTTCTGACCTCAAACTGGAAAAATCTATTAATCTCCTGCTGTTATTGTGCTCTGCCAGCCCCTTATCTCACTATAATTTAGGATGCCTAACCAACTCCTGCTGCTTAAAACTCCCTTCAGCCTCTGTTGCCTTGCAGCTGACCATTTCTCACTTCTCTTAATGGTGTTGGCTCCTTTCTGATTTTACCGATTTGAGCTTGCTGTCATCAGTCCTCCTAATTTTCCCCATTCTTACTAATATAATTTGATTTTTCTATTTATTGGTGAAAGCAGGAGAAAAATCTACATGCTGAGTTCACATTTGAGAAGTCTGGAAGCATTCCCAACCCTTTTCTTAATCACAAATTGTTTCATTTTCATTTCTACCATTATAGACAGGAGAACTTCAGAGATAATAAGGTTTCTGCAATTTTGGATGTTTAGTTCTGCAGAAACTGTGCTTTGCACTGTTGATTTCCCTCCGATTTTTGCCAATGAGTGTATAAGGATAATATTTTCTTTCCCTCCTTATATTTATCTTGTTGAATCTGGCACTTTTTCAGTGCAGACCATCGTTAACTTCAATTTTTTTTACTACACTATACAGCAGTGGTGGGCAACCTGTGGCCCATCAGGGTATAGAATCATAGAATATTAGGGTTGGAAGGGACCTCAGGAGGTCATCTATCCAACCCCCTGCTCAAAGCAGGATCAGTCCCCAACTAAATCATCCCAGCCAGGGCTTTGTCAAGCCAGGCTTTAAAAACCACTAAGGAAGGAGATTCCACCACCTCCCTAGGTTACCCATTCCAGTGCTTCACCACCCTCCTAGTGAAAACGTTTTTCCTAATATCAAACCTAAACGTCCCCACTGCAACTTGAGACCATTACTCCTTGTTCTGTCATCTGCCACCACTGAGAACAGTCTAGATCCATCCTCTTTGGAATCCCCTTTCAGGTAGTTGAAAGCAGCTATCAAATCCCCCCTCATTCTTCTCTTCTGGAGACTAAACAATCCCAGTTCCCTCAGCCTCTCCTCATAAGTCATGTGCTCCAGCCCCCTAATCATTTTTGTTGCCCTCTGCTGGACTCTTTCCAATTTTTCCACATCCTTCTTGTAGTGGGAGGTCCAAAATTAGCACAGTACTCCAGATGAGGCCTCACCAATGCCGAATAGAGGGGAATGATCACGTTCCTCGATCTGCTGGCAATGGCCCTACTTATACAGCCCAACATGCCATTAGCCTTTTTGGCAACGAGGGCACACTGTTGACTCATATCCAGCTTCTCGTCCACTGTAACCCCTAGGTCCTTTTCTGCAGAATTGCTGCCTAGCCACTCAGTCCCTAGTCTGTTGCAGTGCATGAAATTCTTCCGTCCTGAGTGCAGGACTCTGCACTTGTCCTTGTTGAACCTCATCAGATTTATTTTGGCCCAATCCTCTAATTTGTCTAGGTCCCTCTGTATCCTGTCCCTATTCTCCAGTGTATCTACCACTCCTTCTAGTTTAGTGTCATGTGCAAACTTGCTGAGGGTGCAATCCATGCTATCCTCCAGATCATTAATGAAGATATTGAACAAAACCGGCCCCAAGACCGACCTTTGGGGGACTCCGCTTGATACCAGCTGCCAGCTAGACATGGAATCATTGATCACTACCCGTTGAGCCTGATGAACTAGCCAGCTTTTTATCCACCTTATAGTCCATTCATCCAGCCCATCCTTCTTTAACTTGCTGGCAAGAATACTGTGGGAGACCGTATCAGAAGCTTTGCTAAAGTCAAGGAATAACACACCCACTGCTTTCCCCTTATCCACAGAGCCAGTTATCTCCTCATAGAAGGCAATTAGGTTAGTCAGGGTTGACTTTCCCTTGGTGAATCCATGCTGACTGTTCCTGCTCAATTTCCTCTCCTCAGAATGCTTCAAAATTGATTCCTTGAGGACCTGCTCCATGATTTTTCCTTGAGGTGAGGCTGACTTGCCTGTAGTTCCCCAGATCCTCCTCCTTCCCATTTTTAAAGATGGGCACTACATTAGCCTTTTTCCCGTCATCCGGGACCTCCCCGATCACCATGAGTTTTCAAAGATAATGGCCAATGGCTCTGCAATCCCATCCACTAACTCCTTTAGCACCCTTGGATGCAGTGCATCTGGCCCCATGGACTTGTGCTTGACCAGCTTTTTTAAATAGTCCTGAACCACTTCTTTCTCCACAGAGGGCTGGTCACCTCCTCCCCATACTGTGCTGCCTAGTGCAGTAGTCTGGGAGCTGACCTTGTTCGTGAAGACAGATACAAAAAAAGCATTGAGTTACATTATCTTTTTCCACATCCTCCGTCACTAGGTTGCCTCCCTCATTCAGTAAAGGGCCTTGTAACATCCCTTGCTAGCTGCAACTCCAGTTGTGATTTGGCACATTTCTTGTGATTTCACGCCTGCATGCCTGTGCAATATTTTTATACTCCTCCCTGGTCATTTGTCCAAGCTTCCACTTCTTGTAAGCTTCTTTTTTGTGTTTAAGATCAGCAAGGATTTCACTGTTAAGCCAAGCTGGTAGCCTGCCATATTTACTGTTCTTTCTACACATCGGGATGGTTTGTTCCTGCAACCTCAATAAGGATTCTTTAAAATACAGCCAGCTCTCCTGGACTCCTTTCCCCCTCATGTTATTCTCCCAGGGGATCCTGCCCATCTGTTCCCTGAGGGAGTGAAAGTCTGCTTTTCTGAAGTCCAGGGTCCGTATTCTGCTGCTCTCCTTTCTTCCTTGTGTCAGGATCCTGAATTCGACCATCTCATGGTCACTGCCTCCCAGGTTCCCATCCACTTTTGCTTCCCTTATTAATTCTTCCCTGTTTGTGAGCAGCAGGTCAAGAAGAACTCTACCCCTAGTTCATTCCTCCAGCACTTGCACCAGGAAATTGTAATCTGATTGCGGGCCGCGAGACATTTTGTTGATGTTGACCATCTGCAGGCACGGCCCCCCGCAGCTTCCAGTGGCCGCGGTTCACCATTCCTGGCCAATGGGAGCTGCGGGAAGCAGCGGGCTGCTGCGGATGGTCAATGTTAACAAACTGTCTCATGGCCCGCAATCAGATTACCCTGATGGGCCATATGCTGCCCGTGGGCTGCAGGTTGCCCACCACTGCTATACAGTGTCCCTAGAGTAAGTTTCACAGCTGACTGATTATTTGTTTATTTATTTATGTTTTGTATTTTCCCCCCTCTTCATTTGTGTGAATATCTTCTTGGAATTTTGAAACTTAAATGTCTTTCCTTATAGATTTATCTCCTTCTTCTTTTTGGCAAACATTGGAATCTCTCCTGTGTTTCTGATTCAATCGAAGTTAGCATGGCTCCTCTCATATGTCTTCTAGTTCATGAGAAACTTCGCTGATAAATGGTCGGTTAATAACGGCTGCTACTGATTAGAGTGATGGAATCGTGGATTTCTTTTTAAGGCTCTGATTCAGCAAAGCATTTAACCGTGAACTTGACATTAACACATGAGTGGTGACCCCATTTGTATAAAGATTTTTGCAGTGGGCATAACGCAGAACATCCCCGCAATATTCCTTGAGGTTATTGTTCATTAGCATGAAAATCTGTAGTAACTGTCTCACTTCTGCCAGCATAGAACTTGTACTCTTCACTGGTAGCGTATTAAAACACAGAATTACTGACAAATTTATGTTTCCCCTTCCCTTTGTCTGCCAACATATAGTTTCCTTTGCTATTATTATACTCATAAAAAATTGCTTGTTAATAGTCTTTTGCTATCCGCTGCATTATCTAAGGTAGTCTATGCAAAAAGTTTCTCACATAACTAAAACATGTACTCTCTTGCAGAGATTGATAAGAAAAAACTCATCAGTTTGCATGGGCTGGTTAACTTGTTTTTGTCACCTGCAAAATGTATTTTTTTGCTTAGCAGGTGATTTAATGAAAAGTACAAAATCCACAAAGACAGAAATATACTAAGAGTGGATAAAAGTTAACATTGAAAAAAATATTTCAAAGCAGCATCTCAAAATCTTGCCCCTAGCTGAACTTGGTGCCTTACTAGGATTAAACAATTTATGAGGATCAAGTTATGTCTAGCAGGAATTAGTCAAATCCATCTGACAATTCCCCTTCTTTGCTTCAGCAATACGTTCACAAGTTAAGGCTACTCTAGGTCAGTTCTGAACATGGGGATTCTGTTTTTAGAAATAAATGATTATTTCAGTGGGAGCTTCTCCATGCTCAGCACTTTTGAAAATCAGGCTACTTGTGGTTAAATAAGGATTTAAAGGCCTAGCTTCAGTTATCACTTTTTTTAAAATACATAATGCATCTCGGTTATGAAGGTTTTTTTCAGTCTCTTCACTTAAAGCAGGGATTCAGGTTGTTTGTTTGGTACAAAATTCACCAATTTTACAGTACACAATCTGTGGATAAAGACTGAATTTTCTGGGGATTTTCAGCTAAATCTGTTACTAAGGCCTGGTCTACCCTGCGGGGAGAGGGGATCGATCTAAGTGAATAACGTAGCTGAAGTCAAAGTACTTAGATCGACTTACCGTGGTGTCTTCACCGCGGTGAGTCGACTGCAGCCACTCCCCCATCGACTCCCCCTCTTGCGGCAGTGGAGTACAGGAGTTGATGGGAGAGCACTCGGGGGTCGATTTATCGTGTCTAGACTAGATGCGATAAATCGACCCCTGCTGGCTCGATCGCTGCCCGCTGATCCGGCTGGTAGTGTAGACCTATCCTTACTTTGTTTAGCTACCCAATGGGATTATAGCTTCTCTTACCCTCAATAAGAATAACCATGGCTATGCTTGGTGTGTGAAGGGGAGCTTTTAGTAAGGATGATCACCATTTCCAATACCACTGAAACTGCAGATCACCCTCAGGGAAGAGGGCCACCGTGCTCAGTTTTTAGGAAACTAAGATAGATAAAGTATACCTCAAAGCTTGCTTTAGGGAGCAGTGACAGAGTTCCTGGAAGAGAAAAGTTATGGGCTCCGGAGGTGGGGCTGTCCAGCCTCTGAAATTCTGCAGCTTTGACAGATGCCTCTCTGAGGTGGTATGGTTGACCCTGAGGGGCAGATGTTGCGCTTGGCCGTCTCTCTATGTCCCAGGAATGCAAGCACCACTGTACAGATAACACTAAAATGAGTTCTCCTTTGTTGATAAAGGATTTTTTTTAACCTCTTTCTTTTTACCTTTGCAGGACTGAGTGGAGCAGATAAGATAATCCTCCTTTTGTTCTAGACAATGCCAGTACCCTTCTACAATCTCTGATACAGTCAAGGGACACACCAAAAGGTCCATCTGAACTACCTTTTTTTTCCTGCTCTTTCTCATCAGGATGTGGTAGTATTTTTCAGTGCAAAGCAGTTTGCCTGAGATATCTAATTTAAAGGTATCCAGGCAGAACAGTGCAGTGCAACCAAGTGAAGATTCTGTCTGAGGATTCTGTTACTGTCCTACTGTGTGAGTGTATCTAGGAACTGACCATGTATTTCTGGCATAATGTTACTTTATTTTGTATTGTTTCCTGAAGCACTAGGGTGGGTGGCATGTTTTTATATCTTTGTTGGTTATAGTGCATATCTTTACAGTCTATCCCATTTAAGCCTTGTAGACATTATCTTGATCTTGTTTTCCAGGATAGTTAAGGAAGGGTGTTGTGTCAAGAAAGGGTGTTGTGTCCCACAAGGCATACTTATTAATTGTTTATTTTCATTGTCATCCCACAAAATGCTTTGTGTGAACAGAGAACTTAATGATAAAATCAAGAAGAGGAAAGACTGTTTTAAAAGATTGTTTTCTCATGACATTTGATATTTTTTCCCATCCAGAAGCCACCAATGTTTTTGATCATTAAAACTCTTTAGCATCTTATTTTTGTAGGATTTGTTTTATTGAAGCACAAGTCTGCTACATCCCATTACAAACTCTGCACTGCACAAATCAATGTTTTATGAGGTCAGACTACATTTAGGTGCCTCAGAGTACCAAAAAACTCTGTAATTTTGAGTCTGTTTTTAATAAACCAGTGTAGATGAGAATGTTCTTTTCCCTCCCCAATCTCTGCAGAACTCTAGTGTCTGTAACACTCTCACAATATTAGATCCCCGTTTAGGACCTGTATTATTGCATGGACAACTTTCCCGTAATACTAAATATTTAAATTGTTTGAAAGCACTTACCATTAGATTCTTGCCATGTTTTTGATACTGATACTGTATGATATGTTCCCTGTTCTGTATACTGCTACATGTCTTTTTCACCAAGTCCCATGAACAATTTCTTTTTGTACAGTTCTTAATGAACTCTGACTTGGTCACAGAGCTAATGATGATCTTATTTTCCCCCTTCAGTGCTTTTTGCTCATTTAGGTTAATTTACCTTGGACTGTTCCCTTTAGTTTTGTGGATTTTTCACCTTCTCCCAAGCTCATTTTCTGTCCATTGTTGGGCACAGATTAGAGCTCGTCTAACCATCTTCCTTATCATACTTTATAGAAAACTAAATGGATTCTTAAGACTCTTGTCTTTTCTTCTCCGTCCATTGCCTGCCTGAGTTCTTTGCTAATTCTCTGTCTTAAATCTTTTATAATTTTACGCAAAGAACAGCAAGACAGAAGAAGGAATTTATTCCCCTTAAATCTTTTTGATCCGCCTTCTTTTTTTATCTGCTCCCCCTCCCAACAGGCATAGTCAAAATTTCCTCTGAATAATGTAATAATAATTCTTTAGCACCTTTCACATGGGGATCTTATTGTACTTGAATGAATTAACACAACATCCCAATGTGGTAGGTGAATATTTTTCTCACTTCACAGTTTGGGGAATTGAGAAGGAGTGTTGAAGAGCCCAATCTTTCAACGGCTTTAATGAAGCCATTGGGACTGTTTGTGTGAGTAAAGGCTATCTAGTGTGATTAAGGAATGAAGGACTGGGCCCTATGTGACTTGTACAGTGTCACACAACAAGTGAATAGTAAGCTGTGAGTCCAGATCTTATGACTGTCAGCTCTGTACTTCAACCACTTTATGTCATGTGTCCTTTCCCCAATGTCCAAATTTTAGCCAATTACTCTGCAAGCGATTTCACTGTTTCTAGAACAAACTTCTCTCCAGAGTGTGGCAGTCAACCAACTTGTGAGTGCTTTTAGGCTCTCAATGATACGGTTTGGTGTCAGGCTTAAAAGATCATCCTTGTGTATATAATCAGATAAATTAGTCATGTGCTGAGTTATATGCATAGGTATTGTATGCATTGAGTCATGTATAGGGTATAGTACTAATTCCCCATGTCATCTCCTAAACACCCCTTCATTAGGGGTGCAATGTTAGCACAATTTCACAACAAATCTTTCATTCAACAATTGTCTGAGCTTCAGTGAAATCGTTGAGGACAGCTTGCTCAGTTTCACATTGTTGTATTTTGCTGTATTTTACCTCCTAGCAGTACTGAAACTTTTAAAGTACTCAGACATCTATGTTTTGTAATTCTTGAGTCTTTCCACCATCCTCATGGCAATGTAGGTAGATTTATATATAAATAAGACCTGATACAATTCAAACTGTTGTTTGCTGCTGCTTCAGTTTTGTAACAACCTTTAAGAGTGCACTGGTATTCACAGTATAGTATTTTTTAATGAGAACATTTTGTAAACATGTTGAAATAAGTCATGACAGTTTTTTCACCTGAAATATTAAGACATCATTTAGATTTGTGGAGTTTGCCTTTTATTAAACTCAAAATTATTTTGCTATTCCCCCTTCCCCCCCCCCCCCATGAGATTCCTTTTCTGGAGCAGTATGTGGTCCCCACCCATGCATTTAAAGCAGGCTGGGGGAAAAAAAAGCACTATAACGAATGTTGCGAAACCAAAAAGAAGTATGGAATCATTTGGAAAAGGAATAAAATAACCTTTGTGCTCACAGGAGTGAGCGCTTTCTGAGTGAGCTTGTTTTGAAACCCACAAAAGAATCCAGGCTGAAGCTCAGAAGGTTAGAGTACTTGTATGATCAGTGTGTATTTCAGCTGCACAAGAGTTTGGCATTGATTCATATGCTGAAATATTTTACAGATGTGAACTATGTGGGATTGTTGTTTTAGGCAGCCAGTGTGAAACAGGAAATGACCTGTATGAAGCAGGCTGAGGCTGTCTTGAAGAGAGATTCTAGTTAGTTGTACCTCTCTGTGATAGCTGAAGAGATGTCATTCAGAAAGTTAGCAGATTATATTCTTCAGGTTTAACAGATCATCACATCTGGAGTTTAAATACGATACAATTGGCTTCTTGCTAAAAAAAACCCTTCAAAAGTTGTTATGCTTGTAACTTTACACTGGATGAGGACACATGAATGATGTCATGGCTTTTTGGTAATGGATACAGAAGTCTTTCTACTGACTTACACAATCTTTCTACTGACTTACACAGCAATTTCTATTAGAGAGAGCTCTGTGCTGGTTGTATATTACTGATGATGTAGTGAAAGTTACGCTATGGTCCTGGTGGCTTTTGACAGTCTAGGCTTAATGTAAATGTTACACAAACACTGACAATTGTATTGCTTATACATATGACCCCCAAAATAGTTAACAGAGAGAATAAAAAATCCAGCTTGTGTGTGTGTGTGTGTGTGTGTGTGTGTACACATACACATACACTAATATATGCAATATTGGTTAAATTAGCTTTAAGCAAAGCTTGATTCAACAAGTCTATAGTGGCAGTAATTAATCATTATTATAGATTGCAAAAAATAAAATAAAGGAGCTTGTGTTAATGATTGCAATATGCACTTTGTTGACAACTAGAGTGAGCTGTAACATACTAGATATGCAATAATTACCCAAAAATGCTAACATCTGGAAAACAGCCTGCATTGTTACAGAAAGGAACAGAGTAAACTAAGCAAAACAAAAAAGTCCATGTTATTGCAAGATAGGTGTGTATCTATTTGCTGTAGTGAAAGAATATGCATAAAAATCCTAGCAGGAGTCATTAATATAGCATAAATCACCATCTGCATGGTGATTTATCTCATGTCAGAGGTACTGTAACCTGGATTACATAGTAATATTCATTGGATAATGCACAGGAAGTGTTTATATGTCATGGTTAAAATAAAGAACAGGTGTGCATTGGCTGGTGCACTTTCAGTGGATATTTGCAACATTTGTTTTAAATCCCTTTGAAGTAAAATCTGTGTTTTTAAATATGCTTTTCCATAGTTTTGCATTTTCTTCTTAAATCACAAATCAAAATACCCACCCCAACTATGTGAAATGTTACCCACATTGGAATACTTGGGTAGTCCAAAAGTAGAATTTTTCTCTTGTGCAGTGCGCAGAATGCAACACAAAGATATTGACAAATAAAGTGACTAGAATTGGATCCTGTCAATAATAAGTGCTTCTGAAAGAGATAATGTACGAACAATTCAATAACCACTATTTTGTTGCAGTATTGTACTGCGGGGTCTGGTGAAAACATTATTTCCAGTTGGAAAAAATATCTTTCTTTATGAATGGATTCTGTTTTACAAAACCTGAGGGGGAGGAGTCTGAGTATAATATCACAGCAGACTTTTTTCTCCTTGCAAGGAAAGGTGATGTTCACTGGGAGCATGAGTGTGCCCTGATACTTCATCCCTTGAAAATATGGAGTGGATCAGTGCCATTAAAAACATGGTCTGTACTCCATAGCTATTAATTTAAAAATATAAACTGTTTTAAGTGACAAATGATAGAAGTGTGTGTGCCACGGGCGCGGGGAAAGGGAAGGAGCTGGAGAGAAGCCAAGTAAGCAGGAGAGCTAAAGTAGGAACTAAGCCCCTGCTCTTCCCATTGGTCTGAAATGGCAGAATTCTCAATTTTCTTTTTAACCTGGCATACCTTTGGAGTATGCTAGTGCTCATTCTGGCTTCCATTCTTATTCATTGCTAAGGCCCAAATGCTAGCCCCACAGACTCAGGCTGAGTTCTAGGCTTCTGCACAGTAGCGAGGAATTATCTCACTTTCAGGCCTCCTATGACTGTTTTGGGGCAAAGGCAATATACTGAAGTATTGGTGGATCCACTGGCCCCACCTGTTATGTCCCACCCATAGGCATGCATTACATTGTTATATGCTGCAGTTTCCAAGTTTAAATTGACTTTGTATATTTTCTATCTAGTGTTGTTGTTGTGTTTTGGTTCTGTTGGTTAGTTACTGGGATGAAGAAAGTGATATAAAACAGAAGTTCAGCTTCCTATTTAAAATATTCTGCCTTCAGAATAAAATGCAGCATATTTATTCTGCAAACAAGAAAGAATAACGAGATTAGGCTGTTAAATAAGCAGCATGTATTTGTGGATTTTGGTGATGCATGGGGTAATTCAAAGTAAGGCATATTCACGATTGCTATTTACCAGCACAAATTAAATGGAGATGTACTGATAAGTTCACCAGTCTTCCATGGTTTCTTTTACTCTTGTTCAACCACTGCTTATTTACAGACTTCACTAACTCATTTTCCAGAAAACGTCAAACTATACTTGCTAGTACCTAAGTAATTGGAGTAATTTACATCCCTAAATTCTGCCTAATCATTTGTCACATACCCCTCTCACGTTACTGCTCCTGAGCCTCTGTTCTTGAGTGTAACCCCTGCTTCCTAAATATAGGGCACAAAAATCAGGATCTGCATACACTGACGGCAGCTGCCAGAACAACCTGAGGAAGCAGAATTTTTGCCTTGTAAATATTATCTGAAAAATATGTTTACAGAGCAATTGCAATTGCTGATAACTCAGGGGGTAAAAGAAGGAAAGTTGTGAGTATTTGTTGATCAATAGCTTGTAAGTGTATCCTACATGCCTTTGACTCAGACGTCTTACCTTTAACATTTTTACATGAGAGTATCTTAAACTACCATATGAACACATCAATAAACTAATAGTGAAGGTTCAAAATCTACAGAAATAATTCCATTTAACAAGGCATAACTTAATTTTTCTAACTTCCTGGAGAAAGAATGTTGAGATCTGCATTCTATGCACTATCTATAGTATATCTCAAATGTTCTAGCATTTGTCTGAATTCCGCTGCCTTTCTGAATTCATTCATGTGCTTAATCCCTTTTTTGGCTGAGTGTTCTTACCCATATACTCAGACCAGACCAGTTCATAGTCTTAAAATGTAATCGGAGCCCATTCTAGCAAATTTTTTCCAACTGTGGAAGAAATAACAACATAGTAACTTCATTTGCATCTTATGGGGGTTTAGTTATCCACATCAAGGAGTTCTCTTTATCACCATAGTTTCATATTTCTGATGTTCAAAGGAAAATCCAGTAAGTCAAATCTTGGACTGCTGGTTTAGATCGACTGTAATTGATTTCCATCCATATTCAGCGCATTATCATTCCAGAAGTGTGGTATTTCCTAAAGCCATCTTATATCTTCCCAGAGTTCAGTGACCACAATACGAGTCGAGATTAGCTGACTCTCACTAATATTTGCTAAATCAGAGGACTGGTACTTTGCTACAAGCAAAGCAAAATTTGCTTCCCCGGATAGAATCTGAATTTCAAGATATGGTATAAAACCCATCGGTTTGCTTAAGCTTTTGCCAGAACAGGTTGGATGAGGGATATTTACTTTTATAATCTTAATTTTGTGCTTAAATTCATTTATTTTTAATTCACATAAGTTCCCCAATTTTTGTATTGTTGTAATGAATTGCACATTGCCCAGTGAATGGTAGGATAGACACATGTGTGAAAGTTAAAAATAAATGCACTACTACCAGTGCTTTAGTGCAGAGTGAGAGGATGACAGGACAGAAACCGCAATTTAGCCGGGACTTATTATTGATAATTTTCAAACATAGCCTTACTTTGCACAGAACCAGTGAATAGTGTGGCTAGGGGGCAGCTGGTTGAAATTGCAGAGTGTGGGACAAGGGTGAGATGTTGAAGAACACTACACCTGACTTTACTTATAGCAGAGAGACTAATCTAGAGAGACTGAGAATCACTAAGAAACTGATAGGATTGACAGTTGGCCGGTAGGGTTTAAAGGACAATCCCTTACAAACTCTCAAACATCTCCAACAATTGCACAAGGTTCTCATAATGTTAAAAGCTGCATGAAGATGCAGCCTCAGAAAATAAAGAAACAGTATCCACTTCACTGAATTTCCCTGTATAGATCTTAATCAGGGAGATTGCTGCACTGTGCTTCAAGGTCCTGATGATCTGACATAACAGGGAATAAGTATCCTTGGGGTAACTTGTGTTAAGGAAACAAGGTTGAACAACTGATCTCTAAACAGTCAAGTTGCAGCCTTTTCATACTAACTTGAAGGGGGTACTAAAATTGCATGTGAAAACAAAGGGGAGAGTGAGTGACTGCTATGCCCTACTATTTGCATTTGATGGGCAGATCCAGCAAGAGTAGTTACCAAGACTATCTGCAGGTGGGATAAATTATTGCTATTATACTGACTGGAATGTAATTTCATCATGGAAAAGATAATAACTCAGATTCATAACCAAGACACTTCGAAGTCATTACTGCAAATTGGAGATAATTTATATAAAGATCCTAAGGTAGAAGTAAACAATGGCTAGGTGCCATTGGAACATAGGATTTGCCATGTTGGTATGGACTGATAGTCTATCAAGTCTCTTGCTTCCATGGTATGGCTAAGAAGCTTCTCCACAAACAATCGGGGTATTTTGACCTTTGTCCATTGATTATTGTTATCTTGAAAGGACCAACTTTAGAACTGGTCTATGTGATCAAGTGAGCAGATGTAGTTTATTAAATTAATCCCTTCTCATTAAGCAGGACAGGTGCTCCTGTGCTACAGCTGTTGCCTTTAGTGCTCCTTTGCCCGAAATACTCTGAACTTTGGCATTTGTAGGAAAGCTTGAGGGTGTGTTCCTGGATGCGGTGTGGGATGGAAAGGCTGGCTGAGTTAATTTGTTATTGTTTGATTGTTTAAAGCTGCTGGAGCATGGAGTTTGTGTTGTCCAGGATTTTTTTCATGCTGCTAGGCGGTCATTGTTATGGTGTTGTCGTATGACTACTTATCAGGGTGCTCGGAGCTTTAGGTACAGGAATTATTTTGTTTTGTTTTGAGTTTTTTATTGGCTAAATCTAAAGAATAATAAATAAGTAAATAATGCTGCTGACAACAATACTCATGGTCCTCCTCACAGCATCTCTGGGAAGGTATCTAGCTTTTCCTTCTTTGTCCCGTTCCTTTCTCTTGTCTGCACGACTGCTGGACTTCTTTGTACATAGGGTAAAACTCCCAGACCTCTGCCTCTGTTTTTATGCTCTCATGGCTCCTTTGGAGGTCATACCAAATCATGTGCCCTGGCCTGACATTTTACTTGTTCCTGGAATGATAGTCCCAGAACACCTCACTCCAGCCTGGTATTAGCATCTCTCTCTCTCTCATATACCTTTTGCAGTTATGTGCAGCAGTTTCTCTTAAGTTTCTGACAACATGAGAATTATTTCAAATACTTCCCTTAAAAACAAGTAGGATTGAGTGCTCTGTTTACCTCCACCTTTCCCAGAGTTCCTTCTTTTTTATAGAATTTTCTGTAATATGTTTGTTCAATACATACTAGGAAACTGTCTGGCTTCCAGTTCCATGCTGCAGCTCACTCTAATCTTTCTCCCAGGCGCCATGTCTGTTAGGCTGAGAGGAAATGCTGTCTATCAAATTCCTCTGCCAGTTGCTTAGCACTCTCCAGCAGGGATTTTGTTACTACATTTTATTTCAGTCATTTCCCAATCATTCCATTTTTAAAATGGGAAGTGGTAGTTTTAGTCCTATTTTCTTAAACATGCAATGTCTGTTCTCCCTTTATTTTTTAAATCCCAAACCAGATTATCATAAACTGGTTTAGATGATTGCTCTATGAATAAAGAAGAACAGGAGTACTTGTGGCACCTTAGAGACTAACAAATTTATTAGAGCATAAGCTTTCGTGGACTACAGCCCCGAAGAAGTGGGCTGTAGTCCACGAAAGCTTATGCTCTAATAAATTTGTTAGTCTCTAAGGTGCCACAAGTACTCCTATTCTTCTTTTTGCGGATACAGACTAACACGGCTGCTACTCTGAAACCTGCTCTATGAATGTATGCCTGTAGAGTTCTGTTTTTTAAACTTGTCTGATTTTAACTCTGGAGAGGAGAGTGCGAGTTGCAATATTTTCCTTCTTCAAATGCACTTTTCTTTGGAAACCCTGAATAGCACAATTTTGAGCACAGAGAGTTCATTTTACAGCTGGATATGGAATGATACAGTATTCATGGCAAAAGCGAGGCTAAGTTACCCTAAATAGATTGTCAGATTCTGGGTGGTCTTGGTCTACTTTCTGAGTTGAGGTGCCAGAAGTCATTATATTCAGGACCACAGGTTGGACTTAGTGTCATCAATGAAAAGATCATTGCCAGTTTAGCAGTTTTCTTAGTTCCCAGATTTAAATCTGATAGCTGAAATTTCAGTTCAACGAGAATAGGACTAAAATTGTTACTTGCAATTGCATAGCTTTTCTGGAATTGTCCAACCTCCATAAACTTGACTGTATAATGTTCCAAAGTGAATTGTTATTGCTTTAGATTGAAATCTCTATTTCGCGGTGGAATGGTTGGATTTTACTATCAGAGTTATTTGGTTCTTTGTGTGTGTGTGGTTTTTAAACTCTCTTAAGTTGAGCCTCATTGAAAGAATAAAGTGTAACTGTTTTAAAAATGTTGGCTAAATCTAATAACTCTGGTGGAAAATGAAGCATGAATCATGAAAAATATACTTAGATTGCTTTAATCCATGGTTATAGATGAGTTGAGGTTTCTGATTTGCTTAAACACCTTGATGTAAACCGTGGCTAGTCACTTGTCATCCACCATTAGAAGTTTAGTATGCTAACATTTGCCTTTCTTTTATACTGTGTATTTAATGATTTCAGGAATCAAAAAAGGAGTTTAATGCCTATTTTTCTCTTTCTTTCTTAAGCCCTTGCTTCAATCAGCCAGAACCCTGACAGTATTAAGCATTGTTCATGTAGTATATGCAGGTTCAGGGATTTAAGGTCAGTTCTCTTCCTGATTTTCTCCCTGTTCTCCATATCTTTCTCTTCACACATGGAAACTGAATGAACTACATTCACAGAACAAGATGTTGGTGGTTTCCTTGGTAATGATTCCTTTTAGCCAGCAACTTATGGACTCAATGACAGCTTGTCCATTGCCAGCTTTATTTATTTAACTCTTCTCTTTCAAAGGCCTCATATCCAGTCTGAACTGTGGATTTCATGTGCATATTCTGCACTTGTCCTTGCATGGAACTCCCATTGATGTAATCTGGAAATACCATGTATGGAACAAATACTTAGTATTCACTGGTAATCTACAGTATAGATCAATTATGAGAAATCTGCTGTAAATATTCAACCTAAATATTAGGACAATTACTCTTTTAAAGGTCATAATTTGATTGAATTGATCTTTAGTTCATGTTATGCCAAAAAGATCCAAAAATGTACAAAAAACAACAACCAAAACTAAACTTATTTATACAGTGTGTATTTTATGTTATTCTGGTAGATAAGTTACAAGGTGATAGTTATCATTGACAGTTGTAGTCAGGAATTCTTTTTCCATTGCAATAAATATTGTAATGTTAGAGAAGTTTGTTTAATAATAGGTGCTTTCTTTTTATTGGTGAACTACACAAATAGAGCATTAAGAATCTTGAAGGCATAACATACCTGAAACAAACAAACATGCTGATGATAATTTGAAAACTGATCCTGGAGATGTAGTGAAAGTATCATTAAAATGTTATATCAAATTGAGGTGCACTCTTCGGGGGTCTAAGTTGTTTCTTTCAAATAGGTGCCGTGTTTGATGCTTTCCTTCCTTGTAAGATGTTTACTATACAGACATATGTGTAATATGTGCCAGGGTAAGGTCCTGGAGCAATGCGCAGTAGGGTGCATGAAGTAGTTGTGCTGTAATGCAAGTGTGAGTGGAGGTCAAACTAGGTCATACTAGGTCAAACACTAGACATGCTCCTCTGCATCAGTAACGTACATAGCCATTTCCTTAGACACAGGTGTGCAAGATTAAGAAACAAAAAAACAAAGATGGGTTTGGAGGGAGCTTACAGTCTAAATAGATCAAACAGCTTTGTTTATTAATCTTGTTCATACTGAAAACCAGTTAAAACATGTAATATTGCTCTTTCTGGATAAGGGGAGTTTTGCTGTTTACTACAATGGGAGCAGACTTGGCTCCAGTTTGGTAGATAGGGGAAATACACGTGAAAGATAGTGTTTAGGATAGAATTCTGATTTCAACTTTAACTGCAGAGCCATGTCTATATCTGCATAATAATGGCAAGGCCATGATATGGCAATCAGGAATACATTACATAGGGATGTGATCTCCTCTCCAAACATGATGTTCACTCTCCCTTCTGTAACTCAAGTAAACAGGCTTTGTATGGGGAACTGTGTGGAGACTGGGGAAGGAAGGGAATTTATTCCATAACACTCTGGTGGGTTGTGGGGCTGCAGGGTTTCTATTTTGAGCCATGCTCAGGAGGTTTGGAGGATTTGTATGCTCTCCTTATCCCTCTGGGCAGCAGATCCTCAGTGCAAAGGGCCTTGAACTTATCTTCCTTTTGGGATAAATTTTGCCCCAGTGTGCACCAGGGTGGATTTGATTTAAATCAAATTGATTTACATCATCATTTAAATCGCTAGTCAGGAAGACTCGATTTAATCATGGATTTCTACATAAAAGTGCATTCTTCATGTTATCAACCTGAAGGTCCTGCATGTTCCTTTCATCATCTTCAATGCAGCTTCCTCCTGAGAAGGAACACTTCTTATGATGTTGTTTCATTCGGGCAACCAGGCCTTGTATTTCTTTGTTGCACTGTTTGCGTTTTGCACGCATGCCTGTCTTACCCACAGGTAGAGGAACTTCATTAAAATGTTCCCAAAGTGGGTCTCTTTTACGGTCTGCTGCCATAATAGGTTTTCCCTTGTAGTGAGAGAATGGTATGGTAGATCTCCGATCAGTGAAGGCTACACTCAAAAAGACCTCAAGACTTCTGGAATATGCTGCTCAAACAGTTTCACCTTTGTTTCTACTGCCTGTCCCTCACTCTCCAGAATTCTTCTCCTTGTCCAGATCTATTCCACCCCCAACAATCTTCTATTCATTGAACTTTTTGATACTTTGCACTGTTAGAGAGAGGAAAAGGATTGACTGTTTACACAAATTTGCAGAGGGACAATAGGGTTGAGATCTGTTATTTCTCACCTCTATATATTATTTATTTATTAAAACATTTTTGCTGTTAACAAGCATGTTATCTCTGGAGACACAAATCCACAGTTAGAGAATTGCAAAGCTAAGCATCTCTCATGGTGTCTTCTAGACTGAGCACTGAGTCCCATTGGGTAGATATATAGATTATTTAGGTTAATCTTTCCAGAAGCCCCTGGAATCCCATACAATTGGGTCCCTAATCCATGAACTATTGGAACCTATTTACAAAACTTTTCTTAAACATTACCTGAATACATTACCTCACACTATAGAATTAGAATTTATAATCCCTATTCCATGATGAGATATCTCTGTATCTTCATTAAAACTATCTTTAGATACTGGTAGGTTTTTCCTCAAAAAGCATTTTATCAAAAAAATCCGATTTAAATGTAAAAAAATCTGATTTTTTTTTTAAATCATTGATTTTTATCCACCCTGGTGTGCACACAACTCCCATGACTAATGTGGAATCAGACAAATGTACAATGAAGGAAACCTGGTCTCCTTAGTTTTTTATTACTAACTGCACAACAATGCACATTAAAACGGGGTTGACCTTTGTTTTGTTTTTTTGCCGATTGCTGCTGCATCCCCAAAGCATTTTAAACAAACAAGGAAGCAAGCATTAAATTCACAGCGTATTGAGAGAAGTCATAGAGCACATATTTTCTGTTGCAACAGTTTATGCTGAGGTCTCCAAAAAGTCAGGCCATTTGCTTTATTTAAGTACTTGTTATGAATAAATATTTTAAGATGCAGCAGCAAGAAGTTTAAAAAGAACTTTCAAGTCTGAAAGCCATTGTTGAAGAACTGTAATATGGGATAACTGTCCAAGGTGATTTTTTTTTTTTTTTTTGGAGCTAACGACTTTGAGATATGCCCTTTTGTAAGAATAGCTAATTTGTGGTCTTCAATTTTGAACATTCTCTCAGTTTATATTAGCTGCCATGTGTAGTATGAAATTCTCTAATATATCCTCCAATGGTGTCAAATACTCTTCCTCTCTGGGTGCATGCATTTATATGAAGTAAAATGTGTGTGTCTCATATTTTTGTTTAGACTGTACTATAATAGTTTAAAACCCCTTATTAAACCTAAAAAGGAGCTTGAAATCTTTATTTGAACAGTTTCAGGAATATTTAAAGTAGTACTCACATCTAAACAAGCCTAATAGTAGTGTGAACCCATGTATCCTTTGTATCTACTTGGTATATCATTTTAGGTATGTGCTGGTATTATAATCTCCTCACGATACCCAGAGGACATCCGTTAAAGTAAAAAAATCACTGAAGAAAGTTCCACAAAATCTGCCATTTGGTAAAATCTAGGGCTAAGTGTACTTAGACGATAAGTGGTCTCTTCCCTCTGGAAAGGGTCAGCACTTTCAATTAGTGATGAGGTCACAAGTGGAATGAAGATACACATTTCAGCAGTTTGCACTTCCAGCTTTCGCTGTTTCTTTTATTATATGAAGCAACAATATAGGTCAGATTCTCTGCTGGCGTAATTCAGTAGAAGTCAGTGGAGTTAGGCCAGCAGAGAATTTAACCTACTAGCTAAGCAACATCATCAACTAACTTTTTACTTACAATTTTCAAGTTCAACTTCAATTCTTTGAGTATTTAAAAAAAACGTATAAGCATTCTAATTTCGCAGAGTTTCTCTGTAGTTCATGTTGCAACGGATACAATGATTAGGTTGAGAATATAAGGTTCCATAACTTCCTCACCTATTCTTTCAGATTTGAATGACAATCGGAAAGGAAAGAAAACAACAACAATGAATGTAGCAATTTCTGCTGCAACTGTGTTTACTTTTTGAGCTGTGTTTCTAAAAGCAAACCCAGCTTGTGCAATGGTCCAAATAATCCATTAGAGGGCAATATAATATTGCTCTGTTGCTGAGAATAATCATCAGTGCAAGGAAATAGGATTGTCTGACTTGTATGGGAGTAATGCTTAGAAAATACAGGTGATGGGTTTTTTGTAACAAAACAGATCTGTTGGTTTTACATTTAACACATGAGCCAGAGGCTCCCAGAGCCCATGTTAAGTCTTGAACCATTTTTCATTACAGAGGATGTATTAATAAGATTAGTAGTGGAACAAAGAGTAGTGTAAGTTAGTCTGCCTTGGAGCAGACATCATGGACCCCTGTTTTGCAGTAGAAACTTGATAAAAGTCAGTTGGACTAGATGGAATGAGCAGAGCATGGTGAGTTGAGAAAACCAGTAACCAAATCATGCCTTTGCCATTGATTTGTCATATGGCCTTAAGCAAGTTATTTAGGCATGGATTTTCAAACTTGAGTAGCTAAAATTAAGCAAATAAATTCATACTTAGCCACGTCAGTAAGATGTATGATTGTCATAGATGCTGATCATAGTTCACATTGAAGTCGGGTACCAGGATGCTTTTGATTGAAACCACTGATTTTAAACATGATTTAAATCAGCAAGCAGGAAATCTTTATTTCAATAATTGGTTTTAATCATGTTCTGCACTTGTATTTTTGTTGTTTTTCCAAAGAAAGGAAAGTCTCATTAATTGTAACAATTAAAACAAGTTGATTTGCAACTAAATATAGCTTTTATACTTAAATTTGGTGTTTCCTTTTTCTAACTAGGAGGATACATTATGATTATACAAACTTATTTAAGCAATTATACGGTTTAACTGACATTTATTCAAATTCTTAATTTTTACATTTTCATTGTGTTAGAAAATGGTGAATGATGCATTTCTAATTTACTAGATGATTAAATTTTTACTTATGATTTGCATCAAGCTCTATTTAAATGAAAATTCAAATTCAATTAAATGCACAAAACAGCATTTTGATTTTTTTATTAAATTATAATATATCTTAAAAGTGCTGGATACATACACTTTTTTCATATCAAAATTGTATTAAAACATGTTTTGCATTTAAAACTAACTGATTCATTAAACAAAGGAAGTATTTTCTGATTGTGTCTGGTCACTGTGTCCTTAAAGATTTTAGAACTAGTAGATTTCACCGTGTTGCACCTAATTTTTATCCATAGATTGGAAGTGGAAAACAAGCTTTCCTGCTTTTGCAACTCCCAATTGGTTTCTTAATTTTGAATGAACTAGTCTTTCAACCGATTTAGTTGAATAAACTGAAATGAAGAAAATATTCTCTCTACACTTGCAGAACAGGCTGCTGCTGTCAAAAGCCGGTTTAGCACTTCAGCAAGTTCTGGTTCCAGGTTCTTAATCCATGATTTCTACCAGTTCAGTAGTTTGACTCTCTTTAAAGCTTGGCAGCATGCATGTACAGTTTAATACTATTTTTGTATTTAATTGAAATTATTTTAATAGATGATAAGTTTAGACCTTTAAAATAGTTTGTCAATTTAAAATTTAATTTTAAATGGGTTTATTTTAAAAAAATCTGTATTTAAGTTAAATAAAAATATCTGATTGAAGCAAAAAAAATCAGATTTTTTTATTTAATTGGACTTTTTTTTAAACATCATCATTTTTTATAAACTGTGCAGGCTACTTATTGGATTTTTAGATATCCAAGTTTGAAAATTTTGACCTTGGTCTCTGTGTGTTTTATCTCTGTAAAATGGGGATGATATTTCTTACCTCCTTCAGAGGGGAAAGGTAATATTAGAAGACGGAACACACTAAGTGCTAAATATTTTTATCACCTATGTTACGAGGTATAGAGCGTGGGAATATAGGCACTAGGCCTCAAACACAGCTTTAAAGAAAGTGTAATTTCTTTATCTTTCTAAATGTTACCACACCTGGTTGTGAGCAACTATAATGGCTTGCATAGGTCCATTATGACAGGGAAAAAAATGTGTTTCACACACCATACAGAAATAACCTATAATTGTTTAAACATAGGAATAAAACTAAGTCTTTTGCACTATAACATAATAAACTATCAGTCAATTTATATATTTTGTCTCACTTGATCACAGTATGTTATACTCCTATTTCGGAAATAGACTAGAAAGAACTCAACCATGCATATAAACTGAAATTTAAAAATCACATTATTCTGCAAATGTAAAATAAACCTGTGCTGCTAGTTTATATTTTTGCAAGATAAAATTTATTAAGAATGTGGCTTTAGTTTTTAAAGCATCCAGCATATATCCCTATGGAGTTACAAAACTGCATAGCTTCTTTATTTTGCTCTGAAATATTGAAGTGGAACTAGGGCATCCATCCAAATCTCATGCTTTGAATGATCCAGTCTTTTAATAATTGTACACAGATGAAGGAGACTCTGGTTTTCAGACCCACACAGAGCCGGTTTATATAAATAGTTCCAAAGCTATTTACAGTTTATCTGTCAGTTCTGTTTTTATTTGGCCTCTGGTTAATACTGATTCCATTGTGAAAATGTTCTTATGGTTTTCCCAAAAGGCCTATACACTTACAGGTATGAAAAAGGAATTCCACTCTAGGGATATATCTTTAGAAAGAAGGTAAGTAAGGAAACCTTGGAGGTAAATGGTTTTCTTTGTGATTTGCATAAAAACTTCATACTACTATCATCTGGACACACATTTAGCAAATGTTGATTTTTGGCCAGAAAAATGAATCATTCCTAAACAAACATTATACTTGGTCCACAGAAAAACTACTGAAGTGATCAACAGCTGAACCTTACTTACATTGATGCATATTTTGTGCCATCCTGCTTTTTGAGACATCATAATTTTCATCACTTATACAAGGCAACTTAACTGCATCTCATACTACATCTTCTACTTCTATGTTGAACTATTGCTTCCTGTGAACTTCCTGTTGCACTGTCTAGTAGACTACTGTCTACTGCAAACTAAACAATACATATGTGAACCATCAACATATGTTCCTATTTACTTTATTTAATTTGATTTCCAGTATATCTTTAAAGATCTATCAAAAGCCTTATAAATACAGTCGTTCAACAAACGAAACCAAATCAGCAGCTTCTCCTCACCGCAAACTAGAAACTAATCAGTCAGTGATCCAAATAGGTCCACCTCTGACATTTGTAGATTACTTCATCATATCTTTTTTTCCCTACGGGACTGGGTGAAGAAATGGGCCCTACAGCATGACTTGAAGGACAAGAGGTTCCGACTTTTTTGGACCAATAGGAGGTGTAATTTCCAAAGTTAAAGGTTTGTTAGGGTATGTCTACACTGCAGTGAAAAACCTGTGGCTGGCCCGTGTCAGCTGACTCAGCCTTATGGGCTTCAGGCTATAGAACTGTTTAACTGTGGTATAGATGTTTGGGCTTGGGCTGGAGCCTGGGCTCTAGGACCCTGTGAGGTGGGAAGATCCTAGAGCTCAGGCTGCAAACCAAGCCTGGAAGTCTACACTGCAAAGAAACAGCTCCACAGCCCAAGCCCTGCAAGCCTGAGTCAGTTGGCATGGACCTGCTGCAGATTTTTCTTTGCTGTGCAGGCATACCCTTAGAGAGAACATCCTGTTGGCAGCTTCCCTTCTTAGACTTGACACAGCACATAAAAATCTTATTTGCAGTAGCAATTGACTAACTACATTTTTAATGCATGTCTATCATTGGCACTTCATGGCTGTATTTTATGAAGTAGCCTTGTAATACTGAAGTTTATTTCACATTGAGTGCAGAATAAACTCTAATTATTCCTCTTAGAAAGTTAAGAATTAACATCTGTTTCTGTGACCAGATTGTTACTTTGTACACATTCTACTTTCGGATTATTTAAGTAGAAAAATGGTTAAGTGAGCTCTCTTGCTTAATGTTTGGGAGGTTGATGTTCTGCCTCTTCACATTTGGGTTGCACTTCATGATCCTTATCCAGCAAATGATAAAATGATTTGGTTTGCTCTCTCCATGTTTGTGGTACACAGTCAAATCCCTGGTGGTTCACTGAGTACTCAAAACCTTCTAGGATGGTTAAAACAGGTTGAAAATTCCTAAGGGCTGAACTCACTGCGCTTCTCTTGCCATGTAAAGGATCTGTGAGGAGGGGCTTAGGGAGAGACACTTCAAAAATCAATAGAAAGGCCTAAAATGTCAGACTTGCTTTGTAACTTACTGAGAAATTTTTCATTATGACAGCAGCATAATAATAAAAAAAATCATCTCATGGTGGTAACATACCTCAAATTGCTGAAATTAAAATAGGGCAGCTAATGCAGTCAGAAAGACATCCCTCAGAATAATCATTTGACTATATGTTGTGTTTCTTCTTCTCTTCAGCAAACAGGGTTTGGATGAAAGTAGTCACATGTCTCCACTTTAGGTTACACAAGGAAGGAAACCCTTAAGGTAAAATCTAGCACAGCTTATATTAACAGCCCTTTCTTGCATTGAGATGCTATTAGCTGTTTTTTATGCAATACATAACATGTCAGCTTAAACAAGATCAATGTTAATAAGCTACTTTTCAGCTTTTTCAGTGGAAAATTTGTTATTGTCACTGAGCTGTCAGATGTTTATAGTGTGATTAATGAGTCATACTTAGGTGATTGACAGTAAAAGTCTGCTTTGTAATACATGTCAATCACTTTTATAGCTACTTGTCATTTTCATGGACGCTCTTCTGAGCTTCAGAACTATTATAACCACAGCAGTGTTTGCTGTAGGCCACTGGTGATATTGGACTCTGAGGAAGAGAAGGTTGATTGCATTACTTCCTAAGTTGCTTTAGGCAGAAAGAACTTGCATCCTATACAAACTATAAAGAATATATAGGTAGATCAGGTAACTCAGAAAATTTAGTAGTTAGTGCTCTGTGTATAACAGTGATGAAACTGTAAGATGCACATAAAGCCTATATTTATTATTTCATTTTATGCCACATAGTACTCTGCCCTTTGGTCTGAAATAGTCTAATCTTGGTAACCTTTCAGGCATGCTGCAAAAGCCACCCATTTGAGAGGATTTTTGGAGAAGGCTGAGGGTATGTTTCCCTAGATGAAGAGGCAGAAAGGAGTTTTTGTATATGGTTGGCTGGCTTGTGTTCCTGTTGAACTGATCGTGTTAAATGCCACTGGATTTAATTATATTGTTAATGGTGTGTTAGGGCTCCAAGAAGCTTGGATAGTTGTCTTGTTAGTTATTTACATCAAATTAAATTAAAATAAATGCCTATCCCATGTTCTGGGAGCGTTTCCAGATTTCTATTAGACAAGAGAAAATAAAATGTATACCATATATAAGATAGTGGACTGCTCACAAAATAACACATCCTTTTCCCAGTTTAAATAGTAAACTGTAGTATCTCTTCATATCACCCATTTGCCTTCAGTTTAATTTCTCCCCAAACACCCATCGGAAAAAAGATGAATCTTGTAGTATGCCCTTAAGCTTCTTCACATTTAGCTTTTTGATACCAAGGAGGGGTGAATGTGAATTGGAGAGTTGAACACCTTTTTATAAAAGATGCTCTCCCAGCATCAGCCCCTTTCTTGAGTGCCTCCACTAACAGCTATTGTATAGGGAAAGAGGCAGCCTTACAGATAGCCAGCTCCCGAACCCACAGCAAGAAAACTTGACTATGTCAACAAATGTGGGCAACCTAGATTATCCACTCACTGTATGAGACTTCTCAGATGCTGTGGGAAGGCCAAGAAATTTTTGTTTACCTCTGTCAGAACCACAGCATAAGATTTCATGGATTCTTTATTGCAGTTGGACTGATTGATCTTAAGACTTCCACCACCAGACCTTTAGCCATTGCCCCTCTTGCTGTAGGTTGTTGTAAATTAAGATGACCTGTGAGTGCAAAGCCTCAGGAAAGTGCATTCAAGGCCACTAAATGGCTGATGGTTGAGATGATTTGAATCCCATGAGGCCATCAACTGGAGATAATCTGTTTTCTGAGCAGTATTTCTCCTCAAAGACTTCTGGAATCTCATTGGCCCAGTCAGGAAGAAAGGCACTCTAAGCACGAACCAGAAAGGGAGTTATCACCTGATCCTGAATTTTGAAGCTTGAAGGAGAGTAAAACCACATTAATTACACATTAAAATAAAGGAAGGCTATGATTCATTTCCTCCTTCACAAAGCAGCTGGGTTCTCTGTGAGCTCCATTGGAAATGGTTACAGCACAGAGGACTCTTATGTGGGGTAAACAACCAATGGCAACTGGGAGTTACTTATGCCATTTGTGCATGGGCGGAGGGACAGAAGTATATGCCCTTCGCATGGCCAGCTGGGGATCTTCAGGATGTGGCAGTTCTAGCTCATGGGTCCTTGGCCTCAGCTTGTTTCCCAGGCCAGGGCTCTACCCCTTCCACACCACTACCACGTCTGTGCCTTGTCAGGGTAGGATGTGGCAGAACAGACATCCCCTGTGAGTTCTTCCAGGTTTATGTAATTTGCATTGTAAAATCTTCAATTATAAAATGAAAAACGTGATGAATTCACACTGCATTATTTATTAATCAAAAACCCAAAGATCTCACAAACCTCACTTAGAGTTTGTTACATGTATCAGTTGCTAAGAGGACTTCTTTATGGCCCCTAGAAGGCTCATTTTTTGGCATACGTCACAGGTGGTAATTAGGGTTATGGTAAATTCAGGTTGAAGATAAGAAAACCTTTTCTTAACTGTTTTCAAAGAAAAATGTGAACCTATGTGAATACAGAGCTAAAGGGCCATCTTTTTAGTGCTGTCATTACAGGACAGTATTGGGAGAGGGAGGTTGCGGGTCATTTTTTCAGGTGGTAAAAGTTCAGTTGTCTGTGAAAAAGTAGATGGCTACATTTACATGGGTAATTACAACAGTGGGGTCCACAAATTGAGTACATGCACATGTAAATGGATGTTCAGCTAGGCACTTGGGCTTGCAAATTGGCTAAATCCAAGGGGAAATATGCATGCCCAAATCTGGGCCTAAAATTACATGCACATTTTCCTGTGCCTCTTACTACACAAGTGAAAAATCCAGTGTGCTTGAAGTGTGGGTAATTGGCTCATAACCAGGTTTGTCACCTTAATCGTTTTGCCTCCTGCTTTGAAGCCTAATATTGTGTTCCCTACTTATCTACTAACAGTTCAGATTTTCCTTGATGTTCCTGATTTGTGCATGTAGGAGATTTATTAACCTTGCTTGTCTTGAGTCATAAAATAAAAAATACAATAAAAACACAGTGACTTATTGTGAAATGATACATTTTTATCTTTGATGTACCACAAAGGCTGAATAAATAGAGCTTTTAAAAAAAAATGGATGACATAAAAAACAGGAAACTTCAAATGATGTGGAAACAATGTTGCATATTAAAATTAGTCATTTTGGCCTGTTTTTTGGGTGGTAGACAATGCATCTGTTAGTTTTACAGTTTAATTTCCTCCAGTAAGTCCCTTGCCATAGGTGCTCTTGGAGTATTCCATCTTTTAGTAATGCATAGTTTGGCACAGAAAAGTAAAATATATATGAGCTTTGAAATGTAATATTGTCAATAGTGACACAAGCTCTTAGCTGCATTATTGTGAGGTAATGCAGCAGTATAATGTAGGTTACTTGCCATTTATTTGCTATAGTTTCTAATGGAGTTTCTAGTCACCACACCATATGTACTGCAGAAGGAATATCATACGATATTCAGAAAGATCAAGCTAATGGGGCACTAGGAATGTGAGGGATGGTGATAGATAACTCAATTTCTTAGTTGTGGAGGGAAACTGAAGCAAGTTCCTAGGCATGAGCTGTTTATATGCTGCTTGTGCTTTGGCTATCTCTATTAAATGAGTTCACAAATGGTCCATGTTTTTCTCAAGTTTATCTTAGTGTGTATCTGACATTCTCCTATCAGATCATCTACAGATGTATCCAGTGTCTTTCAGCGCTGTTTTATGTCTGTGTTTAGTGGTCATTTGAAGTCTCTACAAGATTAGCAATAAGCATTAGTAATTAGCATTAAAATCCTATTCTCCTGAATACATTAGATGAGATCAATTTCTTCACAGACTGATAAATGGAAACTATACAGAGGCTTTTAAACTATTATTTCAACCAGTGGTTATAACTTACTAGCCATGGCAATCTTTCAGTAGCATTCATTTAATTGGCTCGTAGGGGTAGCAGCCAATAAAAGTGCTTGATGTTGTAAATGGCTTCTCTGTGCTTTTGCATAATTGGTTTCTCATCTCTTGCAACTCACAGGCTTCTCAACCTGGGTTTTTTGTGTTTGTGTGTGTGTGTTTACATCTTGCCAATTAAAGCTCTACCCCCTTGGCCCTGGGCTTCCTTTCCCTCATTCTAAACCAGCATCTGTTTTTTGACAATTATCGTTTGACTCAAAATGCCAATCAGCTGTGATTGATCACATTTGCAGACTACAGCCTGGAACCTGAATCTGTGCTCACACGCATGTGCCATTTTGATTAATGAACATAAATCAGAGGTGACAATTCACATTTGCTGCTGGAAGGCAAACAGTTATTGAAAATGCAGCATGTTAGTACAATTGCATTGGGAAAAAAATGCTCGTGCCCCTCAATGAGCCTTGTGATTATCATTTGAGAGTATCCAAAATATGGAAAAAACACATATGCCCTCAGTTCCTTTTTATCAACTTTATAGTTGCGACACATATTAGATTGCTACATGGTAATGCAGCTTAAACATTACATTATTTGAAGCACTATTTCCATATGTTTATATTACTCTGAAGAGTTATTATAAAATACTTCAAAAAGGAGGCTTTGTAAACTTGATAGTAAGCTGGTTTTCATCTGTATTGAAGATTCTGGGAAATGTAAGGTAAGATGAATTCTCACCACTCTTCTTTCAAACCTGTTATCTGAGTAGATGTACCATTTATCTCGCATAATCAAAATAGTGGGGCATAATCCTATTTTGTTTGTAAGAAGGGACTCTTTTGGGGTGTTCCCTCCCCCATCCTCCTGGCAAGTATTAAACATGGAATGATGGAATTCTTAAGGCAAAATTGTTCCAGGAGTTTGTAGGCTAAAAGGCTACTGTAATTGATTACCACTTTTTTCATCTGAGCTTCCTCTGTACAATTCTTTTAGCTAAGAATTTAAGCTCATTACCCTATGGAGAGATTTTGTTTCCTGACAATGTGTAGCACAATTTGCAATGTATACTGTTAATAGACTTGTGCATTCTTCATGAGATATGTTAAGGGTAAAGACCTACGAAACATAATTGACCAATAGCATGTATTGATTTTGGAACTGACCTGATTGACATACTAGAAAAAAATAACCCATTTGCCAATAATAGGCCATTCGTCTAACAAAATTAGTGTTAAATCTTTGCAGTTACTTAAAAGTGCTTTAAAGAGGTCACTGCTTTATCTAAATGACTCTTAGAGCAGATCACTTACAAAAATCTACGCATACCCTTATCACCCATATGCACAGCATGCTTTGTAAACATGCTGAAGCAATGCACAGTATGAGAGCAAGTATAGTGTAAAATAGCATACATCCAGCATAAAAAATGATCATTGAGTCCCTGTCCCTGTTGCGTGGCCTCTCCCCGCACTTAGCATTGCTGCACAAGCCCAGGGAAATGGGGGTAAGAGAAGGAGCTGGTCTGGTGGTTGGATAAACACAGTCCAGTGTCCCTTTGCAGTGGTGCTAATCTGAAACTTCAGGAAACCAAATGATGTTTGTGAGTGTCTCTTTCCCTCTCCGTTTCACTGTTGTTAAGGTAGTGAGGCAGGATGTTCTGGTGATCGCAGGATTTTCTGGTGGGTGAGTGGTGTTTGTGGTTCGTATTTCCCTTGGCACAGAAATGCCCTGTACTAGCTGAGATTATTGTCAATTTCCAGTCGAATTGCCTCCCAGTCCTGTAAGCATATTTCAGAAAATTTCTAATGCAGCAGAAACTCTAGCTGGATCTTGAGGTTCAACAAATGTTCTTGGTCCACTTTCCTAGCTGACTAAACTCCTCCATTCAGTGATATGTGGCGGGATGACCGTTAGCAGAAACATCTGACTGGCCTAGATTGAGGGATTTCCCACAGGACTGGAAAGCCACCTCTCCTTTCCATTCTCTGGAACTGTTATGTTCTCTGAATGCTGGTCAGCCTTTAAAGAAGAAAGTGCAATGTGATAATGTAGCCCCCCGGAAGGAACTGACCCTTCCACTCCGAAGCACTCTATCAACATTTTAAATTATTAAAAGCATTAACACGAGTATCTTACCATTAGTAGTCTGTGGTCCTTCTTCATGGGCTGCAAAAGTTGTCTGAGACCCAAGAATAGTCTAACAGACGCATTCCTGGAACGCTGAAAATTGTGGCCTTCTGCAACAATGGTTATAGGGAGGGATGGGGATAGTGCAGTTAGTGTTATGTGCTTACAGAAAGCAGCAGAGCTCTTCAACACAGAAGAGGTTTAGATGGCTTAACTCGCATGCAGAAAATTGCAACACAGTGACAATACAGGCAATAACAGCATCTGCTACTACCTTTGCTTACTACCCCCCCAAACCTTGACCATACAAGGGATTAGTGCCCTAGAACAGCCGCTAAGTGCAGTTAGCACCACTGATAATGAACAGTTTAAAAAAAAAAAAAAAGAATGGCTGTAATTCCACCCGCTACCAGCAAACATTGATGAGGTGATTAAGAGAGATTGAATACTCCTGATAACATGTGAATAATGTAGACAAAAGTATTGTGCAGTGCCACCCTCCACTGCACAAATGCAACTCTAAGGCAGTGGTTCCCAAACTGGGGTTCGTGAAATGTTACAGGGGGTTCTCAGGAAAAAATTCCATAATGGCAGACAGACCTGGCCCTAGGGACTCTGGGCAGCATGGGTCCAGTAGCCCGGAGCCCCTGGACTTCCAAGAGCTAAGCAGATCAAAGCAAGCATATCTATCACACTGAGGAGATTTAAACTTCAAGACTCCTTATAAGAAATGGAAAGGGAGGTGGGTATTTTTTTGCTGTTTTTAAAATGAAATAGGCAGCGAGTATTGGGTTTTTTTTTTAATTATTATGAAGAACAAGTTTAAGCTTTGTTTGTTTGCCTGGACTGTTCAAGACCTGAATGCTTGTGTAGGAGGAAATCTTTGAGTTGGCTTCTTAAATACCTTCATGATGTTTCACATCTGATACTCCTTGATGAAACATAGGAGCCTTGTCTTATAACAGGTTTATTCAAAGTGATACAAGTTACGAAAGTGAGATCTTGGAAGAGTGTTGCCATTTTCCTAATGTAATAAAAATACTGTAATGATAAATAATAATTAATAAATAGTGTGTAATATGCATGTCATAAAAACAAATTTTATATTTCCCAGATCACTGCTTTTATAATTTATACTCAGATAAAGGAGAAAATCCCTGGAAATATTCATCTTTAGGAGGGGGTTTGCAAGACCTGACATTTTAGTGAAAGGGGTTCACAGGTTGTTGAAGTTTGGGAACCACTGCTCTAAGGTGATAAACCAGTGAACATGCCCTGTCATAATTATCTTTAATGTGCGCGGTGTGACAGGAATGAACGGCTGATGAGCTTCAGCTACAGGAGAACTAAACTATCACAAAGCTATGTATCCCCATGTGCCAATGTTGCCTCCTGTGCTTTGCCAGCTGCTGTGAAGGTGTCTCTTGGCATAGGCAGATGTCATTCTCTGCCACCCTGCTGTACACTTAGAGCAAGATGTGTGCACTTATAGCATCCATGATTTGCCTTCCCCACTGGGAACCAGGACCAGTGTGCATGTGGGTGGGATCCAGCTGCCAGTACAGAGTTTGTAAACCAGACTTGTCCTTGGGATGGAAGAACTCCCTCTTACCTTCACAAACATATAGAGTGTGCTGTGATGAGAATTATATGAATGTCTGGATGCCAATGTGGCAAACGCTAGGTGCATAGGCAGGGCCAATGAGATTTCAGTCTCCCAAACATTTACTCTGTGACCATTCTGCAGCTACGTAGCTTGTAACTGAATTCCCTTTTTCAAGTGCCGTTGATGTTGGGGTATGGTTTCATGAGCCAAGTTAGGAGTGGGTAGGCGAGGTCCCCCAAAGTAACATTGTACAGAACAATACATTTCTGGGGAATAAAGTCCCTTCTTCCCCCTTCTGATACAACCCTGATCTTATCAGCATCTCGATGTCATGAACCTTTCCAGTGCTTTGTATTCATGAATTTGCCTCTGTGGCCCAACAAGCCTTGCAGACTGAATGAACAGTAACCATTTTGGTTCACATACTCACTTGCCCCTTGTGGTGGGCAAAGTATTGGGCCATGGGTGCCATTAATGGCCCCTGCAGAGTTTGGAAACCCCATCCTCTGAAATCCAGCTGCTAATTCTGGAATGCTTGTTATGACAGAGACTTGTGAGTAGGTCAGTGTTAATTGCCTCACAGACTTGCACAAGCATGCCCCTGACAGCATGTTTCCTTAAGTGATTTGCATAAAACCAATAGCTGTCTAGTGTTGCCAGCTTCCACAGACAATAGCAATCCACTTCTGCACCAGAATGGCTTTACTGAATCAAGTGTTCTGGCAAACTCCTCACACAGCTCCATCAAGGTCCGTTTCCTCATTCAGAAATTCTGCAGCCACTGCTGTTCATTCCAGGTTTCCACCACGCTGTCTGATTCTCCTGAACCAGAAGCGACAGTCCATCCCAGGCCATATTGTGGCAATATCTGTACCGTGTGAGCCAAATGAATTGTCAGTAACGCTCAAGGTCAGCTGTCTTCGCCATGTCAGAAAGTTCTGCCCAAATTCCATCCAGCATCTCGCCGATTGCCTGCTCCAGAGCATAACCGTTTTGTTCCACAACAAGGAGCAGGAGTAGAACCAGATTATCATCCCCTTGTTCCATTTTCCACTAAGTTTGGCAAGGAATAATGGTAAGGGGCAATGTGATTAGGAACTGCCAGTGGCAACTATGTGAAGATATGGGACAGTACTGACAACACACAGAAAAGCAGTTCCTAGAATGTCTCCCTGTGATGCACAGAACTCTGGGATACCATCCCTGAAATGGTAGTGCTAACGACACGTAACGTCAGTGGCAGTGTGGCCTTCCAGCACTGCCTAATGTGGACACTGAGCGCGGGTATGGCGACCATATGGGAGCATGTAAATGATCCTTTACTTGAGTATCAACATAGCCAATGTAGACATAGCTGTAGTGGGAGGTAATGCTCAGGAGAGCCATAAGCTATAGGTGATTGGGGAGAAAAACTCAGGGACCATGGCTGAGATTTCTAAAGCAATCTAGAGAATTTAGCCTCCTATTTTCCATTAAGTTTAATGGCTGCTGTGTGTCTGAATCTGCACTGCTGTGTTGAGAGTCTCAATGCTGGGTTTATGGACTGTTAAGGGGGGGATGGGTCTGGTGAAGGAGAACTCTGCTGCACTCAGGTGCATGGTGGACTCTTCTACCCAAAGCCCCTAAAACAGCAGCTAAAACACTGGTGAGCGTATTATTTAAAACTGTTACAAATATTAACATTCTATGGACAATCAAGGAAGTAGCATGCCAAGTTTTATATATACAACATTCTAAATTAAAACATAGTATTTTGATACCTGGTATATTTTAAATTTCCTTGAATACTCCTATTCAGTGGGCTCCAGAGGCCAAATTTAGCAAGCAGTGCCTTAATGGAACCACTATTGCCATTTATTAACCCTTTGAATCCTTCCGAGTGTACAGTATGGGTTCATACAGACATTCTGTATCAAATAACCTTTGTGGAAATAAGCTGTACAGCATGGCCTCCTTCGGATTATTATTAGCTTGTCAGACAGATGGTCTTGCTTGGAATGCAAGGGGTAGGAAATTCAGCAGTTTCATATAAATCACTTCTTGGGAGTGTGATACACACATTATTGTCGTGATTTAGGGTGATCACTTCACTCTTGAGTGACAGAGTGAAGCGTGGGCTGGCCTAATGAGTAAAGTTACAGCTGGTATTTCCCTCAGCAGGTGATCTGTTTTTATACAGAACATATCTGTGGTGTGTTTCATTATTGCTTTGAGTTTTATCCACTGGGGAATTTTGTTTTCATTGTGATGCTTTTTGTGATAGGTGTCTTTTCTGCAGAAAGCTGTTGGATTACTAATTACTACTTTGAAGTGCAGTTTGAATTAACACTGGCAGATACAAATGAGCTTGTGACTTAAAAGATGCATACGTTCATTGAAAAAATATGGTTAATCAATTCGCTATGTAAAGAAAAATGAGTTTAATTTGATGTCTTGCACTTAACTTTTGTGTTAGAGCTATCAATGTGAATAGCTCCAAGTGACATTCTTCCCTTTGAGCCAGTATTAACCCAACCAGTGGCAGGGTACAATGTAGTGTTGGAACTGTTATCTTTCAGATTAAATGTAAAACTGAGACCTTTGACCCCTTGTGGTAATTAAAAACCCATAGCAACTTTCACAAGATCAGGGGTGTTATCCCAAGTGAACTCGCCAAATTCCAACTTAGGTAATTACACTCTGCCTAGCTACATGCCTCCAGTAGTTTCAATATATGTTCTTTGCTTTCTGACATACACTACATTGTGTTACTATTTGTTGCAGCTACCACATTCTACTGAGTGCTGGCTACCTTTCAAACTGGATAGGAAGTGATCAATGTGCACTGTTCTATTTAAGTAGGTCTGTAAAGTGGATTGGGATTCTTCATGTTAGGCAATATATAAATGGTTAATATTGTTGTTTTTTTCTTTCATTACATTACATGGGAGGATATCTATTTACAGACACACTCCATTGCCATTTATGGCACATTTTTCTGGGTACATTCTAGTGTTCTAAGAAGTCGTAGAAATTCTGACGACATATCTCCAGTAAAACAAAATATGCAGTCATTATGATTTGTACTCCTTTCAGAATCTTTCTTAATTATAAAGCACTGCAGATGTTCAGCGACTCAACTGACCATTCTGATGCCACTTTGTTCTTTACTTGACATGTTCCCTCATTAATTGATAATAGGTTGTTCCATTGTTATTGCAATAGATGATTTTCTGTTCATTTTTTTTAATGTAACTATTTTTGTAATGAGGAAAATGCAATGCTGTGATTCCATAAAATACATAGGATGTGCATCCGTTTCCTTCCCACATATTACAGTTTTATTACGAGTTTGTATTAAACAGAATTGTTCACTTTTGCTTCTTACTCTTCTTTGTCTCACGTAGAAAACTCTCTAGCCCTCAGGTACCTCAGGATGAGCATACTCCTCCTGAGAATGCCACGCTGAGAAAGAAGCAGAGTCCCTCTCATTCTTCTCCAGAGCAAGAGCCTCCTTCCTACCCAGGCCTGCTCCTCCTTTTTTGAATGACGCACACACCTTCCTGTCCCACCCATTACTCCTTTGAAAAGTAGGAGAGGACCTTAACTTTGGACTTGTCTACATGAGGAAATTTACTCGTCCTACTGTACCGTTATAGTTATACTGGTATAACTCCCCACGTGAGCACTCTGATTCTGGTGTAAGAGTGTCTTCTTCTGAATTCAAAGCAAGTGGTATAACTTCCACACTGAGACATGTTGTCTTCCTAGTCCTGACCAAGGTGTGGTTTGACATTGAGGGGGACGCAGGACATGTCAGCTACCTATAGTAGGGAGTCTGAGGGAACCAGGGATATTCTTGACATAGAAGAGTCAGGTTGGCACTGACAGGTTGCAAGAATCCTGACCCCTCCCATATCTCCCAGTTAGCCGGGGATACTCACTTCACCTTGACCCTCCAGCAGCTCAGCTGTAAACTGGCCAGTTCAAAGGGTAAGCACCATAGATTAGCCAGTTTCCCAAGGGGAATTATGGATAGAGGTCTGTTAGATGCACATGTTGGAGGAGAATTTTCCTGGAAACTTTTGTGATTCACAAATTGGAAACTAAATTCTCTAAGATTAAAAAATGATGATAAAGGTTCTGAAACCTGTATGATCCATGTCAGAATTCATTGGAGAGGTCTCTTACTCTTCTTCTGATAGTATTGTCAACCTTAAGCATTCAAAAAATTATGAGTCAAGTCCCAGAAAATAATGAGATTAAAAAAAATTCCACATGATTTTAAGCCAAAGAACCACAACGTTTTGCTTTTGGTTACTCTTAAGACTTACTTTCAAGCTTTTCTCTGCAGTGATATCTGCTAGAAATTTACTTTTTTTAAAATGAAAGTTGAGGTACTCATGTAGTCTGATTCCAGTAGCTGGTGATTTTAGAAAAAAACCAAATACCATGAGAGTTGGGATAAAATCACAAGAGTTGATGACACTGTTGTGAAACCATAAGAATATTTTCAGAAATCATCATTTCAACGTATTTGTCATGTGGCTGACATTAGAGAGTAGGCCTCATTAACTAATATTGAAAACCAACAAATCTCATGAAAAGTATCACACATTTATTTTATAAACTTTACCAGATGGTACTGAAATTGTTTCTATTTAATAAGAAACAAACTTTTGCTTAAAAAAAGCATTATGCAGGCATTAAGTCTTGTCAATCTTATCAACTTTTAAATGAGATTATTATAAAAATTTAAGTTATAATGAGGATAATACTTATATTAAATAATGCATATTTCAGGGGAAATGTACTTTCATGCTGTATATGGTATGTGTCTCAGATTTTCTGTGCTATAAATGTAAAAAAATTATGTATTCTTTTATAACATATAATTCATGATATACTATTTAACTATATATATATAAAATATGCCCCAAATGGGCATGGCAGAAGAACCCTATTTTACTATAAAGTCTGTGGAATGGCTGTGCCTCTAATCACTCAAAACGTCCAGTAGGTTCACACAGCAGTATTACCCCCATGCCTTGGTATAGGAAATGAATTCATGACCTTTAGATGCAGAGACAAATGATACCAGCCACTTATGAGAACCTCTAGGGCTGAAACTTCTCTGCTTGTGTTTGCAACAACCCACATGTTTACCACCAGGTGGCAGAATATCCCAGCCTAACTAGTGAAGTTTCATATTAGAAGTAGCTTAGGCTGTGTAGTTGATTGCATTATATTTTGATTTATTATTTATGGTAATGAAATAATGCTCTCAATAGCTTGTGCATGTGTATAAATTTGTGTAAGCATGTGTGCATATAAGTCTATAGTTTATTCCTGCAGGCTTGTAGCTGTGAAATGTTTGTTAAGATTGAGTTAATTTTTTGAGTATCATAATCCCAAAACCTTTATTCATAGGCAGGTGAGGCACTCCAAGCCAGATGGTGAGCTTTTTTTGCATTGTCCTCATTGTCACCTCAGCCTTACTTATCGAATAAGTATGCTCTGAACAGGTGGATGGATAATTGACTTGCCATGCTCGTCAGTGCTGTTCCAAATTGCACATGATGGTTTTGTGATGTAAAGAGGTCCGGCTATTAGGGACTTAACTGAGACTTCAAAACAAACTAAGGTTATAGAGCAGCTCAAGTTGTGATCCCTAAGGTCACGTGCCAGGGCTTCATCCACTCCTAGAGATCTGGACAGGAAACATTATTTAAAGGAAATCAATTTCCCCTTTAAAGCTTAGCAACTCAGTGAATGCAAAATACAAAAGCCTGTTTATATAGGTTGGGATATTATTTTTAGAAATTATGTAGAATAAAAGGATATTAGACATTTTAGTCTGCTGCTAGGATTTTAAGGCAAACAACCTTCCATCTGATGCAAAAGCCAATTATGTTAATGGTCTCATAGATCTAAAAGCTGTGGCCATATGTCAGTATAGCTCTTTCACACTGAATATTTTTTCACAGATAAAAGGGCTCACCTCTCTCATGCTATATTTGCACTGCAAATTAAAATAGTGTTTTTTATTTTGCATAAGATATTTGTCAATGTTACCGTGAAAAAATTCTAAGTTTTTAAAGATAAAAATCAGTAGCTGGTTGAGTTTACTCAATTTTTCTGGCTACAAGTGTAGTAGTCAACATCAGAAAACCAAAACCAGTGTAAAATACAGTGATTAGTAAGATCTCCACCTTCCATAAAGGAAGGTAATCCATAGATTCTTTATGATTTGAGAGGGCTGATATTTTTTTTACCAGTTTTAGAAATTGTGTGTGTGTTCTAATAAAGCTATATTACAGTGTTCTACATGAATGGTGGAAACCACTAAAACTGTAGAATGCTGTAGTATGGGGAGCACTGAGGAAGTTAGATCAGGTCTAGGCTACTATGAAAAGATATAATGGCCTCAGCAGACGATTTTAATAAACATTTGCTCATATCTTCATGTCCACCCTTCAGCAAACAAACAATTTTTGTGGAAAGAGATTAACACGAATTGTCCTAATCAGGATTAAGGAGCAGTGGAGGACTGTGTAGAGGAACTTGGGCTTTATACATTTGCATTATGTCTAACTGAGCTTGCCAATCTCTAAACTTTACTATTAAAAAAAATCACCACTAAAATCACCAGTGGGGAGGAAGAAAGGAGGAAATAGAGCATTGTCAATGTGTGAAAATTCCACACCATCTCTCTTCAGCCCTGAACGTATTCATAGTTGTGTTGCCCACCAGCATCTGAGTTGTGATTCACAATACAAATGAATATAATAGAAGAGCTTCAGAAATTAGACTTGCTGCACCTTGTTCAAAGAGACAAGATTCTTTTTAGACAGCCTTGCTGTTAGCCGTGAGAGCTCCCTGTGCATTTGCAGAGAAAATTATAAATATTGCTCGCTGCGTTTCAGAAGGTAGACCCCCTACCTCCTGCAGCATTGACATTTCTGCAAATCCCCCTCGAACTATTATAACAGGAAGAATGAGGCATTTTTTATCTGAAATGCTAGAAATGAGTTAGGATGATCTCTGCAGCCTTTTTGTTTTTGTCTTTATTGAGGTGAGCATGTCAACCACTGTCAGCAATAATGCTTACTCCTCTCGCAGCACCATGATCTATTGATATGTGTACCAAAACATGTTAGAAATTGAAATAAAATATGCATTTTTTCATAATTTATCAGCATTATGATGGCACAAAAAAGCCAGTCTTATGAATAATACAGAGCTCGGCAATGGGCATTATGTACTGTTAGTAATAAATGCAGCATCTCCCCTAGACTACCAGGAGAGTTGTAAAGCAGAATGCATTAGTTCTGCCTTGTGATAATAAATCATTTTAGTTTGTCAGAAGACTCTGGATAACTTTTACTCCTGAGGTATGAAAGAAACTAGTGCCATACGGCTTTGAATAGTTTCTGAAGTGTTTAGACTGGCTCTGAATCTCCTGGGTAATGTTTTGAGTGAGCTATATGGTTAGATAACAAGTGGCAGTATTTCTCAGGTATCGATGTTGTGATGCCTCCTGTTGTTTTATTGCCTAGAGTGGCTGATTTCATTCTAATTGGAACTGTAGCTCTTCTGTGATGTGTTGTGTCTCTATTTGCAATATGGCTCCCTGTCTGTTTTTGAAATGCATTGCATTGTATTTTGCTGAGAGTGCGGTGAATGACAACCTACTTCGTTACTCAGTTATCTTTGCAGGGAAGTGAAATCAGTCAACCTATGGAACTCATTGCCTGGGGATGTTATGAAGGCCAAAAGTATAACTGGGTTAAAAAAAAATTAGATAAGTTCCTGGAGGATAGGCCATCAATGACTGTTAGCCAAGATGGTCAGGGTCTACTACAAGACAGGCCGAATAAAGAAAATAACAGAATGCCACTAGCCGTCACCTCAGCCCCCCAACTAAAACCTCTCCAGCGCATCATCAAGGATCTACAAACTATCCTGAAGGACGATCCCTCACTCTCACAGACCTTGGGAGACAGGCCAGTCCTCACTTACAGACAGCTCCCCAACCTGAAGCAAATACTCACCAGCAACCACACACCACACAACAAAAACACCAACCCAGGAACCAACCCCTGCAACAAACCCTGATGCTAACTCTGTACATATCTATTCAAGGGACACCATCATAGGACTTAACCACATAAGCCACATCATCAGGGGCTTATTCACCTGCACATCTACCAATGTGAAATATGCCATCATGTGCAATGCCCCTCTGCCATGTACATTGGCCAAACCGGACAGTCTCTACGCAAAAGAATAAATGGACATAAATCTGACATCAGGAATCATAACATTCAAAAACCAGTAGGAGAACACTTCAATCTCCCTTGTCACTCAATAACAGACCTGAAAGTGGCAATTCCTCAACAAAAAAAACCCTTCAAAAACAGACTACAACATGAAACTGCAGAACTTGAATTAATTTGCAAACTGGACACCATCAGATTAGGCCTGAATAAAGACTGGGAGTGGTTGGGTCATTATAAAACCTAAACCTCATTTCCCGAGTACTAATTTCCCCCTACTGTTACTCACACCTTCTTGTCAACTGTCTGAAATGGGCCACTCTCATTACCACTTCAACTGTTATTTTTCCTCCCTTGGTATCCTGCTGTCAATTGAATTGTCTTGTTAGACTGACTTTGGTACTTACACTTGGTAAGGCAAATCACATCTTTTCATATATTTATACCTGCTCCTGTATTTTCCACTCTATGCATCTGATGAAGTGGGTTCTAGCCCACAAAAGTTTGTGCCCAAATAAATTTGTTAGTCTCTAAGGTGCCACAAGGCACCTCGTTGTTTTTGTTGGAAGACAGGATGCTGGGCTAGATGACCATTGGTCTGACCCAGTCTGACCATTCTTATGTTGTTAATAACATAAAAATTAAATCTACATCTCTTTAAAAAGCCATTTCCAAAATTCTCTTTATAAGAGCTGTCTTTCCCGATGCTTCAGGGTGTATTGGTTAATCATTGCTGCAAATGGTCCAGATGGTGGCAACAGAGTAGGTGGAAACAGACCTAGATTGATTATGTAGGATATGAGAAAACATATTGGTATAAACTTTCCTAAAATATGTGAGCGATTTCACATTTATTAATTTGTTTAATTTCCATTGATGATAGCATTATGTGTTGTGCAGTAGTTGGAAACAGAATAGAATCTTGTTAATGCACACTTTTTGTAATTTGCACCCTTTGTCATTTTCATAAAAAACTTGAACTCTCCCTACTTTCTCAGCTAAGATTTAATATCAAAGATGCATAGTGAGGGCTCATAGTATTAAAATTGTATTATAGTTACAAAATACACCATGGTACATTTATTAACACATTAAGTAGTATTATCAGAAACAATTATTACTAAACTGCATTTGTCTAAATAAGCAAACAATATCCATTATGTGATGCATTATCCTTAATCTTTTTTGTTGTGAACACTTTCCAATTTATAAAATTCAGTAGTTCACAATGGCTTCTCCAGTCATCAGTGAAGTTTTACTAGACTTACTCTTTTTGACAAGAAAGCATATCTGTATTTCTAGTATGTGTTGCAGTTTCTGTGCATATAGGGAAGTACACTTGAGACAAACTATGAAATAAAGATAATATGAAGGAAATACCAACTGTTACATCGGAGGTGAGACTTCATGTTGTGTAGACTTTCACTGTTGTTCTCCTACTCCATTTGAACAATACCCTCCTCCTCCTCCTCCATTTTCTTTGGTGGAATCAGTGCTGGTAAAACGCTTAGGCTTTCAGCCCTGGGGGCTGAAGGCTTCCATCTGCAGAAGACATAGTGGTAATGCTGCCTTTCCAAAAGTGCCCCTCCCTTGTTCCTTTATCTTCGAGAGATCTACTCTAGGTGTATTATTCTCTGTTGCTTGTGTAGTCGCTGGCACCTATGTAAAATGGATGGACAGTGTTACCAAATCAGAACAGTAGTTTTACACAAGTGACAATTATTACATGAACTGTAAATCAGGGAAGACTCCAGCCCTAAAGGTAAGAGGGTTTGGTTTTGATTTTCAATTAGGGTTTACCCAGATGACCAAAAGAGATGCTTTCTAAGAAATAGAGTTAGCTACAGTAGAACGTCAGAGTTACAAACTGACCAATCTACTACACACCTCACTTAGAACCAGAAGTACACAATCAGGCAGCAGCAGACACCAAAAAAAAAAAAAAAAAGGCAAATACAGTATGGTACTATGTTAAACGTAAACTACTAAAAAATAAAGGGAAAGCAGTTTTTTTTTCTTCTACATAGTAAAATTTCAAAGCTGTATTAAGTCAATGTTCAGTTGTAAACTTTTGAAAGAACAACCATAACATTTTGTTCAGAAGTACAAACATTTCAGAGTGATAAACAATCTCCATTCCTGAGGGGTTGGTAACTCCTGAGGTTCTACTATATTATGTTTTAAAACATGCATTATACTAAGTATAGACCCAGTTTGCAATCATGTTAGCTTGTTGGGGTGTAACCTAGAAGGAGTCTCAGTTAATTCAGTTTTTAAAAAGTAGCGGGTTTTTTTTTGGTCATGTGGATAGATAGACCTGTGGACAGGGCCTGGTCTAAAAGTTCTCACTCTGGTAACATTTCCACTGACTTCAATCTGAAGTTAATCCCAATTTGATGTGGGAGTGAATTGGATCACGTGGGCTTTTTACAAATCTTTGTTAGAATTTGTATGTAGTATTTCAAAGATGATTTCAATCCTATTTTTAACCTTTCTTCTTGCCAAATTTTATATAATACAATTACATTGGCTGTAAACAATCGGAACCACTCTCATCCAGCCCCAATATTTTGGCCCTTTGTTCTCCATCTATATTAGAATAATGATGGAGTTTGAATAGGAAGCAATTAGGGTGCTTTCGTGTCCTCTTTCATAGACGGTGTAAGGGCTGGACAGAACCGGAACCCGGTACTGGGGAGAGTCCAGGGACTGGGCTGTGCCGCAGTTGCTTCCCACATGTAGGAGCAACTGGGTAGTTAGTGGGCTCCCCCATTGCACTGGCCTGTACAGGTAGTGGGCTGAGTGGATGCGTGGGGAATATTCTACATAATTTTATTGGGTTTAGTAAATTACTCCTCACACATCCTTTGGGAGACATTGTGCCTCTGTGAGGAACAATGCCTCCCACTGCATCCTTTAAGGCGGTGCATTACTCTTTAGTCTGGGCTGTGTACTGAGAGCACACTGTCTAGTCCTTAGCTAAGGTTTCCCCATGTGATGATGATGTTGCTACATTACACCCATTTATGACTGATTCTGTCATATCTATTTATCTGCCTGCCTGCTGTGGTAAAACTTGTTTCCATGGAAGAAATGTTGTTGTAAATCTTGAAACTTCATATAAGTTAGTAACATTTTATGCTATAATTGTGTCTAGTATTGTATATTTTAAAACAATAACAATATTTACCAAAAAGGGGGGGAGGGACAAGCTTTACTTTGGTAAATGGAGCTTTTTTAAGCAATTGCTTCATAGCATGACTAATTGCTTTTGCTGTTTTGAAATTGAAATAAATAATAAAGCAATTAAGTTACTGCCTTTCATAGCTAGTTATATGTTTTCTATCTTAGTTATAGAAAAGCAATAAAACTAAAAGAGCAGAGGTGGAAGAAAGCTGGAACTAGTAGTATGAACCTTTTGAATTTTGGGGGCTAGTGTCTTCTAATGATGGATTGTGAACTCATCTGTGCTGAATCTGATTGGCTCACTGTCAGAAGGAATGCCAGCACAGTCTCATGCGAATAACTTCTGAGATTTCGGTACCATTGAAACTGAACCAGAGCTCTAGCCGCACAGTCATACTGTAACCTAAACATGCAAGTATTAACTGCTAAGCCCATCTCTAGTAACCAACAAAATAAAACAGATGTTTTTTTTTACACCCTGACCAGTTGTTGTAATGTACCATTTCCAATACATTCCAATCAATGTCTTTGGTTAGGATTAATCTTATTTCAAAGGTAATGTTCTTGGATATTTCCAAAATCTTCATTACAGTTTTCAATGGAACATTTCTGATTAGAAGAATTGAGTGTTACAATTAGTCTTGTTTTTATAATAAAATGTGATTTTTTTGCAAAAACGATGACCAATGCCAGGTGCCCCAGAGGGAATGAACAGAACAGGGAATCATGAAGTGATCCATCCCCTGTCACCCATTCCCAGCTTCTGGAAATGTAATGAGACCTTAACCCAGTAAGTCAAAGAACATTGTAATTCTCAATGAATATAGCTCTTAATCATAATTTCCCCCCTCTCAGAGCCCCAAGACTCTGACTTATCTCCTTTTTATTTCCCTATATCCTCAGACCTAATTTGAACTAACTTCCTTCTCAAAGGACAGTTACCATAACTGTAAAGAGCCCATCAATGCTGTGTCAGAGAGGAATTGCTCAGGCCAAATGCTAAGTGTTCTGTCCACATCAAATTGTCACTATAGTACTCATAGGCTCGGAGTAAGAGAGTTGACAAAAATGCTGAAATCTTACCTTTACATGGTGATTCACTGTGCTATCACTAAGCCACCGAGCCTGTCCTGAGTCATTCTTTCAACCTTATATTAATTTCTGCCACAACTTTTGGCCAGGCTGTCACTAATTTTCTAAAGTGATTTCTCAAACTTCTTAGGGGTCTTTGGCTAAGGTTTTTTTGTTGTGGGAGAGGAGAATTTCAGCTTTAGAACAAGACCGATTTTAGCATAATACCCTAGAAATGCCAGAAATACTTTATCCTGGAAATCACAAGGGAATCCCATTGGAGACTACAGGAGAATGTGACATAGATTATTTAGTGAAATGGCTAAAGGTGTTTTTGGTAAAATGCATTGTAGGATGTGTTCTCTGATCCTATTTGTCCTGTTAAAATTAATTTCTGTAGTGCTTCATGGTTATCTGTTTAATTATTCATTTTGTGTGTCATACAGAGGGATACAGTGCTGCAAAATAAATCCAGTAAAATAAGTTTCTAAAGCTAAAAATGTAGACTGCAAAACTATTGCAGGTAAACGGGGACTTGTTTTCTGATGTCATAGGTGAGTTGTAAAGCAATTATGTAGAATAAAATGCCTTGCTTTAGATTCTTCAAAAGACTTTTACCTTTGCAACATGTCTGCATCATACAACACAAGTGTACTTTACTTGCAAGATTCATATTTAATTCTGACAATAAAATCTACTGCAGGAGAAGAGAAAGGAAAAAGCACAAAGGAAGACAGAGCTTTTCTCAGTCTTACCCATTTCCTAAAGCCTTCAAATATATTTGCAATTATTGCAGAGGTCTTTGAAACTAAAAATTGCATTTGACATACAGACTTACGGTAGCTTTCTCTAAAGCAAAAGAAATAATATATTCTTAAATTTAAGGAATCATATCCTCTAGGTGAGATCTGCATGATGGACGGTTGGGGAGGGAGTTTCAAAGAAGAGATTGCTAGCAAGCAGGCCATTTTAAAGAACATTTTAATGTTTCAGGAGTGTGTGGTCCAATCTAAATAGGAAGGAAATACTGGGGAAATCTCAGGCTTATGTTGATGGTGAAGAGCTATTTGGGGTGGGAAAGGAAAGATAGAGGGATAGGAAGCAGAGACAGAGAGAGAAGTGTAAGAGCTAGCTTGGTAAGTGTGAGAAATAGAGAAGAAACCAGTTTAAGACAAAGTGAGGGAAATGAAAACTACCAGAAAAAAGAGCATTGTGTAGTGAGAGGAGCAAAGAATAGGATCAGGTAAAAAATCGAAAACCAAAAAATGTGTCTGAAAACTTTTTTGACTGAAAACTGATGCCTCATGGGAATTTTATTTTGGGTGCCTCATGCCCCATTCTGCTCTACGGGCCAAGCTCACTAGCTAGACTACATCTCCCATGATGCACTGTGTTCTCCCATCTTGCTGAGTCTCTGCAATGCACTATGGGAAAATTGGCTAGAGATGTGAATGGAACACGAAATACCCAAACGTCTACTCCCCTAAGGAATGAGACACTGTGGTGGCATTTCCAAATAGAAATATTTTGGGTTTGGCCAGGTGTTCAGTTTATTGATATAAAATGGAAAATTTCTGCACTAAGCAGACACTTATGAAAAAATTTGCTGAGTCAAAAACTCAATTTTGCATCAAAAAACAGTTTTGATGGAGTTTTTTGACCAGCTCAAGGTCTAGGCTTATCTCTGACATTTACCTGCTGTGTGACGTCAGGCAAGGCACATCGCCTGTTTCTACGCTCACCTCCAGTCTATTTAGATTGTAAGTTCTCCGGGGTGAGGACTATTTCTTATGATATGTCTATACTGCACACTGCTTTCAGTGGCATTTGAGGAATATATACTACATGCCCCCCTAGCATGGATATAAATAGCAGTGTAGATGGTGAGGCACTGCATAGGTGAGTAAAGACATGCCTGAACCCTTTGGATATGTACCCTACATGGCTCTCTACATGCCCAAGCAGTGCCTCCCTCATCTATACTGCTATTTTTAATAGTGTAGTGACTCGCTGTATCCCCGCTGCCAGAATCTTTCCCCGTCACAGGAAAAGGCTGAGGCAGCAGGAAAAAGCTGGCAGGGGGAGGCAGCGGGGAAAAGCTCCAGCAGTTCCCTGCTTATGAGCCTTTCTCTGCCAGAGCCTTTCACTAACATGTGTGCTACACCTTGGAGTATGGACACAGCCTGCTTTTCACTGTGGCATATAGCTACACGTACCCTACACGCCGTCACATGTGGTATGCCATGTAGATGTAGCCTTAGTATGTTTATCAGCAGTGCTTAGCACAAGGGGGGCAGATCTCAGTTGGGGCCCCTACTACAATATGAACAATTAATACTATGATAAACCCCTGAATCCTTGACAGCAAGGTAGAAAATATGGCAAAGATTCCTGGAGAAGAAGAAAACCGTAAAAGGGCTGTCCATAAATTACGTAACAAAATAGGAGGTGAGTGGATCCTTAATTTTGCGTGTTTGTTTCAATGTTGCAACGTGTAAGGGGAAAGAGGAGGTTTTGTCTTGAAAATCACCAAAAAAGTATGTTATGTCATTTATGGACAGCTCCAAATGGGATGCAGAAGTGATACTTTCTTCTGCCTTGCCTTTTACTATAATGTCACCATTCTGAAATGAGTGAAGGTGGCTGATTGTGGAGAAAGGCTATGTGAGAGGAACCAAACCCCTAAACTGCTAAATTAATCCTACCTGTCATGGCTTAAAAAAACCCAAAGGCACTGTAGGCAGCCACTGGTTTGCATTCTATTATTTGTACTGTTATTGCATGAGGAAATGTGTTATGATACTCAATACTCTTTGTTCATTTTCTTGAGCAAAATAAAGAAAGAGAAAGTGGAAAATTTTGTTGTATAGGAGACAGGTGGAATGTGCGATATGGCTCTTGTCATTTGTGTCACCATGTTGTGTTTTCCTCAGGGAGAACATGTAGAAAGTGCGGCTTCTGAAACTCATTTGAATAAGGTGCTGTGCAAATTCTAAGAGCTGAATATGGGACCAGTTTCTGTGTGTGTGTCTGTCTAAATAAATGTTTCCCAATGCTTATGTCTAATTGTGCACAAAATCTATGAACTTTGCCTGTGCATTCTTGCAAAAATGAAGTGTTTATCTTTGAGTCTGTGACAAAGCTCATTAACACACGGGGGAAAATGATACAGGATAAAGCACTGAAGTGAAAGTTAGGAGACCTGCATTCTGTTCTATTTCTAATTTCCATTAGGGTCCCTTCTGTCCAAGTGGTAAGACAAAGGGGTATCATGTACTCTGAACTTGATTGTCTTTTCAGTTACACCATTTTAACAATACATTCATTCCATTGACTTCAGTTAAGTTACTCGTGATTTATATCTGTGTAATAAGGCCCTGGAGGTCTAAAATAAACAGTTAAACCGTAGTTGGGTGTCTATAAAATGCCCTCCCTGTATGTTTAAAAATAATAATAATAAAAAAACTAGTGCGAGTAACACTTTTTTGGGCACATCCTGTGGATTTTTTTTTCCATTGTATTTTACTGTGTAGTTTTAACTTCATTAACAGAAATAATCTGTTGAATTAATATTTAATAGAAAATGTTTGATGGAGAATTTTGCATGGACAGTATAACAAAAAAGCATAAATGGCTGAGCCAGGGCCAAAGTAGGGAGGGAAAACCATAGTGGAACTCTACACATTCCCCACTTACTGTTCTCCTTTATCTGATGGCCCCCCTCAGTCTCCTCCTGTCTACGTGGTTGTGGAGCTACTCTCCACCTTCCTTTGTGGCTCACATAAAGAGTGAGTGGGGCTATTGCTAGTCGTAATGGAATGAAATTAAGAAACAGAACAGTTAGTTTGGAAAAATTAGCAACAAACATGTGGAAGTAATGTGCCTCTACACTGACTCTTCCAGCCGGTTCCCTGACAAAGCAGTTCCACTGAAATTGTGCTTCCAGGGCTTTTCCCGGTACGTCTCCCTTGAAAGACTTTCAAACAAAAGTTAATGGAATCACCAGCGGCATTTAAATGGGCTATTGCTAATTGCCAGTGGGAATTAAGTGCAACCTAGCTTTGTCCCTCGCTGACTCCATGCATGTATCCCTGGACATGTGGAGGGTCTGCGATGTGGTAGAGGGAACAATGTGACAGGAGAAGCAAGTCCCAATCCTCAACGCTGCACGACATCACACCTAAAAATGCTCCTCCATATGCAGTTCCTATGAGAACAATTCCCTTTTCATACCTATCTAGTTAAAAAAATTCCATTCACTTTTTCAGAGTCAGTTTAGAGCATAAGAGTGATAATAAATGAGAACCTTTAATGCTGCAAAATCTACATCACAACTTAGTGCTCCCTTAGAGTTTAAATAGAACCCTTGGCTTTTGGAATGCAAAGCAGTATTTCTGAGTTACTATTGTTTGTTTGCCTTTGCTCAGATTTATTTGTTGGTTTATTACTTTTTTCAAATGTTGTGCTTTAGATTTCCATACAAATTAGCTGTTATGAGTGTTGGCATGGGGAAAGCTACCTACAGCTCTAGAATACAAATAGGCATAGAAATAAAGATATGCAGTATAATGTGGAACAACAGTGCAGTTTGATAAATACTGTGGGCTAAATTCTAATTCCAAGTACACTCGAGTAAACCCACAGAAATGATCATTTACCCTGAGATAAGAATTTTGGCTTAAATCTCCAACAGGGGCTTAGGAAGGATTCTATCTAGAAATGAATCTTATAGGGCCAGATTGTCAAAATGGGAAGCCCAAGGTCTGCTCACAAAAAATGTGTGTGCAATTGCATGAGTACATTTCCATGTGCATTTTTTGCAATGGTATGTCAAGTGATCATTTAGCACAGTAGGGTCCTAGTCCACGACTAGGGCTCCTAGGTGCTACAGTAATTCAAATACAAATAATAATAGCTAGTCACTTTTATGTACAAATATATGACTTGCACATGCACTGTCTCATGGGGTCCTATTAATGAGACCCATTGTCAGTGATTAGTCAGTTTCTAAGTGAGGATGATCAGCTCCATCAGCACAATGGATGAGACCTAAGGTGATTCATTTTGTAAGATATATTAGGCTGAGCTATCAACCATATGTGCCTTAGTAGGATGTATTCCACATTAGACTTTCAAATCCCAAGAACAGAGGGATCTGTCCATAAACGGCGCTGATGCTCTCCTGTTAGCTAGTGGAACCTCCCGCTTTTCTCTCCAGTACACCCAATATCTACATGGAAAGTGATTATAGGTTAAATCATGATACAACTAGAGAACTTACTCCTGGAATTTGTACTTAAGTTTCTTGTGGCAACTAAAGGCCTTTAAGTTATAGGTGGAAGGTGGGTAGGGAAATGGTGGAAGAGCTAAGAATATGTCTACACTATAAGCTAGAGGTGTGATTCCCAGCTTGTGTACACATACTCACACTAGCTCTCATCTGAACTAACACACTAAAAATAGGAGTGAAACCATGGTTGTATGGGCAGTAACATTTTTAGCATGCTACCTCAGATGAGAGCTAGCGAGAGTATGTGTACGTGAGCTGGGAATCATACCCCTTGCTCATAGTGTAGACACACTCTTAGTTCTTCCACCATTTTCCTACTGACCTTTCACCTATAAGTTAAAGACCTCTTGTTGCCACAAGGAACGTAAGTAGGCATTCCAACAGTATGTTCTCTAGCCTTAGGTTGGTTTTGGAAGTTTAGCTTAGAATTTCCTGAATTTCTAGCATGTAGAGCTTTTTGAAAACTAGAACTTTTTTTTAAGTGTGGTTATTGCTGTTTCTCATCCTTAATTCTTTCTTATTATGTTTTTGTCTGAGAATACATGTTGCATAGCAATTTTGATAAAACAGTTACTGACACTATCACAGTTCTTTTGTCAAATACATGCCTCTTGAAAATCTTTCTTCGTCAATCATTTTTGGTAAAGGCTTTTAAAGTATTCAGAATTATTTCACAATGTATACATTTATCACATCAGAAAGGTAGCTTCTACAGGATCTTGGTAGTTAACCTATGAAGTCCATTTGCTTTTGTGGGGTTTGGTGTTGTGTTGTGTCATTTTTTTGTGGGTGTTTTTTCCCCCCTATTTCATTTAACAATTGTACACATTCTGTTGCTCTGAATTCACCAGACACCTGCAGTTCTGCATTTGTGAGAATAAACTGTGAGTGATAGAAATATTCCTACTGTTTTGTGGAATATATACATAAATGTGGAAGAAGGCAATTTTAATTTTTTTTTAATTTTAACAGATATCAGTTTATTTTAGAGCAGTTTTGTACATTTTTATCAATGTAAATGTTCGCAGATTGTCAAATTATTGGGGGAGAGTGTCAGAAAGTAGGAGGGTCTAACAACTCTATTATTTAATGATAGTGGAGATTTGGTTTAAGGTTTTATAACCATTAAAATACAAATCATTGGCATGGCAGGTCCCAATATAGAAAGTAAATATACTGATATCAAACTGTGGATATGGACTCAGAGGACATTGCAACTGAAACAGTTTACAACAAAGCTAGAAGGGGTGCAGGGCAAACCTTTCAGCAGTATTTCAGTTACTCCAACATGAGTAAAACAAGCTCTTCAAGGCAAAAAGGAATCCTTTAAGAAGTGGAAACTAAAAGGAAAATAGAAAGGAACATAAACTCTGGCACGTCAAGTGTAAAAGTATAATTAGGCAGGCCATAAAAGAATTTGAAGAGCAGCTAGCAAAAGATACAAAAAATAACAGGAAAAAAAAATTAAGTACATCAAAAGCCGGAAGCCTGCCAAACTAACAATCAATGGGGCCACTGGATGATTGAGGTGCTAAAGAAGACAAGGCCAGAGTGGAGAAGCAAAATGAATTCTTTGCATCGGTTTTCACTGCAGAGGATGTGAGGGAGATTCCCACAACTGAGCCATTCTTTTTAGGTGACAAATCAGAGAACTTTCCCAGGTTGAGGTGTCAGTAGAGGAGTTTTGGAACAAAGTGATAAATTAAATAGCAATAAGTCACCAGGACCAGATGGTATTCACCCAAGAGTTCTGAAGGAACTCGAATATGAAATTGCAGAACTACTAACTGTGGTATGTAACCTATTGCTTAAATCAGCCTATGACTAGAGGATAGCTAATGTGATGCCAATTTTTAAAAAATGCTCCAAAGGTGATTCTGGCAATTACAGGCCAGTAAGCCTTACTTCAATAATAGGCAAACTGGTTGAAACTATAATAAAGCACAGAATTATCAGACAAATAGATGAACACACTTTCTTGGGGAAGAGTCAGCATGGCTTTTGTAAAGAAAAATTATGGCTCATCAATCTATTAAAATTCTTTGAGGGAGTCAACAAAACTGTGGATAAGGATGATACAGTGGATATAGTATATTTGGATTTTCAGAAAGCCTTTGACGAGGTTCCTCACCAAAGGCTCTTAAGCAAACTAAGTGGTCATGGAGTAAGAGGAAGGGTCCTCTCATGGATCAAGGGTAGGAATAAATGGTCAGAATGGAGAGGTTAAATAGTGGGATCCCCCAGGGATCTGTATTCAGACCAGTGTTGTTCAACATTTTAATTAATAACCTTGACAAAGGGGTTTGCAGATGATACAAAATTTCTCAAGATAGATAAGTCCAAAGAAGACTGCAAAGAGCTACAAAGGGATCTCACAAAATTAAGTGACTGGGCAACAAAATGACCGATGAAATTCAGTGTTGGTAAATGCAAAGTAATACATATTGGAAAACATAATCCCAACTATACTTACAAATGATGGGGTCTAAATTAGCTGTTACCACTCAAGAAAGAGATCTTGGAGTCATCATTGATAGTTCTCTGAAAACATCCACTTAACGTGCACCAGTAGTCAAAAAGCTAACAATGTAGGAACCATTAGGAAAGATATAAATAATAGGATAGTAAATATAATAATGCTATATATAAATCCATGTATGCCCACATCTTGAATACTGTATGCAGTTCTAGTTAACCCATCTCAAAAAAGATATATTAGAAATGGAAAAGCTTCAGAGAAGGGCAACAAAACTGATTAAGGGTATAGAACAGCTTCCATATGAGGAGAGATTAAAAAGACTGGGACTGTTCAGTGAGATGACTGAGGGTGAATATGATAGAGGTCCATAAAATCATGAGTGGTATGGTGAAAATGAATAAGGAAGAGTTATTTACCCCTTCACATAACACAAGACCTAGGGGTCACGCCATGAAATTTAATAGGCAGCAGGTTTAAAACAAAAGGAAGTATTTCTTCACATACACACAGTAAACCTGTGGAACTTGTTGCCGGAGATGTTGTGAAGGCCAAAAGTATAACTGGATTCAAAAAAAGGTTTAAATTAGTTCATGGAGGATAGGTCCATCAATGGCCACTAGCTAAGAATGTCAGGGATGCAACCCCATGCTTTGGCTGACTGCCAGATGCTGGGACTAGACTACAGGGGTTGGATCATTCGATGGTTTCCCTTTTCTGTTCATTCCCTTTGAAGCCTCTGGCATGGGCCACTGTTGGGAGACAGGATAGTGGGCTAGATGGGCCATTAATCTGACACAGTATGACCATTATTATGTTTTTATGAACTCTGAATGGCCCATGTGGACACTAAAAACTGTTTTTGCTTAAACTGGTTCCATACAGCCAGTCCAGTTACAAATGGATATTTCCCTGCCTTGCAAGAGTGTTGGGAGCTTAAACTCATTAGAGTCATTGTGAGGTGCTCCGAATCTATGGTGATGGGGGCCATGTAAGTGCCTCGTTAGTTTGGCTGTTGGGATGAGGGAATCATTGATAAAAGAAAAATTTTGAAAGTCTTGGTTCCTTTGCATTTTTTAAATCCTTGTTCTTTAGCAGAGTTTGTCTAATTATATGTTGCTGTGTTGGATTTGCAACTCTTACATAAGAGGAGGGTCAGCAGTTTTTATCATTAAAATCCATTTAGGAACAGTTATTTATTGATATCCTGCATAATTTATACTTTGCATCTCTAGATAGTAATAACATTGTATAATAGATAATATTAGTTTGTAATGGTGTAGTGAACTTAGATGCGGTGCAGAACAATAGGTTGATATTACAGTATGTTAGTAAGTATAATGACTGTGGCTGTGCATCTTCCTCTAATCGCTGAGCTGTTTGTTCTGACCCACATCTGACCTCTTTAAAGATGGTTTCCTTTTCATATACACAGAATTAGCTGGTCTAATACCTTTCTTAGGTAATTATGCTCATGTAGGCAGTGTCCATGCCAGGCAGATCAATGTTGTGTGATATGACCTGTGTTTCATTAGCCCCTAAAAGCTGCAGTTAGTTTCTGGTGATGTTTTGTTAAATGTGAAATAGCTCAATAACCTAAATAGGAGCTCTAGGAATACCCCAATTAAAATAAAATGCACATTATAAATACCTCATTATACGTCCGGCTTACGATGGGGAAAAAATAATAGGTTTCCAGTTTTCCCAGTGATCATTATCTTTTCTTTGAAAAATGGCTCCAAATAAAAATTCCTTGAGCTGTGGGATACATTAAGGTTATAAAAGCCTCTTGAATTCCCCTGCTTCCACACGTAATTTCATATGATATTTTCAGTGATCTCTGGAGCTTATTTAGATATTGGTCACTCAAACACAAAGGCCACGGTGACTGTTTTATGTCCGTAGTCAGTCTGTGAAATCCTGCTCACCAACTCTATGTTAGTAGTCCCATTGACTTGATTTTGTCTAAACTATGTGGAGCCATGAAATCCTTGAGCATTCTCAAAAGCTTAGAGGGAAAATGAGAAATGTGTTTGACAGATGCAAAACCCAAAACAGTGAAGGCCACCAGATATAGGTTACCAGAATACTAATTTAGTGCTCAAATTTTGGTTGGTCTGCATATCTATGGACCAGTACTGACTAGGAGAAAGTCTAAAACAAATTTTAATGGATCAGTTCACTTGAGAAAAGACTTACTACATTTTGATTAAAATTGTGTGCCCAGTTTTAAACATTGACCTTATTGGTGTGCTTGAACGAAAGCCCTAAGAAGTATGGTGGATTTAATATATATCATGGAACTTAGGAAACAGACTGAGATGTATGCCATAGCTTCGTAACTACTTTTTCTAAGTTGTATTGTTAGCTTTTTCAGGGAAAAGTATCTCTATGTTAAACTCTTCCATTCGTGCAATAAAACATGTTGCTTATTGTATGCGAGGTTGCTGATTTGTTTTGAGATGAGTAAAACTTCTGAAATAAATAGACTGAAAGAATGACTTCTATGCTAGTCCAAAAAAAAATGAAACTTACCTAGAAAAGGAACAGTGTCTGAGGTTCATTTTCTCCTTTTGTGTGAACAAAATTTGAAGCTCCTATCAGCAGAGGAGTTTTTAACCCAAACAACCTCTATCTTGCTCTTCTTCTGTATATATTTATCAAGGAACATCCTCACTATTCCAGTCAAAGTTTTAGATCTGAATTGAAGTCGAATTAGCCATTGTAGTTTAGATTACTGTACAGCATGTAATGGCTGGTCATGACAAGTAGCTGAGCTAGGCCCTGACTCTATGAGAGGCTCTTTGCAGGCAGATACCTGCACTCATGTGGCGCTACAGTGGCTCGCTTTGAAGGCAGTCATGGGTGTCTGCCTGTCTGCCTACCTGGAGCATTTTGCGGGATCAGAACTCTACATGCTTCAGCAGTCAAATCGGGCTTTTATGTTCCTTAAAGTCAGGGCATAGCTATTACCCTTGCCGCACTCTCTCCGAAGAAGCAAAACCAATCAGCTATTCATGTGCTTAAACTTAAGCATTTGCTTGAGAGCTTTGCTGGACTTGGATCCTGATGTACATGACAGATGGCACAGATAGTACATGCACTTGTAGTGTACTGCTGCATTCATAACTTTCATAACACACTTTTTTATCAAAATATAATTTAGCTTGCTCCAGTACCTTGGGATATTAGAAATACTGGATGTTTCCTTAAAAAAAAAATTTAGGTCTGGTAAAAGTTCAGCATTTTGCTTTGTAGCCAGCAAGATATGCCCTTTCAGCTTTACACATTCTTGAGGTACAGTTTGACTTATCAAGTAATCTTAGATTGACTTGGTTAAGTGCTTGGCAGATACTAGTGAAAGTTGGACTCAGTTCAAGCTTCAGTCGATAAGAGTTTTGAAAGCTTTGGTTCATGGCTGTAGGAAGAGAAGTGTAGAACTGGAGACCTGATGATAAAAATAACGAGCAACTGTCTGCCACCTTAATAGAGAATATTAAAGAGAGTAAAACACTGACAAATCAAATTGATGACCTGGAAAACAAGCTCTGATTAAGAAATGTCAAGCTGGTAGGTTTTCCTGGAAAAGTACAGACAGGTATGATTCAGATAATTTGTTAGCTGTGAATTATGACAGAGCAATTAAATGGCTAAGTTTGAACTTTCTCTGTAATACACTGTCATTATACTATCTTTAACAAAGCCAGTCCGGGAACCCATGTTAGTGAATGTGCAGCTCTTGAAACAAAATCCTGGCTCCCCAGGAGACATTGTTTGACACACAAATCTGAATCTACTGTAGATCACAGTCTTGTTCTAGGGTATCAAGTAGATTTTGTTATTCCTCAAGTGAAAATATGGACCTGGCCACAGGCTTTCTTCTGCTTGCTTAAAAGGTCACATATTTGCCCCTCCCTCTCCCTCCACTTATCGCTGCTGGATTCTGTAGTGTTTCTGTATGAGACTTTGAGAGAGTGTTAGGTTTTGTCTATATGCTGAATTGCAATGGTGTAATTTTAAATACATTTATACTGGTGCAAAAAGCTGTGGATAGTCTTATTTTAGTTTAAATCAGGTGTATTTCACTATAGCTTAAGTTGATTAGGATCAGGTTTAAAATAAGTCAATTCCTATACGGAAATGTGTGTCCATACTGGGGTTTGCACTGGTTTAACTGAACCAGTTTAATTGAACCAATGAAAATGTGTATGTGATCAAGGCCTTGGTTTTAAAAAACAACAACAACTGAGGCTACAGAGGATTCTCATGCATAGGGAATTTTATGAAAAGAACTTTGTTTGCTTTCCTGAGTATTTTCTCCCTCATTTTACTTTTTCTTTAAAATTCTTCCACTAAGTGTGTTGTGTAGAAGTTCTATATAAAATTATATTTAATTTATATTTTCATTTTTATCTGGGATTAACATTAGTCACTAGAAGGCTTTTAATGTTCTTTATTTTTAAAACCAGTGGATAGGTAACTTTGATAGCTCAGTGGTTTGATTTTTGGTTTTTTGACTTTCATGTGTAATGCAAGTTACTGTATCAAGAACTCAAAACTAGTTCAAGGCTTTGCACCATTCACAGCTTGCCTGGATCCCATAGTGGGCAACTCTAATTCCCATCCAAGGTGGCTGTAATGTGTTTTTTGAGTGGATGATGGGATCTTTAGCCTGTAGGGTGCACACTTTTATATTGAGGATAAGGGTATTATGAGCTTAATTTGACTCTTGGGTCACACTTTCAACACACCTGCCTTATGACTTCGTCACTGACAGAACTCTGGAAGTTCTTTGAAAAGTTGTGAGATCAGGTCTGGTTTTATTTTTCAGAGACAACTGAAAGTGACAAATGTTTTGATAGAATGGTGAATTTTCACCACTCTGCAGATCAAGTTTGAGTTAAATGGGGTGGGGCTAAGGGTCAAAATAATTCTGCATGGCCATATAAAATCTGAAATCTGCAGAATGCAAACATACCTAAATAATATATGCTTTTCATTTTATGCCTAAATAATATGTGCTTTTCATCTTATGCTCTTGGTTTACTTCAGGGGACAGCAACCTTCAGCACGTGGCCCATCAGGGTAAACCACTGGCGGGCCGCGAGACATTTTGTTTACGTTGACTGTCTGCAGGCATGGCCCCCTTCCCTCCTCCCCCATTCACAGCCAATGGGAGCTGCGGGAAGTGGCGCAGGCAGATTACCCTGATGGGTCACATGCAGAAGATTGCTGACCCCAGTCTACTTCATTTTTTGGAGATATTAAAAAAAAATTAATTGTCTTAATAGCCTGCATTTTTTTCTGTTATGGAATTGTGGAACTGCAGGGTTTGCAACTGCTGCTCTGCAAGATGCTTTACTAAGATGGCACTCTGAAGTTCTCTTGGCATGAAAATAGAAAAGATTATGCGTAAAATTTTCAAATACACCTAAGTCCCATTTTCAAAAGAGAGTTGGGGCCAGAAATTTAAATGTACTTAGGTACCCAAAGATGCAGATAGGTACCCAGTAGGATTTTCAAAAGGACTGAGGCACCTAATAATGGGAGGTAGGTGACATTTTAGAAAATCCCACTAGGTGCCTATGTGTATCTTTAAGCACCTAAGTACCTTTAAAAATCTGGCCTTTAGACTCCTAAATTCCATTGACTTTCAGTGAGATTTAGGCTCAGAAGTGCCTTTGTCCCATTTGAAAATTGGATTTAGGCTCGTAAGCCACCGCAGGTGCTTTTGAAAATTGTCATTGTGTTTTGCAAAGTGAGCCTTATTTAATATGTAATTTCATGGTGTGCGTTGTACCTATGGTCCTGCTGCTGTACCATGTGTTCTCATGTGAACTGTACCCAAATACAAAAGATCATTTAAGAAACAAAACTATAGGCATATTTAGCTGGGAGAGGTGACACATTCTGGCTCGAGGCTGTTACATGTTAATGACATATAACCTTGTCATTTATCAAATGTTTCTCTGCCATTAGATCTTACACAATGCGTAGATGTAATGAACTTGGAAGAACATTTTCTCACTTGAGATTATCTCCCAAAATTGATATAAGGTTAAAATTATTGTTAAAGTGATAAAGAATAAATAAAATACGAAGCCAGACTGAAATGAGTACAGTATGTGGCATTGGCAATATCTAATGTCACTCACAAAAGATAAGTGGTCAGTGAAACTTTTTTGTGATTTGCTGTGTTTTTAAAGGATATGTATTCAATCTTTACTAGCCCTTCTGATCTTGCAAAGAAGCATTGTGCTGGAAGAGAATGTTTCTGTATTTCAAACTGCTGTCTACAGAATGTAAGTGCATTATAACTGCATTGATAGTTCCATTATCACAGCAGGACTCTACCAGACTCAGTAAGGTTGCTAATCAGTCAATTGTTGATCTTACTTAAGAAGTAAAGAACAGATCTCAAGATAAAAGGAATACTCTGTGGGAAAGTATTGCTGTTGTTTTTTTAAGAACTTACCTTTTTTTCCCTAAAATGTTGGTATAATATGTTATATGCATTGAGAATATTGTATGGATAGTCAATAATTTATCCTATAGATATTTTAACATGAGACTGCCTAAACTGAGTATCCCAAAGGCACGGGAAAATATTGGGGTGTGCAAAATGTGGGTGGCATGAAGGCAAAAATGCAGATCCAGTGAACATGAGGGAATGGTGTCAATCAAATTTGAAATAGGTTGCCTGATGTAATGTACTGCTAGCTTCAATTCTGATTAATTTAAATATATAATGATAACACAAAAAATAGCCACCATATAAGACTAGAGCCAGATTGCCTATTACAAGTACCGCCAGATTTACCTTTGCAATTGCTTATTGCAAAGCTTAATTAAAATGATCAGTTCACTCACTGGGTGATCTGAATACTGGTGCCAACATTTAAAAATCCAGTCTTGAGCCATTTCACATCTCCTGCCAACTGCCAGTCTCTTGGTGCACTAAGTACTTCCAGCAATAATGTCTCCTGATAGTCACTGTGAGGAAGCTCTGCTTCTATGTCTGGTTGGTGAATCTCAGTCTAGTTTTAAAGTTTTAAAGCAAATTTGTTGTAAGGGGCCTTGACAAGCTCCAGTCCTACAATTGATAACATGTGGGTCAGCTGCTGCATGAGCAGACAGCCCTGCTGACTTTAATTGGGCTCTACTTAGGAGCAGTCCTCATGGCTTCAATTTCAGGATTGAAATGCTTTGTCTTGGAAGTATTTGTATCCAATACATTTTAGATGTCCTCCTGGACTCATACTCTCCATTGAACTCAAATATATCACCCCGCCACTTTTTTTTTCTTTTAACAAAAATAATAGTGAGGAGTGAGGAGAAGGAACAAGAAAAACGAAATAATGGACCAGAAAAACATTAAAGGGACTCTTAACAGGCCTGTCCCTTTAAAGAGCAAGATGCCTTAGGCCAGTTGGTGTTGTTCCAGTCGCCCTGCCCCAGTACCTCTGTGACCACTGCCACCTCGCAGGGTCCCAGAACTTGGGCTCCAGGCCGAGCCTGAATGTCAACACACCAGTTTTTCATTCCCAGAGCCCAAGCCCTGAGAACCCAAGTCAGCTGACCCAGGCCAGCAGTGGGTTTTTTTATCCCTGTGTAGCCATACCCTCAAAGGCACAGGGGTTGGTGGAGCAGATTGTGCTCTGTGATCACAAAGAAGCCCATGGAGAGGTTGTGTCTGCCAGAGGCTTCTGCATGGAGTGATGTGGCTCCATATTACCCCCTATTTGTGGAGTTTTAATCAAGGGGGACACACTCAAGAGAACACATTTCTGAAGTGGGGGATGTTCTACATATTTAGAAATATGCAAACAGCGCATCTGGAGTACCTCCTATCATGGCTCGTACTGGAACAAGCACTTGTCTGGAGAAAACTGAGCTAATAAAGGACAGCTACATCATCCACCTAATTCTCAGTCACAAGAATATTCAGGGGCCTCATCTTGTTAAGCAGACAAACACTGAATTAGTTGCAGTGCTAAATTCAACGGGTGGTGGGGAGGAAAGCTGGATGCTTGTCATATTCTTTCTTCCATTGTAGGTAAGCAGCGTGTGTGCACTCAGTGGAGGTAGCCCTTTGTTACACGTGCAGTAAGTTGGTTCATTGTCTGTATTTTTAATATAGCAGTACATTGGTGTTCAATCCTTTATAAAGAGATTTAAAAGCATGGCTGGAATCCATAAAGATAATGCTACAATATGGTCCAACTTTCAAGGCAGATGAGTCTAAGGCTCAACCTTGAAATTGCTTTAAAAGATGGGAAGAAAGGTGTGTCTCAAACAAAATATGAATCTTCTTTTTTTAAAAATAATTGTAACATAGGTAGATACGCTGGAGGGTAGGGATAGGGTCCAGAGTGACCTAGACAAATTGGAGGTTTGGGCCAAAAGAAATCTGATGAGGTTCAACAAGGACAAGAGCAGAGTCCTGCACTTAGGAAGGAAGAATCCCATGTACCGCTACAGGCTGGGGACTGACTGGCTAAGCAGCAGTTCTGCAGAAAAGAACCTGGGGATTACAGTGGATGAGAAGCTGGATATGAATCAGCAGTATGCCATTGTTGCCAAAAAGGCCAACGGCATATTGGGCTGTATTAGTAGGAGCATTGCCAAGTGATTATTCCCCTCTATTCGGGACTGGTGAGGCCACACCTGGAGTATTGCGTCCAGTTTTGGCCCCCCCACTACAGAAAGGATGTGGACAAATTGGAGAGAGTCCAGCGGAGAGCAACGAAAATGATTAGGGGACTGGAGCACATGACTTATGAGGAGAGGCTGAGGGAACCGGGGTTATTTAGTCTGCAGAAGAGAAGAGTGAGGGGTGATTTGATAGCAGCTTTCAACTACCTGAATTCTAAGGTTCCAAAGAGGATGGAGCTCGGCTGTTCTCAGTGGTGACAGATGACAAAACAAGGAGTAATGGTCTCAAGTTGCAGTTGGAGAGGTTTAGGTTGGATATTAGGAAAAACTATTTTACTAGGAGGGTGGTAAAGCACTGGAATGGGTTACCTAGGGAGGTGGTGGAATCTCCATCCTTAGAGGTTTTTAAGGCCCTACTTGACAAAGCCTTGGCTGGGATGATTTAGTTGGTGTTGGTCCTGCTTTGAGCAGGGGGTTGGACTAGATGACCTCCTGAGGTCCCTTCCAACCCTGATATTCTATGATTCTTGTGCATAAAACTGCCCCGTACTTTACAGTTCATATTACTTAGCTGCTGTATAATAGTGAAAGGTTCAAGTCATTGACTTACACAAATTAAAAATGGAGGATGTCTTTGGATGTAATTAAGATAAAAGATGCATATTCAAGTGTGTTATTTTTAAGCAGGGGGGGTTGCAGCTTCCTCTTATAACAGCTTACAGATTTGTTTTTCTTGTTTTACAGCAGCTGCTGCTGTAATTTACAATAGTTTACAGCAATATGGTAAAGAAAGTGAGCAAAATGTACTACAACTTTACAGCTTAGCAGCTGTCTACTGATGTTTCAATTTCAGATAAGTATCAAAGCAATGAGAGGTGTTTCCTTTCATTATTGCTTTTGGCAAAAAAAAAAAAAAAAAAAAAAGACTTTCAAAATTTCAATTTTCAACCCTTTTGGACACAAATATCCTGGATGTGAATATGTGTATATATCATTGTGAAGTGACATTTTATGAACTCTATCTGTCCTTCATCTCATACATGTCTACTTCATAACTATGAGAAAATCATCTGCCAGACAATTTATAAAATTCAGTTTATTCTTTCTACTGTCATGGTCACAACAGTGAAATAAGCAAACTGACATTTGAATCTTTCCACATTCATTCACTGCATTATAAAGATTTGATCCAGGCCACTGGCATCTGCCTTTTGGATTTGGATGAAGATGCTTAAAGAAGCTATCATTGCAAATATACATACAACCCTCTTGATCAGAATGAAATAAAAAGGCTTGATAATAGACTGTGTAAGAGACGAAATGTTACAATATTAAATGTGTGTCATAATTATAATTACATATTATACAAAAAACTACATTAAAAATGTTACTTAGATTACCAAGTCAAGCATTCAAAAGTTTAGGAAATACCTGATTTACGGTTTCCTGTGCAACCTAATTCTGCCCACCTCTGTGTCGCTCCTGTGCACTGAATGAGGCTGGAGTCCTGTGGAAATAATTGTATGCAATCATGCAGTTAAGACTGAATCATAATTATGCTTAGCAGAATTTGATTTTTATTTTTTATCATTTCAATGGATAAATTGATGTTTATTTTTAAGCATTTTTCTGTTTTTATTGTTGTTTTTTTTCTACAGTTGCAGGAAATTAGCAGCAGGTGCGGGGGGTCATTATATGTCAAAATATACAAAGTAAATATCATTCAACCAGACTCTAATAAGTCTTCAAGCTGCATTTTTCTTACTTTGCCGATATGCCAATCTACATTTTGATTATTATTGATGGAAATATTTTCTATCAGTTTTTCTCTGGTGAAATTGACGTTTACCAAAATTTACTCATAAAAATCGAATCCTTCCAAGCTTAGTCATAATGTGTACACACAAGAGCAGGGCCGGCTCCAGGCACCAGCACAGGAAGCAAGTGCTTGGGGCGGGCAATGGAAAGGGGCGGCACGTCTGGCTCTTCAGCGGCAAGTCCCTAGGTCCCTCTCGAAGGGAAGGACCGGCCACCGAATTGCCGCCGAAGAATGAAGTAGCGCGGCTTTTCTTTTCCCCCCACCGCTTGGAGTGGTAAAAATGCTGGAGCTGGCCCTGCACAAGAGGATCAAATTATGAATAATACACAGATGACACAAAGGTATTTAGGTTAGGACCAGAGAGAGAACTAAACAAGCCAGTGAATGTACAACACAATAGTAAATGAAATCCCATGTCAGTAAATGCAAAGGACATGATAAAAGTATATAGAGTAAGGAGTGTTACAGAGAGGGTACATTGGGAAATTCTGTTCTCCCTGTCTCAGACCACGGGAACACAATTACATTCAGTTAAATTAAAAGGTCGGAAATTGAAAACTGTTAAAAGGAAATTATTTTTCACACGACATGTAGTTAAACTGTGGAACTCATTCCCACAGGAAATTGTTGAGGACAAGTATTTAGCAAGATTCAAAAATAAATTGGACATTTATATGGTTATCAAGAATATCTAGAATTGTCATAATTAAAGATAACATATTTTGGAAGGGGAATTAAACCTTGTGTTATAGGACTTAATCCAATCTCTGTTAGAGATCAGAATGAAACCAAATGTGTGTGGATGTGGCACATTACCCCACATACTGCAGGGTTCTTACTTCTTCCTCTGAAATGTCCAGTAGTTGCCACTGTCTTAGACAGGATACTGAACAAGCTAGACCTGATCCACTCTGGCAATTCCCACATTGCTATTGAGATTGCACAGGCAAGTGTAAATCTGGTATTTTTTAACCTTCCGGTATTTTACTTTGTAATCTAAGTAATCTCCATTGTATGATGTGGTTTGTATGTCATTCCCTAGGGTTTTTTAAAGTGGTAGTTATCCCAGGGAGGGCATTGCTGCTAGTGTCAAGTGTTGGATCTGTGGAGGGGTGGTAGTTATAGGGAGCCTGCCCTGGCACTCTCTTTTCTCCCCCCTCTGTTATCTCTCCTTATTCTGCCCAGGAAGTATGAAGGTCCTGCCCTATATCAGTGATCTCCAAACTGTGGGGAGCACCCATCTAGGGGGTGCCGATGAATGTTCGGGGGGGTGGGAGGAGGTGCGCAGCAGGGCCTGGGGCAAGCTCCCATAGGGAGCAGGGAGGGAGCGCCACCCAGCCCTGATCTGCCCCCAGCTGCAGCTCTGCCCCCAGCCACTGCTCCAATCTGCTCCTAGGCCAGTTCTGGCCTCAGCCGTAGCTCCACTCCGCCCACATCCTTAGTTCTGCCCCCAGCACCACTTTCAGTCCAAGCTTCCCTGCTGAGGAAGCCTTGACTGTGCAGTATTGGGGTGAGGGGCAGACAGATTCCATTATTGCTAAGGGTTCACTGAGGCCAGGTTCTGGGGGTAGGGAGGAAGCCTCTTTGGCTCTCCCCTAAACCTCTCCCCTCACTGTTTTGACCACTACCGCAGCCCCCCACTCTTCCTAGTGCAATGTTTCCACTGCTACTGCTTTGGAGGTGGTGTGAAACCAGTCTTAGGTTATAATGTTTATGGTCACTTATGGTTTTTTTTGGTAGGTTGCTTTTTTCCCCTTGAAGTGTACAACTGAGAGAATGGAAATGACGATTTCAGCAGTTTTATCTCAACCAAATGTGAATGGAATTTCCTGGGACAATCAAGAGACATGGCTCTTACCCAAATTCTTTGTCCTTGCCAAATTTCAAAGGCCTGCTTTAAACAATAGAACAATTAGAACTTCTTCTGAAAAAGGACACAAGAATTCTTTGCAATGGAAAAAATTAGGCATTGACATGTAGGCAGATGGTACCAGCTCTCCCTCTAGTAATAATAAACAAAAACGTACACTTTCCATTAGGTATATTAGTTACGTATATTTTATACAAATATAGGAGGTCTGGGTAACAAATGCTCTAGTTAACAATGAGTTCCAATCTCCATTCCGACCCCCCATATTTTCCAGTTTTTCCAGTTGTTAACTTTATTAAACCAATTTTGACCAAAAGTTTCTATGCTTCATCTTAGTCTAGATGTGAATTTTTGGATTACAATTTTGCAAAATTAGTTCAGCCATTTTTCAATTGAGTGCGTCTAAGAGAAACATTTATCTCTCTGTTGTATTCAGAAATTTTGTACACATACAACTCAGCATTTTGCTAAAGAGAGAAATATCAGCTAGGCTTGGTTGGTACATTTCTTTGAGAGAGGAACTTTCTTTGTAGAAAGTTATTTCAGTAGTTCTGAAGTGAGGACTGTTCTATAGTGGTATATTTCATGCATATTTTGTTGAAATTTGTCACACTGTAGCAGTAGATCTTTTTTCTCTTTTACTCTTTTCACTCTAAAAAGCACAAGTGATCTAGAACACAGGAGATGCTGAAACTTTTTAGGTAAGTGTAATACATTTAACACAATCCCACTGTTTGAGGCAATCTTAGGATTTGTCACAACGTTTTTCATATGAGACCCTGTTGAGATTATGTGGATCTCTAAATTGAAGTGATTTTGAGACAATCCAGCATTTGTGATGACTGAAATATTGGGATGGCCAATATCTAGTAAGGCTAGACCTAGGAGTTCTGGATTCAGAAACCAAAAAGCCATGTCTCAAGGAAATTACAAATTTTGGAAATTAAATAATTATTTCCCCCCTTTTAAAGTCATAACAAAAAATTATTGGCAAAAAACAAGCAGTAATATAGTGTTAAAGCTGAGATGCTCTGTCACTCTTTAAACTTTATAATGTGATATACCAGGGGTCGGCAACCTCTGGCACGCGGCACATCAGGGTAAGCACCCTGGCGGGCCGGGCCAGTTTGTTTACTCCCACTGGCCGCAGTTTGCTGTCCTAGGCCAATTGGGGCAGTGGGAAGCTGCGGCCAACACATCCCTCGCCTGTGCCGCTTCCCGCAGCCCCCATTGGCCTGGTATGGCGAACCGTGGCCAGTGGGAGCCACGATCGGCCGAACCTGCTGACACGGCAGGTAAACAAACTGGCCTGGCCCGCCAGGGTACTTCCCCTGTGAACCACGTGCCAGAGGTTGCCGACCCCTGTGATATACCATTGGTCAAATACTGTTCATAATATATTAATGTGGTACCTTACATAGAGTATACATACTGTAATATCGTGTACTATTGTGTAATACAGATTGTGTCTAACATGCCAGTTTAGATGATTCTAAATAACACAAATTTGAGATTTCCAAAGCAGAATAGTGAATTTATTCATATGCCTGTTGAAATTTATGGACTCCAAAAATCTCAACCCATAATTTCAGTCTTTGATTCTATAATGTTGATGCAACACCAAACCATCATCTTCTGGTTTGAAACAATAAAGAATATTAGAAAATATCTTTGTTGCGATCTTCTTGGTGTACATTTCTGCTGTGTGCCATGTATGGATTATTATGAATGAAATTTTGTTTACATTTTTTTAATCATAGGCTCTCAAAAGCTTTAGCGTGTGTTGGGGACATGGTTAAGATTTCTTCATTTTTATTATTCTTGCAAAGTTAGTTTTTACTGAATGTGAACTAAATTTATCGTGTCTTTCTGTTTTTTTCTTGTTCCTTGCCCCTTAGTTGAACAATCTTTGCTCTGAGAAAAAATGGCAAGGAAGCAATATGTTGTCTGAATGCATTTTGTTCTTCATCATGTTTCAGCTAAAGGGTTTAATTAACAAATTATTCTAAATTAAGATGCATGTTTTAAACTTAATGTAGATTTTCTAACTTTTCACTTGTGACGATCTGTGGTTAATCTCAGATTAGCCACTAGTATTCCATCTCCAAAATGAACACTGAAATCCTCTTTAGCTTCTGTAATCCCCAAAGTGAGATACTCAATGTGGGGAAAGTTTTTAAATACACACACACACTACACATCAACTTGTGGATAATACAAAATGGGCGAAGGAACAGAGGGAGATGTTGAATATTTGTCTAAATGGCTGATTTGAAATGTATAAATAAGTAGTTTTAGAAAGGAGAGTTTCAGAATAGCCAAAAGGGGTTCCATTACAGATCATGGGTGTAGGAATTATTTGTAGAGAATCAAGAGCTTGAGGTACATAGTACAACTACCAAGTCACTTTCTGAAATCAAGATTATCCTGTGTAACTTGTAGATAATTCATTGTCGAAAAGAAATCATATACATTTATGATGTATAGATTTGAGTTCCCTATTGATATTTTTTTAGACATTAGTAAAGTTTAAAGCAGACACCAATTGAGAATAAATGGTAGACAACAATATGAGTTTAAAGGTGAAAAATATTTTTGAAAATTCAGAGGAACTAAGGACACGATGAATACCGATTGGAGTCAGTTGAAATATTCCTGTTGACTTCAGTGAGCTTTGGCTAAAACCTCAAATACTGATATGTTAAAATTAAAATATGGAGCAACTGATAAAGAGGTAAAAGAGTGATTTCAAAGGCCAAAACAACAGTTTGTTGCTATTGTGTACAGTGTTATTGCTTACATAGAGAAATAGCTAGCAGTAACTAAATCCAAATACAGAGAGAGCATTTACTGAAACATGCATAAATGAAAATTGACCATTAATCCTCAAGAAGTTAAGAAGAAGTGGCATGAGTATTGAGAGAGTTTGTAGAATGGAGGAGGTTAAATCAATAGCCTTCTGGCAGACCCAGTCTGAAAGTTCAGTGGTGAAGAAGGGTACAGAAGTAGTAAAAATTAAACACCCCTTAACCAGATGAAAAATACATTGCAAACTAAAATAAGAGACTTCAGAACACTGCTGTACACTTATTTTTGAGAAATAAATAGAAAAAGCAAACATTGTAGCATGAAACTATATAAAAACTGACATATGGGGAAAATGACTCTTAAAAAGTATGGATGTTGCTAATGACTAATAGTAAACCAGTGAAACATTAAAAAAAAATCAGTGGCAAAAATTGCTAAACTGCTCACATTCAACCAAGAAGATTAAAAGAATAGAAAACGAGGGGAATTTCACTGAGGATGCAAAGCCTAGAAGGGAAAACACTTTGGTGTTCTGAATGTGCAAAAAGTATCATATGTTAAAGTATGTTGCTGCATATATAACCCCAGAATTTGATCAAACTAAACTACAGCCATGTTGGGTATATTTAGACACCATTGATTAAAAGCAGAACACCACATAGCTAGGAATAATTGTTAGGACATTTATAAGCAAGACCAAATTGTTGCCGTCGCAGTTTTGCTAATCAGAATGGAAGGAGCTGAAAAGAGTTAATTAGCTATAAAAATGGGAAAAGTAAGTGCATAGTGACCTTGGTTCTAAGTACCCCTGACATATAAGTTTTATTGTTGTTGCAATTAAAAATATTAAAAATGTTTTGCTAATAAAAATAATAAGCAATTGTTAAAGTTAAAAGAATTAGTAAACCCAGTACGGGTTACAGTGGTAACTCACTAGGGGTTACTATAAAATATATGTTTTATAAAAGTTAGCTATAAAAAATCAAGTAAAAATAAACACCTCAGAGCAATCCAAGGGAGCTTTTCTTCAATCAAGGAGCTAACATGTAAACTCCTCATCAGCTGAATGGAAGGAAGGTCCCCCCGCCCCCGCCCCCAGAAACCTAGCTGGTGATCACTTGAAACCATCTCAGTCTTTGGGTAACTATGCTTGGTGGAGGGGAGGGAGTTGTAAGTATATAGCATATATGTGTGTGTGCTTAAAACCTAATAAAAAGTAGTTTTAGGTAAAAACACTCTAGTTTGTATTAATTATTTATTAGACAGAAGAGTTGTGTCCCCACTGACTTATTCCTGACACCACCTGAAAAGAAACATTTAAGTTACCACTGCTTTGGGTTCTGAAAACCATGGGTAACACATGTTTATGTAGCAAAATGTTTACAATTTGGCATTAAAAGTCTTTTATTTTCTTTTATTGATGTATAGTGTGTTTGAAATTAACAGCAGCACTGGACACTTAATGTTCTCCATTTAGCCATAGAGCAATGACCAGGGTAAGCTTCTTCACTCCAGTGTGTCTTGACCCTCACATGGAGCAGTTAACCCTAAGGTGAGGTGTGGGGGAGAGAAAGAGGTTCAATCTCCAGTCCATTCAATGTTTTGGGTTGCTGTTGAGAATGCCAGCAACAAATGCCAAACAATGCCAACTGTGGCGTGAACAGCTGTCTATTGGGAATGTATCAGAAATTACCAACTTAGTTAGCTTTGGCTAATGGCTTTCAGTCAATATTGATCTGGGCTGGATAATAACTAGTTACTTACAGATTAACAGTTCAATATGCCATTTTCAATTCTCTGAGCCACCTAGTTTCCTAAAAAAATAGGAATAATAAATATATATAAACTTTAGTTAAATTAAATGTTTTCTGTTTCATACCATACATATTTAATGATAGAAACTATCTATATTAACTATAAGAAGCTACACTGTTGTGTATGCTGTTTTGTAGTGCCTGTGTGTACATTGCAGTGATAAGTAGAAGAAAAATTGTCCCAATACTCCCTGTAGAATGTATAGTGACATAGTTGCTGTAGATAGTCATTTATTAGCCTATATTTATAAAATATTTTTGAATTCGTTTATTTTCTGTATAGCATTGGAGTAATCTTGATTTATTTTTCTATTTATCCTTAAAGGAATAGAAGCTGAACTGTATAGTTAAGCCATGTTAACATCTTTTAGCAGACTGTTAACATGGGCATGCGTTGCATATTGTAAAAGGAGTTAAAAGGTGTAGTCAGAGAATTTAGCTGGAAGACATTTTTAACACTGGTTGGGTTCATTTCCTTTAATGTCTCTATACTGGAGATATTTAGCATTTATAGACATCATACCCTTGTAATTGAACTTGCATGAATCATTTATTTACAAGGTTGCATTTACAGATAATGTATGTCAAGGGAATTCACTTTTTATTACAGCTGATGCAGCCATTATGATGTCATAATATTCACTGGCATAGAGAGATTGCTGGAATAGAACTTTCATCTCTTAAATCTGTGGTTATCTACTGGTCTGGTCAAAACTGATGTTTCTGTTTTGGAAATGTATAAGAGTATATGAGTAGTTGATGGTGTTGCAGTCTGCAGACCTTGTGCAGCTTGTTGGAAAACTGCCAAGCAAAAATTATAAACACTATATACATCTAAGAGATTAAATGAGAACACATAGGTCTTCAAATTAAATTCTAAGGACGTTATTTGAGGAGAAAAATGCTAGAAATATGAGTAATATCTTCATTAGAATAATATCGAACTGAATTACTTGGTTTCAAAGCTGGTATTCTGATTTAAGTGGGAATATCTCATAGGGTTATTACGACCCATATGTTAAATTGTACATTTATTTCTGTGGCTTGGCATCCCCTCACTTTGGATTCCCCTTTTGGACAGGACACTCAAGATAGTGGAGAGGAAGAACAGGTAGAGGAGTCTTTCTAGGACCCCACACTGAAGGCACTCCCTTTTTTTCTGAGGACACTTGCTAATCCTGGGTCCATTTCCTGGATCAGTGGAGCCCTTGAGGCTTCTGTGCCTCTGATCGGCCCCAGGACTCTCCCCCAAGTAGACAAGGAGCCCTCTCCTTGTTGGGTGTCCACCTCTTCTAATCCCTCCTCAGTAATCAGTTCTATAGTTATATTTTTCCAGCCTTGATGAAGGCAGTTCCCCATTCCTCTTCTCTCCCCTTCATTCTGAAAGCAGACCTTCATAAGGATGGAGACTATGACTTAAAGCCTGTGCCCTGCCCCTCTCACCTCTCTTGTCCCCCTCACACTCCACCTGCAGAGGACTCCATCTGCTTCGGTACCAATTCACGTCCATGATGATATGCAAAATCATCCCTTTCCCTGGGTATCTATCTCCTAAACTGAGACTTCTGGCACTTGTCTTCAGGGTGCTTGGCAGACATTTTGGAAGCAGAATCCAGAGATGTTTCTAAGAAGTCTGTTCCAATTCTGGCCTCTCAGTTGTTCTCCAGAGCCCTTTTCTTTGTTCCAAGCAGTCTTTTTTTTTTTTTTTTTTTGGCAGTCTTAAGGCTGCTTTCTAAAATGGTGGGAACTGATCTTCTATCAACAGAGCACTACTTCCTTCCTTCTACCTCTTTGCCCAACCTCAACTCTCCTCCCTCCTTCAGGCCATTCAGTTAGGTTGTCATTAATTTTCTGTTCCTGTCCCAGACTGATATTGCTAATCAGAAGCATTGTGCACACTAGATCACCAAGCCACAGAAAAACGATTAATAGGTAGATAATGTGTTTAGGGCATCTTTTACTGAAGGATTTCAAAACACTGTACACACTTAAACTGTACAGAGAGATCACTTTGTCCACCTCTGAAATGCAGCCATCTCTGGAGTGAAACATTGTAGGTGTTTAGCCATCCATAACAACCCAACACTGCAGATTAGGATAAGAAATGAATAATATCATCCAGATAAAACCCATATACAACATACAAGTAGACCACTTGACAAGGTGGGTGAGAGAAGGGGAAGGGTTCATCACACCATCACTGTGCTGCGATTGGACGGTCATTTGCTATGAACAAAAAGCAGCTTGCTGGTCAAATTTAATGACATGGAAAATGTTTGATAGCTCAGCTCTGTTCTTTCATCTGATATGATATTATCAAACAGTCACTAGTTTCATAATATTATTTATGAAGTGTTCCCTTCCCATCTGCTAAACAGCTGATGGTGCTGCAGTCACAGTTAAAACAGAATCGTTAAACTGCCTTTTTATTTAAAAAAAAATCTATTATATTTATAGAAACTAAATCATCAGAAGTCCAACTAAGTGGCAACTAGTTTTTAAACGGGAACATGCAATGGGTTATAGAGATGAAAATTTAGATCACATTTGAATAAATAGTGCCTTCTGATACTTTTTAAAATGTAAGAGGCTTATGCAGGAGGAGTGAAAGTGTTGGCAGGTAAGAGTAATATATCATCTCTAAAGAAGCATTTTCTTAAAAACAGCACATAAATCTCTAAGAATGTCTGCTTTTGAGAAGCTTACTTTGAGTTGTATTATCTCTGGTCAGACTTTGACCCTTTTTCTGAGTAGTCCAAATACTAGTTTAATTGCTTAGTCAGATGTATCCTTTCACCACCGATAGGTAAGATGAGAGAAAAATACAGTCTTATTTCCATTAGCCGTCACCTTACAGAGCATCTGCTTTCTAAGATTTGCTGACCTAAATTTTAAAACAGTTCCAGGCAAGCATAGAGGAAAATTTAAGTAAGAACTATCATAAGTAAATTAATTTGAATGATATTAGCTCAGACCACCAGTCGTCAAATGGTACTTTATACTTACTGCTCTGTCCAATTGTTGACATGGTTGTTCTCAAGTGAAATGCAGGACTCAAAAGGAGCAATCCTTCGCCTTTAGATAGAGAAGGTCTACAACTTATATTCTTGATAAGATAAAATGTTCATACAAGTGTGCCATGCATCTGTCTCATGTATTTTTCTGTGTATATATACACACAAGTATTATATTATTCTCTCTGTGTGTGTATATAAATAGCATTTTACAGTATATGTTTATGTGTAATGCAGATAGTCATGCTTATAGTTACGGTTGCCTGACACTTTCCATTCATAAGACACTATTTTCACTTGCTTATAACTTTGCCAAATATAAACTATTCAGGCTGATATTTTCCATTCTGGGTGTCTGCCTCTTGGTGAATTTTTTGGGGAGCTTTTAGTTAAAACAGTCACTTCTGAGAATGTTGTTTTATCCATGTTAAAAATATTTTTACAGATGTTTTGTTGACAAGCTCTCGTATCTGCATGCTTTAGAGCAGGGAGTTGGAATTTGGCTCTAGTGAGCATGTGTGCACTGAGATTTCTCAAAGACTTACAATTGGCTAAATGTGGGTGACTTTTCATGGGGACAGCAAAAGGCATATTCCTGACACCCTGGTGACCCCCATCAGATTTAAAGCTTCTGAATGAAAACGTAAGAATTTTTCTAACGTGGGGAAAATAATGGTTTTTTTTTTCTAATCTCATTCTTGGAAAGGGCTGAACCATTTTAACCAAATTTACAAATCAGTCTGAGACAGACTGAATGGACCCATCATGGAAAATTTCAGCCTTTGTGGTTAAAGCGTGGCAGAGTTATAAGCAACTAAAAACAGCATCTTATAATGGAAGGTGTTGGGCAATCTAAACTACAGGTGGAGATATTAACTCCAATGACAATTTAGTATGTATCTTTTATATATAGTATATATTCCATAGTTTAACACTGAGAACTGCTTTAACATAGAGTAAAGGCTGCTGATGCACATTCCTAAGTAACACAAACACTAGAAATACAGCAAATCTTCAGTTAAGAATCTGTCTACTGTGCTTTTTTATAACGTGCTGCATTGTAAATAGCAAATGAATAATGGACAGTAGGATCTTAGGAAGAGGAAGCAATATCTACCTGAAATATTGTCATTTGAGACTGAGGTTAACTATCTCTTTATTAGCAAAACTTTTCTGTAATAGCCAAAAATATTACTGTATATTGAATAGCTCTAATCCCTGCTTAGCTTCTAATTCTAATCACTTCCAATTATCTCAGTTAAGAAAAATGCTATAGTTAGTTCAATTCATAATCCACAGTATTTGTAGGTTAACTGTTACAATATAGCACTTTTTCTGCAGAGAAGGGTTAAAGTCCATCTGAAATTGAAAACAGATCAATCAGGTGGTTCATCAGTAATTACATAATATCTCCTGCAGTGCTACACATGACCTGAGACTTTGGAGAGCATGAGCTCACCCTGGGAGGTAGACATACAAAGTGGAGTGGAATTAGAATCGTTCTTTGTAGCTAGAATTGTCCTGCTAATTTATTTAGCCAAGAGGTCTAAAACCTACAGTGACACTTTAAAACTCCAGCAAGTAGTGGGACACTTTAAAACTCCAGATTTCCATCTCAAAATATGTTTCTAAATTGGAATAAAAATTGAGAAAACGAGTATATTACAAATTAAATAGAACTAAATCGGGGGTCATGTTACTTTCTTGGGTGGTGATGGAAATCTCTTCCTTTGTCTTAAGTATGCAGCTGTAGATTGTCACCATAACTCACCTAGCACCAAACAAAAAGTCTATCCTAGCATTTTAAGGTTAGCTCACCCTTTCGTTATAGATGCATGGCTAGAAAGGGTTAAACATCCTGCAAAAAAATAACCCTCAAAAGACATGTGGGGAGATAATATTTGTGTTTTTGTGTGTTTACATATATATGAGTAGTGTCGACAATGTAATCAACAGTCCCTTTCCATGCTGTATTCTGATAATTCAGAGATCAAAAGAACATCCTAGCATTTAAATGAGTTGTAAACATGGGATATCTCTGTATTCATCTCTCTTTGAGATGTATAGCAAATAATCTGTGAATGGTGGAGGAACAAGCAAATTGCCTTATGTTAATTCTATAGCTAAGTACAGATGATGGGTCTCCTTCAAAACCATGCTAATTACGTTTTGAACTCCAACTTGTCAAAAAGGACATGAAATTAGATAAAAGATCCTTGGGTCCTGATTCCATTATTTCAGATCTGCTTAGGCTTCATCAGGGAAAGTTTGAGTCGCAAGACTGAGGTCCCAGTTATGCTGGTTCACCCTGAATATGAGATTTGGACACTGGACTATAACATATGGACTATTTCTGAAAGAACTCTTTGCAGCTACAAAGCTCATGATCTATGCTATGAATATCCAGCTAAATGAATTGAACTCAGGTCTGTATGTATATTGATCTTTTAACCATACTCTCTCTCTCTCTTTTGTTTTTTAATAAAGTTTAGTTTAGTTAACAAGAATTGGCTGTAGTGTGTGTATGGGTAAAATCTGGAATATTCAATAACCTGTCTGATCTTTTGGGATTGGTAGAACCTTTTCTTTTTTATGATGAAATAAGATTTTCAGGAATCTTCATCATATTTGACTGGATGGAGGCCTGAGTCTGGATCACTTAAAGGGACTGTGTTGTTTTGACTTCTGAGTAACCAGTAAGGTAATAAAGAAGCTGCTTAATGCTGGCTTGGTAAATCTAAGTATTGGAATATCCATGAGCTTTATGGGGATTGTCTGTCCCAATCTTTACAGTTCACCCTAATTGAGTGACCATAGCTGGTCCTGGTCCTATTCTCCCTCCCCCGACCTTTACAAAAAAAGTTGTGAATTCCCTTCATGTTGAAAACCATGATTCTCCAGATGGTGGCCAAAGATGACTTTTGTAATAGCAAAGCTGAAGTGCTAGTATCAAGAATATTACATCTCTGTATTTCGTTCTTTTCCTCATCCACCTTCTAGTTCTCAAGTACACAAATGTCATTACACATTAGATTCATGAGCCAGAGTTTTATGTCACTCAAGCTACTAGCTGCAATTCATTTAGCAACATGTAGATTGTAAATCAAGGCTTGAAAGACACCTGATAATTAGAGGTCTAAACTTACAAGATAGAGGATATTTCTCTCCCTTCCCTCAGCTGCTATCCCATATGTTAGGAAGGAAAGTACTGGGATTTCTACTCATTTGCTGTCCCTGTATTTTGCTTGGTAGCTCCATCTTTCATATCAGCTTTGGCTAATAGGTGCCTGATAAATTTGAAGTTGCATCATTCCTCTAGCTGCTGGAAATGGAAAAAATGCTTTGTCTCTTCTTTTCTCTCTGGAGCCTCTGCTGTGAGTAAGAAGGTCTCTACTCTATCCTTGCCCTAGAATCTCCTGGCTGCTGTGAAGTGGGTGTTTCTCTGCTCCTTCCTATCTGCCATTTTTGTGTGACACCCTCCATGAATAACTCGAGTGCCTGCCTCTGTTGCTGCTCATAGTTTTCCTAAGCCCCAGTAGTAACTGTAAAATTGTCATGATTCTTGATTCTGGACACAGGGCTCTGAAAGCATCAGTGAAACTAATCTAAGGCTTTTTTAATCTCACACCTGCAATTTTGCATATTTAATTAATTGCAGGTGCAAGTGATAGATGTCTAAATGTAATTTTGTGCGTAAGTAGTTTGGAGGACTAAACAGCACCCGCAAACTTGGAGGCTCTATTAAATTTCTTTTAAAAATCAGACCCCATAATGTTGGATGGTCAGTAGCTGCAGTGATTGCTATGAAGGTCTGTATTAATCCACACCGAGACCAGTCAAAATCTAACCTCCCTTTTTTATGCCTCCTGTTGTAGGTGAAAATAAGTATGGACACAATCTTGCACCTACAGTTATTTGCAAGTGCAATTTATGTCACTAATGATGGATAATTATCTGATTGGTAGTCACAAAAAAGGAGCTTTTAAAAATCTTATCCACAAATTGCACTGCAGTCCTGACTTTAAACGCCTCCTCAGATAATATATATAACATGGATATCATAATATGATTTTGACCTGAGCCCTTTTGTTAGGGCTGAAGATTCCTCTGAAAGTTCATCAAACTCATGCATGCTGAGTGCATGCAGACTTTTTTTCCATTTTTAATTAAACACCCAATCTTATTTTCAGCACTCAATTCTCTACATTGTTTATGGTGGTAAATTATATCTGCAGTCATTCTTTTGTTGTGCAATAATAACCTAGTGCTAATTGGCATTTCCTCCTTAATAGACTCTGTTAAGAATTATGTTAAAATAATTACTGCCAGAAAGCACAGTACAGGACTCTTAATTACTGGCTAACAGTTCTGTCCTCAGATCCTCCCTCCAAGCTATGCTTTCATAGAGCATGCGCTTTTAATTTGAATTCAGCTCCATAAAACTCAAGAGAATCTATTGTCTATCAAAGCCAAACTCTTAGCAACAAAGGATCACAGCGGATCAGACCAGAGCTCTCTCTGGTCTGGTGTCCTGCCTCTGGCAATGCCCAGTACCTGATATTGCAGAAGGTAAACTCATCCCCAAACTGCTAATACATCTATTCATTTGTATGGCACTGTACACATACCATCCTAAACCTCACAGTTGATTCTTACACCCTGAAGCATGAGATTGGATTACCCTTATTATCTTAGCTTGTATAGCTACAAATGTTATTAGCAGTCATAAAATTATTCAGTTCCTTTTTAAATGTAGCCGTGGTATTTATCTCAGTCACCTCCTATGGCAGCCAATTCCATTGGCTGCATAAAAGAAGTATTTCCTTTTATTGTTTCCAGATTTACTGCACTTTAATGAAAAGTTCCTTTGATTTTATAATATGTGATAGGGTGAAAAGGAGGATTTGATCAGATTTCACTTTGTCCTGCTTAATTGTGAATATCTTGATGAAATTCCCTCTAATGTTTCTACTTTGGGACTAATTAATTCCAAACTGCAATTTCTTGTCTTATATAAATCCTGCCACACGTTCAACCCTCTTTATTTCCTTTCTATGAACCTTTCACATTTCTACTTTGGACACATTAATGTAGAAGAGAACATACCACTGTTTCTTGTGATGTCAATATTTCTTAATTTTGTATCCATTTCTGCTCTTTTTCACAGCCAAGCTTTCTATTTATTGTTGTTGTGTATTGATTTCTGGTAGTGTCTGCAATGTGTTCTAGGCCATACTAAAAGGGAAAGAAGCTGCAGTCCCTGCCTGAAGAGCTTACTCTTTAAAATAATTACTTTTAAAGAATTGCTTTATAAACTGATACCAAAAGTCCTCAAGTTTAGAGCTAAGTATGTAATATACTGTGAAGGAGATATATAGACTATTCTAAATATGGATATATCAATCATTTTTGCTAATTTGCATTACTATAAATTTATCAAAATTAAATTTAATGTGTCATGTGTCTCCCAATCCTTCTAATATGTTTGAAATTTCGTAGAATAAAAGAAATTAGAAGTGGATGGGTGCTATTGTCTCACACTTTGTACATCCCCAGGTGCTTTGCAGGATCATTCCTTTCAGTGTATTCTCAAATAACTTGACCTATCTCACTTTAGATGGCTCAGGTGATGGGGCTTCTGCTTTTTCTGATAGATCTCATTTGGGCAATGTTTCCTGATATTTAGCCTACATTTCCTGTGTTTATTTTATCATGTTACTCTTAGTGATACTATATCCCTTTGTATCTCCTCCTTTATTGTACACACTTCAGATACTTATAGATGGTTGTGAAACGCTCCAGTATTTGCTAACCAAATCAATGAAATATCATCAGCAAACTTCACTAACATGTTATCCACTTCCTCCTCCTTTTCATTATTAAATATATTAAATAACATTCCTCTCCATACTGGCCCCTATAGTTCTCCACTGTTAACTTTTCTTCAGTCTGCGGGGCAGTCATTTGCTATTACTTATTGTTTCCTATCACTTAACCATTTTTGAATCTATGCTAGGACTCTGTCTCTTACCCCATGATTATTTTTATTTTCCTTAATAGTCTAGGATGGAGGGAACTTATCAAAAGCTGTTTGAAAATTCAAGTAAATTAGGTACACTGGGTCATCTTCTCATTTATTAATCATCTCTTTACAAGAACTCAAGAAGCCCATCCTTTCCTGTTTAGAATATTCTGAAAATAACTGTAGTTATACTGTATGCTGGAAATCCTTTAGCTCATTAATCTTAGACCTGAGTGGCTCATACCTGGTGCCCTCCCATTGGCCTTGTAACAAGTATATATTTCTGCTGAAGCAACAACATGAATATTTTCAGTCCTGTCTGAATTGCTGCTGGCCTTCAAACTCCATCAGATTCTTCTAGTTCTATCCATGGTCCTGAATTATAGCATAATTGCTTATCTGCTGCTTTGTTGTAGAACCAACTATTGTTTTTATTTACACACAAGTTGGTCAATGAGTACTCAGGAAGTCAAGCCACATGTAACACCTCTTTTTGAAAACTTCCTGGAGACACTTTCTTTGCCGTGTCCTGCACACTCACCCCCTTCATCTGTCTTATTTCCTGGCCTCGAGATATATTTAGGCCTGTGAGAAGTTGTATTAATAGGACATCACTGTCTCAGTGTTACTCTCTTACAACTCACCAGACAACCCTAATTGGCAAGCAGCAGCAAGGCAGTTACTTAATGGTGTGTGGTTGTGTGTGTGTGTGTGTGTGGTTATTCATGGGGCTGTTGTCTCTGCTAATGTCTCCCAAACATTCAGTACAGAATAATGCTGATTTACAACACATTCTGAGTGTAAAACTTTTTGAAATTTAAAAATATTCAGCTACGTTCAAAGCATTCAGCACAAGATCGTGTTTCTTTAAAAATTAGCCAAATTGATGGATGTATTTCTAAATGCAGATGATCTGATTATTTTACCGAGATCTTTCTATGTAAAAACCTTCGCATCATCATCTTCTTATCTCTGAATCAGTCTTCCTGCCAGAACTGATGCTGCAACAATAGAGATTGCTCTGGAGCAGGAACTTCTCTCAGAACCCAGTCCTTATCGCAGCTTTAACTGGCAAAGACTGCCATTCATACTGTCAGTCACTGGGAGTATATAATAGATGGTGTATGCCTTGCACACCACAGATAACTCACCAAACTAGGTTGGATTTAATCCCCCCCCCCATACACACACACACACACCATTGATGATAAGATATGTGATTTTCTTTTTAACATCAATTGTCATTGAAATTATAGCATTGCCGTTTACATTGGTTAAGGTTGTGTCAGCATTTCCATTGTAAACCAGTCTTTTGGTTTAGTTTTTATACTCTAATGTGCCCATAAAAATGATTCTTCCATAAACATTGAAAGCAAGTGGTGGTGGTTGTATTTAAAATGAAGCACTACAATTTTTGCTAGTTTTAAATATTTTCCATATATGAAATATGCAAAAAATTGGTAAGAGAAATACGTATATTTTCACTGGATAGAGAAGAATAGCACAAAGATACTTTATGGCTCATGTCTTTCATTACAATGCTTGTATAAAGAGAGTATAAAGCTCAAGTCAACAATACAACATACTTTGTTAGCAGGGAGAATTTATTTATGGCAATAATAGTTGCCATTTGATCACTGACATTACATTTGCAAATCACTGTATTTGAAAACAATTGATAGAGGCACCTAGAGTGCAGGATAGGCACTTATATATTTAAGTAAACAATAAAGAATATTCCCTTTTAAAAATATTTATCCTTTATATTTTACAAAGGGCTGAGACTATTAACAATCATTGAGGATAGGAAGCCCTCCAATACATGGTACCCAGCTTCCCTGCTGGAGTGGCCAGGGGGTATTTATTTAAAGTTTTCAAGTGGGACTAGATTGTAACCTAGCTGTGTATGTTCATGTGGGATAGTGAAGGGGCATAAGGCCCTTCCAGCTCCGAGTCTGGACATGCAGTATTTACCTAGAATGAGAGTTCAGGTATAGGCAAAGAGGAAGCTCCATAAGACCCCCTGCTTCGTCTCCTCCTTGTGCATGAGCATGTAGGTGAAGCAGGGTGAAGAGGCATGGGGATTAGGTTGAGCCTCAGTACCATTCTCCCACCCCAACACAGCAGCCAGTATAGTTAAAGGAGTTATGCTGCACCCTCTGTAGGGCTGCACTAATTTACTCCTCCCCACCCCACTTCCCTCCAATGGAGTAATGGATAATGGGGAGAAAAATGGTAGGGAATTTTGACACTGAGATACAGTTCCTTCCTGGGATTCCCCCTGGGTCAGAGCAACTGCACCCCTCTCTTACACAGATCTAGAATGAAAGTCTCATTCTTTCTGTTCATTTGGATTCTGGTCACCAGGCATGGTTCCTCCATTAATAGTCCTGAAGGAATGAAAATAGTGCCTGCTTGGAATTACTTATATACAGAAATAATACTTTGAGCTGTAGATTTATAAAACAATGAGAACAGTCCTTATCCTCTGCAAGTGGTGAAGGGGCATTTTAGATACTTGTTTAATAGTTCCTTTTGATTTTTGTCACATAAAATGTTTTACCAGAGAAAAATAATAAAAACATAAAACTGTAATTTCATCATGCTGAATTTAATCCCAAGGCACTCACCAGCACATTCATGGTGCTCTGTGTATGTCTGTTCATATTCTTGGGCATATACTCATAGTGTGTTCATAATATCTAAACAGATACAATGTTATCCATATAACATTGTGTGAAATAACACTGACAATTGGCCCCAATCATCTTTACCCATAGAAGCACAAAACTGGGTCTTACAAAGAGCTGAGTTAGGGAGAGGGGAAGTGCAGTTCCCCTTCCTCTGTTTAAACCAACGAGGTGCTCCCCCAACTCTAACTGGCTCAAGTAACCCAGTGCTTCCCCACACCTCTCCTCCCCCTTGGCAGGTCAAGTGAGAGCTCCCCTTCCTGTTACAATCTACTTTAACCATTGTCTGTTACTATTATGTTGAGGTAAATGCTTTCCAGAATGTCACATATCATAAAACTTTCATGTCTCAAAAACATTGGGCCATAGTCTGCCTTCTGCCATCATTCCCAGTAGAGAACTCCCTCCGTTAGTTCTCTGGGAAGATGAATGGCGGCCCAATACTTGCAAGTAAAGCTTGGTGAAATTGTTTGGCCAGATTTTTTTTTTACCAAAAAATGGAGATTCGAGTTGACCAAAATATTTTGCAAATTTGTGACGAATTCACATAATTGTTTCAGTTGAAAACAAACACACAACATTTCTGAAAAATCAAAATGTTTCATTTCAACGTTTTTGAAATGGAATGTTCTGTTTGGTTATTTGATATTACTTTTTGGTTTGAAATTTACTTCTGTCTTTTTTTTTTTAAAAAAAAAAAGCTCAACACAACGAAACATGTTGCTTCAGGTCAAAAGGAATGTTTTGTTTGACCCTAACTGAATTTTTTTTTTTTTCAACTTTTTGGTGTGCTGAAAATTTTGAGTAATTTTTGCTTTGGTTTGATCTGCTATTTTTTCCGGATTTGTTGGAACAGCCAAAGAACCTAAAAATCAGTTATTTGCACAGCTCTACTTGCAAACCAGCTATGGGAAGTATAATTTGATATGGTAAGTTTAAATTTACATTGAATATAGAATATTTTGTAACTTCTAATTAAACAAAATATTGTGTGATATTTACAGATCCTTTGACTTTTTGAGAATGTCAACTGTAAAATATCTTTTGACTTCAATAGAACTAGATTTCTCCTAATATTGGTTTTGTCTGGGTGTATCATCCATATGTATAGTGTGAGCATCAAATACACCATTGAGTGCTGTAAGATAATAAAAATAATACCATGAATTGGGGAAAATTGGAAGCTGCTGAGTGCTTAAGTTTTGTAAGGACCTGTAATTTCCTAAAAGTAGAATTGTTTTTTTTCCTTTTCATTATTAATACTGGATCTTACTATTTCCTTTGCTTCATTGCAGCTTTTCTAAGTTCAGAGTCTGTATTGGAGATCAAGTAGGCTGGATACGTTGCACTGGAGTAGACAATCAGTATGCAGAGTTCAATGAGCCTCTTTATCATAAATGATATTTTCATTTTCACCTTTGCAATAAATTTTTCCTCTGTTTGGCCTCACTTTTTAGGCTAATGATTTAAAAAAAATTGTTCCTTTTACCATTTTTAAATTGTCCTTCAGAAATCTCTCAGACGGAGAGGTCATTATTTCTAATGCTGGCAATACGATGAGTGGCCGAACAAACCTATCACATTTTTCATTGTGACCCGTCTAGAAACATTCTAGCACATTTCAGGATTTCAGATTATTTTTTCAAATTTTTTCTTTTCCATTCAATTCTAATTTGTTATTTATATATATAAATTAGAATAGATATAAAAATTACACACACAGTATACTCTTGTTTATTGAAAATCCTATTATTCAAACCTGTGCACTATCCAGATCCCTTCCTTGTCCCCCAGCATGAGACATATGAGATATATTCCCTCTGCAGCATGTATCTCATGCTGAGGGACAGGGAGGGGATTCAGAGAATGCAGCGGCTTGGATAATAGACGCTGGGCCAGGACTGCATGGAGGAGGAGAAGGAAGACAAGCCCTGGGCTGAGGGGGAAGGCCACCCCGCTGCTGAATGGCTCCTGCCCTCTCGATTATCTGAACTCCTGATTATCCAAATAACATCCATGTCCCCCATGCTATTTGGATAATCAGGAGTATTTAATGGCTTTTTAATATAATGGCATTTTAATAAAGAGCTTTCATTTTCTGCTTCTTGGAAAGATGTTGCTGTTAGAGTGACTAGGACATTGCTACAGTTTTTTGGCAATAAAAGGAGTAGGCAATAAAAGGGTATATACTGTTGATGTAACAAGCTGTTGTGCTTTAAAAAAATTGACTAAATGTAAAAATATTAAATACATATTGTAGCATCTGTCAGGAATGTAAAGTGCAAATGAAAGAGAAAAAACCCCATCTAAAGATTACGAAGCTTTTCAAGCATCCATTATTTTTATCCAAACTAAAAATTTAATCCGTTGAACAAACTACATCATTAGAAACATCCGCTGGAAAGACTGTAAGTCAACTTAGAGTGAATTAAAAGAAAAGGGCCATTCAATCAGGAACTGAACATATTTGACAATTCAGGCATTGCTGTTTGAAATAAATACTTTCTCATGCGAAGCTTTTCTGAAAGGCTGTTCCATACTTTCCAAGTTTAATCTCTTTATTTTTTTTTGCTTTAAAGATGGGAGTTTCATTAAAATAAAAATTCCATTCAGGTTATTATCTCCCCAGCTGTCTGTGCAGACCAGGGGTTGGCCTGAGAATATTCTCATTACATGTGTTCTAGCAGTTAGTCAGTGATTGATGCTGTATTAATGCACAGCACAGACGCTTTCTCTTTGTTACTGAACATTAGACAAATTAGTTCTTACAAATTCATGCCCCACCCCCACTGCATCTAACTTGGCCACTCTGGCTGGTTAATATTGCTAATAACCTTCATTCAGAGTGAACTGAAGCATTAGGAAGGAGGAGTTTGCTAAAGGAAGGGGAAGAAAACCGTCAGTAGCCAATGAAGTCTAACAATACATGGCAGGGATCTCATCATTTTCTAGTGCATCTCAGCCTAGTAATGACAAATGATCTTTTCATTGCCAGGCCCCCAAATTAATTTTCCCTCCCACTTTTCGTGAGGCCACATTCATCACATAGATTGCATTAAGTGTACTTCTGTTAGGACAGAAAAAGATGAGTAGTAAAATAATTTGATTCCGACAGCTTCTTATCTAGGGGAAGTAAACCTCTGGGACAATATCCTTAAAAGTAAATGTTCTCTGTAAATGTTCCTGGGTCATTTTTGCATCAGAGTTCTTTATAGTATATGAGAAAAGGATCCTGCATCAGCAGAACAGCAAAATTGCAGGAAAAGGCTGATGGAGGAATATCTATAGCTGTTTGTTACTGGCCTGGTAGCTGAGCCCTGCTTTATGGTGAAGGAACAGCAGCTCAAGTGGAATGCATACACTTTATGTTTCTAGTATTATATAGAGAACAAAATTGCTCTTTGCATTATCTGTTTTGAAGTTAATGGGTTGGATACAGTTTTCCAGTAAACTCTAATAACATAACTCCTAATAAACTTTTTTGAAGTGCATTGTTTCTTTTCTGCTATTTAGAAAGATATTCTAGGTGTTATATAGGTTTCTACCAGAGATTTATCAAGGTCAGGAATCACTAGTTCACCAGTTGGAAGGGGAATCACAGCACAGTTTAGCTATCTGAAATATTATGCTATTGGCTGGATTAAGTCACACAAATTGAGCATAAAATTACAGACTGTTTAGAAATCATTTAAGTTGCGGTAAAGATTCTTGTGTGTTAAAATACAGCAGGTATGTTCAATTTAAGCTAGTTTCTGACCCTTTGAATGAATGATTCCCTTTTCCTATTGTGCTTGTGTAATTTTTTTTAAAAAAGTACACTTTAGTGTATTTGAATGAGAGCAGCAAAAACTGCATTTCTCTCTCCACTGATACTGCACTGGGTGCTGTCTGTCTAGCGTGGATCACACACAACTCTGGGTTCTATATTGACACTTTTCAGTCCCACAGGTTGCTGACCCTTCTTGAGAACACTCTGAATGCCTGCCATTTTACATTAGCACTTTCTAGACTCCTGTAGGCCAAAGACCTTTGCTTACTGCAGCTTTTTCAGGTGTTTTATTTGGCTCCTTGACCTCTCATTGATCTCACATGTGGCTTACCTACCACTGCGTTTATTGCCGGTAGTGTCCCAACAAATTTTTGTGCGTCTGGATCTGAAATCCCACTGCTCATATTCATTCTCCATATGTGTGTATTTCTGATTGCACATGGGCATGTGAGAGCTTCCACTAGGGTGCATGTACAAGTCTCATAGACTTTAAGGTCAGAAGGGACCATCGTGATCATCTAATTTGGCCTGCACATTGCAGGCCACAGAACCTCGCCCACTCCTAAAATAGACCCCTAAAGTCCATCTTTGTTCTTTGGAACATGACACTGTTTAATCACTAGCTCTCTCCACTGGCTTCCCATAGAGCTGGATATTTTTGAATACCATATTGTGTGTGTAAAACATGGGATAGAACAGGGATCGGCAACCTTTGGCACGCGGCTTGCCAGGATAAGCACCCTGGCAGGCCGGGCCGGTTTGTTTACCTGCCGCATCCGCAGGTTCGGCCAATCGCGGCTCCCACTGGCCACGGTTCGCCGCTCCAGGCCAATGGGGGTGGCAGGAAGCAGTGGCCAGCACATCCCTCGGCCTGCGCCGCTTTCCGCAGCCCCCATTGGCCTGGAGTGGCGAACCGCGGTCAATGGGAGCAGTGATCGGCCGAACCTGCGAACGCAGCAGGTAAACAAACCGGCCCGGCCCGCCAGGGTGCTTACCCTGGCGAGCTGCGTGCCAAAGGTTGCCAATCCCTGGGATAGAAGATTTATAAATCAAAATAAATACAAATTGTGATGTTTCATATTTCTATTTCAACTGAATTTTAATTTTAGAATCAAGGAAATTGGCCTTGCAGCTATGAACTGCTAGGTTTTGTCACTCAGGGCATCTCCCTCACAGTTAGTTTTCAATAACTGTGACCAGATAGCAAGGTGGGGTGGGAGTTTGGCATAGTTAGAAAGTTTCTATGACCTGACAAGTCTTTCTGTTAATCAGTGGATTGGTTAGATGGGCAAAATCTTTGAGCTTTTCTTTGTGTTGTATGAATAGCTGTGAATTAATTAATTCATTTTATAAATGAACAAGATAATACAGCATTAGTGAATGCAAAACATGTGTTTACTTCTGTGCACAACTACAGCTTATAAAAAAGAGGTTGTGTATTAAGGAAAACGGAAATGAAGATAGCTTCCAAGGAGAATAAAACAAAAGACTTGCAAAGCAGAATTACAGTCCCAGTCGCACTAGTTGAGAACAGTTGCTCACTTTCTTTAAAGGTCATTGCCCATTTTCTCACGAGAAAAGATGCAGTGCAGAAACCATGGGAAATTTGTTTTCCTTAAAATGGGCTCTAGCTCTTTTCCTGAAGTTCTCCTGTTTACCTTTTAATGTAATTAGGCAGACCAGATTGGTATTTATTCTTTTTCTGACAACAGTAAATTAGGCTTAACTCTTTAATTACAATGAGAAGGAAATCACCTTTCTGATATTCTTCAATTAGCTCTAACAGCTGTTAAATTATAATTAAAATTTCACATGGATCATTTGAGTTCTTGGAATGTTTCCATTTAATAACAAAACATTTGCATATATACATTTGCTTTTCAACAACCTTTTCAAATATGCCAGTACTATATCAAGAATATTGATACTGTATTAACCAATATCTGTTTAGTCATATGAATAGACAGCTAGGTCTAACAAAATGAAAAATTGATATGGAAGAAGGTGAATAGAAAGTCTCAAAGCTCCAAGTTTTTTGTTGGAGGTAGTTCAAAGAATCAAACTTCCCCTAAAACCTTTCACCCCTCCCCCATGTGATCTCCACTAGTAGAAATCATGGAAAAATACTGTTCAAAAGCTATCAATAATCTGAATAAATATTCCCATTCTTCTGTCAATCACATTCGGTTGTTCTGTGCCTTTATAGGATGCAGACCTGCATATATTTTTGTGTAAATAACTGAAGAAATATTACACACCTCAAAGTAGATTCTGTTCCTTTGTAGAGAATGCTTTCATGTAATGAAAAAATGTTTACTTTATAGTAGCTCTTGCTGCTGTCTATACCTATGTGTTCAGCCTGCTGTGATGAAGAAGTGTGCAAAAGTGGGTTATATAAACAGTGGCGACTACTGTTAAAACCTTATAACACAGTATTTTGGATGTCTTGAAAGTGAATTAACTAGAAACTGAAACAGAGCCAGGAGGTTAATATAAGAAACCATCTCTAAACAGTTTCATGTTTGTAAATTAACTAGATGGGCATGGGCCATCACGGTGTGGAGAGAATTACCATCAGAGGCAAAAGAGAAAGAACAGTGAGGAGATATATATACATTAACCTCCTGGCTCTGTTTCAGTTTCTAGTTAATTCACTTTCAAGACACCCAAAATACTGTGTTATAAAGTTTTAACAGTAGTCGCCACTGTTTATATAACCCACTTTTGCACAATTCTTCATACATATTCTCTGTATGTATATATATCTCCTCACTATATGTTCCATTCTATGCATCCGATGAAGTGGGCTATAGCCCACAAAAGCTTATGCTCAAATAAATTTGTTATTCTCTAAGGTGCCACAAGTACTCCAGTTCTTTTTGCGGATACAGACTAACACGGCTGCGACTCTGAAACCTAAGAGAAAGAGGGAGAACTTCAAATGAAACAGATTTTTTTATTACTTATTTTTCCTGACTCTCTATTTTCTAATAATTTAACTTCTTACAACCCAAAGAAACTTTACAACAGCCTGAACTCAGAAGAGGCATCCAAGCACACCCCTAAGTCTATAATCTTCATGTAGTTCTTAGGAAACCATCCTTCTACCTTTATATAACTGGGGTTATTTTCTCTGTTTTATTTGTTGCTATCACTTTCAGCAGGCAGATCCAGGAACGCAAGGTACTTTTTTTTTAAATAAACCTTTTTGCCTTTTTTTATGGCAGAAGCAGGTTTCCTTCCCATGGTTCTTTTTGGGCCCAATTATTCAAAGGAATAGAAGCTCAGGGCTGCATGCAATTTCATGTCTGCACAGTTAGTGTAACTGTGCATGCAGTTACGGTAAGTGCACCCAGAAATTAGGCACACTGATGCTCCTATTGCTGTAACAATTATCCTACCTCACTCCGTTCCCTCTCTCTTGTTCATGATCTCCCTGCTTCCATGTTCTTATGTCTAAAATTGAGATTGTGTCTTTCTTTCCAATGTCTTGGTCTCCTTAGAAATGGTGAGATCATCTGAGGGTGGTGTTAAATAATAAACAAAAATAATCTGATGTTTTAATCCCATTCATGCCCCCATCAAGAACTTTCTACTGATCAAGGGCAAGTAGATTTTTCAAATTATTTTTCTAAACCTAGTGCAGTGTGGTTTCAGATCAAGTTATAACTGTTTCTTCAGTTTCTAGGGGTTACAAGTAGCTTTTTATCTAAAACCAAATGCTCCTTAGATTGGTTGGGAAGCTGCCTAATCTGGAATGTGATCTGTTCCATTTCTCTCTTTTTTGTATATTATTAAGCCACATTGTAGTTGTTGGATTTTCTCTTATGAGCTACAGTGTATTTCTTTGCTGCTTTTGGAAAATTCTGAATCATTTTATTTTTGTTGTTTTGTCACGGAGTGTCTCTCAGAATACCGTAGGCCAGGGATCAGCAACCTTTGGCACGCAGCCCATCAGGGAAATTCGCTGGGTGGGCTGGGATGGTTTGTTTACCTGCAGTGTCAGCAGGTTTGGCCGACTGTAACTCCCACTGGCCGCCGTTCGCTGCTCTAGGCCAATGGGGGCTGCGGGAAGTGGCGGCCAGCACATCCCTCAGCCCACACCGCTTCCCGCAACCCCCATTGGCCTGGAGCGGCGAACCGCGGCCAGTGGGAGTTACAGTCGGCTGAACCTGCTGACACTGCAAGTAAACAAACCGTCCCGGCCCGCCAGCAGATTTCCCTGACGGGTTACATGCCAAAGGTTGCTGATCCCTGCCATAGGCTGAATGTTTCTCAAATTGTGTCAGATTTTTCTATTACCCTTTATCCAAAATATCTGGATTTGCGGGCAGTCCTAAAAAGCATGTTTATATGTGAGTATCATTCTCTTACACCGAATTTGAGGTAGCATTAGTTCATTTTGTTGAAGATTATTGAGGTGCAGAATAAATGTGTGATCGCTTTCCATTGAAATTCTTCCCATGATGAGAGGGGGAGGTAGTGTGTGGGTTTTGGAAGCTATGTGCCCAGGAGTCACCTGCTATGATATTCTGAATTTCTTCTTCCCATTTTTCTTTCATGTGGTGTGACTTATCTATTTCAGAACTGTTGAGAAATGCATAGTGAATGGCAATTCGTCCTTCAGATCTGCCTGCTTTTATGAGTTTCTGCAATTCATTTTTAAACTTGGATGTGGGTTGCCATCGGTTTGTCCATTGTAGTTGTGAATGGAATTGAAACTGAAGATAATTACAAATGTCTCATCTGTGAAGGTTGTGTTCTGGGCATGGTGTTAAAGTGGTTCAAAATCTGAACTCTAAAAGGGTACTTCTAGGTGAGTCAACATACTTTGTTTCCAGCTAACTATGCATTTTTGGGGAAAAAACAACAGCAAAGTCTGGGAGGACAGAAATTTTACTAGAAGCCTTAGTACCCAGTTTCTTTTTTGATGTGTCACGAAGTGATTATGGTAGTCTAGGCCTGACCACAGTGTTGTAGGTAAAAGGGATGATTCTTTCCCCATGTTTAGCCAAGCTGTGTGGGTGATATCTGGGAGCCATTGATTGTTTATGATATTTTAGATGTATTGCCTGAATAATGTTGGTGAAGTTTGGGAGAGCCATCTCCCATTCTCTTTAGTGTCTTTCAGAAGCTCATGGTTGATTTTGCTCTTTTCTCCTCCCCAAATGTAACTGGAAAAGTGTACAAAGATTGGAACTAGCTGGCTGATAGTGTCAAGGCCAGGTCAGAAAAAGGAAAAATTGTGGTAGGATGTTTAGTTTAATGATTCTAACTCTATCTGAGAATGTTAGTAATGGAAATTATGATTATTTATTTGTATTACAATAGGGTCCCCAATCATTGAACAGGGCATTGGACATACAGATGGTCTCTTCCCCAAAGAGCTTACAATCTAAGAGCAAGCATATGTATTTACATCTTTTTTAATTTACTCTGGTATTGAGGTATTGATTTTCGGGCATATAATTATTTCATGTTGTTGGAAGTTTTCTCTGATCCATACACAGGACTTGATTTCCTGAATTCTTGATGGTTGTTGCCCTCCTGTTGTTTAGTCTAAATCAGTCTAATAAACTATATCCGTTTAATAACATATCTTTAGTAAAAACAGTGCTCATAAATGTGTAGAAAAGGTCTTAGTAATTATCTAACAATTACTTAAGGGGAAAGAAAGAAGTTGCTGAATTCCCTATGGACATAGGTTTGACTCCTTTGTCAGCATACTGTTCCTAAGTTTAAACATTTTCTGCTGGCATGTAGCACAATATCTTAAAATTGTAATGGACTTGATTCACAATTGCATGACATGAGTTTTACAGTGGGGTTACTCTGTTAAAATAAGTGCCCTAAAACTGGAGTAACTCAATGGTGAATCAGGTGCAACGTATTTTGTTTTATTTGATACAAAACGTGAGCATGTAAAAACATAGTTATCAGAATGAGTAAGGAATACGAATAGGGACTATGACTGAAGTCCCAATTGGAAGATAGTTGAAAATAGTCTGCATGGATAGTGTGTAATTAAAGATTTTTAAATAGACTTTGATTACATTACCACAGTAAACATCAGGAGAGAGTGTAAACCTGCGTATCTTCATTTTCCAGTGCCTAGATGCCATTGATTAGCAATACTATTTGCATGGTGCCACGCTGGGTGATGCTGCTAAAATTGACAGAAGGGAGGAAAATGGCTTCAGTGTCTTGCCATGTTGTTTCAGACAACCGTGTACATCTCTAACATCCAAAGCTTAAAATACTTTATTAAAGCCTGTACTTGTAATTACCCCTTTCTGGCTTTCACATTTTATTATGTTTAATATTTATGTTAAGTCATTGGAATTGCTAATAAAATATATCTGTAAGTTTCCCCCCTAATAAATAAAACAATAAAACAAAATCATTACCCAAGCCCCCACTTGCCTTGAAAGCTTAGTAGAGGAGATTTGTCAGTGAATTGGTATCAAACTTGTTTGTTGTGAATTATGGCCGTTTTTGCAATAAAATTTGGCTTGCTGGAACAAATGGATGTGCAAACTTGATTTTATTAGAGAAACTAAACATTGTGGAACTAAAACAAGGAAATTCTTACTTACTGTCACAATTTGGGCCATATGGATCATAAACTCTTCTATTTGAATTTCACTTGCAGACTTAAATGGCATTATCTCATCAGAGAGAGGGTAGCAAGGAATACACTTAACTTAAATTTAGAAATTGTCCTTGTTACTGAATGTCAGATAAAGGTGAAGCTTTTAAATAGGAGTCTTCCTGATTTACTACCTTTAATGCGAACAGGAAGGGATGTGCAAAGCACATCATTAGTGTGACAGGGTGAAAGGGGCAACATGTTTCTTCTGCTACAATGGAAAGAAGATGAATTTGGCACAGCTCTGATGTCAGAACCTCCATCACCTTTCTCACAGATGATGTAGATTTTAATTGTATTCCGGGGCTGATTCTCATCGCACCAGCTCCTACGTGACATTGAGATAGATGAAGCCATTTGTTGGCATTATCAAAGCCAGCTGTGTGCTTGGCTGCAGCTACAGTAGGCATTATATCTCATGCATAATCCTCTCACTGAGAGAGGATCACAACCATCTGAACCATATGGCAAATAATTTTATTATGATCAAAAAAAGGACTCTTGAAGCTAGTTAAACAGAAGAGTCCTTGAAATTCACTCAGAAGAGGTTTTTGTTTTCATGCAGCATTATCATCTTAAATTAATTTTTAGTTCTTCCATAATCTGTGAAATACAGGAATTTTAATTTTTTCCCCATTTTTTTTGTAATTACAAGAAACAGTGTGCAGAAATGCATCACTTGATTTTATTGTTAACTAAAGAGTGTATTATAATAGATGGAACAGCTCTGAGATAGACTCCTTTTACTAACTGCATACCTTGTGAATCTAAAACTTAAATGGGATGTAGAAAACACATGAAATTACAAAAAAGGGGGGGGATCACACACATCTAGCAATGAGAGTGCTGTGGTGATGTCTTAATGCCTCACTTCCTGAGAACTGGCAGTATGAATGTAGTCTTTCCTGGTGAGGAGAGCATACAGCGGTCTTCAGAGATCGGGAGAGGAAGAACCCATTGTTTGATACATAGCAGAGCAATCCTCTATTAACTAAGCATATGGAGCCTTGTGATGGGAAGGAGGAAGGTGGCCTCTGCTATACACAGGATTCCCTGCAGGACAGCCAGAGAGGAACATGGGCATCAGCGGCAAAGGCATCCAATCTGTCATTTGTCTAGCCAGAGGAGGGCAGACGGGTAGCAGCTGTCAACAAGATAAAAGTGGTGCTTAAAGGCCTGATCCTGTTTCCCTTTAAGTCAGTGGCAAAACTCCCATTGATTTCAGTGGTCAGAATTGGGCATGAGAACTATTGTGTGAAGGGACAGTAAGTGCAGATAATGGAACAAGACCAGGGACTGGGGTTGCTTTATTAATTAAGAGGAAATTTCTGCTGCTTTAGGATAAATACTGCAGACATAAAATGACAGCATGCATTGCACTGTGGTGTGAATAGGCTGCTTGCATACTGCAAAAGGAACATAATATTTAAGACTTGGGCCTGGGGAGGTACACACACCTTCCATAGGGGCACCTGTTCGTAATATAAATGCATTATCAGCAACTTTCACATTGCAAAGTTATGGAACATAAATAAAGAATCACCAGAGCCAAATGGCAACAGCTGCCTTATCTGGAGGATAGCTTTTTTATTTGGTGCTTTATTGACAAATAATAAAGCCTGTAATTGGACTGTGGGAGGAATATAGCCACCTAATTTACAGGACCTTTAATTTTCTAGTACTGCATGCCTGAAGCCTATTCTTGTTGTTATCACCCCCTCATGAGTAAGGCAGAGGTCCTGGCTGAACTGTTAAAATGTGCAGTTTTCCTTCCCATTATTTAAAATCATGTTGGGGGGAGGGGATAGAACACATCTTCTGAAATAGTGCAGCAATTACACATTTGTGCAATATGTTATTTTAATTACAAAAACATTGTGGCTTTTGCTCTAGAGGTTTCCCCTAAAAAAAAAAAAAAGCCCATCACTCTCAGTGGGATGTGGAGCAGAGCTGTGCTCGCAGAACAGGTTAACAGAAAAAGATTGCCTTTTCTGCGGTAGCTGCTGAACTGAGACTTTCTGGATCATGAATGTATGTAAATATGTCCAACTGTTTGCCCTTCATACATCTTTGGCAAGTTTGGAGTAAAAAATATTGCACTGGTCCATTAGTTCGCTTGCCTGTTACTATAGCTGATGCTGTTAAAGACATGGTGTTGAGTTTCTAGATAAGCATTTCTGTTCATGGTATAGAATAAAATAGTACTAATAGGGGAGCATGGTGCTCTGATTACACTCTGAGATCAAGATAAAGAAAGTGTTGGCAGCACAGTGTACCAAACTGTACTTTGCACTGGGGCAAAGGCACAGGGGCAGAGCTTCAGCCCATTAAGCAAAATACATAATGATTGCAGCGTCTGTGACTTTGGCATGTTTCTTCCTTTCAAAAACAGCTCTCTAAAAGATTAACAATTATTTTGTGGAATCTTACTAAGATTCCTGTATGTGTCTGCTGAGTGGCAAAACCACAGTCTTGGATGCCATGCCATACTTCATAGGGATTTCACTGGCAATGAAGGTTGTATATAAATAATGGATGTAGAAGGGTGACAGGGCCTGGACACTTGGGGCTTGACAGATTATCTTGTGATGTATTACAATTAGATATGCTTCAGTGTCACTTCATTTATTCAACTAGTAAGGGTGCATAACTCTTAGATCCATTTGGAGGTAGATTTATTAAGAGCCTTAGTCATGTGCTCTCAAAATTTGGAATTGATTTTTGAACATCCTTAACAGCTTTCTAAATCACTTTACTCTTTACACGTATCTTTTTTTTTTTTTTTAGTAGTTGGGATTTTATTAGCATGTGTAATAGACAAGTTTAATTTTTTGTCTCATGGTTTGCTCATTGTGCTCAAGGCAGTTGCTAGATGACAGATCACCTTGTCACTTAACTGGTCAACAGACCAAATGGGCCTTAGGGGAAGAAATAGCATAGGTCTGTGGTACAGAGTTCGCAGAGGCTGGTAGCTGGCAAACAGCAGAAGCTTTACAGTAGAGTGTATTATTTATAATTGGAATCTAGAGAAAAATTGAAACTAAACTTGGTAACAAGAGGACATGTCCTTTTTAAAAAATAGTTTCAACTAAGAAGCCTGATGGAAAAAGGTTACTGAACCAATCAAGAACCAATCATATATCTGGAATCAGTTATGACATATACTAATGGAGTTTTGTAAACCAGTGGGTCAAAACAGGAAGCTGTTTAGGATCACTAAAAATCTTTAAACAAACCGAATGCTTAATACTGGCATCTTTCCGCGTGTATTTTTCATTGTTTAAAACGGTGGTTCTCAACCAGGGATATGCATACCCCTCGGGGGTACACAGAGGTGTTCCGGGGGTACTTCAACTCTAATCTAGATATTTGCCTAGTTTTACGACAGGCTACATCAAAAGCACTAGCAAAGTCAGTACAAACTAAAATGTCGTACCGACAGTGATTTGTTTATACTGCTCTATGTGCTATACACTGAAATGTGATACAAAATTTATATTCCAATTGATTTATTTTATAATTACATGGTGAAAATAAGCAATTTTTCAGTAATCGTGTGCTGTGACACTTTTTTGTATTTTTATGTCTGATTTTGTAAGCAAGTAGTTTTTAAGTGAAGTGAAACTTGGGGGTATGCAAGACAAATCTGACTCCTGAAAGGGGTACAGTAGTCTGGAAAGGTTGAGAGGCACAGGTTTAAAATATACACACATATACAGAGAGGAGGGAGAGAGCATTGTGTTTAAAATACCCATTGACCTAATTTTTGGCAGGCTTGGGAAAAAAAAAGAGAGAGCTTGCCCAATTGGTCCCAGTCTTACATTACTGTAGACTTTGTGTGTGTGTGTGTGTGTGTGTGTGTGTGTGTGTGTGTGTGTGTGTGTGTGAATCTTGTTTAATCAGTCATTATGAATCAAACTAATTTCATGTGCTTTGACTATTTCTTGGCAATGAGAATCGTGATGTGTGTAGGACAGCAGGTGGCCACAAAAACCAGCAGAAGCTGCAATCCTCCAGAGAATCAACATCTTTCCCCTGCCCTCCTTACCACCCCAAACACGTGCCAACTAACAAACATGTTAGTCACCCCGTGGCAACCTTCTTGTTCCTCAGATAAGAACCTAGCACAATTTTTGGTTAAATTACACTGGTAGCAAAGCCGATCTGAGCAAACAAGGTTTTGGAGGATTCACTTGTTCTTGTAAAAGCTGATAATAATTGATGAACGACCAGCTTGCTGGACCCTGACAGGCTGGTTGCCTGGCCTTTGCACTCTGCCAGTTCAAGCCTTACAAGTGTGAAATAGCCAATTACTGGAATACCTATTGAAAGTAATAGGCCAATGAGCAAATTGGTACTGTGGGACACTGTGGCAGTGTAGATGGAAGGAGGCCAAGATAAAGTTCTGCTCTGAGCAGCTGCTCCCACCACAGCTTGATAATACTATTGGATGACCAAGTGATGAGAGTAAGGTATATCCCCATTTGAACTGCAAGTGTCCTGCCTTGTATTGACTTAAAGTTTATGATGCATGATACCATCTTGTTACCCTGGTCCTAATTTGCAGAAATAAATCCTCCTTTTAAAAGGTAGTTAAATAGGTAATAGGGATAGTCACGGCCATAGATTTTGTGCAAAAGCATTAAATACAATTTTGGCTTGGAATGAAAAGTCATATAGTGTGCAGAGTGTTAATACTTGCCAGCCATTTGCTATTGACAGAACAATTTATCTTGATAAAGGACAGTGAAAAATTCCAATCTATTCACTGACATCACATTATCAGCAGTAATATATGACTGCATCTAAATATAAGGTTCAGATCTGATACAGCTGAGAGGTTTCTGGTAATTTTCCTGTAAATATATTGTGTACTGGACAATGAAAAAATGACACTTTTACCATGTAATTGGATGACCTATTTTTATGTGAGATTTAAAGTTTTACTGTGTTTAATGGGATAGACCATAATGTTTCCTTTTTGGGTAACCTGTTTCTTTTTGTAAGACTTTAGCAATAAAATGAGTATTACCAGGTTTGACAGAGCAGAAATAGCAGACAATGAAAGGTAAAAGCTTAAATACCAATCTGATTAAAGAGTCCTTGTCCATAGAAATTTGCTACAGAAGTAAGAATTCTGTCAGAAAATATCTTCATGGAAATGCCTGTTGGCAATAGTAAATTGCATCTGTATAGTATGTCTTCTTTTGCTAGAATGGAAAAATTGTGTTGTAGTGTCTGCGAACATGACTCCCTTTTTGCGCTTTCCTAACAAAGGTGTGATCCAGAATCTTAAAATCCTGTTGAGTATCCTGATATAGTGAAATCTGGAATGTGTTAGAAATAAAACTGCTTCGTAGTGGTCTTAGGGGAAGAAAATTCAGACTGGCTGGCAGATGATTTTGTACAAGGTCCATGAGTTTGAATCCATGGTTGGATAGCAAACATTGCAGTTTCCATGTATCTATGCAGAAGCCTAGATGAAGCCAATACCAGCTTTTTGTCTAATCCACTTTTCCAGTTGCCAGCCATTTATCTGGCTCTTATAGAAAGAATTAACAAAAGACATATTCCTGTTTGCTTTGAATCTCCCTTTAACTGTTGCAAAGTCCATTTTAGATGGCAGGGATGGAGGATAGGGAAATGTGATATTAAAAACGTATCAGCATAAAAAAGAAACCTGTGCGGTGAGATTATGAATTTAATGTGACATAGTATAACAAAAAAAAAAAAAAAAAAGGATAAGGTCTAAAAATGCAGGCCTGCTGATCAAGACTTTATATTTTGCTAGAGATATTTTATATCCATAGCACTTTGCTACTCAATAGTTTTATATTACATGACAAGATGAGGTTATTATGGTTAAGAAACTACTGCGTGACAATCTATTATCCATTGGTATTTTTTACTATTGAGCTTTTTTCTCCTCTGGAAATACCTGGTTATAAAACCAGTTTATATAACAGCCTGTGTGGTAAAGATGATCTCTTGCCTCATCTCCTCTAAAGATTGTGAACATTGACTCACCTTATGAGGATCCTCTAAGAAGGAACATTCATATGATCCTAGAGCCTGAAAAAAATACTGGAGATCTACTAACCAAAGATGGGTTTCAGAGTAGCAGCCGTGTTAGTCTGTATCCGCAAAAAGAACAGGAGTACTTGTGGCACCTTAGAGACTAACAAATTTATTAGAGCATAAGCTTTCGTGGACTACAGCCCACTATGGACTTCTATGGACGTAGAAGCCCTCTACATCAATATTCCACACAAAGATGGACTACAAGCTATCAGGAACAGTATCCCCGATAATGTTACAGCTAACCTGATGGCTGAACTTTGTGACTTTGTCCTCACCCACAACTATTTCACATTTGGGGACAATATATACCTTCAAGTCAGTGGCACTGCTATTGGTACCCACATGGCCCCACAGTATGCCAACATTTTTATGGCTGACTTAGAACAATGCTTCCTTAGCTCTCGTCCCCTAACGCTCCTACTCTACTTGCGCTACATTGATGACATCTTCATCATCTGGACCCATGGAAAAGAAGCCCTTGAGGAATTCCACCATGATTTCAATAATTTCCATCCCACCATCAACCTCAGCCTAGATCAATCCACACAAGCGGTCCATTTCCTGGACACTACTGTGCTAATAAGCGATGGTCACATAAATACCACCCTATACCGGAAACCTACTGACCGTTACACTTACCTACATGCCTCCAGCTTCCATCCAGGACACACCACACGATCCATTGTCTACAGCCAAGCTCTAAGATATAACCGCATTTGCTCCAATCCCTCAGATAGAGACAAGCACCTACAAGATCTCTATCAAGCATTCTTAAAACTACAGTACCCACCTGCTGAAGTTAAAAAACAGATTGACAGAGCCAGACGAGTACCCAGAAGTCACTTCCTACAAGACAGGCCCAACAAAGAAAATAACAGAACACCACTAGCTGTCACCTTCAGCCCCCAACTAAAACCTCTCCAGCGCATCATCAGAGATCTACAACCTATCCTGAAAGATGATCCTTTACTCTCACAGATCTTGGGAGACAGACCTGTCCTCGCTTACAGACAACCCCCCAACCTAAAGCAAATACTCACCAGCAACCACACATCACTGAACAAAACCACTGACCCAGGAACCTATCTTTGTAACAAAGCCCGATGCCAGCTCTGTCCACATATCTATTCAAGTGACATCATCATAGGACCTAATCACATCAGCCATACCATCAGGGGCTCGTTCACCTGCACATCTATCAATGTGATATATGCCATCATGTGCCAGCAATGCCTCTCTGCCATGTACATTGGCCAAACCGGACAGTCTCTACGCAAAAGAATTAATGGACACAAATCTGACATCAGGAATCATAACACTCAAAAACCAGTGGGAGAACACTTTAACCTGTCTGGCCATTCAATGACAGACCTGCGGGTGGATATCTTACAACAGAAAAACTTCAAAAACAGACTCCAACGAGAGACTGCTGAGCTGGAATTGATATGCAAACTAGATACAATCAACTCAGGATTGAATAAGGACTGGGAATGGTTGAGCCATTACAAACATTGAATCTATCTTCCCTTGTAAGTATTCTCACACTTCTTATCAAACTGTCTGTACTGGGCTATCTTGATTATTACTTCAAAAGTTTTTTTCTCTTACTTAATTGGTCTCTCAGAGTTGGTAAGACAACTCCTACCTGTTCATGCTCTCTGTATGTGTGTATATATATCTCCTCAATATATGTTCCACTTTATATGCATCCGAAGAAGTGGGCTGTAGTCCACGAAAGCTTATGCTCTAATAAATTTGTTAGTCTCCAAGGTGCCACAAGTACTCCTGTTCTTTTAACCAAAGATGCAAAGCTACTATTCTGTGGCCTGTACTAAATATGAATTGTAGGGGAGGGGAGGCACCTCTGCAGTGAGGTCCAGCGCTAAAACACTGGGGTTGAGGAAGGTGCTGGGATTCCTATCAAGTTTTTATTCCTGGACCCTAGTCCAGGGCTACAGCTTTTATATCGCATTCCACTTAGCAGAAGTCTGATAAATGTGAAACATCTTCCCACTCTGGCTACTGGAGGGGAGAGGGAGCTCTCTTTCTTCTTCCTTTCTCTCTTCCATTCTCCCTCTCCAGAGGTGATGTACTATTTTAATGGGGAAAGTATCTGGTTCTCTACTATTCCCCCAGACTCCTGGCTTCTGTGAGAGGAGAAGGGATCTTTGATACAGTACCCCTCTGCCAGCATCCATTTTGGGGTCATCCATCCCCATTAATTGCTCCAGTGCCTGCTGTAACTGCTGCTCATTGCTTTTCCAAGCAGTACCAGCAGTATGAAATCCCTATAATTCTTGCCACTTTCACTGCTTTGTTAATTTCGCTCAGTTCTTGCTCAGGAAAGTTATGAGCACGATCAGAGGCACTGGAGCTGTCTGTTTGCAGATTCACGCAAACATCTCTGAATTGGTTTCAGTGTAGCAGCCGTGTTCGTCTGTATCCGTAAAAAGAACAGGAGTACTTGTGGCACCTTAGAGGCATATAGAAAGTTATCTTCACAAGTATAAGAGTTAGAATTTTTTTCAATGAAAATATATATTCTGCTGAAATTGATGGCCTAGCACTCAGCAGGAAAAGCTTTCTATTCTTCCCTGGCAAATGGCTAGTTCAAGCCCTGTAAGGACTTATGGACCTTTGATATATATTTTAATGGTGATGCATTTGTTAAAATGTGTGGCCTTCGTGTGTCTGTGCATGGCCTTCAAGAAAGGAACTAAAGGCAGTTCTATTTTAGTCCTCCTGCCCAATATTAGGGCCCGGGAGAGTATCTTAAAAAACTGCTATAGCTGCTGGAAATCTCATCTGAGAGCTATAAAATTATTTTTTGCCTACCTCAGACCCTTGGCACAGGCAAGAAAAATGGATTGTGTACTCCTCAAATGACTGTTCAGAAACACCAAAGCAGAGGCAGCTACTTTTTCCTGGTGAAATTACATGTCATCTTGGAGGAAAAGTCTTTTATGTCTGTTGGGATGCAAGTTCTGCTATAAATTTGTTTGAGGAAATTATGAAGAACTGGCAAAGTGCTGCTACGAGTTCTGAAGGAAGAAAGCTGAGCAATTCCCTGAGCTACTGCAGTCGGTGTAGAACAGTCAAACTATTAGACATGCAGAAATTTGAAACTAATCTATTTAACCTGCTTACAGAATGGGTCTGTAAAACCTTAACCCTGAAGTAGTACTGCCTTCTTTGTGCTGGGTCCCCGTGCCCAGTGATGTTCCTTTTTTCCCCTCTCTCCTCCCCTGGAGCGTTTCATCCTCTGACTCAGCCTGTATCAGACCTAGTTTTATTCAGTGATTCCAGGTTAAAGTAGAAAGAACTGAAGCACTGTAAGTTAGACAGCAAGGAGGACCCTACCCAAAACTATATCAAATAATGAGTTTTATCAATAATGTTATTTTTGTCTCACCCCTCACTCAAGTGATTCCTGTCTCATCTTGGAACCACTGGAAAACTAGACAGGTTCTACCTAGTCTGTCTGTTCTGGACCAGCTGACTCTGCTGGAAGATCTGAGAATTGCTCTGGTGCTTCTTATTTTAATGCAAAAACAAAGAAATTTAAAAAACCAGCCACAACCCACTAGTCACTCACTTGATGCAGGACCACTGGAATCTTATCAGCATAAAACTTGAGCAATGCAGTGGTGAATCAAGTCCAACGTTTTCAATGTATGAATTGACCATGTAAGTTTACCCCTTATGTAGCAAATGTATCTGTACTGATGAGTACATCTTATCTCATGCATGTTGCACCTGGGCTGTTAGTTTCTCCCTTGCCTTCTGTTAGAATAACACCACAGTGGCACATTAATGAGAAGCAGCCAGTTATGTGTGAAGAAAAAGTACGTTGATGAATTACTAACAATTGTACTTCAGGCTAGGTAGAGCACAGTCACCTTGTGTTGGTGATTTACACATCATGTTTAAAAGAAAGCATAATGTGAGAGGACCTTTCTCTTGCATGTTGGAACTGTACATCTGTTGAAAATGGAAAGGCAATGTGTTTACTTGCTTACTTACTTGTGTGATAGATCCCATGGTAATAGATTGCTAATCTTTTGTTTGTACTTGAGCTTTAAGAACTTGATTGGTTGTATTGATCTCCACTGTGGCAGTACCATACTGGGAGCAAGGTGGTCTTGCAGTCAAGAGCAGTTCAGGAAGAAGAAGAAGAGAGCATTCCTTAGAGCTGTGCAGTGGGGTGAACAGCATTTGTGCACTCATTCAGGGCTGGAAGCTCACTTAGCCTCTGGGGCAATCATGCCAAACATGATTTTTTTTCACCCTTATAAGCTTACAAGTTCACATCTAATTTGCTGTTTTCTGTCACTCTGAGTTCTTTTTCAGGATTACTGTTTGGCAAGTGTCTATTTCTCCTTAAACTTCTGTGCTTTATTTTTCTTCTGATGTATTAGCTTGTCTTTTACCCAGACTGACTCTTATTTTATGTCCTGCCCATATTTCTAACCTCTGTGGTTCCCTTGTATAATTCTTGTTTCCTCCAGTAGCACTCATAACTCCTCCCCCTCAAATTTAATTAATGTGTTGTTTTCTTCCTCTTCTTGATAATTAATAAAGATGCTAAATAAAACCAGACCTAACTCTATGGCCACTATTCATTTCTTAACATGACACATTTGCTGGCTTTTCTTACTTTTTGTGTGGGTCCCCCTTCATCTATAATAATAATAATAATATATGGAGATATCCTATCTCCTAGAACTGGAAGGGACCCCAAAAGGTCATCGAGTCCAGCCCCATGCCTTCACTAGCAGGACCAAGTCCTGATTTATGCCCCAGATCCCTAAGTGGCCCTCTCAAGGATTGAACTCACAACCCTGGCTTTAGCAGGCTAATGCTCAAACCGCTGAGCTATCCCTCCCCCTAATCTTCAGTTAGGTGACGTGATCATAACCAGGCCAATTTGAATTTTGTTTTTCCAGGAATTTTTCTAATAGGTCTTAGGACTGGAAAGGGCATGTGTGATGAATCCTACTGTGATTGTTGCATAGATGTGTTGCTTATGACCTAATTGATTAGGCTTTTTTCAATTTATTTAAAATGATTGTGGATTATAGTGAGCTGATCCTTTGCGACAGATGGTTGTACATTCAAATAGAAGTCTTGTCTCAATTTATTTTTGAAAAAAATCTTATTAATTTGTATAAAATCTGATATAAGTACAAAGAGTGTATGTATGTGTGTGTGTATATATATACACATACACACACATACACTCTTTGTATATATATATATATAGGCTCTTTTCCACCTAGCCATTGTCCTCTTCTGAAGGGATGGTCATTGCCCTGTGGGACCAACAAAGAAAGGTGGAAATTAAAGAGAGTTTTATTTTGGGGTATGACTGGTTGACTTAACTACCATCCTTAAATAATCACTTTCGTGAAAGGAGTGTCTAAATATAGCAGTAAACTTGGAAAATCTTCCCACGGAGAAAAGTTTAATTTTGTAAAGCATTTTGGGACGAAATAAAGCTGAAGTCTGTACTCAATAGCCCTAACATAAAAGTGGCCTTTTGTTAAAGATAATGATAGCAGCAGTTGACTGAGGTTTTGTTAATGGGGTTGATTTGACTGCCTCTGGGACTGAAGTGACCTTTTCCTGCCAAGTAAAATATTTAAATGCCTACACTAAGGCTATGTCTACACCACGTACCTTACAGTGGCACAGCTGTACTGCTGCAGCTGCTCCACTGTAAGGTCTCCCATGTAGCTGCTTTATTCCAACGAGAGAGCTCTCTTGCCAGCATAATTCAACTACCCCTAATGAGTGGCGGAAGCTATATTGGTGGGAGAGCGTCTCCCGCCAACATAGCACTGTCCACACCGGTGCTTTTGTTGGTGAGACTTATGTTGATCAGGGGTGTGGTTTTTTTCACACCCCTGACCGACAAAAGTGCTAGTGTAGATGAAACCTAAATCAAACAATGTGTGCATGTCAGTTTCAGTTACCCTTGCCTTTTAAACTTGCCAGAAGACAGTAGTTTTGCACCTCTTTTACCAAACTAAGAAAAGCTTCAAGAACTGATAACAGATCACAGGCTCTCTCCTATTTCCATTGAGCTCATGGGGATAGCCCTGTAAAAAGAATTACTCCAGGAGGAAAATTAATCCATTGAATGGTTAACCAGCCCTTTTTCTTTTAACAGAGTCTTATGTAGTAGTGCTGGGCATGATGGATCACTGAAGTACAACAGAAGGTACTGAGTAATAAAGAATTAAAAAAAGATTAAAGAAATCCAATAATTCAGCAGTTTGCACATTAGTTATAAAATTGGGGTGGTAAATCTTGAATGGATGAATGACATTAAAAGCCCTCTTTATAGTCAAGTCTAATGTTAATATGAATAACATTAATTTACACTTGACAAATTGTGTCTTTTTAACACTGGTAATCCAACCATTTATTAGCCTGTAAGAGCAATGGTAATTAAGCATTAGAGCCCAACAGTGAGTGTTATTTACAACAGAGACAGATGTGAAATAACTTGAAATAACGTGCTTTTTACTGTTCAAATGAATGCAAATGTTTGCTTTGCCCTGAACTCTTCAGCAGATGGAACATTTGGACTATTCCTTTTGTTTTGCCCACTGAACCCTCCTGCCAGGCAGCGAGAGAGGTGCCAGAGGGGTCTGTTTTTGTCTTTTGTTTCCTTCCTATCTGAGTATAACAAAACTTCCAATGTCAGTGTATTGCCTCTCCCCTTTACCCTGTCACTTCACTTCTGTCCCAGAAAGATGAGAGAAGCATTAAGTCCTCTCCAGTCACCCTTAGTTAGGGTCCTATTCACCTTTCAATCAAAGGAGGTCAGAACCAAACCTCTTGGAGCAAAATGCCATTCCCAACACTACTGCCTTGAGTTATCTCAGTGTTTTTGAAAAACATCAGCTAAGGCTATGGAGGGTATGGTCAGACTGAGGCTTCCCACAGCACTTTCTTTACAAATGATAGACCAACCTCCTAACTACCCAATATTCATGTGTGTCTCACCAGCTCCCTATTTGTCTGCTATGATATTTGCTATAAATATGATGTACAACTAGCCTATGAGAAGTTAAATTTTTCAGTACTTCAGTAAGACGTCAATTTTTCTGAGGGGAGAAGGACGTCTCTCAAGAGAACAGACACGCTATTCTGCTGGAGTTTTAAAAAAGCATCAGTGACATCAACATCTCATTCTGTCTAATCTCTGGTAGCTGTTATCACCAAAATACCGTATTTAGCATTTTATTAGTTGAGCCAGAGACACAAAGTTGGGATCTGGATTGGCACATTCCAAAGTTTGGGGTGTTTGAGTCCTAGGGCCATAGGTTATGGTTTGGCTCATTATGGGGCTAGGTGCCAACACAAAGATCTGATCCAGATCTAGATTTCATCAGAGTTCAAAGGTGTTCAGAGTCAAGGTGGATCTCTGTTTATAATGCACCCATTCCTCTGTTTTCCGGGCACATTATTTTCACTAGAAACATATGTAGCAATAATAATCATCCTATCTGTTTACAAAGGCCTCTTCTTAACTGAACATCTTTGTTTAAACCCTAGTATGATTCACAAACAGAATAAGAAATCTGATGTCAGCTTGGACAACAAAGCAAGTTTCATAACACAGCAGTCATGTGTTTCCCTAACGATTATCCCATGGGCTTGATGTGCAATTTAAAGTGTCAGAGATCAATATGGTAATTTTCATCTCTTTTATGATAGCACAGAAGTCCCTGTCTCTTATTAAAATTCTGTGGGTGTCTGCTCCATATTTCTTATCCCTCTAGCTGTTATGTCACCCATACTTCTGATAGAAACTTATATGGATAATGTCTGCAAGCGAAGAGTTCCCTCCCTCTCCTCCCCCAAAAGGTTAGGGATGGAGACAGTCTGTCAGGGCCTGCCTGACAGGTGTAAATTTCTGAATGTATGTATATGAAAATACAAATCACCACTCAGAACCAGCCTGAAGCAGACTGAAAAGCTGTCATAAGCAATTTTCAAAAAGTATGAGTTATTTGGTTCTTTTCCAGGAGGAACAACTCCACAGGCATACATTCCTGAATGGTACTTGACAGTCTTAACAAGTCCTTCTCTCCCAGAACTCAGTGTGTGACAGATATGTGATACAGATTGTGTGCTCTCCTCTGTTCTCCTGCTGTGAAGGAACTGACATGATAATCAGGGAGTGAATCCTGCTTTAGCAAACTTGAGGCATTCCTCCGCTGAGGCACGTTTCAAGGAACTAATTAAATAATCTGACAGTGTTGGGCATGTTGGAGCTGGTTATTTGCCAATGAAACTTTTATGGATCTGCTTCATTTGCCTTTATTGAAAGCTATAATAGGAAAGAAAATAGCAGATTCCTCAAGACAGGTGTCCTACCTACTTTGTATGCTCCTCGGTTTGTATATTTTTACTGTGGGTGCATTGAAAAATCATTACTAACTGAATGGGCCTATTCACTGGTGCAAGGAGACTGACTTTAAGATGGGTTGTGCATGATTGGCAAATCGGTTCTAATTAAATAAATGTCAAGGTCAAAACAAACAAGTGATGAAGATGAGAAAGCCCTGGAGTAGTATCTGCTTCAAATCATATTAAAGGCCGTTCAGTAGCAAAGTGCTTCAGGGGGACTACACAAAATTAAAGAGCAATGAAGTTGCGGTACAGTTTTAAAGTAGCAAAATCTGTTTCATCAAGTGAAAGGGAAAACTCATTGCAGTGGAAATATTCTAACTGAAACGGCAAACATTCTTCATTCTTTTGAGCATTAGTGGAATATGGGATATAAAGTGCCAGATATGAAAACTCATTTTATAGATTTCTTTGGCAAAGTTCTATGGCTGGCTGCCACCCTGACATCAACCTTCCTCCTTTTTCATCTGGGCTTGGACCAGCTACACTAGAGTTTCTGACAGGTATGAAGACCCAGAGGCAAATTACAGCATATCATTCCTTAAAATTTAACATTAGGGATGCAGTTGAGTGCTACAATGGCCTTGCACTTCCAAGTCAGATTTCAGGCAATTAGAAAGATGACCATCCCAATCCAAAAAGACAAGCAATTCCAACATTCTGCATAAGTGCCTTGCTGAATCAAGACCTAAATCTTCAGAACTCATCACAAAAATAACACGTAAATGGAGTTCAAGAGAAATTTCAAAGGTAAGGTTTTACTGATGCCCTTACAGCTTCACTAATTGATGCAGACTGAGGCTCCATTGTGAACTAAAAAATAAAGATGATACGGCCTTAAATGTACTTTGTCAAAAATAGTTTAGTTTTAATTACTTATGCTGTTCCACAGTATGTTAGTAAATGTAGTGTATGTTTTGTAAAACTAATAAAATCTAAGAACTATAAAGTGTCAGTACACAACCTGTTTTAAACTATTGCTTGGAGGGAAGACCACCAATTTTTAGGCAGATTTGCAGTTTAGAGAAGTGTTGATTAGTGCGGATCTATTGTACTTTTTAAACAACTATTAGAGCCACATGTTTAATGGTATTTAAGTGTTGCTGCCTCAGCATTGCACTGCCTACCTGATTATGGAACCCAAAAAATCCCATCTACTGTCAATATAAGTGCCTCAATCTCTTTTGAAAATGAGACTGGGGCTCTCACATTAGTTAGGCCTTGCAATGCTGAGCATGACAATGCCTAAATATTGTTAAAAATCTGGGCCTTGGTGCCTATAGATGCAGATAGGTGCTTTGAAAATCCTACTAGGTGCCTGTCTACATCTTCAAACACCTAAATACCTCAGCAAATCTGACCCTTAGCCTTCTGCAGGTCTCAGAGATTTTATTTTCATCCTTACTTAAGTTTTTGACGTGGATTTTATAGATAACCAACTCCTAAATCTCATGACATTTAGCTGTGGGGTCAAATTTTTTATTTGTGTAGCATTTCAGTTAGAGATGTCTTGATACAGGTTTAGGGTATTAACTATACACCGTGTTGCTATCTTTAATCTGATTAGGCTGGGCTTTTTCCACTGGAAGATCACAGATGTAAAAGAGCTACTGCCTGTAATTTTGTTTGTGTCCATAAGTTTGTGGAATGCTCTGTCTCCTGACCTTAAGATGGTCAAAGATTTGGTATCTTTTAAACAGACACTTGGCATGACCTGATGATCTGGCTCAGTTTAACTATTTTTTTTCTGAAGTCAAGTAATCATTTGGTAATTAACTGTGTGAGAAACCATGATGAATTTTTTAACACTGAAATTTTTATAAGAACGGTGTTATTTTATTATTTTATAGAATTTTTAAATTGAAATTTCATTATCTTGCAAAGATCAAGTAGATGCCATAGAAATAAAATGTATTATTATTAAAGTGTTCCACACCTTTTAAAGGGAAATTATCAGAGATTGAAATGGTTATTGAGAAATGCAAATTATTGCACAATTGTGTAAGAGTTTAGGAACTGGGAAGTGAACTTGAGTGTGATGGAGCTGACTTAAGATTTTAAGGAATGTTGCTGGACAACACTTGGGTTTCCTAGCATTTCTCATGCAAAATTGCCTTGGCTTGCATTCTGAATGATGTAGAGCTTTAGTTACTTCTTTCCAGTGAGTAGAAAGACTTATGGAGCAGTGTGTGTGGAATACGACACTTTACAAATCCTATTAACAAATGTAACATGCTTAGTTTTGAAAATTTACACCTGGCGATGGGAAGATTTTGTAAACCCTCAGGCAGGTCGTTAGGGCACTTGCATGGTTTTTCATCTGAGCAAGGACTTCTCATGTGAGTAAGAGTTTGCAAGGTTTGGTACCAGTCTCATACAACTACAATTGGCCCTCATTAGTTGTAAGTCTACTTGTTGCAAACATGATATAAAACAAATACTGGAAAGTCTTTTTTATTACTTCTAGAGTGGATTATACTTTCCAAGCTGTCTAGGCTTACAGTGTCTGTTCTCAGATACATTTGTGCCAGATTGGTCACAAAAGAAAGCTCTGTTTGTTTATCAAATGCGTGAAAATGACTGCTGATACTGTTGTATCTTTTGAAAGTAATTTCTGCCATTGTAACAAGCCAGAATCAAAATGACTAATCAGTTAAAAGCCAGTCCTCATTAACTTGAACTAAATTATTTTCATTTGGCAGATAAAATAACCACTTTTCCACCCTTAATTAGAGTTTGGTTTAATAGGATTGACAAGTCAAGCTGGGGGAGGGGGAGGTGATGCTCTACTTAATTGCTTTTAGAATGGAGTAATTTTTTAACAGTAGATTGAATTTGGAAGCATGTGTTATAGGAAGAGCTGGGGGAAATCTGCATAGTGAGAAAATGTATTCTTTTTGTTTTTAAAACTTGCTGCGATCACCCATCGCAGAAAAGGCTTAAATAGTGTTATCTTTAAAACGAGCCAGAGGACACAGAACTGCATTGTAGTAAGAGTGTGAGCACATTTTTAGCATGAAAGGTTTTAAGGAAAGTTGTTCTCCATTTTCTTCCATGTGTCAGTGGTACAATCCAGTGAAAACTTCAATAAGTGATTTTAAAGCAAAATAAAATAGACACCCAGATACTGCTTTGCACACCTCTTCTCAATATTATTTCTTTACCTTCACAGCTTCAAAAAACCTACCCTGAGTCTTTCCTCTTTTGAAAGTGATTATCCAGGCATTTATTTTTAACCCCCCTCCCCACACAGACATACACTAGAGAAGCTCAATCAAATCTTCATTTCCATGTCCCCTTCATCAAATTGTTACATACTGACAAATTTTGCATAGTACAGATAATTGGTAGGGATCGCTATGTGCCAAGTTTAAGTACATCTTCATGCCTGCTTTAGCCCATGAATGGCTGGATTCAGAGTGCTTTTTGAAGCAGGAGTGGCATTCTCTATGCTGTGTGAACCTAAGGGGTGAATGCCAGGGAGCTTGCAAGTTAAAACTTGCAAATATAGAGGAGATTCTTTGCTGACACTCCAGTGAACAGTTTGCTACTGTTCTATTTACTAGTAGCTAAAAATACTGTAGCCAATCCCTTGTATTGGTGGACATTTAGTAATGTTGCCAACACTAGCTGTTAAAATCAGTAGCCAGCTTGTTTCATTACCACTGTATTCACTTAAGCATTTTTGTGTCATTTAATCAATAAAATAATGCATCTCTGCAGCTTCTGCAACAGAAGAAGATTTGTTACCCCAAGGTCCCCATTTCTACTATCTTCCAAGTATTTTATTTTTCATTTTGTAACTACAGACATCTCAGTTTGAGTCCTTGAGCACATTGAGGAATATAGGTGACATATTTAAAAAAAAATACATAAAAACTTCCAGACTGAAAAGAAGAGAGCCATTCCTAATCCTTTCAGCTATATTATGGCACCTTGAGCCACAACCAAGGTCTTCCTTGGTTTCCCAGTGAAAATGTAACTTACAATAACAATAATTATAATTTAGTATTGTGATGGGGTGTTCACCCCACCCAGGAATGAAAGGGGTTAAGATAGCCAGACAGGCTAATTAACTCATCAGGTTGCACCTGAAGGAGGAGCTGGGGAGCAGGGAGGTGAGAGAATATAGGCTCAGCTGGGCAGGAAGAGGTGGAGCCTCTATAAAGCCAGATAGCTAACAACAGAGAGGGAGCTGAAAAAGACTGCAGACACTCCCTGAGTGGAGGGAGTTTGTAGGCTGGCAAACCTGGAGGAGGGAAGCTAGATATGTGGGAAGTGGCACAGGGAATAGCAGCAATAGAATTAGAGGAAGCAGCACAGGAGTAGTGGGTGGATTTGGGTCTCTTCCCCCACTGGCAAATCTGCAGTGAGAGTGTTTTTAAAACGAACATGTGCTGGGTCATCATCCAAGACTGCTATAACATGAAATATAAGGCAGAATGTGGGTAAAACAAATACATACAATTCTCCCCCAAGGAGTTCAGTCACAAATTTAACACATTTTTTTAACAAGCGTCATCATCATGGAAGCATGTCCTCTGAATGGTGGCCAAAGCACGTATATACCTTGGAATCCCAGCTACAAAAGAGCCATACAGCCAAAGTACTGGGAAGGGGCTTGAACTTGGTGAGAACTGAGCACAGGAACAGGGTTGCAGATAGGGCCTGTTGGATCTTTTACCTCATAAGGGGAAACACTGAATGATCTAGCCAGAGAGCTGAGTCGCAATGGAAATGCTGAGGGTCCTAGAGCGAGAAGAGCTGCAGACCAGAGACCGAACGAAAGCATGCAAACTGTGAATGGGGGCATCGGCCTTGAGCTAATCCCCAGAGTGATCAGGAGGAGGCACCAGACTGGCAGTGAGTGGAGCACCTTGTAACAATTATGTTTTGTGTTTGTGGAAGACATTAGAAATCCACTACTTTATCTCCAGAACAACTGCAGCAGGGTCAATATTAGTGCAATTCCATCAAATACCTGTATCCTATTCTAGGCAGCGTTCCTCCATCTCCATGTCTGTTCTGTCCTTGGCTCAATGTTGACACTGCCAGCAAGGGTACCTATTGCACTGGTGTTTTTTATGATGTGAACACCTGTCCAATAGGAACTGGACTGAGATTACCAACTCATTTCAGATAGGCCATTGAAAAGCTGTCTCATCATGATGACTTTTAGTCACTACCAACTGAGGTTGAATTCAACCTGTGACCTACAGGTGAAGGCCTTCGTAGCCATTACCAGTGCCTCAAGCTGTCTAGTCATTTAAATGTCTTCAAAACAGATAGGTCATGAAAATCTGATTGGAGAGGGAGGGTTTTTTTAAAATTTGCAAGTAGTTATAGTCACTAATTCTCCTATTTAAAAAAAATGACTTGGATATGGTCCAGAAATGTTTTTCTGTATACACCAAACATTTGAGATGGGGCTAATGAGACCACGTGACTTGTTTCATGTGTCTTGGCTCATATGAACATGCTATAGCATCCTCTCTTTACCTACTTGAAGTTCTCTCAATTTAAAAACAAACAAAAACAGTATTAGAGGAGGCTATAAGCACACTTCCTTTGTTTCTTATATTTCCTGAATCTGCAGTTTTGCAATGGCTTTTCAGTCCCTATTGTGCGTTTAACTTAGATTGACAGAAACCATAGACCGGTTTTGTAATGGATATTATCTGTACTCCCAGTCCCTGAAATGCATTTTGGATAGGCTACTATCAGCAAAATTTTAGTGGGTAGTCAGGGAATGATATAGAAAACATGTAATTGGACTTCATGTGAAATTGTTGACTAATACCCTTCTGATGGTGCCTCAGGATCATCTCTGGCTGAATAATCTGCATAAAGTGATTTGCATCACAGCCGAGTTAGCATCAAGGGTGCACTTTGGGCAGAAGGCACACTTTAGAAATTAGGATCTCTGGTATTTTTTTTCCTATGTGAAAATATACTACATATGTTGTCTGTTTTTTCTCTGGGACTATCACACAGCCCTAAAACATTTTCAGCTTAGCTCAGACTAAGAGGGAAAGAGAGGAGAAAATTATGAGAGTGGGGGCCAGTGGCAATGTAAATCTAGATTTCTCAATGTGCCTTGTTTATTGCATTTTGCAGTCCAGTCTACAGGAGAGCTCACTGAGAGACAGTTCTAACTGGAGCTGTCCTATAAAAATGTTGCTAGGTACAGATATGGCTTCATGAAGAATATTTTTTTTAATGTTCTCAAAAATATTTCTGGACTGGGAAAAACTATTTGGCCTTGTCTGGTCACTTAAACTTCATCCCTACCATATATTCCAGTTTTCCCACAGCATTTTTAATCCTCGATTTCTCCACAGCATCTGGTTGTTGCTTATTGTTTGTGTCAGGTAACCTTATTTAGCATCTTTTTCTGTATTTCTTTCTATGAGGAGGCTGAGCCTCTCATTTTGTAAAAATAGCAGGGAATGTTTGGAAACATTTCTACTAAGGCAGTCAATTAATTGCTATTAACTCAAGTGTTTAACTCAGAACAAATTAACTCGATTTAAAAAATTAATCGTGGTTAATTGCAGTTTTAATCGCACTGTTAAACAATATTAGAATGCCAATTGAAATTTATTATAAATATTTTTGAATGTTTTTCTACATTTTCAAATATATTGATTTCAATTATCAATTACAACCCAGTGTACAGTGCTCACTTTATATTATTATTTTTATTACAAATATTTGCACTGTAAAAAGATAAACAAAAGAAATAGGATTTTTTCAGTTTGCCTTGTACAAGTACCATAGTGCGATCTCTTTATTGTGGAAGTGCAGTTTACAAATGTAGATTTTTTTGTTTTGTTACATAACTGCACTCAAAAACAAAACTGTGTAAAACTTTAGAGCCTACAAGTCTACTCAGTCCTACTTGTTCAGACAGTCGCTAAGTTTGCTAAGACAAACAAGTTTGTTTACATTTACAGGAGATAATGCTGCCCTCTTCTTATTTACAACGTCACCTGAAAGAGAGAACAGGCATTCGCATGGCTCTTTTGTAGCTGGGATTCCAAGGTATTTACATGCCAGGTATGCTAAACATTCAGATGCCCCTTCATGCTTCGGCCACCATTCAGAGGACATGCTTCCATGCTGATGACCCTCATTAAAAAATGTGTTAAATTTGTGACTGAACTCCTTGGGGGAGAATTGTATGTATCCTGGTCTGTGGTTTTATCCACATGCTGCCTCATATTTCATGTTATAGCAGTCTTGGAGGATGACTCAGCACATGTTAGTTTTAAAAACACTCTCACTGCAGATTTGACAAAACACAAAGAAAGTACCAATGTGAGATTTCTAAATAGATACAGCACTTGACCCAAGATTTAAGAATCTGAAGTGCTTTCCAAAATCTGATTGAGATGAAGTGTGGAATTTACTGTCAGAAGTCTTAAAAGAGCAACCTTCCAGTGCAGAAACTACAGAACCCAAACCACCAAAAAAGAAAATTAACCTTCTGCTGGTGACATCTGACTCAGAAAATGAACATGTGTCAATCCACATTGCTCTGGATTATTATCGAGCAGAATCCGTCATCAGCATGGAAATGTGTCCTCTGGAATTGTGGTTGAAGCACGAAGGGGCATCTGAATGTTTAGCATATCTGGCACCTAAATGCCTTGCAACACCGGCTACAAAAGTGCCATGAGAACGCCTGTTCTCACTTTCAGGTGACATTGTAAATAAGAAGCAGGCAGCATTATCTCCTAGTAAATGTGCACAAACTTCTTTGTTTCAGCGGTTGGCTGAACAAGAAGAAGGACTGAGTGGACTTATAGGCTCTGAAGTTTTACATTGTTTTATTTTTGCGTGCAGTTATGTAAAAAAATTTCTACATTTGTAAGTTGCACTTTCGTGATAAATAGATTGCACTAAAGTACTTGTGGAGCGGAGGTGAGCTGGGGCGGGGAGCGGTTCCTCTGCGCCCCCCCCCATTACTTGCTGCGGCAACCGTACCCCAGCTCACCTCTTCTCTACCTCCTCCCACAAGCACGCCGCAGCTCTGCTTCTCCTCCCTCCCAGGCTTGCCGCGCCAAGCAGCTGATTGGCCCAGCAAGCCTGGGAGGGAGGAGAAGCGGAGCTGCGGTGTGCTCGTGGGAGGAGGCGGAGCAGAGGTGAGCTGGGGCAGGGGGGCCCCAGGGAGGGCTGCAGCAAGGGCAGGCGCAGAGGCACCGCTTGTGGTAACACGAATTCGGATATAACGAGGTAAAGCAGCCCTGTCCCCCGGAGCGCTGCTTTACCACGTTATATCCGAATTCATGTTATATCGGACCGCATTATATCGGGGTAGAAGTGTATTTGAAAATGTAGAAAACATCTAAAACTATTTAAATAAATGGTATTCTATTATTGTTTTAACAATGAAATTAAAACTGTGATTAATCATGATTTTTTTTAATAGTTTGACAGCCCCAATTTAGACTTTACATTTTTAACGAAGCTGTGACGCAGACTCTGCAACTGTTCCTGCAGCTTTTCACCTCATAGTGTTAGCAATTTCAAAAACTCAGATTCGTGCCTGTGGACTGTATTTGCATTTAGGCAGTTTAGCACTGAACTGCCTGATCTCTGTATACAAATCCTAGATTTTACACATGTGAAAGTGAGATGTGGTAACAGTGGCAGGCTGACTCCGTTCCCTGATAATTACTCTTTGCTAAATCCCATAGTATAGGTTATTCATAGCAACTCATGTTAGGAATACAATGCAACAGGGTTTGTTGATGTATAATCAGTTAAAATGACTTGATTTAGGACAAGATTGTGACGTCCTTTCTCAGATTGGTGAGCAGTTACTCATCTGAGCAGTCCCATTGGAGCATATGGGACTGCTCGGGTGTATAACTACTCACCATTGGGAGTAAGGACTTCAGTCTGGACCCTTAGTGTGCCCTTATCCAGTAACTGTGATCCTGGAAGATTGACTGAAACTTAAATGGAGTTGTCCAGGTGAAACAGCATGTCACTACAGAGTTGGGATCTGCAAATCATTCCTGATATTGCCTGGATTGAAGTGACTTTCTTTAACTTTCACAAGTACAAAAAAGAGAAGTTTTGTTGAGTGATTAGTTTTTGAATGGTCACTAGTGGTTGGGGGAGGCTAGTAGACCAAAACTTATTTTAATCTACAGTGATCACATCCTCTTAGCAGGGCCGGTGCTACCATTAAGGCAAACTAGGCGATTGCCTAGGACGCCAAGATTTGGGGGCACCAAAAAGCGGTGCCCCCCAATTTTTTTTACAGCGTTCCTATGCCCCCTCCCCGACCGTGCGGTCGCCGCTTCACTTCTCCCGCCTCCCAGGCTTGCAGCGCCAATCAGCTGTTTGGCTCCGCAAGCCTGGGAGGGGAGGAGAATTAGAGTGGAGGCGGCGTGCTCGGGGAGGAGGCGGAGCAGAGGTGAGCTGGGGTGGGGAGCTGCCACACGGCTCCCCGGGCCGGGTGGGGGTGGAGAGATGCTGTGGGAGTGCCTCAGGGTGGGGGAGGGGAGCTGCCGCAGGGCTCCCTACCCCAGCTCACCTCTGCTACGCCCCCTCCCCGAGCATGCTGTTGCTGCTCCACTTCTCCTGCCTCCCAGGCTTGTGGCGCCAATCAGCTGTTTGGCGCCGCAAGCCTGGGAGGGGAGGAGAATTAGAGCGGGGGCATGGGGAGCAGAGGTGAGCTGGGGTGGGGAGCTGCTGCATGGCTCCCGGTGGGGTGTGGGAGCTGCCGCGGGGGGGAGGGGTACCTCAGGGCAGAGGGGGGGAGCTGCCGCGGAGGGGGCACCTCAGGGTGGAGGGGGAGGGCGGGGAGCTGCCGCAGGGCTAAGGGGGGAGGGCGCAAGATGGACGTTTCGCCTAGGGTGTGAAAATTCCTTGCACTGGCCCTGTCTCTTAGTTAGGAGAAGGCTCAAGAGTAGCCACTTGTGTATGGATGGCTGTGTAGGTGTTGGTTGGAACCAAAGAACAAGAATCACAAAAAAAGGAAGTCCTGGGACTTAGAGCAAAATTCACTTCTTATCACTTATAAACGGGAGAGAAGGGGAGGAGAGAATGGAACTACTGTGGGATTTAGGGCTTTATGAGGAATCATCCCACATGACCATTCTGGCATAGTGTTGAAATTCAGGTGACACAATTAAGGGCCTTCCCCCCCCAAAAAAAGAAGCATGAAGTGTACCCAAGTCTGCCCTTAACTATCTGTCTCCTCTGTCTAGGTCTCTCTAATACAGTGTATGAGCAACTTTTTTTTTTTTGCCTCTGTAAATGGGCAATGTTGGAAACCAGACATTGGCTATCATCAGACCTAGCATTTAATTTTGTTCACTTTAAGCCCTGTCCACTTTAGTTAGGGACCCACATCCATGTTTAGTTGCCTTTTTGGGAGGTTGGGGGGCATTCTCTAATCTGCAGTGAAGGCAAGGATTGAATGAACATATGAACTGAACTACCTTCTGCCCTTACAAGTTCTCCCTCAACCCCCAAAAAATAAAATAGAAGTAATCTCTCTTGAGTTAAGGCTCTGTCACGCTGAGGGGGCTGAGTGAAGAAGCTTGAACTTTAATTGCCTGTACTGTACCTGAGGGCTAGCCGTGTTAGTCTGGATCTGTTAAAAGCAACAAAGAGTCCTGTGGCTTTGTACTGTACCTGTCATGCGAGTAGGGACTTCAGTTTCCAGAGCGGTTCATAGAACACTTTTCTTGAGCACTCAGTTCTCCTTAGTGGCGGACAAGGATCTATAGTTGACTTTTGTAGCAGGAAAGTTATGCCAGGTGTACTGCATGTGGAACTCATTTTTCTATAGTATTGTGCCCTTCATCTGGCCCGAGCCTTTGTGACATCCCTGATTTGTTGTTCTGATGTGGAATTATAGTACTGCTCCCAGACAGAACATCACCACTTAAAAAGAATCACTTATAAATTTCTTCCTGACAGGATGGGTAGAGGTGGGGGGGGAGGGGGAAAGGAAGGGGGAGTGAGTATGAGAGAGAGAGAGGGAGAGAAGCTAGGGCTGTGCAGCTATGAAAAACATCCCTGTTTGAACTAACCAGTCAGTATGGAAATCTAATTTATTTCAGTCAAAATAAATAAATAAATAAATAAAGATGTAAAATAGAAGTTCACCAGATCCCTGCAGCATAAGTGTCATGTTGGCAAGAAATTATCTAACCTTTAACTGTGCAAAGCAATGACTGATTTGTGAACATAGCTCCTCCTTGGTTTAATCAGTTGTGTGTCCTGATGCAGAACTTATATTCCCTATGGACTCAGGGCTGTCAGATCTATTAATTTATCTTATGGGGATTAACATTACCTTGGTTAATAGTGCAATGTCCAGCCATGGACAGAACCCGAACTGAAAAACATATTGACTTGTAGGAACCCATTTACCTGGTTCTAGTTTTGGACTACACCTCTTCAGGGGCTCTTTGAACAGGTTGTTAAAATGGACACAAGAAGGTGCGCATCCATTTTCAGAGCTCTCTTATTTACATGAGTGCAAGGTAAGAAGCAATGAGCTGTTTTGTAGCTGAATTCTGAGCAAAGAGTTCTTTGTCATAAGCTCTGTCAAATAGCACGGTTGCTATGACAACCCTGGCTAGATAACCCATTTGGGAAAATACTTGTAGGACCTAACACTCTATCATCTGTCATTCAATAATTTCATGTTCATAATAACTAGGAAATCAATGGCTATCCTTTGAGACAGTTTGTTGAAAGGGTAAGCATACTATTGGCAGCGCACAACTTACATTTGTGTCTGTTTGTTGTGATACTTACACCAGGGTAGAAGTGTGAGGCAGAACTTATTTGTTTGGACAGGTGCAAAGATTAAAGACAGGTTCAGGTTTGCAATCTAATTATAACTGTGGTGTTGACACACATAAGAGAGAGAGGCAAATGGCATATAAAACAGTTGTTACAGTGTGAGGAAACAAAGGTTGAGATAGAATTAGCAATTCACATTTTAAAATATCGAGGGAAACTGTGTGCTCAGGTTATCACCTGACCAGCATGAACAAATTCAGTAACTTATAAAGGCATTTTTTTCTTATCTTTGCTTTCTAATTAAACTGCTTATCATCATACAGGCTGTGTTACCTGAATGTTATGTATTGAATATAAAGCAATCATGGAATAGTAATTAAAATTCTTGAAAATGCACCCGTTGACTTTACATACAATTAGTTTACAGCAGTGTGCAGTTTATTAATATAGCACGTTTTCAAAACTGAACCACTGGTTAGCTGTGCAGAGAAAGATGTATTTAGTAATTACCTTGGCAATGTTTATCTGCTGGAAAAAAAAATGGACTGGTAATATCTATAGAATATAAATACTGTAAATATGAAGTCTTGGGAAAAGTGAAGGAGTCATTACTGATTGGGATATTATAGAAAGAAAGAAAATGTAATTCTTATCACTGTAATGAAAGTATTTGAAAGATGCTGGTTTTCGTAATATACAACAGTAGTTTACTTCCCATTTAAAAATGTATTTGAAGCACAGAGATAAGGTGGCTGTTTTCTAACTGACTGTTACACCATATGTTTTAATTCCAGTTAGCACATAATGCAGTGCAAACACACACAATTTCTTCTTGCCCAAGTCTTAAAAACAAATTCTCAGCTCAAAGCAAAATCATCCTTTACTATGTTCAGCACAGAAGACAGAAGGCTTGTACAATGAAATTGGTGTCCGAGTCAGAAAAGAGTTAAAGATCAGTAGCTTGTGAAAAGTGATACTTTGTGTATTAGCATAAGAAATAAAAAGGTTATATGATCCCTCTTGCCCTGCACCCTAAGGTCAAACTGAGGGCTTTCAGGGTCATGGATTTATACTCTTCTCAGATAACTAATATGGTTGCATTATTTAACTTTAGGGCACTAATGTGGTTTCCTTTGGTGGGCAAATGTTTGTTCAGAATCTCAAGAGCTGGTCTGAATGTAATGAAGGACAGACTCATGATAGACTGTGCTTCGTGCATAAAAATATGTTTTAATAGTTTTACAGCAAGAGAAATTCCGGTGAGTCATAATTTCTGGGCTCAGAGTTCATTGGTCATTCAGCTGCAGGGTGCTGTGCCAGCAGAGTCTCAGACATAGGGTTGAGATTGTAGGAATTCCTATATTTCATGCATGTTCTAAGGTCTTGTTTTGGAGTTGGATATATATCTAGTTCCAAAATAACTTTCTTAGAAAGTGCTGTAGTAGCTGGGTGTAGCTCTGTCTGAGAGAAGGAAAGGGAACTTGCTCTTTTAGTGTTGCTGGACATTTTGGCTTGGGTAAGAAATGAAAGAGAGAGGTTAAAATGGCCCTTGATATGAAGATTTTACAATCTAGTAAACAAGAAGAAATGCAGGAGACCAACTTAGTCAGAGGGAGAGTAGAGAGCTTTTTGTGAGGAGAGTATTGTAGAAAAAATTCCTAGAAAGAAATGGACTTGAAGGATCATGTGATAGACCAGAGATAGACTAGTGTTCCAGGAATAGGGGACAGCATGAATGAAGATGCAAGATGAGAGTGGTAGAAAGCTTAGGAAGGAGTGGTGAGGAGAGAGGACTGAGAGGTGAGTGTAGAAGTAAATGACACAGGAGATGAAGGTGGGGTGAAATCAATTAGCTCTATGGTGGTGGGGGTGAGTGTCTTGAACATGATGTGGTAAAAGACAGGATACTGGCAAAGTGATTCAAAATGAGGATGTTCAATCAGAGTATCTCGAATTTAGATGAGAAGTGACTAAAGGATGGACAAGGATTTTTGAATTGGAGATGGGCAAGACGGCATGGATTTTGGTGATATTAAAGAAGAAATGAAAGGATTTATCAATGGACTAGGTACGGCGGGTGGAGTGAACAGCAGTTGAGAGCTCGCCAAGGTTGCAAGCGTGGGAGTGGGGAGGAAAGCAAGGAAGTAAAAATAACTAGATGCATTCAAGTGGCACATACAACTTTTCAGCATGTTCATACATCAATTCCTAAAGTTCTCAGCTAGCGGCCCATTTGTGTAGGTAGTCATCTTCTCTCACACTGTTCACTGGCAGCAGTGGGATAAGATAAAAGGTAAAGGGAATATAATCTCCCCTTGATTTGCATGCATTGCTTCTATTAGCATTATATGTATGCATTGCAAAAAAAAATATTACCCAAAGCCACAGTAGTTATTTGCCTTGGTGCCCCAGTGGGTTTTGTTGGTGGTAAATGAAATTTATGTTTTGTGTGATAGGATGAATAGATTGTACTGTGTTATTAGTTGATTACATTTATTCAACTTATTAGAGAAATGTAGTGAGGAAATGTAGTAATTCATTTTCAACACCATCTTTGCATGGTATCAGCAGTTCCCATTATTTCTTATGCGGATTCTGATATTTACTTTGTCTGGACTTGAAGGAAGGAGTTACAGAGATATAGAAGCATTTATTATTTATTGGTTAGGTCTTGTACTTTCCCCCAGCATTTATCAGTCGCTACTATTTTCTGTCACCTGGCTACTGGAAGATGGATAAGAATTTGTAAGAGCACTGTGGGGAGCACGAACTGTGACTGCCTCTTCCATACTTACATTTATGAATGTATAAATACACAACATCAGTTTTCACCACCAGTGCTTGTTTCATTTGTATGAATCTTCCTTTCCTCTACTCCTTCCCCCACCTCTCTCAATAAAACAGGAAAGTGAAGAGGAAGTTGTAACATGACTTTCCCTGCAGGCTGCAGGGGATAAATATTGCCTCCCCTGGTGTTTCTCTGATGAATCTATTTTTAGTCAGGGGTTAGATCAGTAAAACTTGCACTGGAGAGTGTGAAATAGCATGGATCAGACTGCCTTCTGAAGCAGGGTGAAAGACAAAAAATCAATTAAACCTGTGACACAGTCATTCTGATTTACTTTTCACTGTTCAGCAAAGCAGGCACAGCTGTTCAATGGTTTAACTTAAGAGCTGTGAGGATTCTGAAGAACTTAATTGGTGAAGATTGGGTAGCCACTTGTCTGCTTTTGAGGGCAAGTTAAGACGTCGTGGCCAGAGTTTGTTTCAGCTTCAGTAATATCCTGGGAACTCTACTCACCCTAAGAGCTTCTTACCTGTCTTCTGATTCCTGACCTGCTGTTGTATATGCTTCAACCAGTAGCATCACCCTCCTCTTGCACAGCTGCTTCCTATAAGTTCCCCTGGGTTTCCATGCACTGTTTGTGTCTCAGGGGGCCATCAATGGAGCTGTAGTTATATCCACTTCTGTTTATATCTGAGGGGCATGAATTACAACAGGAACTAAGCAACAGTGGCAGACCCTGGCCTCCACCTTAACAGAGCAATTTCAATGCTTGGCTCTTGATGAGTAAGAGGGGTAGGACAGAAGAGACTTGAATTGCAAAGCTGGAGTAAGACAGAGAGGAACTGGAAGGTAGAGATGAAATAGACCATATAATGGACAAAACTGCACAAGAAATATAGAAGACATGGACAGAAGGAGAGGATCAAGCAATAAGATAACACATAGAACCAGAGGTAGGTGAGTGGAAATAAAGTACAAAATGAGAATGGGACTATGGCACACAGGATAAGGAACTAACAGAAACACTCAGAGGAGAAGAGAGGAGAAGAATGAGAGAAAACTGATTTAGTATTGTTGTCAACATAGGTAAAGTTCTCTCTGGTTTATTTTAAAGGTGACCTGCAAAGGAATCTTGTTTAAAACTAGGCTTGCACCATTTTTTGCTTCTTTATGCAGTGAAAAAGAGGTCTGGAAAGCTTATTGTTCATAAAAAACAAAAAAGCTTTGTTAAAACTCATTAGAATTTACTCCTCCATCATTCCTCTATGTCCCCGTCACACACACACACATATACTGGACAATTTTCTCTAGAAATATTTATCAAATTATAACAACTGTATATATATATATTACTGTGTCTGTAATGGCCTTATGCATTCTGGGATATTTCATTGAGAGGATTTCACAGTCTAAGTTAAGAATTTAAATTAACACAATGTAGTCTGTTTTCTCAGAATCTTTCATTCTCCTCACACACCTAAAAGAAAAAAAGATCTAGCCTCAGAAAATACATCTTTATATAAATTTCCTCTGTCTTTACCAGCACCAATGAGAGAGAGAGAGAGAGAGGACAAACTTGCTGTGGGTTAAGGTGTTTCAAGATCTTTGCTTGTGTTACTTATTTCATAATGTAACTAATCACTAGAAGGGAATTTCCAATTGTACTTCTCTGTTGAGGTTCAGAAGATCTGAGGGGAGAAGTTCTCATATTGTTAAGTTCATGGATCAAGTTATGGGCATTTGTGAAATTTCTGTATAAGGTGCTGTAATGGAGTGAAGCAGTTGTGCTCATTCTTCACTACTCTTCCCTCTCCTTTCCATCCATCCTTTCAAGTTACAGGTATACTATAGTCAGAAAAATAACATTTTCCAAGGAGGCCATGATATAATCAGGTTTGGTTCTGAATGTTACATTTTGGGCCTGGCAGCATGGTAAGGCCTCTTTTTGCTGTCATGCTTTTAGTAGTCTGCGTTTCATTCTTAGTTCAGAAGTTCAGTTCAGTTGCCCACCCAAAAATCAACCAGAACACAAGTTTGTGAGCTTTAGTAACTGAATTAGGAGGAGCTTATTTAACAAAGTGTGAATTTCTGGCAAACAATTAACTATAGACCTGTTTTGAATCTAAAGATAGATCATAATTAAATAATAAGTGACCTGGAATTTAAACCTAAAACTTGAGCCCTTCATGACTGAGGTTTTTAAAGACTCCAGTTCAGGAAGGCACTTAAATTGGTCCATCCCTGTTCAGAAGAGCACTTAAACACACCCTTACATCCCATATGTCAATGGGACATAAGCATGTGCTAACATGCGCTTCTGAACAAGGATACTTTATTGAATTGTTGGCTACAGTTGTTAAATTTTAACATGTGTTTATTAGTTTTGCCTGCATTTGAAGTTCCTGGAGCCCTTTACGACCAAAAATTAAAATGCTGAGACATTGCTAGAAAGAGTGTTTTTGTTCCTAGTGGAAGTGAGAAGAACCTGAACTTGCCTAAAAGAGGCTTTTATGTGATCCCAAGCTGAATTTCAAACACTCAAAAGCATCCAACCTTCGGATAGTTATATGAACTGAACTTCCAGTTCAGATTTTAAGCTTATTGACTGTTTCTTCCTAAGCCTACACTATTATAGCTCAGTACATAATAAGGATGTTTTCCCCCCCTGGGTTTGGCCATCACTATGCTGAATCCGAAAAGCATTCTAGCAGGAGCCACACAGCTACTGGGAAAAAACTGAATGACTTGACTCTCATGGCTGGCTACTTTAGTGATACAGTGCTGTCGCTAATAATGCATTGATTTTTGAAGAAGATTATAGTGGGGTAGAGAAATATGTCTGTCATATGTAGACATTGTTTAACAATAGAAAATTTGTTGTCTTTTGCTAGAGTAAATTGTTCCTTCAGAAACTTGTGATTCAGTAGCTGGGATGGGGGGGGGGGAGCACTGTTTGCCATAGCAACCTTAACATCCAGTTACAGTATGTCTGTCAGTTCTGCAAGGGCTAATTTATCATGTAAAGTATATGCTACATATGTCACATTTTACTGTCTGTTCATTTGTTTTGATAATCAAGATCTTGACAGATTTGTCCCACATGGTAGGATTTATAGTAAGGACTTTCTTATCATTGAATTAGGCTGATATATATAATCCCAGTGTCCTACACAAAAACTGAATAGAAATGAAACTGATTCAGTCACTGGCTAACATGTAAAGGTCTTACAGGCAAAAAAAAAAATGCTTGTTCTGCTTGAATTTACTTTAATTTATTTCAGGTCTGTATAGCAGTGATCGTGGAGGACAGGCTGAGCACTGACTGGGAGAAGAACAAGTATTTTCTCCCTTAAATAAAGGGTCTTAAAAATACAAGACTTAGGCTTTTTCATATGAAATCACACTTAAGTAAATTTTGGATATGCAGATGTACAAAATTCATTTTCAGCTTTCCCTTTCGGTATACACAGACTCACATATGTGCCTACTGTAGTTTGAAGCCTGATAAGTAAATTCATTTTTCACCAATGTCACTTTCTCCCCCGCAGTAAATAAGAGATTTTTCTCTCTTCTCTGAAGACAAAGAGTCGAGGGGGGATGACTTGTATCTTTAAGTACAACTAGAAATTTGGACAGATTTAGCCACTGGAGATGCCTACAAGGCCTGAAATCAGTTGTTTTTCTTCCATGGTTAAATGATCGGGTAGTGTGAAAGTTGGCCTTGAAGTTTCTGAGCTTAGATTTATCCTGTTATATTGCAGCAAGATGTGTGTGTGTTGGGGGATAAGGGGGTTGAACATTCTCAAACATAAGCCATGGTCTCACTTGTTGTGCTAACTGACAAACACTGTCCAAATTACCTTTGGACATAAAGATAAAGATGGCTAAAGAATATCTATTCTGGGAAAATATAGTTTTATATTTTTACTCTAGGGAGTGGCACTGTCTATCTTAGGTGTGTAATGGCAGATATGATAAGAGTATTGAGACTATTTCCTACACTAGCTAAATAAGGCAGGTTGACATTTGCCCGTATGCAAATAACATATTTAACTGACTTTTCCCATCACAGTTTAGGACTAGAAAGAATAGTCAGCATAGAATTACAAAGCAGGAGCTCTTCAAGCAAGATAATATTTTTCTTTTCTTATGGCATCTTTCTGTTCTATATTGTGATTTATCTTTATTTATGACTGATATTGACAACAACAAATATACACTATGGAGTTTTTTGTGTATGCGTAACGGAAGCATATTTTGAAATACAAACTGAAAAACATATGAGAGCTTGTGTTTTCACTGTGTGAAACTTTAATTGGAAAGGATTCTCATCCCAAATGAATTGCATTGGTATTTCTACTACTTTGTTTTTTAATATTTACTGAAGGAGGAATGCCCTAGGGGGGTACATTTTCAAAATCCTGTGTTAGCTGCTTCAATCCTGGTAAAGTTAATGCGATCCAAGCATCTAAAACCTGTGCACACCATTTTGAAATTGTTCTCTTAAGTGACTTCGAGCTATACTGAGGATATGATGGATAGACAGAATTTAAAACAATTTCTGTGTAGATTATTAGTAAATTTTTATGATCGAACTCGTTTTCTGTACAGCATATCGCCCAGTGGCTGCTTTTCTATAGCAAATTTCATAGTTAGACCGCTATGTAAAATAGAGTAGTTTTTAATGTGTGCTTCTGGAGGGCAAGACTGGCAAAGAGAGGAAATATTGATACATTGCAATAACACTGAAATGGAGTACAAGTGAAAATGCAGTCAGTAGACCAAAGTTGTTGTGTGGTCAGGATAGTCTGTAGGTGTCAATGGGACCACTGCTATCTGCAACAAAGGACCAGGCAGACAATCAGCCCCTTAGGACTACTGAGATGTGACAAATCTCCCCTTCTGAAGTTGACAGGCTCTCCTGTTTGACTTTTTGTTTCAGGAGGAAAGAGCAGATCTCAGATTAAGGATCTATAATTCCGTACAGACACAAAGCAGGATTTGCTATGCTAATTTGTGTTTTCCATAGGAAATTGTAATAAAAGAAATAGTCTTTGTTAGTGGGATTTTATTTGTTGCAATCCGTGTGACTGCAGGAGTCTTTCACCCACCTCACTTTTCTTTTCTCTCTCTTTATTTTTTAAATTTGTATACCTGGGTTCAGACCTTGTGTTCTTGTTTTGTAATGGTCTCACTGAGAACTGCTGCAGAGCTCTGGTCTGACAACAGAGTATGTGCTGCCAAGCTTGTGGTTTAGTGTGCTGTAATCCTTTTAAGTACCTGTACAATATGTAACAGCTGGTGTAGGCTCCAGTCGGTGCGTTAGTGTAGTATGTTGGGACTTGGGCTCTACCCAGACAATGAGCTGGGTCAGCGTAGAACAGACCCCAGCACCTCTCAGACAGCTGGCACAGTAACCAAACACCAGCCAATCTTGAGAGCAAGACACATCTAATAACATTAATTTTCTTCTAGAGCAGACGGTAAGGTAACTAAAGCCAGGTTGATTGGACTACATTGGGATTTTTACCTAATGATCTTCTGGAAAGCAGGTGCATTGGCAGTGATTTTAAGCTTCACAAAACCCAAGCAGTGTATAAAGTAAACCTTTGCTGCTGTGGAGGTTGTATAGGAGGGGGTGCATTAGTGTTAGATCATTACAAAACATTTTGCTGACTGCAACAGAATTAATGACAGTTTTATGGTTCTCAGTTAATGACTGTCAAGAAACAGTTGATTTCTGTTCAAATTGTAATTTTAAATCAAACTAGCCAGCTGTCAGACACTTAAATTGTAAGTACAGTTTCTCTCTGTAATACTGCACAGTGCTACCTCTCCATCCATCATTCTATCAGATCATTAGCTGGAAACCAAATTTTGCTTGCAACCATGTATACTGCTTAGTATGAGTCTGATAGTGACAGAAAGTCCCAGGAAGTCACCTATAAGAGCAGAAAGTGCTGTCTCTTCTGCCCTCCCCCTTGAAGACCCAAAGTATTTCTGTGTTGAAATATTACTATTTGATGCAGTCACATGAAGAACTGGCAGTCATGTTACAACATCTATATATATACTGGCAAAGGAATAAAGCAGCTGCCTTTATCGTCGGATTCAGCACAATCTCCTTTGAACTTCAATGCCAGGGAAGTCCATTCAAGGCCAGGAAAGCTTTCTAGCTAGTGAGTGGGTTTTTTTAGGGCACAGTAGCACATTTGTAATGTGCAAGGCAAGCAAACTTAATTTTATTGAACGTATCCTTTAACAACAATCCAGAGTTGGCAATAGGACCAGTTTTGAAAGCAAACTTTGAAGATGGAGCATTGGCAAATATCTCCAAGACTATTCACTATGATACCTCACTTACACTACCGGTTATTAGTCTCTCCACATTCATGTCCTAAAAACCCTCTTCTGCTGTGATGTGTTTGAAATTTTAGCCAACTCCCAGTGGCTGTATTGAGGGACAACTAAGAAATAGTCGGTGTCTGTTTAAAGATAATGTATTTTAACCACACTCTATTGTCAAGACATGTTTGAACATGACCCTGAAAACTTTACTTTTATATTTTACCAATTTCTCCTACTCATTGCATTTTTAACCTTTTAATATGTCAACTATTTAAGACAAGAACTATTATTTCCTTTGTATTTGTACAGCGATTACACAAGGTGGATACTACCAGAAACACATAATTAATAAACAATAGTAGTCAGACTGATTTTTTTTTTGAGTGTTACATACTAAGGTGAGGGGCACAATAGAAAAGTTGGGATTGGGGAAGACACACCTATATAACACATTCCATCTAAAGATCTGAAAGCACTTTAAAATCTTATTGAATTAAGATCCTTACAGTATTCTTACAAGGTGGGTGTTAAAAAAGCCATTTTACAGAGGGGCAACCTAAGCTACAGGAGTTAGTATTGGAGCTGAGAACAGAACCAGGCCATCCTGTCTGCTGGTTCCATACTCTTCATGCTGCTTCAAAGGTTGCATTAGAATTTCTATTACAAGTTCAATTTTTCATGGTGATATTTCACTGATGTTTGTCATTTGGATCAAGTCCTAAACCTGGCATATAGGGCCCTGACTTTAAAGGGTCTTTGTTTCTACAGGTGTCAAAATAATGACTGCTTTTAATCTTTATACATGGGGGGGAAACAGATTATTTCTTCAGACATGTAATTAAAAGAAAATCTTCACAAATCATTTGGACAACAATGAAGTGTTCCCTTTTATAAAAACGTTCCTCCAAAGATGTCAAGGCATTTTATAAATATTAGTTAAAGCTTTTAACACACACAGGAAGTATGTAAGGGGCATAGTGTAAAACCCAAGTAAAACCAGAGCTGTCAGTAAACTGAACGTTGGCTATGACCTCTATAACTACATGTTTCTCGGTCCCTTGGCATATAAATTATGCCATCTGGCCAGTCTGTGGGCCAAATTCTGAGGAGATTTAAATTACATATCAGAAAGTGAATCTTAGTTTAAGGGAGTCTACATTATTGGAATTTATTTGCTGAAGAATTTGGAAGAAAGTGTGAATTAAAACACTTTAGACTCACTTAGCTTCACCTTGTCTTGACCCACAGGTCTCAAACCTGGGTTTGCAAGAACAGCCATGCTCCATCTGGCAGCCCGCTGACGCGTGTGTACTTGGGACCAAAGCCCAGCCCCAGTTTCAGGCTCCACTTGTGTGGTCCCATTGGTGGAGTCCTAGAGCAGCTGATTGGCCTGATGGCCCTGCTTAAGCCAGCAGCAGGACAGGAAGTTGTCTGAATGACTGGGCTCCACCCTGTTCTGGACTGGGTGTTTCATGCTTCCTGCGACTTGATTTCCTGGCATCCTGACCCAGTGTGACTCCTGGCATCTAATTCGTGGTTCTGACCACCAGTTTGTCTCCTGACCTGGTCTGACTCATGGTTCTGATCTCTGGTTTATCTCCTGCTTCTGACCTCCTACTGTCCTGACCCAGCTGACTCCTGTCTTGTGATTGTGGGCTCTTAACTACTAGATCTGGCTACCCATGACTTGGCTGTGACAGCTTGTTCGGACCACAGTTACCCTAAGGGGTTGACCCAGCAGCACCACTGTAGCCACTAGAAGCATTAGACTTGTCCAAATGAGCCCTCTGCCGCCAGGTGGATAAGCACTGTAGGCCTACTTTGCACAGCTGGCCTCGGACACCAGCAGCTGCAGGAACAAGTTGAGGTAGCTCAACTTGAGAATATTGTGTTGCAAATGCACTGTGCTGTGCCTTGACCCGAACAGGGGCCTGCAATACCCGTGGCCCAACAGTTTGACAGGAACTGTCAGAGGTCTGGGGCTTCATGAAGCAGTGTCACCTTCTGTTTCTGATGCGTCCCCAGATCTGTTCAGCTTACCAGGCCAAGGTGGCCCTGATAATCAGCCTGCAGACAGGAGATGCATTAGACTGGGCCTCTAGCTGGAAGGCCATAGCCCGACGTTGGCAGACTGGAATTCTTTTCTTCAATTGATGTCCACCATCTTCGGGGACCCACAACTACCATGAATGCCACTGGTGTGCAGCACCCTTCCGCCACCTCACAGTGGATTCAGAGTAGAATGAAACAGCACAGCTATACCAATTCCAGTGGGGCTTATGGAAAGAAATCAAAGATGAGCTGGCCTGTGTAGAGATGCCAATGGGCCTAGATGTCTTTGTGGGCCTCACCATCAGCACAGATAATCATCTGCGAGAACGAAGGGTGGAGAAAGCCTCCCTTACCATTTACCATGACCCCAGCCTCTGTATCTCCTGCTGAACTCATTCAAACCAGTCTGGCTCACCAGCAACTCACACTTGAAGAAATAGAATGGTGCCACCGCTGTCACCTGTGCTTCTACTGTGGTAAACCTGGCCATGCCATCTCGGCCTGCCCAATATGAACACCAAGCAGCATGGGGAAATAAAACAACCCAGACCCAGTGGGGGGAACCAGCCTGGACCTTGAGAGAAGAAAACTTCCCCATGTCCTAGTCCTTACTGAGATGCACCCTGAGCCCCATCCAACAGGCTTACCATTTGCAGAGCCTATCCAGCTGCACATTCCCGGGGGACCCCCAACTGGCCCTCCAACTCAGAAGCAGTAGACAATTTAATGGCTGCAACTACAGGTTGGGCCCTATAGATCTCCCTGCTATACAAGGCATTACCTGACATGATCAAATCTACTTACAGCTCCCTGCTGTCCTCGGGTCCAGTTGTAGAGGAGACTTCCCCCCTGTAAGCCATTATTCAGGGACACAGAGAAATAATACAATTCGGTGTGATCCACTCCCGCATTTTCCCCTAATCCTTCACATCTCCTGGCTGACCCTTCATGGCCCTTCGTCCACTGGCGAGAACAGAAAGTCACCTTCTCATCAGACTTCTGCCAACAGCATGGCCAGAGACCAGCAAACATGTCACCTGGTTCAAATAGGGGTAGTTGCTGCATTGAAACACCTACTGGGGGAGCTATGAAACTTCCCAGGTACCATGATTACACTGACGTTTTTGAGAAGAATGCAGAAAACCTTCCCCCACATTGGGACTACAACTGCTCCATAGAACTTCAGCTAGGGGTGAAGATGCCATTTGGTTGGATATACGCAGTGTCAGAGCCTGAACTGGCAGCATTGTGAGAATATCTCCAAGAGAACCTGGCCCAGGGGTTCATCTGCAAATCGACTTCACCCACCAGTGCCCCAGTCCTTTTTGTGTTTAAAAAAAAAAAAAGGGAGGGCAGCCTCTGCCTCTGTGTTGATTACCGAGCCTTAAATCAGATAATCAGAACTGTTACTCATTACGCTGATTCCTGAATTGTTGGACCTCATGGGGGCTGCCTGCGTTTTCACGAAACTGGATATCTGGGGAGTTTATAATCTCATCCGTATCTGAGTAGGTGACTAATGGAAGACCGCCTTTGGACTTGCAACGGCCACTTGGAATATTCGGTCTGACTAATGCTCAAGCAACGTTCCAGCATTTCATTAACAATGTGCTACAAGACCTATTGGACCAGTTCGTGGTAGTGCACTTAGATGATACATTGGTATTTTCTAATGATTTGGACCAACATACCACTCATGTCCGCACAGTCCTGGAGAGATCATGACAAGACAATCTCTACACTAAACAAGAGAAGTCCATGTATGACCAGATCTTTGGCCCTAGAAGGAATTAAGATAGATCTGCATAAAGTCCAGGCTGTCCACGACTGAGCCCCTTACCCACCCATCCCCCACAACAGGTGTGGCCTACAATGTTTTTCAGGCTTCACGAACTTCTACCAAAGGTTAATTTCAAATTTTTCAAAACAAGCTGAGTCCCTCTCTGCTGTATTCTGAAAAAATACCAAATTCCACTGGTCGCCTGAAGCCAAACACGCATTTGAGCAATTCACCACTTCTCCAGTATTGTGCCTCCACATGGCACAACCTTTTGTTGTGTAAACCAATGCCTCTAGTATGCCGATTGGGGCAGTTTTCTCCCAAAAGTGTGGACCCAAGCAAATACTGTATCCCATTGCCTACCACTCAAGGAACTGTACTCCTGCTAAGCGAAACTATGAGATCCTGGACAATGAGCTCCTGGCAATTAAGACCACTATTGAAGAGTGGCAACACTAATTGGAAGGGGCTCATCACCTGGTCCAAATGTTTACGGACCACAAGAACCTGGAGTACCTGCACAGGGCCACAGCCTGAACCAGCAACAGCTCCGATCGGCCCTATTCTTCTCCTGGTTCAACTTTACCCTGACCTACTATCCTGGAACCAGGTATGGCAAGGCTCATGCCTTGTCCTGAATACATGCCCCTGACCCACAAGGCCCCAGTCCGGAACCAGCCCACATTCTCCAATCCCATAACTTTCTTAATTCAGTTTGCTGCAAGGATCTGCTTGCACTCATCCGCTCTGCCCCTGTCTCCAGAATTCCATTTGATGAGTTGGCCATTATCAATTGAGAACCACACAACACCAAGAAGGGGATCACATTTGTGAAGGACCCCATCTAGGTTCCACAAGGACCTTCAAGGGTGCCATGACTCCTTGACAGGACACTTAGAGCGATATAAAAACCCAACAATTAATATCCCCTTTCTTCTGGTGGCCTTGAATGTGCCCCATGTTAAAGACCTTTGTAATTTCCTGCCACATGGGTGCCTGCACCAAGATCCTTCACCAGAAACCCTATGGTTTCCTCCAACCTCGGGACACCCCAATTTGGCCCTGGGAAGCCATTTCCTTGGACTTTGTGGTGGAACTATCAGAATCCAGTGGTTTCACGATCATCCTGACTTTGGTAGATCACTTTTCTCAGATGGCTCACTTTATTTCCTGCACAGGTTTACTCTCTGCGGAGGAAATTGCCTGGCTCTGGATAACAATGTAGTCCATCTTCATGGTCTCCTGGATCATACCACCTCTGACTGGGGACCCCAGTTAACTGCCCACTTCTGGCATGAGGCTCTATGCTTATTAGGAGTCCATGTGTACCTGTCCTCTGCCTACCAGCTGCAGTCAAATGGCCAAACATAAAGAATCAACCAGACTCTTCAATATTTACAATGCTGTAGCAACCATCACCAGGATGACTGATCTTCACTGTTACCATATGCAGAGTTCTCATACAATAATGCAGACCACGCCTCCACAGGCCACAGCCGCATCTTTATCAGTTATGATATGACCCCCAGTTTTACCCACAACAACCCGCATCCACTCCCAACCCATCTGCCTCGGACCTAGTAGAACACATCAATTTCATCCAAGAGGAGATGAAGGGACACCTTAAAAAGGCAAAGGAGGACTACAAAAGGCATGCGGACAAACATAGACAACAGGACCCCACCTGCTCTATAGAACAAAAGATATGGCTTTCAAGAAATATCTCTTGGACCCCGTCCCATCAAAAAAACCCTAGACTATCGGTTTCCTGGCCTGTACTGGTTTTGGCAACAAATCAACCTGGTCACCTTTGAGCTCCAGCTCCCTCGATCCCTTAGAGTCCACCTTGTGTTCCATGTCTCTCTTCTGAAACTATACACTGAGAACCCATTTCCCTGAACACAATCACCACCCCCACCAGTAGAAGTACAGGGACAAGAGGAATACATTGTTCATGAAGCCCTCAATTCTAAGATTGAATGGGCAAATTATGATACCTGATCAATTGGGAAGGTTATAGCTCAGAGGGAAGCACTTGGAAGCCAGAGGGAAGTTTTCATGCTCCCACCCTGGTTCAGGCCTTCCATAGTAGCCACCCTGAGAAACCTGGACCCATGTTTCCGAAAGGACACCCCTAGGGGAGAGGTGATGCCATGACCCAGGGGTCTCAAGCCGAGGTCCTCATAGTTTATAGGAGCAGCCAAACTCAAACTCCAACTCCCTGTCTGGCAGCCTACTAATGCTTCCTTACCTAGGACTCATAAATCTCAGCCTGATGGAGATTCCTCCCTTGCAGTCCTATAGGTGGACGCCAAGAGCAGCTGATTGGCCTTCTGGCCCTAATTAAGCCAGCAGCAGGAACAGGAAACTGCCTGAACAACTGGTCTCCACCCTTGTCTGGACTGTGCCTTGTACTTCCTGCAGCTTGATTTCTTGGCATCCTGCCCCAGTGTGACTCCTGGCAACTGATTCATGGGTCTGACCTCCAGTTTGTCTCCTGACTCTGACCTCCTGGTATCCTGACCTAGCTGACTCCTGACGTATGTCTTGTGATTGTAGACTCTAGCTCTGACTACCAGGTCTGGCTGCCCACGACCCATCTGTGACCCACCTCTGAATTTGTGTCAGTGGCTTCACTTACATGAGTTAGGTAGAATTTTGCAGTATATTGTAAAGCTCTTTGCTGTGTGATAACTTATAGAAGCATATGGCCTTTAAATGGGTTAAGTTTGGAAATTTTTAGCCTTGAATTTCCTCCCTTGCTGGTGCTTTAAGCCAGACAAACTTTCAAACATGGGTGCCCATAATTGGCACTTACACATCTTATTTAGGGAATTGTGTACCAATTTTAAGTGCCCTAAATTATCCCATAGGTGCCTAAATATGGTTTTAGGTGCCTAACTTTTTAAGCAATCACATTTGAAAATGTGATGTTTTTAAAATTAAAATGAATCCCTTTGCATTTTGGCCCAGGCTTCCTGCATTCTTAGCTCGTCTCTAAACCCTGATGAACCTTTGTAGTCTTTGTGGTGACATTACATTGTGGGTGATGAACAGGGGGAACTCCACAATCAAGAAGATTGTTGAATAATTCAAATGTCTTTGAATTACATATAGAATAAGAATTACTTGATTATATTTTAATATCTCTTCTGTCCTTTTAGCTACAGATTTGATGTGAGAGAGGATTAAAAAGAAAGACAGAGATTACTTTCTTCCTAACATCAAATTCAACTTGACAGAAGTGCATAAAATATTTCAATTTAATCATTAGTTCGATCAAGTTTTGCCTCAAATTTCACATTCTGATGCACCAAGGTTAGTAAAACCAAAATAGCATATTTTTGATGGAATTCAGGGACCTAAAATATTCCTTTCTTTCTAAAATAAATCTCTTCAGCCCTGCAGACTGTACCCATTAGATGGATATAGAAGCAGAAGGTAGAATCTTTCCTGTATGTGTGGGCAAAGGGCAGGCACTTGATAAATGAGTGGAGAAGCCTGTGTCGGTTTCTGAGAAGGAAACAAAAGAATCGGAGAACTAGTAATGAAAAAAGGGACAGCCATGGGAAACTGCTGGAAGATTGACTGCAGTTTTCCATTGCTTATTTTATCTGGTATTTTATTTTTTGTTTCTGGTAACTACAAAAAAGAAATCCTATAGCAGTATGTTAAAACAACAATAGTATTTGCAAGGGATTAAAAAAAATAAACCAGGGTAAATCATGGCTTCTTTTATCATCGTATTACTGTTTAGTTTTCAGACCCTGTATGAGTCACAGGAAGAAGTTATGGTGGCTGAAGAAGAAGAAAACACTTTCATCGAAAGATAGCATGGTTGTCCTTGAATGACTGTTATCTAATTCCTTGATCTGACTTTCTTAAGTTCAGAATTTACACTTCTGACAATTCTTCTACAGCTCTGCAATGTAGAAACCTTCAAAGCTGTAGTGATGTTTGCTTCATGTATATGAACCTCTCAGCACAAAGAGCATTCCATGGGTGTCAGTAGAGATGGGGAGAAGCTGATGCTTGCTAACAAAGAGGAGGCCATCCCTGAACCCCTGGAATTTTAGGAAAGTTCACCTCCAAACTTGACAGTTTGGTCCAACCTCTGCTTGAAAATAGATATGGCAGCCATGTTGCATGGCAATGCATGTAGCTAGTGTAGGAAGTATCTGCTCCACAAATGGTCACGGTTTGCTCTCTCCCGGCACTATCCCTTTATTTTTAAAAGTTAAATATAATCAAGATGTAGTATCAACTCACCTATAATTCACATAGAGGTTCTAGCAAACTTTTCAGTGTTCACAATAATGATGCTGTTTTCATGTTGGTCTCTCTGCTTGGCTTTCATCCAGCCTGTTAGGTAAAATTAAGGCCCAGAAAATCGGATTATTACATCCCAAGGGGAAGGACTGATAAGCAGCAGATGATTGTTGATCTACTTACTACTCTGCGTTGGTGGTGTTTGAGGTGCTGCTAGATGCAAAGCCAATTTGTTAACAATTAGTACTCATTAGAATCATTTCCTGTTATTGATTTTAAATATTTGACAAAGCACTTTTAGGAAACTGTACCCAAAAAAGTACCTTTACATCAGTGATTAGCAATTAAAAATCTTCAGGCCCAATGTCAATCTTAACTAAACTGGTTTCATTGGTTTCAGAGTAATTATTTTTGCTTTGGAGTCCACCTGCTATCCTGTCCAGTTTAAAGATGCTTTGGAAAAAGGGCATAATTCTTAATTAGTGGAGGTTCTAGATGAGGCAGAGTAGAAATAAAATAAATCTTGGTTATTTTGTTTTATTTTTTTAAGGAGTCTGAGTTTGCTACAGTCAGGATTTCTATCTTTAAGAAACTTACTGATTACATGCTGTAAAATATAGGAATTATTGAGCACAAGGAACTAAATATGTGACTTCCATTGCCTTTAGCATTTAACTTGTAGGTTTAATTTTAAATGGATCCTTGCCTTTATCTACTCACTGAGAATTGTAGAGCTATTAAAATCTAATTTGCAAACAGTAAAATTAACATGATGGCATGATGTAATAGAAGCTTTTGAATTTTTAAAAGTCCAAGAGGGTATATCTATTCATTTTCCTAAAAAATTGGTGTTGATAAGGTTTACTATAATTACTATTTAACCATGTCTGTACATGGTAAGTGTACAAAGTGTGACTATAAAGTTCATGTGACTACTGCGTGTGTACATATATACACCATGTGTATAATCATATATACATAGTATCTACACACATTATGTAATCACACCACACATTATAGACTTGCAGTTATGGTATCCTTTCTTCTTGTCTTAATGCTGGCATTTCAGTTAGATTTGGCGATGTCAAAAGTGAATGAAGTTATACAGCCATATGGGTTTGTTTTCTCTCCTTCCTTTTTTGCTTTAGATATTCAACAACATACATTATCACAATCACTTTTTAAAATGCATAGCAAATATTTTAAAAATAAATTTAGTCATTCCTGTTGCGCAAGGTGGAGACCTAAGGTAGGAATTGACTTTGTGCCTCAGAAATTCTTACTCATGAATTAGTCTCATGATCACTGACAAAATTAAAGGGCAAGTGTGTATTGCTCTTTCTTAATCTCTCTAACCTTAATAAACAGAGATAGTATTGACACAAGTGAATTTTGTTTAACCACACTACATTTGCTTCTTAATTAGTGAATATTCATCTGTCATCAATAGCAGCTATGACATCCCTCCCTGCTAACACGTTCTGTCATAAATAATCAATGAGTATCTATTAATATTCATGAGTTAGAATCTGTGTAGTCATGTGCACTGATGCAGAGACAGGGGGAGTGTTGCCATGAACTGAGTCGAAACTCTGTGTGTATACGTGAGTGTAAGATACTTAGGGAAAGGGAAGAAGAGCATGCTGCTACACACTACCCTGGCTTGTGCTTCCAGCTAACAGTGGTGTGTCTGTGTTTCTGTGCTGGAGTGACTGATGAAAAACAGTAGTCAAGTCTGGAGGGTGATTCCCTGTCAGTGCATTTGCCTTTCAGTTCTGGGGAAATTAGAAGCTTTGCTCTTGCTTTGCTTATTAGAATGGGCTGCAATCTGTGCACTTTTCAGAAGAGAGAGGAACACTACAAACTGCTCTATGAAGTTTCACAGGTGAGTGCAGAGGATATTGCCAGTGACTCCAGAGTAAGAAATTGTGCTCCTTTAAAGATAGTAAGTAAAAAGAGGGGTTTTTTTCCCCTGTGAAAATTGTTATTGAAGTTGTTCTTTTTTATTTTTGGGTGACTGTTGTTTTTTTGCTTCTTTGCCACTCCCCCTTCAGATGACTTCCTGTGGGATTCTTTTAACATTTTTGTGCCTCTTCTGCCAAGATGTCAGTCATATAACAGCAGTCTCATTTAATCATATTTGTAACGTTTTAAGGAAGCCCTTTGCTTTGGTAATAGGATTGTGATTTCAAATCAGTGTTACACTGGTGCCTCTGCAAATGCTGGGATTTAGTAGGTCCATGAGCTCAGGTATTTCTAACTTATGGAAGAAAGTTTTATGGCATGTCTGGGCTGGCCAAAAAGTCTGTTTGGTTTTCTGAATAATTTAAAATATTGATCTGGTTTAAAATAAAACCAGAATAGTTCATTTGTGTTTTCTGAAGTGGAATAGTTTCAAGGAATAATGTTTATCTCAGCTCTTGTTTATACATTCTTTGTGTTATTTCTCTTTACCACTAGGCAGAGATCTTAATACCTTGTAGTTATCTGTGTCTGTCCCAGCAGCAGGAATATTAGCGTAGCAGTGGCTGCTAACATGTTTCCAGCTTATTCAAAGGAAGGGGAAAAAGAAGAAATTAGCACTTAACATACTCTCTCATAATTTTGTACAAATACTGTTGAGTCAGTATTTGATTTGAGAATTTTTGTTTGTTTGCTTTTGGAATTGCAAAATCTGGCAAATTAAAGTTTAGTGCCTTTTAGCATTTGTTCTCTCTCTTTCTATAATTTGTCCAAGCGCTGTCTGACACATGGCTGTTGACAGAGGCTGAACACTTACAGTTTTTGACTGCAATGCTGATGACAGGCAATATTGAGGAGAAAACAGCTTAGAATGTTGGTGGTCTATTGGCACAGCAGTAGCTAAGTGTCCCTTGCCTACTGCTTCCCTCAGAGTTTTTCTTGACGTGATTCATTTCACAGTGGGCTAATTACAAAGTAGATTCTCTACACATGAAACAGCCTCCTCAGTTGCAGTGGTAATGCACATTTTCATGGTAATGTGATCAGAGCCTCATTAGCCAGTTTCCAAAATGATCCTCTGCATTAATTAAATATAAAAATGACTCTTTTTATCACCATAGAGAGGAAAAAGAAGATTAACATTGTTAATTACTATTGACGGCAATACCTCTGCTTCATTTTTTACCACAAACTAGCAACCATATTCAATCCTAAAATAATGTCCATTTGCAGATAACCTGTCAGCAGCTTTGACTCATGAAGATGGTCTCTAGGTGGAACACTTTCCTTTAGTTCAATAGTTAATCATAATTTCATCATTATGTTTTCCTTACAGCTACAGTACAGGGAAAAGCAACATTTTTTCCATACTCTCCACAGCTCTGAATTGCCAAACTGATCTGAAAGTGTAAGATAGAGAATGCAGGAGGTCTCATCCTGCTTTACAGTGCTGAGGAATAAGGAATTCAGATTGTGCTTAAAAGAGATCAGAGCTTTCTTAAATGATGACTCTAGGTATATAAGGAAGAAGGCTACATCTATTTTAGAGCTAGTGCATTTTCAAAATCTTTCTTGCAATGACGTTCAGCAGTAGTAAATACTAACACAATCTTAAACAAGACAAAGTGGCTGGGTTTTGTTAAGGGATTCGAGAGGAATCCTTCCCTTTATTTATGTAGTATCTATTCTGCAGTTGAGTTGCAGTGTTTGTGGTCATCAGTGACAGAGGTGGGAAAAGAACTAAGGCTTTTACTTTTACTCTGGTATTTGCCAGATAAGATGGAATACCTAGAAGAGTTGGAATGAGTTTTTGATGGGAGTAATGAGCAGTCAGTCCCCAGCTTTGCATCCTGTATTGTTGGGAAAATATCACTGCTAAGGTATTGAAGGAGAGCAGTAAGTGTCTTATGACACCATGCCTCATTCTGTATGGATTTGCAAACTGGTTTCTATCTTTGATCCAGTATTTATGCAGTTTGGTGCCCACATGGCAGTGGGCGTTTTTGCCCAGATGTTCCAGTTAGGGAACTGCTAGCAACAGCTACCATAACATCCTGTTTACAGTACTGACCTAAAACTAGATGCTGGAGTAATTGATCTATTAAAACAAGCCTACACAGACATTAATACTTGACTTGCAAAATCCTTTTTAATTGTACAATCTTGTAATTCCTAGACCTGGTCTCTTCATCTGCACAATTGTGGAAGAGCTTGGAACAAGCCCTTAGTCTGTCAGGGACATGAATTGACTGAGGATGAACAGTGTCTCACTGACATATGTGGATCAGCTTGGTCAATTTATATTCTTATAAGGAAAGCAATCCTACTATTGTACCTCACCTTTCAGATGCTGGACTACCTGATAACGTGGGTTGTGTGTGCACTGCCATATTTATAGATACAGTAAACAAAGAAAAGTATGTTTGCTGAGGAAATCCATGCAAACACAATGAGGCATGTTATTTTGCTGCTGTCTGTAGTGAGGTCGAATTTAGCTCTGGAGAGATTAGTGTAGCAGGGCTGTTGGGAAATGAAGACATTAGAATATTTGTATTTTTTTCCATTTTCCAGACTGGTTCAGTTTCACAATGAGATAGTTGGTCTCAGGATGAGGATACTCAATCAGAGTGCAGCATTTATTTATGCAAGAACATTTTATTTTGGTAACTGTGCCTTACACATGTAGATCAGGATAAAAAACAAAAAGTCAAACACAGAATTTCCAAGAATTAATATGCAAGATATGACTGAGTGCTGGAGAAGCACTCTTATGACTTTAAGTGCCTCTTCACCTACCCTCAGGGTGTCAGAACTCCTCAGACTTGCTTTGCTCTCTCACTTTAAGAACCCATCAGACATAAAATTATAAATCTGAGTCCTCCTCTGCACATCCATACAAGTATAGAAATTGAAGTACTATGGTAATTTCAAATTTACAATCCTTCACATTAATACTTCAATTAGTGTTTCACATCTTCAGTGCATTATACAAACAGTACTGAGCTAATTAAATATATACTTACACTTTCCGAGCCAAGGAATTACAGCAAAGAACTCTACATTGGTTAGGTGATATAAGTCAGAGTGAGTGATTGTGAGCAATTATCAGCCCTAAGGGTGCTGATGAGGATACCTCCAGAATAATATAGGGGCAGAGCGGGGTATGCCAGGGCAAGAGGGGTTGGAACAGGAGCACACAGGGCTCTATGATCCTCGATCAGCGTGTTGATCTCTATGGCTGCTTCAAGGACCATATCCAGGGCTCATTGAAATCAATACTTGTATTAAAAATAACACCTAGATCTTCAAACAAGATCATTGTACTGGACTCTGTAACCACATAAGAGGCAGTCCCTGCCTTGAAGAGCTTACAACCTAAATGTAAAAGACACAAAGGATGAGGGGGGAAACGGAGGCATAAAAGAGGTGGAATGACTTACTGAAAGCCACACAGAAAGTCAGTGGGAGAAGGCTTACTGAATTCCAGTCCAGTACCCCATTCACTAGACCAGTGGTTTTCAAACTTTTTTTCTGGCGACCCAGTTGAAGAAAATTGTTGATGCCTGCAAGCCAACGGAGCTGAGGATGAGGGGCTTGGGGTGTGGGAGGGGCTCATGGCTGGGGCAGAGGGTTGGGGTGCGGGGGGGTGAGGGCTTCGGGGTGGGGCTGGAAATGAAGGGTTCAGGGTGTGGGTGGGGGCTTTGGGCTGGAGCAGGAGGTTGGGGTGCGGGAGGGGGTCAGGGCTCTGGGCTGGGGGTGCAGGCTCTGGGGTGTGGCCAGGGATGGAGGGGTTTGGGATGCAGGAAGGTGCTCCGGGTTTGGGGGGGCTCAGGGCTAGGGCAGGGGATTGGGGCATAGGGTTGGGGCATGGGCTTACCTCGGGCAGCTCCTGGTCAGTGGCGCAGTGAGGGTGCTAAGGAAGGCTTCCTGCCTGTCCTGGCACTGCAGACCACACTGCACCCCGGAAGCGGCCAGCAGCAGGTCTGGCTCTGTGTGGCTCTTGCCCGCAGGTACCACCACCTCCAGCTCCTATTGGCCAGGAACCAGCCAATGGGAGGGAGCTGGTGCTTGGGGCATGGGCAGTGCGCAGAGCCCCATAGCCTCTCCACCTAGGAGCCAGACCTGCTGCTGCCCGCTTACATGGTGTAGCGTGGTGTCGGAAAAGGTAGCCTGCCTTAGATGGGCAGCACCACCGATGCGACTTTTAAAGGCTCAGTCGGTGGTGCTGACCAGAGCCGCTGTGACCCACTGCCTCATATTCCGCGACCAGACCCACAGTTTGAAAACCACTGCACTAGACCATGCTGCTTCTCACAAGACCTTAATTAATGCCATGGTTTGGTTGAAGGTGGCCCAGAGCTGTTGATGATCTGGCTCTTAATATTTATAGTATGGTGGTATTTGAAAGCACCAACCAGCATGGAAGTCCCCATTGTACTGGGTGCTGTGTAGCATAGGAACATATTGGCTCGGCCCCCAAGAGCTTACAACAAAAGATTGTATTGCGGCCAGGAACTGTCTGGGTCTGGGTCACTTAGCTGTTCATGTCAAGATTTCAAATGCTTAAGGGTGTAAAAAGTTTGTAAGGAAATAATAAGCATGTTTTAAGGTGCTCACTGGAGTCTGTTGAAACTCAGTATCCGTCTCAACTATTTTAACCTATTTGTGTGGACTCTGAGCATCTGACAATGATACTATTTTGAATATGCATTTTGTAGAGCATTTATATACGGGCATTTTCTGCCTGCTTCTCTGCTTCTATGTCTCTCTGTTAAATTTTAAACTTTGAGAATGTTGCACAGACATTCCAGGCACAAAGAGGTTTCTGACTATTATTGGGTAGGGGTCATCTGCCTGTCTCCCTGATTTCACATTTGTATAATTTTCCTTATTATCCATTGGTTCAACCGTTCCTTACATAAGGCCATGATTTATCACCAAATGCAGCTGCTCACCTATGAGCTCATGAACGTCTCTCTCGGACGACCAGGAGCCGGTATCCTCCGGTACCTCCTGCCGCAGCTGCCACCTCCGCCTTTTCTCACCGAACGCTTCAGTCGGCTGCCTCGATGTCCAAGCCGAATCACGTCGGGGTCACCATTTGTGGGGTCCTATGCGGAGCTGATAAAGCACACGACCAATGTGGTTGCAAGCTGAATCGAATCCTGTTTATTACAAGCTTTCTTTTATAGTTTTTCTCAACATTACATAACACAATTAGGCTATAATCACACATCTATGGATTGGACAAGAAGGAGAATCATGTGTTTATCACATGTATAGCCCCACACCGATTGGTTCAACCGTTCCTTACATAAGGCCATGATTTATCACCTTGTTTACCTCATCTTATATAATTCCTAGACCACCAGGGGGGCCTTACATAAGGCCATGATTTATTACCTTGCAAGTGTCCCATCGTGACCCTTACCTCCTCATGGAACTTTCCATTAGGTTGGTGTAGGGATGATACATCCCCACAGCTGGCCAAGGACTGAGCTCTGTAGGCAGCAGCGCAGAAGTAAGGGTGGCAATACCATACCATACCATGCCATCCTTACTTCCGCGCTGCTGCTGGCAGTGGCTCTGCCTTCAGAGCTGGGCTCCCGGTCAGCAACCGCCGCTCTCTAGCTGCCCAGCTCTGACGACAGTGCTGGCACCAGCAGCAATACAGAAGTAAGGGTAGCAGTACAGCAACCTCCCCTACAATAATCTTGCGACCCCCCTCCTAACTTCTTTTTGGGTCAGGACCCCTACAATTACAACACCGTGACATTGCAGATTTAAATAGCTGAAATCATAAAATTTACAATTTTAAAAATCTATGACCATGAAATTGACGAAAAATGGACTGTGAATTTGGTAAGGCCCTACCTAAGAGTAATAGGGAAGTGGTTGCAATGTTGGAGGGGGTGATGTGGATGCTTACACATTTACATTTTATATTTGATTTTAGATAGAGGGTAGTAGAGTCAGCTTGTAAACATTTAAGTCCTCTGAACCCTGATTATCCAAAGTTTGCTTCTAGCCTCAGTTTCCAAAATTAGTAGGAACTTTCACTTTCATTCATCCAAAATTCAGATTTTTATGTAACTTTCAATATCCCTTGAGATATTTGAAAGATTGGATTGTACTTTTACATCCATTCAAATACTAGGGTGTTCAATAGAGAGGGGCCCCAGGCAGCTTGCAACATAGAGTGGGTTTCCAGCGCATAAGCTCTTCTGGGATGTTGTGATGATGTGAAATGAGTGCAGGGCGGGCATCATCTTGATTTTACAATATGAAATCTGCTAATTCTGGCCTAAGAAAAGTTTGGGTTTGTTTAGAGAATAAAACAGGGCCAGGGTTTTTCCTTCCTGAGCCTTTCCCGCTATCCATTATACTTGGACATCTTTTGGTCAGACCAATTTCTTTGGTATTCATGCCACCTGAAAACACATGAGGAGTTTGCCAGGGTGGATTTGATTTAAATCAAATTGGTTTAAATCATGATTTAAATCATTAGTCAGGAAGACTCGATTTAATCATGGATTTCTACATAAAAGTGCATTCTTGTTGGTTGTTATAACCTTCATACATATTCTTCACAACTCAGAGATAGATGTAGGTTTCATTTTTAGAAGATACACACTATACATTTTTAAAGTAATTTATTCTGAAAACTTTTCAGATTAGTTTTAAACTATATCAGAAAATGAATTATTGTTTGGTTATTTCATTTACCAAAGGTAATTGAAGCAGGTATTCATGAAGACACTGGGAGGTGAACTATCTCCAATTCAACGGGTTAATCATTAATATTTGGAGGATTTTCTTGCCATGTTGTATTAGGAGGAGAACATCACCAGACAGACATTTAAATTGTTTTATTTAGCTAAAACAACAATGTTATGTATTCTGGATTTTTTTCTTCAACAGCAAACATATACTATTTTAACAAATATTTTAACAAAACAAGCATATGAATTTTTTAATTTTGCTTTTACTGCTACTTCTTGTAAGTATTCTGCTGTGTGTGCATTTCCTGATGTATCAATTGTTTCTGTAAGGAAGACATTCCCTTCTTTTTGTTGTCACACAAGTACATACAACAGGATCGTTGTGGACATTGCTTCACCCATCAAGACTCAAGTTAACAATTTCACTCTCTAGACCTTTTGCACACTGCTCAGTTTCTCTTTCATACACTTTATCCAGCAATTTGCCTGCAACATCTGCTCTGTTGGGTGGACAGTATCCTGGTCTTAATGACTGAAGCATGTTAATGAAGTGTGGGTTCTCAATCATACGGAAAGGAGAGTTTGTTGCAGAAACAAACTGAGCAATTTTTTCATCAATTACCTCTTTTTGTAATCTGCTGGTTCTTATCACAAATTTATCTATGATTGTTTCTGGATGGTGGAGATTTTTTTTCTTTTTGCTATAGGTGATATACTGTGGCTATGTGACATACATGATGTGACTGAAACACTATCATTGGCAGGTAACTCTGAAACTATAGAAAATGATGGTGATCTTGAAGCTGGATAGTCTTCAGAATCCTGTATGTTGAGGATGGATTCTCCTAAACAAAATAAGTCAGTGCAGTTATTTAATTATTATTACCATATTGCTCATTTAGTATTACTCATTGCATTCACTGACACTCAGTACTACTTTAAAGGTGAAATTGTAAAAGGAAGATCTGCCTATTTCAGCTATTTATTTTTTATCCCAACTGCATCTAAAATGATATAGATTCATAGATTCTAGGACTGGAAGGGACCTCGAGAGGTCATCGAATCCAGTCCCCTGCCCGCATGGCAGGACCAAATACTGTCTAGACCATCCCTGATAGACATTTATCTAACCTACTCTTAAATATCTCCAGAGATGGAGATTCCACAACCTCCCTAGGCAATTTATTCCAGTGTTTAACCACCCTGACAGTTAGAAACTTTTTCCTAATGTCCAATCTAGACCTCCCTTGCTGCAGTTTAAGCCCATTGCTTCTTGTTCTATCCTTAGAGGCTAAGGTGAACAAGTTTTCTCCCTCCACCTTATGACACCCTTTTAGATACCTGAAAACTGCTATCATGTCCCCTCTCAGTCTTCTCTTTTCCAAACTAAACAAACCCAATTCCTTCAGCCTTCCTTCATAGGTCATGTTCTCAAGACCTTTAATCATTCTTGTTGCTCTTCTCTGGACCCTTTCCAATTTCTCCACATCTTTCTTGAAATGCGGTGCCCAGAACTGGACACAATACTCCAGCTGAGGCCTAACCAGAGCAGTACCATAGAGTAACAACTATATTTTTTGCTCAATCATGAGACTTCAAGAATAGTCCAGAAGGAAGACAGTCCTTAAGAAAGAAATATGAAATAAAAAAAGTATACCAACCTGAAGATCCTGCATGTTCAGACATGTTCCTTTCATCATCTTCAACGCAGCTTCCTCCTGAGGAGGAACACTTCTCATGATGTTGCTTCATTCGGGCAACCAGGCCTCGCATTTCTTTGTTGCACTGTTTGCATTTTGTATGCATGCCTGTCTTACCCACAGGTAGAGGAACTCATTAAAATAGTCCCAAAGTGGGTCTCTTTTATGGCCTGCTGCCATTATAGGTTTTCCCTTCTAGTGAGAGAATGGTATAGTAGATCTCAAATAATGAAGGCTACACTCAGAAAGACCTCAAGACTTCTGGAATACGCTGCTCAAACAGTTGCACTTTTGTTTCTACTGCCTATCTCTCCCTTCTCACATTTATGTCCAGACTTCTTCTCCTTGTCCAGATCTATTCTGCCCCCAACAATCTTCTATTCATTGAACTTTTTGAAACTTTGCACTTTTAGAGAGAGGTAAGGGATTGACTCTGTGTACACAAATTTGCAGAGGGACAATAGGGTTGAGGTCTGTTATTTCTTGCCTTCAGATATTTATTTAAAAAACATTTTTGCTGTTAACAAACATGTTATCTCTGGAGATACAAATCCACACTTTGAGAACTGCAAAACGAACTATCTTTCATGGTGTCTTGTAGACTGAGCACTGAGTCCCATTGGGTAGATAGAAAGTTTAACTTAAATAATCTATACAGAAGCCCCTGGAGCCCCATAAAGATTGGGTCCCTAATCCATGAACTATTGGAACTCATTTACAAAACTTTTCTTAAACACTCCATGAATATATTGTCTCATACTATAGAATTAGAATTTATAATCCCTATTCCATGATGAGAGATCTTTGAGCTATAATATATCTTTGGATAGGTTTTTCCTCAAAAAGCATTTTATCAAAAAAATCTGATTTAAATAATAATAAATCCAATTTTTTTTAAAGTCATTGACTTTTATCCATCCTGGAGTTTGCCATTCCTATCTCCATCCTGCTTGTAAGTACCTCCTCTGTTTCTTCTCCATTGCCACTCTTTGGTAATTCTAATGCAGGGCCAGGACCCTCTTTCTAAACACTTTGAAAGTACCATCTACTCAACATAATCAACACTTGGTGTCCTCCTGCTAGCTCAGAGTTCCCAAATAGTTTGAGGATAATATTCCCTGCTGGATATTTATTTGTCAGCTCCTATCTAACTTTCTTAGATTTTTATGATTTAAAAAGAATGTTGTAATAGCCAATTTTTACTATGAGGGAGGGTGACAGAAGAGAATTTTAGACTAGACTGTTTGAGAATCAGGAGGATTGTCATGACTAATAGTGCATTATTAGAACAAATACATATAATAATACCAGTAGGTCATATTGCATTTGTTGGTTTTTGCCTGTTATTTGCTCTGTTGTTTTTAGTATTCAGTTAGAAAGAAAATGATTGTGAAATGATTGTGAAACTGCTGATTGCAAATCAGTTTAACTAAGAATTTCCCCTGGATGCTTAACTTTTTTGAATAAGAGTTCAACAAACAAATTTGTAGGAGTTCTATTTCCTGTCACTTGAATTGAACAAAGCTAGAATTCAGCTTTGAATAATTCTCTTTGCAGCAGCACTGCCTCTCAACAGTGTAGCAGCATATTTACCGTAAAAAATATGATCATAGAAAGCCTATTACACATTTCTAGCTATATCTGAGGAAGTTGCTTGCTTAGAATTTACTTAAATGGACTTGATTAAACTAAGTAGGCTTTAAAAACTGACTTGCCATAAAAGTTGTTTTTTCTTGTAGGTAGGGGGAGTCAGTTCTAGGGATTAGAGCACAGAACCTATATTCTGTCTTTCCTACTTGCCACTTGGTTGATGTCTGTCTGTGTACTTATGAAATCCCCATCACCATAACATCTGGGTGCCTTTGGTAAGTCATTTAAACTCTCAAGGTGAAATCCTATCCCGATTGAAGCCAATTTGGCGTTTTGATACTGACTTCAATGGGGCCAGGATTTCATCTCTTGTTTGCAAAATGGATATGCCTACTGTCCCTATATCAAGAGGAAAGATAAAGGAAAAAGAATCATGAGATAAGAAACCAGACAATGGCATGTGAGATAAGAATTCAGTTCATGAGGAGAATAGTGGCAACTATCAAGGAACATGCAGCATATATTAGTGATCTGTAGGGATATAGAAGACTTAAATAATATTAAAAGAGAACTAGTTCAGGTAGTAGGTAGCATAATTTTCTCTCTAATGTTGCATTTTCTTGCTTAATCTAATTTAGCGGTGGGGGATGAGGGTCCTTCTGAGGATGTTTATTTCTTTTAAAAAAGGGTTGGTCTTGTAAAGGCTGATTTCCTGAACTAATTTAATATGTGATAATCTTCAGGCAAACTTCAGACCTAAGTGGAGATGTTACATCATATGAACCTTATGTGTTAGCAATGTGAGTGAAGGTTGATAACTTCAGCATCTGCAGAGGTCATAGTTTTGGCAGAGCAGAGTCTTGTAGGAGTCCAAAATTACCTATTGAGAATTTTGTTTTGTAGAGGGAGGTGATGAAAATGTCATCTGAACATTCTGCCAAATATTGTTCCAGAGCTCTTTAGATAAAATGAGCTTAAGCTGTGAATCCCATTTCTCTCTGGAGAGGTTAGAGTATCATAGAGGGACTTAAACAATCAATAGCAAAGACCTGTACAATGTTGTCTGGAGCTAAGAATAGCAAACAATCCTTCTACCTCATGGGATTTTGAGAGACATCATTAAGGGTTGCGTAAAAAGTTATTTGAGATCCTCAGCAGCAAGGCACTATGTAAGTGTTATCATAGCTATTCAGTTCAAAATTCCAAGTTTTTTCTGTTTCAAACAAAAGCTGGAAGATTGAAATCAGAGGAAATTTTGTGTCAGGACTGAGGGCCAAATATGATCCTCAGTTGGTGACACTCTTAGGTAAAGAGACACTCTTAAGTAGAAAGACAATATTTTTAAAAAACAAATGGACTCCCCCATATATAAACGCCATCACCGACTATTAAACCTGAAATAATTTTTTTAATCTTACGTACATTTCACTATTTATAGATTTCTCTGAGCTTGGACAATGAAAATAGACTACTCACTTTTTCTTTTGTTTATAATAAGCTTCTAATCAATACTACTTCCAAGGGAAGACTTTGGCCTTTTGTTTACATGTATAGAGAGGGTACTATACAGGTCTAACAGCTGTCAGACGCTATATGCTGTAGATAAGCTGCAGTGGTTAACAAGGAGACTATTCCAAGTGCTTTATGCTGTCAGCGGAGCCTAGAGATTGTGGTAGAGTGATTCCATGTAAGTCATTACTGCCCATTTGTTATACAAGTATTTTGTATCTTGTCCAGCACTGTCTTTAAGTTTCACAATATTGGTGTGGGCAGACGGTGAAGTGTTGTGTCAACCTGTCTAGAGTTTAAAGTGGCCTTCATGGCCTTTTATTGTTACATTCCTGTGAAGTTAGTAAACTCTACAAATCCTTCTTCTCTCAGGTGGAAAAAATAAAAAATTAATTCCCTCAGAGTAGAAGATTACCTGATTCTTGGCAGAAGCCAACCCCAATAATCGACAAGCTAAGCAAAGAAAACATTCATGCTCCATTTCTATGTGGTTTGATTGTTTCCAGTAGCTTCCTTCTATCTTTATTCTCTGGAGGATTTTTGCCACGATGTCTGATGTCAGCACGGCAGAGCAAGTTCTCTCTCATCCTAGGAAAGAGTTTTAATCCTCCAAACTGCCAAGTCCTATCCAGAATACATACATTCCGTCACAATTTGAATTGCACAGAATTTAACCAAAGAATGCTGTGATACAATTAGCCCATTATTTTTCTTTATTTGTTATTCATATACTTGTTTGTTTGAAACATATTCCACTTTTCTCCTTTGCTAAGCTGCTGCATATTTTTCAGTTCTGATATTGTGGGAAGGCCTATCTGAAAATATGAGACTTAACATCATGTTCTGAACTCATCAAGTCTTTGGCTCATTCTGATGTCTTGAAGTGGTGAGTTCTGTCACAGGTTTAGGACCTTCTGCACTCTTTCTCAGGTTCCTGAAAGTTTCAAATGGACCATGGCAGCTTCCATATTCCTGGTATGTGCAGCTGTATTGGTGTGACAATCATGGTATGACAGTCTCTACAATCACAAGAGGATCTTGTAGATTAGGACCAAACGTCTGAATTATATAGCCTTGCTTCCTGAGTATCCCCAAGTGCTGATAGAGTGATTCTTGTATCTGTGTTTCATGATTTTATTGCACCTCTCACAGTATTCTGAGTTTATTCCTCCTGGAGTCATTATTTTGGGAGAACATCAGTTTTCATTAAAATTCAAAACATTTTTTCCATATTTCATGGACAAGAAAAGATAGAAGAAACATTTAAATGTATATTAAATTCATATATAATGTTTGTAATATTCTGGAATACACTCAGTGCTCCTAAATATGGTGAGAGAGAAGCACATCTCTTCAACTGCAATGCTTGATGCATTTATTATGCGTATTATCACATTATTCAAAGCCAGCAGAAAGATACACACTTGCGTGTTTGGGTAATCCTAAAGAATGGAAATAGAAGTTGTGACTAGAATTCGTCAGAAAACTTTGGTGGAGCCATTTTCCACTGGAAAATGCAGTTCCATCAAAATCAAAACACTTTGCTAAATCATGTCAACTTTATTGAAATTTTGTTTAGGAGGAAAAACAGAGGGAAAGGTCTGACAATATTGAAACATTTTTCATTTTGAAATGCTTTTTCATTTTAAATTGTTTTTATTTTGTATTGTATTATATGATTAGAGTATTTTTAAGTCAGCACCAAAACAAAACAGTTTGGTAGAAACAAAATATTTTGATTGAGCTGAAACAAAATTTTAAGATGAATTTTCCTTACTGAGAATTTCAAAATTTTCAGAATTTCTTTCAGTTCAGAATGAAGTCAAATTGTGATATCTCAAAACCTTTTGTAAAGTGGAATTTCTGTCCTTCACACTGCTCTATTTGTGATTGGTCTGACTTACTGCTTGTACAGAGCAATGGTAAAACTATTATTGCTATAAAACTTCATTTCTTGTGGAGATTTTTATGTGGAGACTAGAATTCTCTTCTCACATAATGTGAGGGGGAAGGACAGAATATACTGTATGATAAAAAGTATGTGTGTGTGTAAGTATATACAGCTATATCCTTCCAACAAAGTATTAATAAAAAAGAAACAAAAACAAAAACCTTATCCAAAACAATACCACAGATATAGGCAGGCATATCTAGAAGAGGACAGAGTTCCTGAGTTATGGGACATTGATGGAGAAATCCTATCCCTTGCAATTCGATAGCTTTGCCTCATAAAATAAATGAAGATACATAATCATATAGTTGTGAAGTAACTACAAGCTGGGTGGACTCTGCTATGTGTGGACTGCTGCACTCATGTAAGCATAGGATCTGTTCATGCCAAACAACTTGTGGGACTGGGGCCTTAGGTATCTTAACATTGATCATCTAAATGTTACTATTGGTTTTTGAATATAGTATTGCACAAGTATCCTGAAATATTATGAACGGCATATTTTTATAAATTGAAAAATTAGAAAATCGTTATTTTAGGACAGAGAGCTCCAGTCTAACCAGCTACTTTTGTCATTATGGAGAATACAGTAGATAGGTAGATGGTATCAAATCCAGTAACTACACTGGATATCAGACAGTGCAGACACAGGAGCATCATCAAATAATTATTGTAAGAAGAAACACAACATTGTAGCATAATGGTTTGATCTATTCAGCAATTATTTATAAAGTTAAAGGTGGAATGGCACTGCAGAATGTAAATCTCATTACATATTCAAGAAGGGTATAAATTGTTCTATGAAATCCTACACATATGTAAAACCAAAAATGTTTTGTATGTGTTGGAAGAGTGACTTTTTCATTTTATGTTTGGAGGTTGGTTGTAATGGGAATTTTGCTTTGCCATTTGCCCCATATCTTATCTCAGATTACTAATGGGCCATGTTGCCTTTTTGTGTATTTTATTATATTGCCTTTTTAGCTGTGTATTTTATTATACGTTACCCAGAGGTGTTTCAGCATAGATCTATTTATAAATATGTATTTATTGTTTTTACTTCACTTTTTTCAAATAATAGCATAAAAAAGGAGTTTTCTGTTAGTTGTGAAGTTTGATTATATACAGTATATTAGCACAGGGCATATATGAACCTACTTATTTCTGTGAGTGGTATAGTTATTAAACCACTTCAGTCGTCTTGGCGATGGAGTTTTAAGTTATTAATTCAGAAGGTCTTTTCCATTTATCTCCAAATGACCTCTTTGTCCCCAGTTTTACTCTTTTCCTTGAATTAAAAATGTTCAGTGAGAAAATTTCTTTGAAAATCTGACCTGTAGAAATGTGATGAATTGGGCAGGGAGTGGATTTTACCCAGTGAGAATACCAAATCATGTAGCATTGTAGTTTCACTTACTAAATATTGTCCAGGCTCCATTGTTGAACCCTGTGCTGCCAGTGTCACTTCATCAGGATGTTTTCTGTCCTGTGACTAGCAGCTTCAAATGTACTCATCCATCTTCTTGTCCCATTACATTTTGTGTGACTGATGTTCTGCACCCATTAAAATTGATGGGAAAGAACAAAGAGAAGAAGAATGTGCCCTTCAATTGATTATGCCTTTGAAAGAGGCAAATGAGACTCTACTGTAGATTGAGCACTTATTTCTATTTATTAACTGCATTAATTAACATGTTTTATTATACCTATTACTAGTAGACGCCTATCTCTTGCTTTGTTAATAACATCACCAAGTATAGCAAATATATATGTCAATACCCTTTTCCTGAAATTTCATGAGATCGAGTGGCCATACTGATTATTTTAGGTGTATCAGCTGCCACGATACTGTTGACAGTGAGATGATGTTGACATGCCTGAATACCTTTACAAGGAAAGATAGAGGTATGTTTGAGCGTCTCAGCTCTTTTCTCAGAAAGGACGCAGAGAGTAGTGTTCAGCTATTGCTCATTTGCCCCAAGGGAATGGTCATGTTGTGAATCACAAAGTTCTATTCATTGACACCAGCTGTTCAGTCTATTGTAAAATCTTTAGGGCAGTTCATGAGAGAGTTTGGGATTGAGAACCTTCATAATGCTGATGACATGTAATCATACATCTCTAGTTATTGGACCTGGATGGTTTCCCAATGTCTAGGTCCAGTGATTAGGGCTTGGATGAGAGCCAACTGTCTGAAACACAATCTAGGTAATAGAGAGGTGATATTGGCAGGCTATAGAAGACAGCCAGAGGAAATGCAAAAGTGATATCCCCTTGGTTGAGAAGGTTCACCTGCTTTTTTTATACTCAGTGTAGCAACTTTGAGGTCATATTGCTGAATCCCAAATAGAGGCAGGGAACAATGCTACTTTTTCATCTGCTCTTGACAAAGGAAGCTGTGAACTTCTTCAAACACAGGCTTGACCACAATCACCAGTGCCCTTGTCACCTCTCCTTCCCCCCCTCCTTCCCCACACACACTGAATGACTGCATGGGATTCCTTAAAACCATCTGAGGCTAGGTCTACACTAGGGGGGGATCGATTTAAGATATGCAAATTCGCGTAGCTGAATTCGACGTATCCGAGCCGACTTACCCCGCTGTGAGGACGGTGGCAAATTGACCGCCGCAGCTTCCCCGTCGATGGCGCTTACTCCTACCTGCGCTGGTGGAGTAAGCGCGTCGATTCGGGGATCGATTGTCACGTTCCGACGAGACGCGATAATTCACTCCCCGAGAGATCGATTTCTACCCACCGATCCAGGCGGGTAGTGAAGACAAACCCTTAGAAACTTTAGCTAGTGCAGAATGCACCCTTTCATTTTTTAGTGGTGCTTTATTCAGGGAGTATATTAGTCACATGCATCAAGGTTTATTTCCATGAGTAAGTCAATATGTTTTTGATTGGTAATGGTCTGTATGGTATGAGTCCTGAGTATCTTAGAATTTGCCTTGCTCTTCATGCTTTATAATACTTTAGACAGTTCAGATTTAATAGGATCCCCTATAGGATGTTGCCAAAATATGTTTGTCTGTGGCTTGGACGTTGTCAGTGGAGGGTTCTCAATTTTGAAAGCTTATTTGCCTTATATTATCTAACATGGTCTGCATTTGTTGACCTTTAGAGACCACAGCAAGGCCTATCTCTTTGCCAAGTCTTCTTCTGAAGTTGTGGATTGAGTTGTAAGTGTCTCAGTTTTGTGATTTGGGCAATGCTTTGATGCTGACATTGCGTCAACTTGAATTCTTCTTCTTTCTTCTTCATTTTCCTTTATGCTGCTTTTCCTGGTGAGGGTTGCAGTGGCCACATGGAGAGTAGGGAGGATCAGACCTCCTTTTCCTCTGCAACAGGTTCCAGCTCCTCCTGGGGAATTCCCCATCATTCCCAGGCCAGCCAGGAGATATAATCCCTCCAGCATGTCTTGGGTTGGCCTCGGGGCCTACGCCCAGTGGAACGTGTCCGGTATAGTTCCAATGGAAGCCTCCCAGGGGGCATCCTTATCAGGTGCCCAAACCATCTCAACTTGCTCCTCTAGATCCTGAGGAGTAGCGGTTCTATTCCAAGGCCCTCCCATATAGCCTGGCTCCTCACTCTATCTCGAAGACTAAGGCTGGCCACCCTGTGGAGAAATCTAATTTCCGCCACCTGTACTTGTGATCTCGTCCTTTCGGTCATTACCCAAAGTTCATGACTATAGGTGAGGATGGGGACGTAGAGTGACCTGTAAACAGAGAGCTTCATCTGAGAACTCAGGTCCCGCTTCTCCACCGTGGATCAATACAGTGCCCGCATCATTGCCACTGCCACACCAATCTGTCGATTGATCTCATGCTCACGCTTGCCATCACTCATGAACAAGATCCCTAGATACTTGATAATTGTAGTATGAGATCTTCTATTTACTCTAGTGTTGTTCACTTGACTTTCATGGGAGACCTAGTTAGAATGCTAACTGCTTGCTTGACTCATGTTCTTACTGGTTTTTAGAATTTGATATACTAGCTCTCTTTATTTTTAAAGAGTTCCTGGTAAATAAACTGAGCATTGCCCCAACATGCTACGAAGTCATAATGATTTTGGGAGGACCAACTTCGCTAGTCTTTTGTTGCATCTACTCCTTGTTATCTTACTGTTCAATACATTGAAGAATGGGAAGGCATGATTGAACTGTTCATAAAACACTTGTTTGGTTATGTTACCATTTTTTAAGTTTAAAGAAAAACCCTACTTATTAGTAAATATCCTTTCAGCCTTGATGAGTTGCTCATGAAGCTGTCATAATTGGCCTAAAAGAAATAGACCTGAAGGATCTTATTCTTAAGGGCAAGGGCTAAATTTGGAAAATAGATGATAGTGGACTAAAGTAACAGTGGTACCTGGAATTTAAAGGGAAGGCAAGCCAGAGGGGTGACTTAATGGTATATGCTTATATGTTGAAATACCTAGGCAAGAGTTGAAGTAGGAGCAGCACCTTATCCTCTTTCTCTCTCAGGCTTGTGGAAGCTCATCTCTCAGGCTGGTGGAGTGAGGACTTCCCTTTCACATTCTCCAGCCTGATAAACAATACGAGAGGCTGGTGTCTAAGCTGTGAAATTCCTGGAGCAGTTACACTTTTCCAATGGCACCTGATGTGGGAAGAAAAGGTGTCCCAGCCAGGAATCCCGCAATTGCCTCTTGTGTTTTAAAGTAATATCTCTTTGGGTTGAAATCCCCCCTTCCCCCCCGCCACTCCCTTACTGGGCTGTCTCCTGGCCTGTACCCCCACTTCAGGGGGAAAGGGAATTAGGGAGAAAATCCCTACAACCTTGTCTCCTCTCTTTTCTAAGAGGGGAGGGGAATAAGGAGAACATTTCCTCTCATCTTAGGGAGAAAGAGAGAGAAATATAGATTTTTTTTATATCATCTCTTTTGAAATGCTTTAAAATGTTGGAAATGTCATGAGATTTCATAATTAATGTGGTGAGAATCCCATGGAAGTGTCATTTTTATTTGTTTTTACAACAAATTGCATCAGTTTTCATTCTGGTCAGATTCATCATTCTGTTAGAAATTAGGTTGAGGAACCCTGGGATTGTGCCCTTCCCCAGCTCTGCACATGACAAATGCAATAATGTGCTGTTGGCGTGGCCTACTGCATGGAGCCATGGCCCCCTTTCAGCTATGTTCCTGTACTAACCTCCATTCTATTTTTTTTTTTTTTGCTGCATTCTGTCATCACTGTATCACATTCACACCTGTGATGTTAGCTGCCAAAATTGATGCATTCCCCAGCCCCTTTCTAAAATCTGTGTTAACCTCTGAATATATGTAGCCGGAAACCACTGGATTCAGATCCCAGCAGGACTCAGCTCTACATTGACTTCCATGCAGTGTGTGTGTGTTAGCCTTTCAGATTGGAATGTAAACGCTTAGGTTCTGAGTTGATATTAAATTTCTCTGGGCTTATTTGTATACGTCAGATTTTGTCATGTTGTCCTTGGCCAAAGTTTCCTTCTTGTTACACTTTCCTCCTCCAAATTGTGCAGTTTTCTTTACACTGGTTGGTTGTTTCCCTTTCCCACGGATGCTTTTCAGGGTTCTGGATGTATATGGCCTTTCATTCATGTTGGCATCCGTTAAGATCTATAAATGTAAACAATTATTTATTATTTGAAAGTGTGTTACATCATATAGATAGCTCTCAGGTAGAAATGGATTTAGTTATGGTAAAGGAAAATTCTTACAGATATTCAGTCTCTGTATTTGTATACTTACATAACGCCCAGTGAAATTAATGGGGGGTGGGGAGGTTTGCAAGGAAAGGTGACTCTAGAATCAGGCTCTAGTTGGGTGGTACAGATTTGATTTTTCAAGTGCTTTGACACTGTGCTCACTAAATTGAAGAAAGAGAACAAGCGAACAAAAAAAAAAACCAACCAACCAACCAACCTCCTCACTTTATTCTTATGTATTCCACTAATTTTGGTGGTATTCCACTATCTTTTTCTACCCTTCACTGGTTCCACCATGCTTCTTGGTGTTCACCAAAAGTCAATGCCAGTTTAGAGCATCAAGTGATGCACAAAGGACAAATGTCAGGAATGTGGGGGTAGCACAAAGCTGTGTGGGAAGGCTGAAATGAAGCTTTTCATATGAAAACATTGGGCCAAATTCATCTTGGGTGTAACAATATTGATTTTCCTAGAACTTACTCAAGAAATGAATTTAGTTCATTTTGTTGTTGGACAACTAAGAGTATCTTGCAGCAAGACACTTTAGGAGATCAAATGCTAATGCATAAAACTTCTCCCAATCAAACCTCTCATTTTTATAGAGAAATGAATGAATGTTGGCTATAAAAATCAGGTGGGTAGATAGTTGTGAGAGCTGGAAAGCTCTCAACCCCCATCACAACTAGTCAGGATTGTATTGCATGCAATTCCTGTCAGTTTGAATTGTTCTTCCAAGTTTCTCCTGAAAATTATTTAGTTAAAGCCCACTTCTACACTCCTGAAGTACAACTGCTTGAGTGAGCAGCAATGACATGTACACCAACTGCTATCTAGTAAAAATGCTCAATCACTTCTGCCTTTGAGGTAAGGGGGAATGAGGAATGCCCTGTGGATGAGCTGCTGTGGTGTGAGGACAAGTCATGATAAGTAAGCTCCTGTGCTCAGGAAATGTCACTTGACAGTACAGTGGGGAAAGGTTTGAGGTTTGATTGTTCAAGGAATGGTACTGACTGTCAATCCCAAGCCTGACCTGAGAGGGAATAGGCATCTGGTACTCAACCAGTTACTTCTAATGTGGGTCTCAGGAGATATTAGTTGGAAATCACACAAAGATGTGGGTTACCTTTCTGTCACAAAAGCTATTCCCAAAGTTTGTAGAAACTCAAAAAAGAGATACAGGCTTTTTGACTGCTGTGAAAGAACCTGAGAAATGCTTTAATTTTTACTATAGTAACAAAAGCTCAGGAGACAAGAAAAGGAAGCAAGAAGGTTTCCTTTCTCCTCCATGAAGTCTGTAGAATATTTATTCCTGTCTTCCTCTTCTAATTTGATATCTTAAATATCTAGTCAATCTTTTTATGCTTTGGTGAAACAACAGATGATATTTACATAGGTTTTTCTGTAGCCATTGCTACATTTTGCTTAGCGCCAACTAGAAGATGGTAAAAAATGAAAGGATTGAACCCCTTTGATTAAGGTATGATAATATTAGGAACCAGAGAAAAAAAGACATAGGGACAAATTCACCCACGGTGGAACACTGCTGAAGTACAACAGAGTTATAACAAAGAGGAATTTAGTGTACCTCCAAAACCTTTTTATATAAGTCTTGACTTTAGTGGGAGTTGGGCATGTAGTGTATAGAAACACAAACTCCTGTGAGAAACGCATTCCAATTAAATACATAGGTGATAATACAAACACCACACACTTACTCACCAAAACAAGGTTAAAAGTACAGACATTTATCAGTTCTCAGCAGTATGGAATAAAAGCTTACTCTGTATAGATACAGTAGATCTCTATCATGTGAGAGATAGTAATTCTGAGAGGGCCAGTTCCCATGATAGATCTTTTTTTTTTTCTAATGATGGTATAAATATAAATATAAATGATGGCATGCAATGTGTATAACCTGTTATTAAGCAAGTTAACAAACTGCTGCCCTAGGAACTTAACTATAATCAAATAAGAGACATTATAGCAATGTAGTGTAAAAGTAAAACACCAGTGGATTCTACCCCTTTAGGAGCTTCGTATGTTTCCAGTTATTATAATAATAATACTTTTGCACTTTAATGGTGTTTTTTCATCTGGGGATCTCGCAGTGATCTACAAACAATTTAGCCTCATAGTCATCCCTCTGAGGTAGGTAAGTGTCACTCTGTCCATTTTATAGATGGACAAAGAAGTTAGAGACTTGAACAAGACCAAACAGCAAATCACTGACAGGTAGAGGTGCAGTGCTCAGGAGCTTATATTCCTAGTGCCTTGTTCTAGCCACTACACCAGCAATAAGGATGTTATTTGTTCTTGTACTTCCTTGGAAGCAGAAGATTGCTTAGCTGAGATTGATAAAATCATTGCCTATTCATTCCTACAAGGTTTCTAATAAGTGTATATCAGTCTGTCAGAGTCATGCTGGTCCAGGTACTAAAACGGATCTGAACTGGAGTTTTACGTCAAATCTCTGTGTAGCATTCTCTGAAATGGTTCCAGTTCCATGTGCTTGGCCAGTAAGATAGGCAGAACTGCAAGGTCTAAATGCATGGGAGAGACAATAGCATAGGGAGGAGGGATTTGAGTTTATTAGGAATTGGGGAACTCTTTGGAGGCAGGAGTAGCCTGTACAGGAGGATGTACAAAACCAAATGGAACCAATCTGCTGGCACATAAAATTAAAAAGGTGATGTAGAGGATTTTTTAAACTAAAAGCTGGGGGAAAGCTGGCGGGTGCAGAAGAACACATGGTTTGGGCAGAGGCATCTCTTCAAGATGAATATATTCAAGGGGGAACTCTATATCCTAGTATGTAGGATGGGAAAGAAGTTGGGAAAGCAGAGGTAGGAGCTAGTGAGAAACAGTCAAACTGTAAGAGAGCCCCATTTAAACATAACACATAAAGGCAAACAGCTAAATATTGGCAAAATGTACAAGTGCCCATATACAAATGCTAGAAGTCTAAGTACTAAGATAGAAGAACTTGAGTGCCTGACATTAAAATGGGTATATTCATATAATAGGCATTGTGGAAACTTGATGGAATGAGGATAATCAATGGGACACAGTAATAACAGAGTATGAAATATGTAGGAATGACAGAGTAGGTCACACTGGTGGGGGGTGATACTATATGTTTAAAAAAGCATTGAGTCAAATAATGTGAAAATCTAAAATGAATCAAACTGTATATTAGATGCAATATAGGTAGAAATTTCATGCTTGAATAATAAGAGTATAGCGGCAAGACTATGCTACTGACCACCTGACAGGATGGTGACAATGATTTTGAAATGCTAAGGGAGGTTAGAGAGGCTACAAAACCAGAAAATTCAATAATAATGCGTGGTTTCAACTATCCTATTGACTGGGTACATATCACCTCGGGGCATGCTGCAGAGATAACATTTCTAGACACTATGAATGACTGCTTCTTGGTACAGCTAGTGCTGGAACCCACAAGCAGAGAGGCAGTTCTCTTGATTGCATCGTTAGTAGAGCAGAGGATCTGGTCCAAGAGGTAACTATTAGGGTTACCATATTTCCCCAATCAAAAAAGAGGACACGGGGGGGGGAGCCCCGCCCCCATCCACTCCCTCCCACTTCCCACCCCTGACTGCCCCCCTCAGAACCCCCAACCCCCCCCCCCGCTTCTTGTCCCCTGGCTGCCCCCTCCTGAGAACCCCCCACCCTAAAAGCCCCCCTAGGACTCTACCTGTCCCCTGACTGCCACCCATGCCGCCAGGATTGTAGAAATTTTGGTGGTGCCCAGAACCCCCCCCCCCCCGCCTAAGGCTCTGGGAGCGGGGTTGGGTGGGGGGAGGAGGTCTGGGGTGCAGGTCCTGGGCTGGGGATTGGGGTGCAGGGTGCAGGCTCTGGGATAGAGTTTGGGTGCTGGGTGCAGGCTCTGGGCAGGGGCAGAGGGTGGGTGTGCAGGAGGGGATGAGGGGTGCAGGCTCTGGATGGAGTTTGGGGGTGGGAGGCAGTGTAAAGGGAGGGGTTGCAGGTTTTGGGAGGGAGTTTGAGGGCACGAGGGGGTGTGTGGGAAGGGGGAGGGGGTTGGAGAGGGAGTTTGGGGATAGGAGGGGATGCAGGGGTAAGGACTGTGGGTCTGAGGATGAGGGGTTCATGATGCAGGAGGGGGCTCAGGGATGGAGCAGAGGATTAGGGTGTGGGGGATGAGGGTTGGGGCTGAGGATGAGGGATTCATGATGCAGGATGGAGCTCAGGGCTGGGGCAGAGGATTAGGGTGCAGGGGGCTGGGGATGAGGGGTTTGGGGTGTTGGAGAGGCTCAGGGCTGGGGTGGAAGGGCAGGGTAAGGGCAGCCTGCCTTGCCATTAGTGAATGGGGGGCACTAGGACCCTGGGGCAGCAGACAACAGTTGCTGCCGGGAGCAGGCAGCACAAGCAGGCATTGGAGAGGGGCGGGCTGCTTTCTTTCGGGCAGGGATGGGAGGGGGGAAACCCGCGGGGGAACGCCTGGAGAGGGAAGTGGCAGGTGGAGGCTGGGGCCCACTCCAGGCAGGGCTGGGGAAGAGACCCAGCTCCAAATATTCCCCATGTCTGGGGAAATACGGACGGATGGTAACCCTATAACTATAGCTGAACTGCTCAGTAATAGTGACCATAATGTAATTAAATTTAGCATCCCTGTAGGGGTGGAAAACACACACACAAAAAAACCCCCCACCATGGTAACATTTAACTTTAAAAGGGGGCACTACACAAAAATGAGGATACTAGTTGGACAGAAATTAAAGAGATGAGTCACAAGGTTAAAATTCCTGTAAGCAGCATGGAGACTATATCAAAACACCATAATAGAGGTTCTGACTAAATGTGTACCCCCAAATAATAAAGACAGTAAAAGGATAAAAAAAAATACCACCATGGCTGAACAGCAGATTAATGGAGGCCATTTGTGGCAAAAAGCCATCCTGTAAAATTTGGAAGTCAAATCCTAATCAGGAAAATAGGAAGTATTTCTGACCAGTAAACTCTGGCCAATAAAATGTAAAAGTAAGAATTTGAGAAGCAACTTCCTAAGAATGCAAAAATTAACAGTAAAATTATTTTTAAGAACATTAGAAGCAGGAAACAGGCCCCAAACAGGCAGTGGGGCCACTAGGTGACAAAGGTGTTAAAAGTAGCGGTTCTCAACCTTTCCAGCCTACTGTACCTCAGGAGTCTGATATGTCTTACCTACCTCAAATTTCACTCCACTTAAAACTGCTTGTTTACAAAATCAGATATAAAAATGCAACACTGTCGTAGCACACTGTTACTGAAAAATTGCTTACTTTCTCATTTTGCCATATAATTATAAAATAAAACATTTGGAATATAAATATTGTACTTACATTTCAGCATATAGCATATAGAGCAGTATAAAAGAAGTCCTTATCTGTATGAAATTTCAGTTTGTGCTGACTTTGCTAGTGTTTTTTATGTAGCCTGTTGTAAAATTAGGCAAATACCTAGATGAGTTGATGTACCTTCAGCAGTATGTGTACCCCTAATTGAGAACCACTGTGTTAAAAGAGCATTCAAGGAAGACAAGGGCATTGAGAAAAGCTAAATGAATTTTTTGCATCAGTCTTCACTGCACAGGTTGTGGGGCTGTTTTTTTTGGGTGACAAAGTACTGTCCCAAATTGATGTGTCCGTAGAAATAGTTTTAGAACAAATTGACACACTAAACAGTAATAAGTCACTAGAACCAGATGGTATACATCCAAGAGTTCTGAAGGAACTCAAATATGAAATTGCAGAACTACTAACTATAGTATATAATCTATCATTGAACTCAGCCTCTGTACCAGATGACTGGAAGGTAGCTAACACAACACTGATTTTTTTTTTAATAAGTCTCCAGAGGAGATCCTGGCAATTATGGGGTAGTGAACAAATTGGTAGAAACAATAGTTAAAAAACAGAATTATCAGACACCTAAATAAACCCAGCTTGGGGAAGAGTCAGCACAACTATTGTAAAGGGAAGTCATGCCTCACCAATCTATTAGAATTATTTGAGGGAGACAGCATGCATATGATAAGGGTGATCTAGTCAATATAGATCACCAATATACTGGGATTTTCAGAAAGACTTTAACAAGGTCCCTCACCAAAGGCTATAAGGAAACTAAGTAGCCATGGGATAAGAGGGAAGGTCCTCTCATGGATCAGTAACTGATTGAAAGATGGGAAACAAAGAGTAGGAATAAATGGCCTGTTTTCACAGTGGAGAGAGATGAACAGTGGGTTTCCGCAAGGAGCTATACTGGTACCTGTGCTGTTCAACATTTTCATGAATGATCTGGAAAAGGGGGTGAACAGTGAGGTGGCAAAATCTGCAGATGATGCAAAATTATTCAAGATAGTTAAGTCCAAAGCAGCCCGTGGGATGTTACAATGGGATCTCACAAAAGTGGGTGACTGAGCAACAAAATTCAGATGAAATTCAGCATCAATAAGTGAAAAGTAATGCACATTGTATAGGTATAGTTGGGATTATTTTATCCAATGATGGGTTCTAAATTAGCTATTACCACCCAAGAATGAAATATTGGAGTCACCATTGGTAATTCCCTGAAAACTTCCACTCAGTGCTCAGAGGTGGTCAAAAAGGCTAACAATATGTTAGGAACTTGGTAAGGAATAGAAAATAATATAGAAAATATCATAATGCCATTATATAAATCATGCACTTGTACCTTGAATACTGTATCTAGTCCTGGTCATTCCATCTCTAAAAGGATTTAGTGGAACTGGAAAAGGTACAGAGAAGAACAACAAAGATGATCAAGGATGTGGAATAACTTCTATTTGAGGAGATACTAAAAAGATTAGGACAGTTCTGCTTAGAAAAGAGATGACTAAAGGAGGAGGGTTATGATGGAGTTGTATAAAATCATGAATGGTATGGAAAAAGTGAATAGAGAAGTGTTATGTATCCTTCACACAATACAAAAAAAACAGGGGCCACCTGATAAAATTAGTAGATAGCAGGTTTAATACAAACAAGAGGAAGTGCTTTTTACACAGTGCACAACTAACCTGTGGATCTCATTGTTGTTGTGATGGCCAAAAGAAATAAATGGGTTTAAAAAAATGAGATAAGTTCATGGCAGATAGGTTCATCAATGGCTATTAGCCAAGATGGCTAAGGACACAACCCCATGCTCATGATGACCCTAAACCTATGACTACCAGAAACCGGGAGTGGAAGACAGGGTCAATCGCTCCATAGTTGCTTTGTTCTGTACACTTCCCCTGAAACTCTGATATAGGCATTTTGTGGATCACCCAGACCAATAAGGGGTTCTGTCACCACCTGCCCTGTAGTCCCGGGTGCCTTAATGCTATGCTGCTATGGCTCAGAGCTCTGAGACCAGTCACAAGCCTAAAAGCATAAAGGTCTCACTCTGGCTACCACCAGCCTAGTTACTTCTTGCAGGGTGACCCTTAACACCCTTCTGGTCCCAAGTCTCCGCACATCTGGCTGCCCTGTGTTCTTCCCCATTAGATACTCAGACTTTTCTCCTCTGGTTCATCACCCCCACTCCCCGAAGGAGTGAAACCTGCGCTCATGTTATCAGCTCACTTTGGAATCCACACGTCACACAGTTTACACAACAGAGACTTGCTGGGGGTAAAAATAAACAAAAAGTGTATTTAATAGAAAAATCATAGATTTAAAGATGAAATAGTAATGAAAAGAAAACACCTACAAGTTACGCAAAAAATAAATATAAAGATGCAACCTCAGGCTTTACACTTCCGTAGCTAAAAGGGAATTAGCTAAATTCCCATTTCTAATACAAGTTACCTACTGCCTCTGAACAGTTTCCCCATGTGCTTTCTGTAGTAGAGAGGATCCAGTTGTTTCACAGACAGCACCCTGCTTAAATGCTGGCCCTCCATATCTGAATTGCCTTCACTTGAAACCCCTTTCCTTTTAACAGGGTTTGTGGGGGTGTTTTTTTCTTTCCCTCAGAGTGTGGTGATTCATGGTCGGGGACATTCCCTCTTTTCTTAGGCTATGTCTGCATTTGTCATACCAGCTCCTGTGGTATCATCAATGTCAATAAATTCTAGAAAATGCTCTCTGACAGTCACCGTTGCAGGGACATTTTCACTAGATTCTGTTGTTGTTACAAAACGCACCATTTAAAGTCATTTGTTCCATATGGCTGATGTCAGGTGTGCAGTCCAGAATAACAGAGTAATATCTTGCTGACTTCAGATCTGCCACAATCTTCTGTTTGACTTTTGTTGCCAGTAACTGTATGATTTTATTTTGAATTGTTTTTCCAAGGTAGTGGTGTGTGTACATTTCTTGGGTGGTGACTCTTCTTAGATGCTCCTGGAGTACAGCATCAAACTCAGCCATCAGCACCACAATTTTAAGGAAGTTTCCATTGTTTGGCACATACAGCTGATCTGAAGTGCCACGCAGTGCTAGGTTTTGGCTAGCAAGCATTCTCACAATGGCAATGAGCCTTTTCAGAACGTTTTGCCAGTAAAGAGGCTCTGATGCAATCTCCTCTTGATGCGGATCATCTATGGTGGCCTTTAACCTTAGTCTCATCTCAAGCTTTTTCCACCTATGGAATGGTCTCTGGTGATTTGCTGCCTTCTCATGGCATGCCAGATTTCTAGCCAGATTTTTCCAGTCCTTTGTTCCTGTAGAACCCAATGTGGCTGAACATTAGACTGGAAGAGTTTGCAACAAAAACAGTATGCAGCATTCTGGATTTTTGAGTATATAAGCCATGGCCTCTCCACTTTGTCCACTTTGGGGATTTCACACCAGTAATGTGTTGGATGGAAACTTCTATTGTCATTGTCTTTGGGGAAAATTAAGTTTTTCACTTGCTATGGCCCATGCAGTACAAGGAAGTCCCTCAGGCTACCGCTCAAGTGGGTCCACAGTCCTGGATCATCTAGACTGAAGGAATGAAACTCAGCAGCAGCTGTTTCTTGCACCTCCACCACACTCTTCTCTGATCTACACTTTTCTTCAGGAATGTGCATGGTCATATCCATTTGAGATGGAGATATGGATGCTTGCAGTAGCTGCCAGGTCACCTGCACTCTGACTAACTGGAAGATCAGGCATCTCCTCACCACTTACATCCTCAGTGAGGCCGGAAGGCTCACCATGAACATTTGTGTCTATGTATCTCAGGAGAGTTCCTTCCTGCTTAGATAGAAAAGCTTTCTTTGCTTTCTTTCTTTTTCTGAATGCTGCCCCAGAGGGGCGTTTTCTTCTTTCATTTATGACTGCTGTTCTGTGCCAGCTATAGTGGCTCTCAACACTCAATTGAAATGGACAAATAAGCAGGGCCTGAGTGAGGGACGATATCAGCGTCTTAAGGGCCCAACTGACTCCTACTACTTCAGTTGACTGCCTGTTCTCCTTAAGTGGGTTCTGGGAAGCAGCAGGAAACAGGAAGCTCCCTGAGAAGCTGGTGTTAATCAGTCCAGGCTCTTGGGGGTGCTAGAGAGATACACAAGAGCAGGGGTTAAAGTAACTTAAAGGACTTACTGGTACGCTGCAGTCCTTAGGAGGCGGAGGAGCCTCAACTGGAAGAGGTGTGGCCTCTACCAGAAGAGGTGGGGCCTTTAAATACCTGGGCACTTTAAATCAGGAGTTAAAGGGGCTGGGGCTGTGGTAGCAGCAGCTGGGAGCCCCGGGCCCTTTAAATCACCCCCAGAGCTACCAGCTGCAGAGGCGGCTGGTAGCCCCCGGGTGATTTAAAGGGCTCAGGGTTCCAGCTGCTACTACCGCAGTGGAGCCCTGGGCACTTTAAATCACCATCAGAGGGGGCCCCGGCCTCTGGCAAAGCTTTAAAGGGCCTGGGGCTCTCCTGCAGTAGCGGCAGCCGGGAGCCCCGTGTCCTTTAAATCACCACCAGTGCTCCAGCGGCAAGTTAAAGGGCCTGGGACTGTAGCGGTGGCCGAGCTCCTGGCCCTTTAAATCACCACTGGAGCCCCACCGCCACTACCCCAGGGCTCCGGCAGGCTCCGGAGACGATTTTAAAGAGCCTAGGGCGGTAGCGGCTACCGGAGCCCCAGACCCTTTAAATCGCCGCCCAAGCCCTGCCGCTGCTTCCCCAGGCAGCAGGGCTCAGGCAGCAATTTAAAGGGCCCAAGGCTCCAGCCGCTACTGGGAGCCCCAGGCCCTTTAAATTGCTGCCAGGGGAAGCTGGTACACCGTACCAGGGCGTACTGGTTTCCTTTCACCTCTGCATAAGAGGCTCCTCCTCCTCTCTCTCCATGCAGCTCCTGCTGCTTTCTGTTATTCCCTCTCACCTTTTCTCCTGCCTGCCTGTTATGTCTTTTGTGCCCTCCTTCCTCCAGCACAGCACTCCACCATCTCTGTGCATCTAGAGCAGAGAGTATACATATGCACCAGCAGCAGAAACAATTTTCTACACTCTGGGTCCTAGTGGCATGCCTCTCTTCTCCCCCTCCCTCACCCCCAGTTCGCCTCATGGTAAGGCCAGCCCTGTATCCATTATACAAATTGACATTGTACCTGTGAAATTCTTACCCTACAGTTGCCCCATTGTCAGAAACAGATGTGGTGTTTTATTTGTTTAGCCATCATAGAGCATATTTTACTCTAAACAAATTTGTAAAATGGGGGGAAGGATAGCTCAGTGGTTTGAGCATTGGCCTGCTAAACCCAGGGTTTTGAGTTCAATCCTTGAGGGGGCCATTTAGGGATCTGGAGCAAAAATCTGCCTGGGGATTGGTCCTACTTTGAGCAGGGGATTGGACTAGATGACCTCCTGAGGTCCCTTCCAACCCTGATATTCTATGATTCTATGATAATAGCAGGTATGAATGAATTAGAAATAAAATCATGTATTAAGGATAATCCAGTGACCAAAAATATGTGATGGCCATTTCTCTAGGATCTACCAGAGCAAGTTTAAGGGAAATGTTATAAATCTCTCTGTGTGAAGTGTTTCAAATTACATTTCATTTTCACACCAAAGAGCTTCTGGAAAATACTACATGAAACAGATAAATGAAGCTGAATAGGATGATACTTAAAAATCATAAATATGTTTAAATGTAGAAGCAGCAAATGTGCAGCTTTGAGAAATGATCTCCATATTCCATATGCCTCTGTTGGCCAACAATGCAATGCAGATTACAGAATTATAAATTGGCATTCACAAATTGGAAACATGCCTCTGTTTGAGATTCTGACCCTTAATTACACCTGCTTGCAGAGTGCAAACTTCTGATTATCCATTACAAATCTTTTAGCTATTGACTATTTTCACATTGGTAGGCCAGATATCTAAACAGACGTGATGTCTTGCATAGCATTTAAGAATATATTGAAAGATATTGAACATGGTTAGATTCTCTTGATTTCTGTAAACTGTCATGAAAAAGAAAGCTCTTAGTTGTGACTGTTTATCGAATAATATAAATCATTTTACAGAGCAGTAAATATCAATTAAATATTACTTTGCATGCCACACTATATGGAATTGATTGATATTGGGGATCTGAAAAAGCAAAGTCCTTCATCATGTGTATTCAGGAATGTGGAAAGAATACTCATTAAATTAACATTAGCTTAAGAAAAATGAAACTTGTGGGCCAATTACAGTTTACTGGTTAGACTGAAAGAAAAAAAATGACCTTTGTTCCAGGATATGTGACTGGAGCAGGCTGTTCCATATGAAATTGAGAAGTTGCAAATGTCTTACACTTGAGCGATGGTGTGCATGTGATCTTAGTTCTGCTTCATTAGCCCCTAGTGAATGAGTGGTAAATTTTTCCTATTTATACATCTTCTGTCAGGGGAACATAAACATAGCCTGACTCGTGCATGTTTTCAGCGTAGTACTTTCATTTATATATTTTTGTAGCTTTGATGAATAGTTTATATCCCACTGGAATATTTTTTCTTCCTTTCAAATGTTCAGATAGATATTAGCAGTGGTTAATTATGCTCAGTACCTTTTGTAATAGAACTGTGTGTTGATTTGGTCTTCTCAGTAAAATATTGCTTTTTCTCTATGTATGGGAACTATCAGTTTGGATTTCTGCTGATTTAATCATTTTCTAATAGAATGTAATCTTCAGTACAGTGGAGGCTGTGGCCAGTTGAAATATTTTTTTTCTTTTTCCCCCAATATAATATCTGATGCTTCATCCATTTTTGCAAGTATGTCTTCATATTTTGCTGTACCATTATACCATTTATACCCCTGTTTACAGCTATGAAATGTGCAGCCAGATTACATTCCCTGTACCATTCATCAGTTCAGATCTGGATTTGAAGAACAGTTTGCTTTTCCCAAATATTTGACCATTGTTTATGTCCCGTGCATTGTTTCTCCCAGAATTCATTTAAAATATACTATTGGAGGCCAGGGTTATTTTGATATTGTAGGCAACTATATGTTGACTCTAGGTAAGATTTATATATATAAACCCTTTTGCTCAAGCCTCCCCTCCCCACCAGGTAATCTGGGTAAACTAAACACCACCCCTCGGCACTTCTAAGGCAATACCCAAGTACTGAGTCTGTATAACAGAAGAAAACCTTTGTTAAACAGGAAAGGGAACCCGGCATTAATTTGGAAAAAACACCACAATCACATTCGAAAGCATGTAACCATAAGTAAACACCCCACACACGCTTTGTTGGGCAGTGTCCTTTGCCTCAGTTTTCTATCCTGAGGTGTGAAAGTCCAGTGAATGAATGTCCCCTTCACACACCACCCCCCTTTCTCTCTGCTGCACTCCACTCACAATTAGTTAATTTTAGTCAGCAAAGATCCAGAATTTAGAGGTGCATTCACATGGATTCGCCTCCCACGCCTGTGTTTGGCTGCTGACAGGCCCTCAACATTAAGCTGAAGTGCTGGCTTGAAAGTTGAAGGATGGCGATACGTTGGGGTTAGAGTCAGACGGCATGTGACTAAGATTCGTTGCTGAATTTGGTCTGCTTGTTGGATCATTAGATTCCCTGGGCTGGGTACTGATAGGGAGCACAACATGAATGCTGATCCATTGCCCCCACAATGGATTTATGCCACCACAAGGCATGATGGTGGAATCTGCTTGGTGCAATGAGAGCTCAGCAACAGCAGTTGGTAATCACTGTCTCGTCACTGACCCAACCATCTGTCCACTAGATTTTGACCTGCCAAGGTGCCTGTGGTCATTTATGAACCGGTTTCGACCAGGACAGGGCAACTGTGGAGCCAATCTTTTTAAACATTGTGATGCAGTTGTGGTCATCTTCAGACTATGTTGCATATCCTTGACGAGTGCCCACCGACTTATTTCAATGGTGGGCTACCAGCTCTCCACCTGCCTGATGATGATGCCATCAAATGTCTGGGCCCATTGTGCATATGCTTAGAGCCCTCTTACCCCTGAAAAGCAGTGTGTGGGGGGTGGGAGGTGAGGGGGAGGGGAATCGTGCAATACTTCCATTGCTGTCACCTCCTCTGCAACTGGCTCATCTCTGCTACCACTTGCTGCTGCAGTCTGGTGTAGTTTGCTATGGCTGGCCACTCACTGCCACCTCTCACCTCTGCCACTGCTGCTGCTCGCCGCTCACTGCGATTTCTGCAGTGCTGCAGTCTGAGGTTCCCCACGCTTAGCCCAGCTCTTAATGATTTCACTGGATGGTGGGGAACCTCTCTGCCGCTGCCACGTAGTTGTCTTTCACTACAATACTGCCCCCACACCAAGCCTGAAGTTTAGGCCCTAAATCTGCTCCTCAGTGATTTCAGCTTTAATAAACACTGAATGGAAATGAGGACTCTCAAGTGAGTGCAGTCAGCTGTCTTTAAACACTGGAGGGGGTGGGAGGTCAACTGGCATCTAGAACTCTTTAGACAGTGGTCCACATCATCAGGTAGGGATACCTGTCCCCACCCCCTCTCATTTTCACTGGGATTTGACATTCCTTCCCCCCTGCTTAGTAAGTGAGATTCGTTTTAGGATGACCTCCTCAATCAGGGCATGCTGAGTACAGTTCTGTTGCCCTTTACTCATACAGAGAACAGGAGGAGCAAACAGGGGGTTTCCAAGGGAATTCTCCAGGTGAAAGAGGAGCAACTATGTGACCCTTTGGAGGAGCCTGTTCTCTGTTAGTTTGTTTATTGTGTGCTTATTGCCTGACTATAGAATATAGTGTGGTCTGTTTCAGGGGACTATGCGCTGAGCCTAGTGGCCTGCTAGGCAAGACTGAGAGCTTCTTAATGAGACTTTGATCTCTAATCCCTTTAAGATCCATTAACCAGCGGTGTGGCTACTCAGGGAGAATAGGAGGTTTTTAAAGTCAGCTTCTAAGCGCAGGGGTGGCTCTATGTATTTTGCCGCCCCAAGCATGGCAGTCAGGAGGCTTTCGGTGGCATGCCTGCGGGAGGTCTGCCGGTCCCGCGGCTTCGGCATATCCGCTGCTGAATTGCTGCCGAAACCGCGGGACTGGCAGACCTCCCGCAGGCATGCCACCGAAGGCTCCCTGACTGTCGCCCCCACAGCAACCAGCAGGGCACCCCCCGCGGCTTGCCGCCCCAGGCACACGCTTGGTGTGCTGGTCCCTGGAGCCGCCCCTGCCTAAGCGATCAGAGGAGCTAGCGAACAGGAGCAGCAAATGGGTGAGTTTTGAAAGGGAGTTTGGAGAGGGAGCATGAAAGCCAGGTACACCCAACATTTTCTAAATTTAAGCCACTAAATACCTCCCTGCAAAAAAGAAACACCACCCACAAAAACAAACAAACAAACCAAACAAAAAAAGCTGAAGGAGTAAAAAGAAATGAATGCAGTCAGAAGTTCAGCAGCAGAGTGGGAGCTATCCAGTTTATTGCACGGAATGCAACATGTATGATTACCTGCCTTGTGGCCAGGTGGCCTATGTGTGCATTTGGTGCAAGGAGTTCATGGCCCTCAGAAACTTGTTATGGGCTCTTGAGACCAGCATGGCTGAAGTGGAGGCGTTAAGGGAGACAGAGAGGTATATAGATGAGACTTTCTGGCACACAGTAGAGCAGCTTCCCCCCCCCCCCCCCCATCTGACAGCCTCTGCTGTTGAGGAGGATGAAAGTCTCAGGGAAGGAGAACATCCAACTGGAGCGGAGGGAAATGATCCCATAGTTGGGACCCTTCTTCCAGATGATGTCATGGCAACTTCTCACACTGAGGATACCTCTGCAGGGGAGAGACCCCTGTTATTAGGAAGAGACAGGTAATAGTAATGGGGGATTTGACCATTAGAAATACATATATCTGGGATTGTGATGACCAGGAGAACCACATGGTGAATAACCTGTCAGGTGCGAAACTTGCAGATCTCTTGAGACATCTAGACAGACTTATGTGCAGTGCTGAGGAGGAGCCAGTGGTCATGGTACATGTAGGTACCAGTAACATAGGAAAAGGTAGGAGAGAGGTCCTGGAGGCCAAATTTAGGCTGCTAAGTAAGAGTTTGAAGTCCAGAGCTGCCATGGTTGCATTGTCTGAAATGCTTCAGTTCCACACACAGGACCAATTAGACAGGCAGAGTCTCCATCTGTGGATGAGACGATGGTGTGGGGAGGAGGGGTTTAGGTTTATTAGGAACTGGGGAACCTTTTGGGAAAGGATGAGCTTTTGTAGGAAGGATGGGCTCCAACCAAAATGGAACTAGATTGCTGGCATGTAAAATTTAAAAGGTCAAAGAGTTTTTAAACTAAGGGCAGGAGGAAAGCTGACAGGTTTAGAGGAGCACACGGTTTGTCAAAAGACATCCCAAAGGGGATTCTCAATATCCTAGTAAAGAGGAGAGGAAAGAAGTTGATAAAGCACAGGTAGGAACTGAAGTGAAACAGTCAAATGAAAAGGAGTCCCTGTAGTGGGGCAGACTGCCCCACTCCCTGAGAGTGTGGGCTGCAGCCTGCACAGATGGGCAGCCAATAAGAGAAGGACTTATTGGGAGGCAATCGGGGCCCAGAGTGGAGGGAGCCAATCAGGGCCCGGCTCAGCCCTATAAAAAGGCTGCTCAGGGAACAGAGAGTCAGTCTGTGCCAGGCCTTTGACAGGGGAAGGTCTGTCTCCAGAGCAGGGAGACTAGCACCAAGGACAGCGCAGTGCTGGCCAGGCTCAGGGAGCAGAAAGGAGCTCTAGCCTGAGGCCTGCCAGGCTGCAGGCCCTGAAGGGAAGGGCCTAGCGGTTCCAAGGGGCTGTAAGGGAAGTGGCCCAGGAAAGTGGACAGACTGAGGGGAGAGAAGGAAGACAGCGAGGCTGCCACCAGAGGGTCCCTAGGCCGGGACCTAGAATAGAGGGCGGGTCTGGGTCCCGTCCCCCACATAGCCCCCTTGCAGTACACCCAGTCATCGGCCGTGGGGAGCGGCCATCACATACTACACCAGATCCCTGACAAGAGGGATTAGACTTTGGGGTGTGTGGTTAGACATGGTGGCTGGGGTGCAGAGAGACTGCTGATCAACACCCCTACCTCCCCCCCGAAGGAGTTATGGATGGACTAAGGGGCATTGCTGGAGGGCAGTGGTCCTGAAGAGGACCCTGCGAGCTGATGAGCGATGCGGGCTCAGACACCAACCAAGGGCAAGACAACGGGCGGGACACCACCAGGAGAAGGCGCTTCACTGGACTGAGCTAATTCCCTGACACACCAGCAGGAGGCGCTGGGGGGTGAGTCCCAACCCCGTCACAGTCCCATTCAATTACATGATATGAAGGCAGACAACTAAAAAGTGACAAATTGTATAAGTGCTTCTAGTATGCAAATATTAGAAGTCTAAATACTAAGATGAGTGAACTTGAATACCTGGTATTAAATGAGAATATTGATATAATAGGCATCACAGAAACTTGGTAGAATGATGACAATCAATGTGACCCCGCAATACCTGGGTATAAGATATATAGGAATGATAGAATAGATCATGCTGGGGGGGAGGGGTGGCACTGTATGTGTGTCATGATGTGGGACTCACCCCTGGGGCGCATCCTGCTGGTCGTCTCAGGGAATTAGCTCTCCAGCTGTTAGAGTACCCTCTGCAGGCCAGTGTCCTGCTACCAATTCCCCCCCTCCCCCGTATCCCTCCTGGACTCCGGTGCCCTGTTATCTGGGGTGCTGCCCCCTGGTAGTAACCCCTCACTCCCAGAGACCCCCCACCCCCTAATCCCACCTTGCCTCAGACTGCAGTATAAGAGCCAGTCATCACAGGCAAGGGGGTAGGACCTGCTGTCTTCCTCTACCACCCAGTACCTCAGGGCTGGCCTGGGCCTGGGCCTAGGACCAGGCCCTGCAGCCTGGGGAGTCGCCAGCCTGGAGCTCCTCTGGCCTTTCCCCAGCCCTACTTCACTCCCAGTACCTTTGCTACCAACAGCCAGGCCCTGCTCCCTCCAAGACCGGAGAGAGCTACTCTATCTCCAAGCTAGCAGCCTTTTATATGGACCTGCTGTGGTGTGGCCCCAGCTGTGCCTGCTTTCCTAAGCAGCCTGGGCTTTTCCTTACAGCCCCAGCCCTCTCCCAGGGTGGGCCTTAACCCTGCTACAAGAAAGAATAGAGTCAAATTTAGTAAAAATCTTAAATGAATCAAATTCAAAAGAATAGTAGAGAAGACCCGCACACACACAAAAATGCTACCATGGCTAAACAACCAAGTAAAAGAAGCAATTAAAGGAAAAAGGCATCCTTTAAAAATTGTAAGTCAAATCCTACTGAGAAAAATAGAAAGGAGCATGAACTCTGGCAAGTATCAGAGTATAATTAGGCAGGCCAAAAAGAGCTTGAAGAGGAACTAAGAAAAGCCTCAAAAACTAACCACAAAAAAAATTTAAGTACATCAGAAAAAGGAAAGCCTGCCAAACAATCAGTGGGACCATTGGACAATTGAGATGCTAAAGAAACACTCAAGGAAGACAAGGCCACTGTGAAGAAGCTACATGAATTTTTTGCATCTGTCTTCACTGCAAAGAATGTGAGGGAGATTCCCCCACCTGAGCCATTCTTTGTAGGTGACAAATCTGAGAAACTGTCCCAGACTGAGACATAAATAGAGGAGGCATAGCAACTCTGTGTGTCTGAACTCATAGGCAGAGTAGATGTGTCCATACAAATTCGCTCCTGCAATCTTTTCCTGCAGTTCATCACTAAATGTCAGAGGAGAGTTCATTCAGATCTGGTTTCCATCTATATTGATAATTTTTTTCTCACTACCATTTTTTTCTGTAAAATATATATTATTTTGTTGGGTTTACTTGAAGTTACTACTTATTATTTTCCTGTAGAATTTAGGCTGGGATTTCCAAAAGCATCTTCGGGAGCTTGGCATCCAACTCAATTGAATGTCAATGTGTTTTGGGCACACGACTCCCTTAGGCTTTGAAAATTCCAGTCCTTTTGAATGATGCTATATAAGCCAGCTTGGGAAGTGAAATCCTGTAGCAACCAAAGCATTTCCAATCCTATCATGGCAAGACCACATGTAAGGGTGAAGGAGTATTTGTTTCTAAGCCAATTCAGTACTTGGGCACTTTGCTGAAACTATGAGCAAGAATGGCAATGTACATTTATTGTGGTAACGGTCAATTAATACCAGATGGAGACAGCATAATACGGTATAGGCCGTGGCTGGCCCTCTAAATGGAGGTGAATTTCACTCTATTCAATCCTGATGGTGATTGCCTCAGCCAGGAGAATAGGAGAGAGAGCAGCTCTGATGGCACATCTCCCTTATACAGTATTCTTTCCGGACAAGGTTACGCTCAGGCTGCATCCTACATTCATCTCTAAGGTAACCTCCCAATTTCACATGAATCAATTGATTCACCTTCCAATCTTCTACCCAAGCCTTACCAAGAGAACAGGGAGGCTGTATTACATACCCTAGATGTCAGGAGAACCCTGAGCTTCTACCTTGATAGTACAAGGGCCTTCAGGGAGTCCCCTAGACTCTTCCTTTGCGTTGCGGAAAGATCCAAAGGCTCAGCAATGGTAGCCCAAAGACTCTCTCAGTGGGTCTCGAATTGCATCAGACAGTGCTACCAAATTTGTGACATGACCCCTCCAGACTCGTTTTGTACACGCTTCACAAGATCTATCTCCTCATCTGTTGCCTTCTTCAAGAATGTCCCTATCTCAGAGATCTGTAGAGCGGCAACATGGGCGTCGGTCCACACTTTCGCAGAACACTATGCTATCACTGGGGACTCGGTCTCCGATACCATCTTCGGCTCCACAGTGTTATCATCTATAACTGACCTGACTCCAAAGTCCCAGCCCTCCAGAAGAAAGACACTGAATAGGGGAAGAGGTATAACAAGCAGAGTGAACAATGTGATGGCAGAAAATGTGGGATGGGTTGATTAAATCAAAGTACACCTCTACCCCGATATAACACTAATTTGGATATAATGCGGTAAAGCAGTGCTCCGGGGGGGCGGGGCTGTGCACTCCGGCGGATCAAAGCAAGTTCGATATAACGTGGTTTCACCTATAACATGGTAAGATTTTTTTGGCTCCCGAGGACAGCATTATATCGGGGTAGAGGTGTAATTTAAATCACTGATTTTAATCATGATTTAAATCCGCAAGCAGGACACTTTGATTTAAATAATTGCTTTTATTTTTGTTTTGCATTGAAACTTTTTAGTTATTTTCCTAAAAGATTCATGTTGATATGCAAACAGATCTTAGTCTTTACACTAAATTTGGTACTCCTTTTTGATATCCAGGAAACTCAACCTGGGTCTGATGAGTTCCTGGTTAGCAGTTAGCACACATTGTGCTATCCTTCCAAAATAAATAAATAAAATATGTGCTAGGGATGCACAGAGGAAATGTAATCAAACCCTTTTTGTGGGCGTTATTCATGCTGTTACAGCAATTCTGTACATAAGTAAAGTGTCACTAGGTTTGTTTTCACAGATGGGTTGGTATACAAGTGTAAAAATAATCAGTATATTTGCAGATTAATAATTGTCCATTTATTGTCTAATTCTTGCAAAACACAAAACCTACCTTATAAAAACATTAATTACAGAGTATCTGACAGTATCACCACAACCTGGTTTCATTATAGCATACTTTATGCCCACTTTAATTGCATTTTACACTGGAGAGAACCAGGCCAGGGCCTTCAATAAGGCTGTTTTGACATTTGGGTTAAAGGTTAAACCTACTGGCATATCTGGAAGGCTTCACTATTTTGGTGGAGAATCTCCTAAGACTATCTCCAAACTCTATTAATTACAATATGGTATGAACCCTCTTATATTACATTATGTTAAATAAAATGGGTCTGTGGTAATTATTCCTGTGGCAATGATTATCCCAGTTTTATTAAGGCCATTTCAACACCTAGCTTAGACATTAAAGTTGCCATTTTCTTCCTCAAAAATCCTTTGGCAGTGAGTAAAGCTGGCAGCAGAAGAAATTACAGAGGGATTAATCTCCAGCCCCAGCCCCAAAAAGCTTTTCTCTGGAGGTACAGGATGATATGTTGAACTGTGTTAAGCAAGGAGACATTTAATGAAAAAAGCCCCAAGTCCCTGTCTGTGTCAGTCAGTGTATGTCCCTTTCTAAAATTGTTAATATCATTTTCAGTCTTCACAGCCATACTGGGCTGCTGGGATATGCATGATGTCTTTGGGTGGTTTCTGTTGTTACTGTTTTTAAAAGCCTGGCCATGTGGAAGGTTAGATGGGGGAGAGAGGAGGTAGGGGTCCATTTCAGAAGAAAGAAGGGGGGGGTATTACAAAGCCCTCGAGAGACAAGGTGGGTAAGGTAATCTTTTATTGGACCAACTTCTGTTAGTGAGAGAGATTGGTCCAATAAAAGATATTACCTCACCCACCTTGTCTCTTTAATATCCTGGGACTGACACAGCTACAACAACACTGCATAAAGCTCTCAAGAGTCCTTTACATTTCAAATAATTCTTCCAGATGTAGAAGAGGGTCTTGCACTCAGAGCAACACTGAGAGAGAGAGATCACATAATAAGGACAAAGAGCCACACTGTGCACAAAAGGATTGGAAAGACAAGAGAGGCTGCTGTGACTTGGCAGGTCATTCCCATTGCACCCTGCTCTGCCTGATAAGGATACATTTTACAGTGGCTGATGCTGCTGTTGACACACCTCTGTGCTCACTGCAGAGGCACTGGGGTTTTGGAAAGGAATGATAAGGAACACAATGAATAACTAACAAAGCTCATTTGATGAATGCAGTCATTTGCATTACAGTACAAAATAGCTTTGCTCCTGATGGCTGAATGTCATACTCAACTACAAATATTATTAGTATCATTTCAATGACATCTAAGGGCAAAAGAAGACTGTGTATAGGATTTTATTTGGGAAGTTTCAAATTTACACAATAAAAAAAGCACAGAATGGTGAGCAAAACAGCCTCATTTTGTTTGTCTTTTTGAAAGTATGTGAAATACTGTTAATAATTTTAATGTTTGCTATCTGGGGAAAAATCTATTTGTAGCAGTAATATATACAACATAATTCACACATCAACACTCACAATGCTGTTTTTTGGGTAGCATCTTTAATATAAATGCATAAGGGAATGCCTCATAGTAAATTATATTGTACACATACCTGTAATATGTGTAGTTGCAGCATTACACAAGTAGTATTTGCCAGGACCGGCTCTAGGCACCAGCAAAGCAAGCACGTGCTTCCAGGGCCATTCTTTTGGGGTTTTTTTGGTTTGGGCAGTTGCACTCTCGGAATTTGGGGCGGCAAATTTTTTTACTTGGGGCAGCAAAAAACCTAGAGCTGGCCCGGGTATCTGCACACTACTTTACATGACATTTTTGGAGACTAAGTATGAAAAGTTAACACTAATGAGTAGATTTTTCATGTCATTGGTGCTTTCATTGAAAAGTGGATACATTTTATGCAATGTTGTGTTCTTCTTACCTCATTCCTTTGAAAAAAAAATTCTATTGCTTTTAATGACAGATTACACAGGTAAACCTATTTCAGTCCTCAAACCCTCCCCCTGCCATAAAAATCCATGACCCAGAGACACCTGCAGGCTGCAACTTCAACTAAAATTATGATCTACCAGAAGATCCATGACCTCTATCATTCACTCTCTCAGTGCAAAAAGGTCACAGTGGATACAGGACTTGCATGATACATATGCATGATGGTCACAGGATTTGTATGCATTTCCCATGCACTGCGCTGAAAGTCAGTGAGACACAAAAGCAAGGAAGGAACCTCACTGATGTCATAAGTAACCCACAATTTCTTGACTGTCCCTTTTCCCTGCAAGTATCATTTTCCTTGGTCAGTTTTCCTTTCCTCTTTCAGTAACCTGCGCTTACTGGTGTTATACTTCTAGGTGGACGCAGCCTTGTGACGCAGCCTTGTGAATTATGCAATTTGATATGGTACCAAAAAAGCAAGTGGAAACATACTGATCACATATGATGCATTTTGTGGCCAGGAAGCTGGTAGGCTTTCATTATACAGCCACACTACTTTTGAAACAGCACCTGGAATCTTTCAGTACATTCTGGGTATCTTGGTATTGAAAAGTCTTTGATAAATTAGAGAGAAAAGCAACAGAAGTTAAGAGGCTGATTGCCCTGACTTGAAGAAAGATTAAAAGGACTAAGGGCCCAGTTCTGAGAAGTTCTGGGCTCCCTCCACTCCCATGAAAATCAACTGGTAGGGAGGATGCAGAGCAACTCTCAGGACTGGACCCTACATATGTGTAGCTTGGTGAAGTTACAAGTAAGGATGGATATAATGTGTCTGAAAGGTATAAACATCAGTAAATTAGAGGAGTATATATTTGACCCAGTTCTTCACTGTGCAGTCAATGATGTCTATCAAAAGGGGGTGTGAAAATATGGCAAATCACAATGTAGTACCTTCTACCCTCTGTCCACTGGTGTAAACAGCTGCATCAATTGGTACAACGAGGTAGAAGTAGATACAATGTGGTAAAATGTTGTAAATGGAAATTTAGATTGAATAGTAGAGGAAATTACTTAATAGTGAGATTTCCCAGATGTGGAATAATCTTGCGAGTGGTGGAAGTTCTACCACTTGAGGCATTTAAAACTAGAAGGGCAAAGCCCAGAATAGATGGTGAACAATCCTGCATTGACAACAGAATGGACTTAATAGCCTAATAAGTCTTTTCTGTCTCTCTCTTTATGATTCTAAGCTAGGCACAATACATGCCTAGTTATGCAGCTTAATGTATTGTCCAGAGGCACTCAGATACTATGACGACAGGCATGATATAAAAACCTAAATAAAGCAGATAAGAGTAGAGCTAAAGTTTTTTCCTATTATTTGCACAAAGTGGTGTTTGGCTTTGTGTGTATATGTTAATTTCTCACAGAAATGCAAGGTTCCCTTTTATTTGTATATGAATTGACTGTTTTTTCTCCCTGCTTTTTTCCTCTTTTGGTAGTTGCAAGAAATGTCTTTGCTTTGTTTACATATGTGAACATGTGAATGTGTTTTAGGGTATTCAGCCAATGCACATAGGGCATCATCCACATTCTGTTGAAGTCATTATGAGTCTTTCCATTGACTTTCATTAGGTTTTTGAGCAGGCTCTTAGAAATATTAAGAAGGTGTATTTTTCTAGCATGCCACCATAGTACAGACAATATATGCCTCAGTTGTTAGAGGAGAAAATATAACAGAATATGTTTTTGACACATTGGGCCAATATTTTCAAAGGCAGGTGCTATATTGTGCATATACGTGTTATGCCCACAAATCCCCAATAAGCCTTCTTGTCTGTACTCTGAACATAACATTAGACTAGTGCCCAGGGTCACAACAGCAAGTCATCAGAAGAACATCAGTTAACAACTCTCATTATACTGGTCACTCAAAAACCTAAACTATCCTGATTCTACCAGTTGCCCTTTGAATTTGACACAAATCCAATGGAAAAGCTAGCCCATTAGTACAATGGCATTTCAGTTAAACACAGAGACTTCAAAACTCTGATTTCCTTAGGAAAAAAGTACACATAATTGACAAACCATGTCTCTCCCTGAGTTGCTGGTTCTCCACAGTCTATGGCAGCTTCAAAGAATTAATGCTGGAGTCTGAGAAGCTTAGCTTTAAATTGCCATTATTCACAGGAGTCGCTGTGTGTTTTATGCCCTGAGGTGGTTAGATTCACAGTAAATTCAGTAAATGCATTTAAACATACCGTTGAACACAACTTTAAATACCAAAATGTTTTATCTTCAAAAAGAAATAGGTAGAAAAATATTCTCTTTTTCCATCACTCTTTTGCACTTTTTAAGGGATGTATGTGATTGAATAATTTGGCTAATGAGCATTGATTTACTGCAAGCTTTTCAGGGAAGGGACCTTGATGGTTGTACCTCGGTCTAGAACAAGGGGCCATGATCCCTAATAACCTCACACCTATAATATTATTATTGAAAGCCTATCTAAACAAGCTAATACATTTATCACTACATCACTTGTCTCCTTTTTTTGAAGCTTGCTCATTGATTTTACGAGAACTACTCATGCACTTAAGGTTAAGCATGTGCATAGGTGCTTTTTGGATCAGACCTTATGTCCTTAAGGAATAATTTGGTTAAAGTGTTCCCGAGGTTCTAAACCCTGGAAGCTGATCCAGTGTCACTGATTGGCGTTTTCCTTCTCACCTCTCTATGATTATACTTTTGCAATTTAATTTATTGCTGAAATCAGAACAAGGCATGTGCTCACTTATTAATAGATTTATGAATATTCTAAATTATAAACAGTTTAATCTTTCATATTGACTCCTTGTCTTTCAGTAATGTACAGAACATGGAAGTGTGTCTATTTAAACTGTGCAGTCTGATTGGAAAACCTTTCCCTCCTTATCCTTGCAGTTTCATGGTTAAAATGGTGTAGACTGTTAAGTAGTATATGGAAGCACAGAGCGTAGCCCTAATGACCACCCACTACGTCTCTCTCATTGATAAGCTTAGAGAGAGTGCAGTGTAATTTACAGATGTGCAGCAGCACATATTCTGGTTTAAATTTGACACTGCCAAATAGTCAAGTACTCTTGAAGAAATCACGTTACTGCTTAAGGATATGCAGCGTGTCTCAGCATGTAAAGCTTTGCTTTATAATGTATGAAGGGGGGAGAGAGAGAGAGAGAGAGAGAATTAATATGCAGGTAACCAAGAACTATATGGCCACAGTCACATCTAAGGATTTGGATGATATGATAACCATGAGCATAGAGTTCAAGTGTTGTGTTAGCATCAGAACCTTGAAGTGTCTTTTTAAGGATATCACAGTATTCCATTAGGATATGAAAAAAGTCTCACTTCCCGCTGTGTGTTCTACAGTTCTGTTTGCTATAGCAGCAACGACAACAACAAAGAAACTTTTTTGAACTCAGGAATAATGATTTAATATTCTATAAATGAGTATAGGACGGTTACAAAGAAAAGAGACAAGAATTGCTGTATTACATCACTCAGAATAGCAGAGAGTGAGTAACAATAGCAGGGACCAGTAACCCTCCTGAACCTTGCAGCACCACACGCATTTTTCAGGCAGAGCTATAGTGTATGATTTCTCATATCAGTACTAAATTCCTACAAAACACTTGAGAATGGCTAGTAGGTGTGCTGTGATTACTGCTTTGTACACTAATAAATCTTAATCACCTCACTGTTCCCTTATGTTCCCTTGTCTTTTTGTTATATCTGCCTGTTTTCTCTCAAACATATTTACACTACAAGCTCTTTAGGGCTCTTTACAGTGTTTAGTAAAATGGGGTTCTGATATGAGACTGAGGTCTCGAGGCATTGCCACAATACAAATTTCAAATAATAATGATAATATCCTTTCCTCTTGTGCAGCAACCAAACAGTTCTCCAATGTAAACTAGACTGTCTTCCTGTCTTCCTTCTCATTTAATTATTCAGTCCACTGTGTATCTGGGATAGCTCAAAACACTGAATTTTAACCTTGTAGGGAAACCCGTATGCATTTAGGGCCCTATCCTACAAACACTTATTGAATAGCATTTACTAACCAGAGATTGATCCATGGTGTAGGAGCTTCCTCCACTGGAGATAGAACCCAGGGTTGTGATCCTTGGAACTGACCAAGCTGTGCTTGGCATAGAACCTGGGATGGAGAAGGTGATTCTAAAGCATCTTTCTTCTTCGAGTGATGGTTCCTGTTATATTCCTCTGTGGGTTACACATGTGCACCATGTGCCCGGAGTCGGAAAATTTCAAAGTAGTGTCCGTTGGCCCGTGCATGCACCCTGAATCACCTCGTGCTTCCATCCAATGTGATAAAAGGCAGGGCAGACTGACCGTGTCTCCAGTTCCTTCTCATCACTTCATAGTCCGGGTCGGAACCTCCAGTGTCCTCGTCTCTGATGCAGCTCTAATACTTTAATTGTATATAGTTTTATCAGTATTAGGCATAGTTTTAATAGTTTTACTTCTTTTCTTATTTATAGTAGGTTACTGATTTTAACAGTTTAGAATAGAGTGTGGGAACTTCTTCCTCTGCCCCCTGTACCCTGTTCAGGTACTGGACTATGCCCAGAACTCCGGGTTTCAAACTCTGAATCTCCTGCCTGTAGTCCTTCTTGGTCAGCAATAAGCACCAACACTGTCTCTACTGCCTGGGAGAAGTTCACATCACGGCGAGGTGCAGTATTTGTCTATCTTTTCCCACCCATACCCGAGAAGGTCGAGCACTTTTTCTCCAGATGTATCTTGTGGAGATGACCCTGAGACCACAATCAGACCCAGACTGGGAAACCCCCGCACCTCCTTACTCCATACAGCAGCCTGAATCAGCAAGGAATGCAACCTGCTGCTGCTACTACATTGGACTCTGGTACCTGTGGAGCCACCCCCACAGACCCTATGGCAGGGCCGAGTCAGGAGATTAGGAAGCACTCCCATAATCATGGGGCTAAGTCCGCCTTCCTCTAAGTCCACCTCAGAGAAACTGGATATTCTTTCCACCAGCTTGGCCCAAGGGGATGTAGCACATTGGAAGTCCCACGGGCATGAGAAGACCCATAAACAGTGGGATGCACCAGTTCCAGGCAGCTACCTGTCAGTATTGCCAGCTCTGGCATCTCACAAAATGTGAGAGCCTCCAGCACCGGTAAAGACTTCAGATCTGGCACCGATGAGAAAGGAGAGAGTGCACCTTATGCAGGGGAGATCTGGATCCCTGGCTGCACCCCAAGATGTCTTCGCTTTACCAGATCCAGTGTCCCCTCCTCCATAGGGTCCCTCCTCTTCCAGGGAACTTATATCCCCGCCACAAGATATGTCTGTGGTATGGGGTCTCTCAACTCCTTGCATATACCATACACCTTTCCATTGGCTCTGATGGTACCACCATTGAAACCAGAGTCCACATTTATCCTCCCGATAAATCGGAAATGGTGGAAGAACTGCCTTTCGCGTACCTCTTCTATGCATCACCATGGAGATCAGCTCGCCCATTGGAGCAACTACCTCCTCACCCTCCCTGGAGCCACTGATACCCCATGCCATCGGGACCCCCACGACCTCCCATTGATCCCGGCAATGAATGTCTTCATAGCTTCATAGCTTGCATCACACAACCCTTGTGTACCAGCCAACACTTGTCTGTCTCTACTTGGCCACATGGCCTTGTGACTTACGTGACTCCCTTCGCAAGACTTCACCTTTGTTGCCTTCAGACATGGCTTCAATCTGTATACTCACTGAGTCACCACTCCATGAATCTCCTGCTGACTGTCCCAGTCAAGGTATTGTCCTCCCTCCTATGGTGGACAGACCCAGATCATGTACGCGTGGGAGTTCCCCTTTCTTCCCTCTTCTCTGTACAGAAGCGGTCAGTCTCTGGAACTGGTGCATCAGCAATCAGATCATCCTATCCAAGGCCTATCATCTGGGGATGCAGAATGTGCTCACGGACTCACTCAGCAGACACTTTGCAATTGATCATGAGTGGGAACTTCACAACAAAGTGCTACACAATATCTTCGCACAGCTAGGGACCTATTTGCTTCTCAGACAAACAAGTGTGCCATGTATTGCTTCGGTGGAGCCCTCGGTTACCGCTCCCAAGGTGACGCTCTCCTTCTCTCTTCTCTTCACTACCGACACTACCTTGGGTGCTACACAAGATCAGACAAACATAAAGGTGTTATACCAGATGCTGCGGTGATTCCCCTAATCCTGGACTATGTTCAATCTTTAATGACATCTGGTCTTGCCCTTAGCACTTTGCAAGTCCACTTAGTGGTGATTAGCACTTTCCATGCTCCTACAGCGGGTTACACAGTTTTTGGAAAGGCCTCCTAAGAACCTTTCCACCTCTCTAAACAATCATGCCTCAATGGAACTTGAATCTAGTACTCTTAGTATTAACAAAAACCCCATTTCAGCCAATAACAACTTGCTCCATGTCCCTCCTCTTCATGAAGGTCACTTCAGTAAGAAGGGTCGGTGAATTCAGAGCCATGATGGATGACCTGCCATTTACGGTATTCCATAAGGATAAGGTTGCCTTACACCTACACCCAACATTTTTATCAAAGGTGGTCTCACAGTTTCATATTAAGCAATCCATTCACTTACCTATTTTCTTCTGAAACCCCACACATCTGCAGAAGAACTTGGACTCCATTTCCTTGATGTCCAATGAGCTTTGGCCTTTTAGCTGCAGAGAACAAAAACAATCAGGAAGTCCCCTAGACTGTTTATTGTGATAGTAGAGACAATCAGGAGACAGGTCATCTCCATCCAGAGAATCTCCAAATGGACTTCCGGCAGCATTAAACTCTGTAAGCAGCTGTTGAATCTACCTTCCCACACTGGGATATGGGCCCACTCCACTAGAGATCAAGCAACGACTTCAGGACGTGCCTCTCATAAAAGTATGTAGAGCAGCCAAATGGAGTTCTGTCCGCACATTCGTAACACACTATGCCTTGGTGCAGGACTCAGTGGTGAATGCCTCCTTTGGTGTGGTGGTTCTCTGCATGACCCTTCTGTCCTTATCCTCGCACCCTCCTCTCACTTAGATACTGCTTATCAATCACCCACAGTGCAAATATTGGTAAAAAAAATATATAAAGTGAGCACTCTATATTTTGTATTCTGTGTTGTAATTGAAATCAGTATATTTGAAAATGTAGAAAAACATCCAAAAATATTTAATAAATTTAAATTGGTATTGTTTAACTGTGTGATTAAAACTGCGATTAATCGCAATAATTTTTTGAGTTAATTGCATGAGTTAACTGCAATTAATCAACAGCCCTAATTAAAATGTCTCATGTTTATTTCACATATTTAGGAAAACCATATTTCACAACTATGTCACGGCCATGAAACCTCTATCATGATGATATAGCCAGAAAATACTAATTTTATGTGCTAGTTGATTGTGAGATTTCTGTTATATCCATTAAATACATGGGTTTTCTTGCTATAGAGTAACTTTACATATATTCCGTCACACCCTTGCAATTTTATTAACCCTGTATGAATCTTTGAATAGCAAAGTAACTGACAACCGTTGTCAAGTATCAGAGGGCTAGCTGTGTTAGTCTGGATCTGTAAAAAGCAACAAAGAGTCCTGTGGCACCTTATAGACTAACAGATGTATTGGAGCATAAGCTTTTGTGGGTGAATACTCACTTTGTCAGACAACAGTTGTGTGGCTGTACATTTCTGCTACTGTATACTCTCTGTACCAGTTCAGAGAATAGGGTAATCCCTCTGACCAGTTGATGGAAACAGATAAATCAAGCTATTTAAGCCATGTAAGTATCCCAGAGCACCTCAACTCCATTTGTTATTTCCTATGTCTCAAGCAAGTCAGACAGTGTTAGTGTGGATTGGTCCAGGGAATGCAGCAAAAATTAGAAGCTGTTCTGGCCTATATATTATCAACATTCTACTTCACATATAGCAATCCGGATGTCCATTTCTTAATTTAAAAAGAAATGTCAAAAGTTATAGACATTTTGATATGTGGAGCATCTTTATAATTGTGAAAAATTAATAGTTGAACTTTCATGTTTATATCAGTGTGTCTGAGAAATCACTCCACTAGAGAATATTGGAGGGCTCTTGACTTCCAATCTGCTTAATTTAGAGGGTTTTTGTTTCCACTTCTTGGTTATAAAGTTTGTTTTACAATTTGGACTTGTATAAGTGGAAATGTCTGATCTACAATTCACAGGTAAGACCATGTTCCAATGTATACTGCCCATTAAAAATAATGAAAGACTATAACACTGGATTGCCTTTAGCTACCTGCGTGTACATAGAGTATGGCATGTCAGAGCTAAATCATTTATTAACTCCTTAACAACATATATGTTATCAGTTTTCTAGTGCTTCAGCACTTACAATCAATACCTGCCTTTTACTTCCTTGTCTTTAATTAGTGTGTTTGTCTAGATCGCCAGATTTGCAAGCTGTAAATGATATATGGTTGTGAATTCTTTGCAGCAGTAAGTGGCAAGTTAGTGAAATATTATAGGGACACCCTCTTAAAACCTCACTGCATGACATGTATCTACTTAAATTGTTTGCTAAAACAGTATGTAATGTGTAGTGCTAAGAATTGCAAAATAGGGACATCTTGTAGTAATGAAGGGTTACAAATACAATAATTGTTTTGTTCCTTTATGTTTATAATTAAAAACCTGGATTATTGGCACTATCTTATATTGCTATAGAATGTTCTGCACAGGTGTAGAGTTCTTAAGGTAGCATCCAGGTTTGCATTGTGAGTGGTTTCAACTAATTTTTAAGTGTTGGTTCCTTACTTGGATCAAGCTAACAGCAGGTTTGTTCATATGCGGTTTTATCTAACTATCATTTACCAAGATATAATTATACAATTTTAGTCAAATCTGAAACAGATGTCCTTCTGCTTACCTATTGTTATAGCCATTTGGTACCATTCTAATGTTACATTGACACCAGACAGGAAGGCCCATTATGTCCCCCACTGAATCAAAACCCTTGGGTGCTAATTTAATAACTTCACTCCTCCAAATTGAAGCAGAGTTTTTGGCATGCACTTCTCCCAGCTAGGCGCTCTTGCCTCCATGAGGAAGGTGGTACTTTTGTTTATGGCAATGGTATGTGAGAAGGAAATTGACAAGCAAGAGCACCTTAATGGCTGAAAACTACCTGTTAATGGTTGTGGTATTGGTGCCTGCCTGGCAGCCTCTGTTTCCAATTAAGCATCTGCCAGAGCTGGAAGCTGGGCTCTTAATTGGAAAGAAACAGATTCAAAGCAGGTTGCATTTTCTGCCAAGACAGATTTATCAGTTAAGCTGTGCCTTAATCCATTGTATTTTCTTTCCAGCTCCCTCCCTTTTTTCTTCTCTCTCCATTTTAACGTTTGTTTCCCGCCCAATGGAGAAAAATCCCTAAGTAGTGGGAATGCACAGAAGTCGTTCAATACAATGGTGGAGTTTTCATTTCCTACATAACCTTTTGCTGATCTGTAGTCCAGTGATAGGCTCTGTCCTAACCACTAACTTTTTCTTCCCCCAATTCCTCCACAGCACACATACATACACACCCATTAAAATATATTGTCTAGTGTACATTCAGGAGATCTGTTTGCAGCTATATTTTACATAGAACGGATTGTTTAATTGCAGATTAAAGATTAATGCAAGTATAATGATTCCATGAGGACACTTCAGACAAAAGCATCCTGCATCAGGCAGCCTGCATCCATTTTTCAATTTAGCCATAAATTTGGCTGGGAATTAAATAGTAAGTAGCCGTGATTGCAACACTGGTCTCCAAAGGCACTCACGGGAATGAAAATAAATGAACAGGCTCTCACACAAAGCATGTTTCATTATGGTCATTAGTGGGCAGATCCTCAGCACAACTGAAGGTGAAATTGTCTATAAGAAATGTTGGCACATGGCTGTTGAAAATGGAATGGAAAGGGAAGCAAGATTGAAAATGTTCAGGGCACAGAGTCCAGAGATGGCAAACTTCTTTTCTTTATTCTTGGCCTGGATGTAGACTGCAGGGTGTAAGCAGAACTGCTTATGTGCAAAGATCCCTTGTATATGTAACTCATGCATTATGCAGCACCAGTAACTCAGCAAAACGTTTCAAATGTTGTGTAATATTTAGATACCTAGAATTATCACAGTTCCTTATATACTTCAGAGGGGTAGCCGTGTTAGTCTGGATCTGTAAAAAGCAACAAAGAGTCCTGTGGCACCTTAAAGACTAACAGATGTATTGGAGCATAAGCTTTTGTGGGTGAATGCCCACTTCATCAGACACATGCGTCAGACACTCTTTGTTGCCTTATTTACCTATTATTTTGAGGGGGAAATATTAAGTTTTTCCTTCCTTTTATGTTTTTCAGGTGAGGGGCATTTTATTTTCCTTAAAATGTTTGCCAGACTGGTAAGTTATTTATTCCTTCATTTGTTTTATATGCAGTGCGCATGAAAACAGGAGGTTGCAGCCTTTATTCCAAGGATGGAACTGTATTGCACTAATTTGAGAGAAGCTGGGTGTGTTGTGTACTTTGTTACTGTCTTTGGGTTTAAAAGAACTCTTCATTGTAGTCCTTGTGCCAGATGTGGCTTATGCTGGCGTAACCTCAGACAGCCCCAGTCATGGTAAATTCACAAGGAGAATAGCTTACAGATGCAGAAAGCTGCCACAACTTCTAAGCCACAATTCAAAAAGCAGGCAATGCTGTACAACAAAGATGGAAGTGACCAGGGAAGATGAGGGATGCACTAATTCAGTATATCTCTTCAGCAGTCTTCATAAGCTGGGCTCCAGTGGACCAAAAACTAAAGCTACTCATTATCCTACCCCATCCTCCCTGGCAGAATACCCCACTGGGGGCAGAGTTAACACTGTTTCCTCTCCATTGGAAGTGAATCCTTCCTGAGTGCCAGGGTGTTAGATGTAAGGTGACCAGACAGCAAGTGTGAAAAATTGGGGTGGTGGTGGTGGGGTAATGGGTGCCTATATAAGACAATGCCCCCAGTACCGGGACTGTCCCTATAAAATCATGATATCTGGTCAGGGATAGATGGCACAGAGAGATCCTGTCCCAGATTCGTGAGTCTGATCCTTGCTGAGGGCCTGCTTTTCCTTTCTCTTACTTTGGTGTAATTCAGGAATTCAGTAACGGGGTTATATTGGTGTAAAAGCAGGGTAAATGAGTTGAGACTCAGAATGTATAAGTACAGTTGATGTCAATTTATTGTAGGTATCCTTAAGCTACGCTTTTTTTTTTTTTTTTCGGTCTTCTCTGACAACTTTTGCACTATTTTCTGAAATCCTAGTAGCAGATTTTGAAATGTAATTTTTTTTTGTATGTAAACAAGATTTTCTGTGCAAGCAATACTGATAAAAAATTAACAGGAATCTTAGGCATACCCTTATTTACTTCAGTTGCTCTTTTACTACAACTATAAATCATAGAAATGTGGGGATGGAAGGGACCTTGGGAAGTCAGAAAGTCCAGCCCCCTATGCTGGGACTGGATCAAGTAAACCTAGGCCATCCCTGACAGGGGCATATCCAACCTATTCTTAAAAACCTCCAATGATGGGGATTCTACAACTTCCCTTGGAAGCCTAGTCCAGAGCTTAGCTACTCTTATAGTTAGAATTTTTTCCCTAATATCTAACCTAAACCTGCCTTGCTGCAGATAAAGCCCATTACTTTTGTCCTACCTTCAGTAGACATGGAGAACAATTGATCATGGCCCTTTTTATAACAGCCCTTAACATATTGGAAGACTTATCAGGGCCCCCCTCAGTCTGTCTTTCTCAAGACTAAACATGTCCAGAGTTTTAATCTTTCCTCATATATCAGGTTTTCTAAATCTTTTATAATTTTTGTTGCTCACCTCTGGACTCTCTCCAGTTTGTCCATCTTTGTCACATCTTTTGTGAAGTGTGGCGCCCAGAATTGGACACAATGCTCTAGCTGAGACCTCACCAGTGCCAAGTAAAGTGGTACTGTCACCTCCCATACAACATTCCTGGTAATATACCCCAGAATGATATTAGCCTTTTTCACAACTGCATCACATTGTTGACTTATACTCAATTTGTGACTCACTATAACCCTGAGATCCTGTTCAGCGGTACTACCAGCTAGCCAGTTAATCCCCACTACCACAGACAGTAGGACTGGAAGTAATGGGCTTAATCTAGCAAGGGAGTGTTAGGTTTGATTGTAGGGAAAATCTTTCTAACGATAAGGATAGTAATTACTGAAATAATGGTAATTTTTTAGATCTGTGGTTCTCAAACTTTTATATTGGTGACCCCTTTCACACAGCAAGCCTCTGAGTATGACCCCCTCCCTTATAAATTAAAAACACCTTTTTTATATTTAAATGCTGGAGGTGAAGCGGGGTTTGAGGTTGGAGGCTGATAGCTCACGATCTCCCCCATAATAGCTTTACAACCCCTTGAGGGGTCACGACTCCCAGTTTGAGAACCCCTGCATTAGATTTTGTATCGGGGGGTGTGTGTGTGTGTGTGTGTTTGAAAGCGAGAGTAAGCGAAAGAGAATGTGAGGCACCCAGAGCCTGGGATATGCTCTGCAGAAATGGAAATAAATAAATAACATGAATATATAAATACGTAAGAAGAGTTTCTAAGCAACCAAAATCATGCTTTTGTAGAACTCAGAGATCTGTGAACCCTGGTGGGTTTGTTTTATGCTGGTGTTCAGGAGCCGAACCACTGAGCTGATTTGTAAGGGATTGAAAGTGATTAGTCCTTGTATGTTCACTTCAAAGTTTGTATTCAGGAAAGTCAGAGAATGAAATCCCCACACCCCAATCAGTCATGCTACAGACGTATCTTCTTTTATTCTGGGGAGAGTGAATAGTAGTAGCCTCATAGTACTGGATGTCCCCTTCCCTCGGTGCAGAGTGACTTTTACCTTCATCTTGTGTCCTTGAGAAGCAATGGGAGCTGGCAGGTAGGGCTCTGTCCCAATTCAGGGGTCTTCTGGGGATCCAGAAAGTGGCCTACTCTCCTTCACCATGAATAAAGCAGCAGGAGAAGCAATCTCTCTCTCTCTCTCTGCTGACACATGGGGAATAAGGCCTTGTGAGGCTAAGCATACAAGTGAGGAAACCTGTTCCTTACTTATTAATAAGTATAAAAGAAAACAAAACTAGCCCCAGGAAATATCTTTTAGATCAGCAGAATTGTTTCTCAATAGATAGTTTCGCAAAGATTTGCCTCAGATGTCAGCTACTCCTTTATCTGACAACTTACCAGCTCTAAACAAGCTCTTTCTTTTTAATGATCACCTTGCCATGCTGACTGAAAGGACTATGATGCATGTGATGAGATGACTTTACTGCAATTTTCAAAAAAAGTTCTGCATTTTTATGGTGTTAGTAAACGTATTTTCAAACAAGTTAGAAATGAAAGAACAGGAAATCATATTTGCTAGTTCTTTACCTATTATTTTTTTATACTGAATGCATTTCAGAAGATAAACTTATTAATGGACTGTGCAATAGCAGCAGAACCAATATCTAAGAAAGTGCTTTTTTCATTTTAAGCAGCCATTAGCCCTTTGAATAATTTGCCTTTTTTGTATTAGTAGATCATGTTACTGTTAATGAATTCAATTCTTTTAGTAGTGATTGCAGAGAAGAGAGCAAGAGAAGATTATTTATTCATCTTTCTGAGTGTGTTATTTGTCTTACTGATTTATTATACGGATTTAAGGATTCATAGTTGTTAGTGATCTGGTTGTAATTGATCAATAATTCAAGCAACGTAAAGCATAGTTTGTTCCAATAAATGTCCATGCCTTTACAACAATCTCCTTGCATGGATGTATAAATACAACTGTGATGAGCACTGCTAAAATGGATGTACCAATACCGCATGCAAGAGTGATCATGAGCTTAGTGATATTTACAATTGTGAGTAAACTTGGTGAATTTTAGCACTTATAATGAACACAGAGAGAGATCTATCTACAACAGTATAGTACACAAGATGTACAGAGTTAGCTTAAGAAATATTTCCCATGGATCAGTAAACTGGCTTACTTCCTGGACCCGATTCTCCTACAAAGCCTGCTTTGAACATAAGACACCAGCTTTTTATTTTTTATTATTAATATATTTTATTTGTATAGAGGAAGCATCTAGGAGCTTTGATCAGGGACCACAATCGCATTGTGCTAGGCATTGTACAGACAGGAAAAAAAAGATGAACCCCGCCCCCAAAGTTTTTTAAAATATGTTTCTAATCAACTTACTCACAGGCCTCTCTTGGCAGTTTCTTTGTAAATGATCCTGTCTCAGATCCTTACTGAAGAAATACGGGGGGAAAGACTGACAAATGTTCAGTGTGTAAGATTACTCTCACAGGCATAAATTCCATACCAAAGTGTCTAGAGCACCCCCAATAGGCAGAAAGAGGTTTCAAGATTAGATTTTTATTGGAACCAAATAGAATTATTAAAGAAAGATAAAGGCTGTGTTAAAATGGTAATTGTTATTAAGTATTAGTGGCACATCCTAAATGCACAAGCTCACCACACAATGGAGCTGCCAATGTAACTCCAACAAGCTTGATAGCTGGGCACTACTCAAACATAAGAAGGTATGTGAACAATGCAGTGGAAGTTGTTCCAAGGATAGGAGACAGCAGGCCAGAGGGGGAGAAGGAAGCAAAGAATGCAATGAGAATAAGAAGGAGCATGAGATGGGGTGTCAAACGAGGAAAGAGAGCAGAAGCGTGATGCAGAGCCTACAGATGACTCTTGATGCAGGAGAGTAACAATGAAGAGGACTGAGGAGAGAAGTGACTTTTTTCAGCGGAAGAGAAAAATAACCTTAGTAGTAGTGTTTTGGACAGACTAGCACAAGCCTAAGAAAGTAGGCCTGAAAGGAGTTCATTTTTGACTGATGATAAAAGCTTTCCACAATTACTAATCCCAGTAAACATCAGATGCAGGGTTAATAGTCTAAAAGAGACAAAGAAATATCTCGCTTTTCAAACAGCAGTGATAAGTGCATATTGGTGAAGAGGGGACAGCAATTGGAAAAAGAGGACAAAGATTAGTTGACCTAGGATAAGTTTTCCAGCCCTAAAACTTTATTCATTTCAATAGGATAGTCTCACCAACGAGTAAATCCATTTAGATTTGTTTTTGTCCCACATATGCATTTTCTTCACTATCCTAAATCATAAAAGCAATTTCTCAAAACAAGGGAGGCAGAACATGACTTCTGGTCTAGAACTCATCCATGCTGCTTAGAGGTTGTTCAGAGAATGTTCATGTTAATGCAATGAAAGACTTTTCCCTCAGCCTCTTGATGCCCTGTATATCATAGAGAACAGGAAAGTGGCATACCAATTCTTGGTAAACATTTTTCTGTGACTTGCAGCAAATTAACCATCTTAGATTTGTTGTAATCAAAATAGAAATTGCTCAGATGCTGAAAAATTGTTACCTGATGAGACTTTGATGGGAAACATTTTTAGCTCTGATCTGATGTTTAGAATCTGTGAATGTGAGAAATCTGTTCTTGTAGGGTCTGTTATTCGCTGTGCTTTCTAAAGATAGAACAATCTGTCTCTGTGCTCATTTAATTAATGTAATGTTAACAGTGATAATGTGTTGGATAATATAGAATGAGTTGTAAACAAAGCATGTTCTGTATGTTCCAGAAATATTGTAACCAAAAATTATTTGGACAGCCGTAAGGGAAATTGCAGAAATAGTTGAGGTGCTAAACTGTTTTGGGTCTGTTTCCTTGTTTATGAAAAACTGATTATTTTCCGTTTTGAAGCTTCCTGAAATATGACACTTTTTTCTACTTATCACTTTGAAAAATACCCTACAGGCTTTAGAGGCATGCAGACCAGATTCTGAGCTCTGTTATACCAGTGTAAATCTGAACTACCTGAGATTAGAACCTGCCCTATATTAATTGTGCAGATGTTAAAACTAAGCCAAATAACATTGGAGAGGAGATCCTAAAAGGGCAAATGTTCGTATATATTTACTAAAAATGTAGGTTAGAGTGAAGACTGCAAAGGCTTCTATTGGCTGTTTATACAAATTGTTTTATTTTAGTCTTATTGAATTGTTTGTTTTTATTAACTCTATGCACAGTATATTCGTTGTGTTTGACTGGTATGTTACCACCTGCTAGCTGAAATCCTGGCTCCATTGAAGTCAATGGCACAACACCATTGATTTAACTGGGGCCAAAATTTCATCCTTTGAATATAGGTTAATATTTATAGGTCAAATCCTGAAGTTCTAATTCAGGCCCAGTTCGGCTTGGCCATTTTGAAGGTGCACAGGGAGGAAGGGCTCCAGATGCCATTCCCCCATCCTTGTGCAGTCCATGGGAAATGCAGCCTAGATGGAGCAACTATAAGGTGGGTTCACAAAAATAGCAAACATTGTTCTACAGTGTATTAGCAGAGGGGTTGTAAGCAAGACACGAGCAGTAATTCTTCAGCTCTACTCCACGCTGATTAGGCCTCAACTGGAGTGTTGTGTCCCATTCTGGGCACCACATTTAGGAAAGATGTGGACAAATTGGAGAAAGTCCAGAGAAGAGCAACAAAAATGAATAAAGTTCTAGAAAACATGACCTATGAGGGAAGATTGAAAAAAATGGGTTTATTTAGTCTGGAAAAGAGAAGACTGAGAGGGGACACGGTAACAGTTTTCAAGTACATAAAAGGTTGTTACAAGGAGGAGGGAGAAGAAATGTTCTTCTTAACCTCTGAGGATTGGACAAGAAGCAATGGGCTTAAATTGCAGCAAGGGAGGTTTTGGTTGGACATTAAGAAAAACTTCCTAACTGTCAGGGTAGTTAAGCCCTGGAATAAATTGCCTAGGGAGGTTGTGGAATCTCCATCATTGGGGATTTTTAAGAGCAGGTTAGACAAACACCAGTCGGGGATAGTCTAGATCAGTGGTTTCCAAACTTGTTCCGCTGCTTGTGCAGGGAAAGCCACTGGTGGGCCGAGCCGGTTTGTTTACCTGCCACGTCCGCAGGTTCGGCTGATTGCGGCTTCCAGCCACGGTTCGCTGCTCCAGGCCAATGGGAGCTGCTGGAAGCGGCGCAGGCCGAGGGACATACCGGCCGCCACTTCCAGCAGCTCCCATTGGCCTGGAGCAGTGAACTGTGGCCACTGGGAGCCGTGATTGGCCGAACCTGCAGACGTGGCAGGTAAACAAACTGGCCCGGCCCACCAGGGGCTTTTCCTGCACAAGCGGCGGAACAAGTTTGGGAACCACTGGTCTAGATAATACTTAGTCCTGCCATGAGTGCAGGGGATTGGACTAGATGACCTCTCGAAGTCGCTTCCAGTCCCATGATTCTATGTTATGGCCAGCTGCAATTGCAGTACATAGGGGAGCACAAAATCACTTCTCTCTCTGAGCAAAGCACAGTATTCTGCACCCACAGAAAGGGGTAGTAGCCGGTATTCTGCATTTCAAGGTCCCCTTGGGGTAAGGTGGCTCTACATCGTCCCTGTTGCAGGGTTGTGCTAAATGCCATCAAAGAACCCTTGCTGTTTGTTTCGTACTTACTCGGGCAAAACTCCCATTGACTTAATTACAGACTTGAAGATCTTGCTATTTATTAGAATGTTTATCTGTATTAGTGTATGTGTCCTGTGATAATTTCACTGTATTTCTGTTATGTGTATTTGTTATATTCATCCAAAATGAATCCAAACACTGTATGTAGAAGGTGTTGCAAAAAGAAAAGGATCGCTGTTTCCATTGTGTCTTTTACTTGAGCCTGATGTTTGCCTGTCCTGAGTTTCATCAGAGGCGTGAATGAAACAATCTCTTCCTAAAGCAAGGACTTAGGGGTGGGGAGGTTTCATTATTTTTAATTGTTTTCCTTTGTTGTTGCAAATCAGCTCAGTTCAGCAGGCAAAACCTCAAGAATAGTCCAACGGGTGATCCATACCTCAAAGGAAAGAAATATAAGATATCTCTGGCATTCTTTGGACTCCTGCCATACCTAGGGTCTGCAGAAGAGCAGAGCACCCCTAATATCTCACTCTCTTAGAAAGCAGATGAAGTGACAAAAGGATAGTACTGACAGAAATGTTTTTCCCTTTTGAGGGCTTAGATGCAGTTCATAGAAGTGATGTATGACATGCTGTTCCTTTGTAAAAGTACCGAGAATATTAAAATACTTCTATCATCAGTGCTTAGCCTCAAGCTTCCTTTAATGATCCTTCCAGATCTTGTAAGAACTAGGACTAAATTGACTATGTGACTTCAGAAAGTAGTTACATAGTAACAATTAATGGTTCTTGTCAAAGTCCTGCACAATCAGGATCCATAAATTATTACATTTAACTGCTAGTCCTTTTTTATCTCCACTAAAGGTTTTCAGGTTCCTTATTAAAGCATCAATCCGTGGCTCTGATGTGTCCCCTCAAAAGAAAAAATAAACAACTAATCAAATAGACAGTGTTCTTTGTGGTTTAATTCAAAGGCTGCTGTTGTACTTACATTGCATTTATATGCTAATATCACTTCATCAGACATTTGGACATGTATTCTTTTTATCTATATTTTGTGCCCTCGTTATTATGTCAGTCTTCTGTTGAACTTTCCCCCATTCTACATTCAGAGAGAGTGGGTAATACAACTGGATAACCAGATGAAAGAGTTCTGGAGATAGGAGTTGGCTCCTGCTGTTCTTGTTTTATCCACCAATAAAAGTCACACAACTTTTTAAAAGAAGAAATCTAACCATGATTTGTGCAGCAGAGTGCTTTGTGAATAGACAACGACAGAAATGAACAAACTCTGCATCTCTCAAGAGGGGGGTCTCTTGTAACATGCTATAGCTGACCATTCTGCCTTATCTAATTTAGAGAAAACCTAGAGAGGAGTTTCCAAGAGTTGAGATCTGAGATATATGTATTCCTGAGTTTGAACCCATTTTCCTGGAAATAGCTGAAGTATTAGTCACTTTTGTGTTGCCTCCCCAGCACACATCCCCCCAGTGGCTTGTTGTGGTTTTGTCTTTTCCTCCTACCATCTTTGCTTGTGTTTCTGTGATTCTTCTAAATGCTACAGCATGGAGCAACTCTCACAGCCTCATCGTGTGGTTTGCAACCTTTTTGCCAGTGTTGTCTTTAACAATTAAATACAGCTGTTCCTTTCTCTCTGGGACTGGCTGTGGCAAGGGCTGGATGGCATGCCAAAATTAGTCTGTCTTTATCCAGATCCTGCTGTTGCATATTTAACGTTGATACTGGGAATTTAAAGAATGTTTTTGTTGTTGGAAACTGACAGTTCTAAAAAAGCACAGGAGAATGCCTGCCTCTGCTTTCTTTGAGTGCAGAACGCATTCAGTTCACCCATGAAAGGGAACAGATATTTTCTAGTCCGTTCCCCTTTGCTAGTAGTCTGTCAGAGAGAAGGAGGCAGGGCTAAGTGTAGCTAAGGTGCCCATCTGTGCACCCAAATGACTCCTTGGCCCTCCAGTGCTGGACAGTTCCTTCACACTGCAGGAGTATCCATAATGAGTACTTTGAGACCAACAGTAGTGTTGGGAAACAGTATACGGCAGAGGTCTCCTGCCTAGCATCCTGACTGAGGATTTCATTTTGGTGTTCTCAGTGTGTCTTCATTCAAGACATACATTTGCCACAGCCGCACTGTCTCCAAGAGTTCTGCCAGCTATTTAATTAGACTGAGAGACCTAATTTGAACCATGCTATCCTCATGGATCTTCTGGTGCAGGGTAACCACATAGTTATCATTCTGTGTAGTTAGACAGAAGTGTCTCATTAGGCCATAGTGTAACTCTATTTCTTTTCATATTGCTTCTCCTTATAGATTGTGTTAGCACATTCTGTTTTCCACTTCTGTTCAAATAAATTTCCATTTACTGGAACCATACCAGATATCACAGTTGTTTAAACCCCCTCACCTATGGTTGTCTACTAGGGTGACCAGATGTCCCGATTTTATAGGGACAGTCCCGATTTTGGGGTCTTTTTCTTATATAGGCTCCTATTACCCCCCACCCCCGTCCCGATTTTTCACATTCGCTATTTGGTCACCCTATTGTCTACTCTCCCAGATCCTTTAGCAGATATCTGACTGTTCTTGTTACTTTGAAAAGCATCTATCTTCATCACCCTGGCATTACTTTTCACTGGCATAATTGTCTACAATGGGGCACCAAGGACCATGAGTGACTAACTTGAAGTCTTGTGGCATGATCCTAATTTTATTACAAAGGAGACGACTTAACTCATGTAGTCTCAACAGTGAGCTGCTGTCATCAGCAAAGAGCATTTTGGGAGTGGAGCAGTCAAGAAAAAAACCGCTTTCATTGAATGATAAGATAATTTCATGATGCATCATATTAAAAGATTAATTTATTTTTTCTGTGGAGAAACACCCTGTCACCTGTAAAGCCTTCCTAAAAACATGAGAATTTGCAATGGGTAGATCTCAGAAGGTTCTATTCAAATATAAATCCAAACATTCCAAGCCACTCTGCAATGTGTCTGCTTGTCCGAACTGTCTAAGCCATGTACATTCCCAAATTAGTCAGGAAATTTCTCAAGAAAAGTCTTTTGCATGAAATTTATGGCCCTGGAGACATACCAAGAACTTTGAAAAAAAATTCATCCCTTTTTGAGAAGGAGATAGATGAAAGCCCTTTTTGCATAGATAATTTCAGAGAAAATGTTTCACCCAACAATTCCTCAAATAATTCTGACATATTGATAAGGGGATTAATTATCTTGGCACCCTTTCTGAAACCTGTCATTTTTCAAGCCTATTACTCATAGGTTAGAGATCCTGCACTTATTTTCCATTCTATAGTCTCCAAACTGTGATGCAATCTGACATTATCTTGTGCCAATCTATTCAATAACATTTTAGAACTAGATAAATCCAGCTTTAGTTTATTTTGTTCTTTAATTATAACAGATTGATTTCAACATCTGTTTGATAGGAATTTCCAGTTTTTGATTCCAAAGGAATGGGGCATCTAATTTTTTGATTTCTCTTCTGAATTGATATAAAGGTTTTAATGTAATAACTTCCTGTACAGAAAAAAATAAACTAATTTTATGGTTGGACCTGCATAATGGGGCATACTGCCTCAGAGGTATGCTAGCCTCTGAGAATTTCTCACCATCTCCACTTACTTTAGACTCTATAGGCTGGTAAAAGTGTTTCAGTCTACTCTTTTTCTTGGCCCCACAGTACCAGAATAAAAGAGAATGGTATGAAAGAACCAATACCACAATGAAACAGCAATCAATATATTGCTTATGAATGATACCATGGAATGATCTCAAGAGGTGTTATTTATACATGATGGAATGAGCTTCACCTTAAGAAATACTGCTTAAAAACAAGTCCAAGAAGACTCAAAAATCTTGCTTATGACTTGTCAGGACTGAGATCCCCACTTTGAACTTTAGGGTACAAATGTAGGGGCCTGCATAAAAACTTTTAAGCTTAATTACCAGCTTAGCTCTGGTTCGGCTGCCACCATTTTCAATGGATTCCCTCCCTGGGAAACCTTGAAAAACCTTCACCAAATCCCTGGTGAAAACAAATCCAACCCCTTGGATTTAAAACAAGGGGAAATTAACCATTCCCCTCCTTCCTCCCACCAACTCCTGGTGAATCAAGATCCAAAACCCCTTTGGATCTAAAACAAGGAAAAAATCAATTAGGTTCTTAAAAAGAAGGTTTTTAATTAAAGAAAAAGGCAAAAATTATCTCTGTAAAATCAGTATGGAAATAACCTTACAGGGTAATTAAACTTAAAGAGCTCAGAGGACTCCCCTCTAGTCTCAGGTTCAAAGTACAGCAAACAAAGATAAACACTCTGGTAAAAGGTACACTTACAAGTTGAGAAAAACAAAGGAAAACTAACACGCCTTGCCTGGCTATTTACTTACAAGTTTGAAATAGGAGAGACTTGCTTAGAAAGATGTGGAGAACCTGGATTGATGTCTGGTCCCTCTCAGTCCCGAGAAAGAACACACTCCCAAACAAAGAACACAAACAAAAACCTTCCCCCCCCCCAAGATTTGAAAGTATCTTGTCCCCTTATTGGTTCTTTAGGTCAGATGCCAGCCAGGTTACCTGAGCTTCTTAACCCTTTACAGGGAAAAGGATTTTGGAGTCTCTGGCCAGGAGGGATTTATAGTACTGTACACAGGACAGCTATTACCCTTCCCTTTATAGTTATGACACGCCCCCCAAATCACAGATAGTGTTGGATGTTCGGTTCCACACTGGCTGTGATTTTTCCCTGGAGTTCTAGGAGAAAACAGAGTTAATAAGACACATGTACCTTTAGACATACTACTGATTATATAAAAACTAACAATATGTTTTATTTTAAAAACAATTGTTAACCAGTTAACTTTGGGAAACTTTCCCGGGAGAGTGCATCAGCCACTTTGTTAGAAGCTCCCGAAATGTGTTGTATTTTAAAATCAAAATTTTGGAGAGCTAAACTCCACCGAAGAAGTTTTTTGTTATTTCCCTTGGCGGTATGAAGCCACTGTAGCGCAGCATGGTCTGTTTGTAGTTGGAAACGCCGTCCCCAAACATATGGGCGTAGCTTTTCCAGCGCGTACACAATGGCGTAGCATTCCTTTTTGCTGATTGACCAATGGCTTTTCCTCTCAGACAGTTTTTTACTGAGAAAGACGACAGGATGGAATTTTTGATCCGGTCCTTCCTGCATTAAAACTGCTCCCACGCCTCGCTCGGACGCATTTGTGGTTACTAGGAACGGTTTGTCAAAGTCTGGGGCCCTTAGCACAGGGTCAGACATGAGTGTTGCCTTAAGCTGGTTAAAGGCCTTTTGACACTCATCAGTTCACTGAACTGCATTTGGCTGGTTCTTTCTGGTTAGGTCTGTCAGCGGGGCGGCGATTTGGCTGTAGCGGGGTACAAATTGCCTATAATATCCAGCCAAGCCTAAGAAGGATTGGACCTGTTTCTTAGACTTTGGAACCGGCCACTTTTGGATAGCATCCACTTTGGCCTGTATGGGATTTATAGTTCCTTGACCCACCTGGTGCCCCAGGTAAGTCACTCTGTTTTGGCCTATTTGACACTTTTTAGCCTTAACAGTTAGTCCTGCTTGCTGGATGCGCTCGAAAACTTTTTTCAGGTGCTCCATGTGCTCTGCCCATGAATCAGAAAAAATGGCCACATCATCGAGGTAGGCAACTGCAGATTCTCCCAATCCCGCTAGGAGACCATCTACAAGTCTTTGGAAGGTGGCGGGTGCATTTCGCAACCCAAAAGGGAGTACATTGAATTCATACACCCCTGCCTGGGTGACGAAGGCTGACCTTTTCTTAGCGGGTTCATCTAGTGGTACTTGCCAGTACCCCTTGGTTAAGTCTAAAGTAGAGATGAATTGGGCATGTCCCAATTTTTCCAATAGCTCATCTGTGCGTGGCATTGGATAGTTGTCAGGACGAGTTACAGCATTTAGCTTACGGTAGTCCACGCAAAAGCGTATTTCCCCATCTGGTTTGGGAACTAGAACCACTGGAGATGCCCATGCACTCTTAGAGGGGCGGATTATACCCATCTGTAGCATGTTCTGGATCTCCCTTTGTATAGCAGTTTTGGCATGAGGTGACTCCCGGTAGGGTGGGGTTCTAATAGGGTGAGCATTACCTGTGTCAATGGAGTGGTATGCCCGTTCGGTCCATCCTGGAGTGGCTGAGAAAATTGGTGCAAAGCTTGTGCACAGCTCCTTGATTTGCTGTCGCTGCAGACGTCCAAGGGTCATGGAGAGGTTCACCTTTTCCACGCCACCATCCTTTTTTCCTTTGTAGTAGACACCTTCAGGCCACTCCGCGTTATCTGTTTCCTGGGCTGTAAACTGGCAAACATTTAATTCTCTGGAATAAAAGGGCTTAAGAGAATTAACATGGTATACTTTAGGCTTTATGTTGGAGGTGGGGGAGGCTATGAGATAGTTAACAGCTCCTAGGCGCTCCTGGACCGTGAATGGTCCTTCCCACGACGCTTCCATTTTATGGGCCTGGAGCGCCTTTAAGACCATGACTTGGTCTCCTTCTTTGAAGGACCGTTCTCTGGAATGTTTATCATACCAGGCCTTTTGCTCTTCCTGAGCATCCTTTAGGTTTTCTTTAGCAAGGGCCAAAGAATGTCGGAGGGTGTTTTGTAGGTTGCTTACAAAGTCTAGAATGTTTGTTCCTGGAGAAGGCGTAAACCCCTCCCATTGCTGCTTCACCAACTGTAATGGCCCCTTAACCTCACGGCCATACACAAGTTCAAATGGTGAAAACCCTAAACTGGGATGTGGTACAGCCCTGTAGGCAAAAAGCAACTGCTGCAACATGAGGTTCCAATCATTGGAGTGTTCATTTACAAATTTACGTATCATGGCCCCCAAAGTTCCATTAAACCTCTCCACCAGGCCATTGGTTTCATGGTGGTAAGGGGTGGCAACCAAGTGATTCACCCCATGAGCTTCCCACAGGTTTTCCATGGTTCCTGCCAGGAAGTTAGTTCCCGAATCTGTAAGGATGTCGGAGGGCCAACCTACCCTGGCAAAAATGTCTGTTAATGCCTGGCACACACTTTTAGCCCTGGTGTTGCTTAAGGGTACTGCTTCTGGCCATTGGGTAGCAAAATCCATGAAAGTCAGTACGTACTGCTTTCCTCTGGGTGTCTTCTTTGGGAAAGGACCCAGAATATCCACAGCTACGCGCTGAAATGGGACCTCAATTATGGGTAGTGGCTGGAGAGGGGCTTTAACCTGGTCTTGGGGCTTTCCCACTCGTTGGCACACCTCACAAGACCGGACATAATTAGCAACGTCCTTGCCCATTCCCTCCCAGTGGAAGGACTTCCCCAACCGGTCCTTGGTTCTGTTCACCCCAGAATGGCCACTGGGATGATCATGGGCTAAGCTCAAGAGCTTTACCCGATACTTAGTGGGAACTACCAACTGTCTTTGAGGATGCCAGTCTTCCTGGTGCCCACCAGAAAGAGTCTTCTTGTATAAAAGTCCTTGTTCTACAACAAACCGGGATCGGTTAGAAGAGCTGAGAGGCGGTGGGGTGCTCCGCGCCGCCACCCAAGCTTTCTGAAGGCTGTCATCTGCTTCCTGCTCGGCCTGGAACTGTTCCCTTGATGCTGGAGACATCAGTTCCTCCTTGGACTGTGGACTGGGGCTTGGTCCCTCTGGAAGCGATGCAGGTGCTGGGGCTGTTTCCATTGACTGTGAACCGCTGTCCGCTGGTGCACTATGTGGTAACTCAGGCTCTGGCTGAGCCTCTTGGGTAGGGTTATCTGCTGCTTCTGCCAGTTCAGGCTCGCTGGTGCCCTCTGGCGTTGGAGTTGTAGACGGGTTTGCAAGGGCTGGACTCAGGGCTGGCAATGGTTCTGGTGCTGGTTGCGTTGCCAGTTCCGGTTCTGGGACTGGCTTTGGCTGGGTCTCTGGGATTGGATCCACTACGGCTGTTGCAGTCGTTGGCAGAGGATCCAGTTCCACCACCTTTGTCTGGGTCTCCGGTAACACAGACGGGGCCCTGGTGGACGGCTCAGGAACAGGGATGGGGGTGAAAGCTTGCTTAGCCTGGCTGCGGGTGACTATTCCCACCCTCTTGGCTACCTTCACATGGTTGGCCAAATCTTCCCCCAGCAGCATGGGAATGGGATAATTGTCATAGACTGCAAAAGTCCACATTCCTGACCAGCCCTTGTACTGGACATGCAACGTGGCTGTAGGCAAGGTTACAGATTGTGACACGAAGGGTTGAATTGTCACTGTAGCCTCTGGGTTGATGAGTTTGGGGTCCACTAGGGATTGGTGGATAGTTGACACTTGAGCCCCAGTGTCCCTCCAGGCGGTAACCTTCTTTCCGCCCACTCTCAAGGTTTCCCTTCGCTCCGAGGGTATGAGAGAGGCATCTGGGTTTGGGGATCTTTGGTGTGATTGGGGTGTAATGAACTGTAATCGGTTGGGGTTCTTGGGGCAGTGAGCCTTTATATGTCCCAGTTCATTACATTTAAAACATCGCCCTGCTAAGGTATCACCGGGGCGATGTTGGTTTGTGGAGACTGGTGTGGTGGGGTGAGAAGGCGTCTGGGGTTTCCCTTGGGATGTGGGTGGGGCTTTGGGTTGTCCCCGGTGGTAAGGTTTTGTTTCGGCTTGCCCCTTCTGATATTCGCTCCAACTGCTACTAGTTTTTTTCTTTTCTGCCACCTCCACCCATTGGGCTCCAATCTCCCCCGCCTCAGTTACAGTTTTGGGCTTCCTATCTAGGATGTACCTTTCTATTTCCTCAGGAACACCCTCTAAAAACTGCTCCATTTTTACTAGGGAAAGCAGATCTTCCAGAGATTTAACATTTGCTCCTGATACCCAGGCATCACAATTTTTGTCAATGTGGTAGGCATGACGGGTAAATGACACATCCGGTTTCCACTTTAGGGCTCTGAACCGCCGACGGGCATGCTCGGGTGTTAGCCCCATTTTGAGTCTGGCCTTGTTTTTAAAAAGTTCATAACTGTTCATGTGTTCCTTAGGCATTTCAGCCGCCACCTCTGCTAAGGGTCCACTGAGCTGCGGCCTCAGCTCTACCATGTACTGGTCTGCAGTGATGCTGTATCCAAGGCAGGCCCTTTCAAAATTTTCTAAGAAGGCCTCAGTATCATCGCCTGCCTTGTAGGTGGGGAATCTTCTGGGATGGGAAGTGGTACCTGGAGGGGGGTTGTTAGCATTGGCTGGTGCATCCTGCTTAGCCTTTGCTACTTTCAGTTCATGCTTCCTTTCTTTTTCTCTCTCCTCCATTTCTTTTTTTTTCAGCTCCATCTCTTTTTCTTTTATTTTCATTTCTTTTTTTTTTAGCTCCATCTCTTTCTTGTGGGCCTCCTCTTTGGCTTTTTCTTCTCTTTCTTTCTGCTCTGTCTCGAGTTTTGTTAATTGAAGCAGTTTCTGATGTTTTTTTTCATTTTCTTCTGCTTCTAGTTTGGCCAGTTCTATTTTGTTAGCTACTTCTTTGGTAGTTATTTTCCTGTTTTCTTGTGCTGGGTAACCCCCTTTGCAGTTGACAAACTGGGAAGCTCTCAGCTCTGGCTGCTGCAGAGTTAACAGTAACTTTCTAACTAGCTACTCCCGAGGATGTAAAAAGAAAAAAAAAAACAATTCAGCTTGTAAATACCTTTTACCAGTCATTTGCTAATTGAACCCTTCTCTTAACAAAGGACCTGTAAAAAAAACTTAACACCTCTGCCTTCAGGCAAGGAGAGATAAGATATGCATCTATCTACTTCCAGCTCAGCTTTCCAAGCAGCTAGAAGGAAAAAAAAATCTCACTGGCTTTTGGGTTTAAAATGATCCCACCGCTATTCACCATGTCAGGACTGAGATCCCCACTTTGAACTTTAGGGTACAAATGTAGGGGCCTGCATAAAAACTTTTAAGCTTAATTACCAGCTTAGCTCTGGTTCGGCTGCCACCATTTTCAATGGATTCCCTCCCTGGGAAACCTTGAAAAACCTTCACCAAATCCCTGGTGAAAACAAATCCAACCCCTTGGATTTAAAACAAGGGGAAATTAACCATTCCCCTCCTTCCTCCCACCAACTCCTGGTGAATCAAGATCCAAAACCCCTTTGGATCTAAAACAAGGAAAAAATCAATTAGGTTCTTAAAAAGAAGGTTTTTAATTAAAGAAAAAGGCAAAAATCATCTCTGTAAAATCAGTATGGAAATAACCTTACAGGGTAATTAAACTTAAAGAGCTCAGAGGACTCCCCTCTAGTCTCAGGTTCAAAGTACAGCAAACAAAGATAAACACTCTGGTAAAAGGTACACTTACAAGTTGAGAAAAACAAAGGAAAACTAACACGCCTTGCCTGGCTATTTACTTACAAGTTTGAAATAGGAGAGACTTGCTTAGAAAGATGTGGAGAACCTGGATTGATGTCTGGTCCCTCTCAGTCCCGAGAAAGAACACACTCCCAAACAAAGAACACAAACAAAAACCTTCCCCCCCCCCAAGATTTGAAAGTATCTTGTCCCCTTATTGGTTCTTTAGGTCAGATGCCAGCCAGGTTACCTGAGCTTCTTAACCCTTTACAGGGAAAAGGATTTTGGAGTCTCTGGCCAGGAGGGATTTATAGTACTGTACACAGGACAGCTATTACCCTTCCCTTTATAGTTATGACATGACTAAAATCTGCTAGATATTTACATTTCAGAAACCATCCTCATACCCATAATTTCCCCACAATATCTCAAAAGGATAATTTATCTGCCCACTTCTCTCCCTCCCATGCAGTGATGTCATTTGGAGACTGGGTTTCACTGTCATGGGGCAGCTCTGGGTCCAGCACTGCTCTGTAGGTATATGAGTGTTTTATCTGCCACTCCAGTGCAGGGCAATAATGTTTATTTAAAAAAAACTTAAAAAAAAAATGTCATAGAGTAGGTGTAGGTGAGTGGGTGGAAGAATGCAGGTTACCAGGAGTGGAAAGGGAATTCAGTTAAAGAGACACAGTTATCTTGCATTTCCTGATAAAACACCATTTAAATAGCATTATTCTTAAAAAAAAGGTGTGGTTTTTTTCAGTTCTATAAAGGTTTTTCTTGTTTCCTGCTAAGGTTTAGGGTCTCTTTAGTGGTCCTAGGAGCAATACCAGCAAATCTGTTCGGATCTGTTCCTCCTTCCCTTCCCTTCCCATCCCTCTCTGTGCACACACCTGCCTGCTGCCTCTGCAGGCCAGGGCAACATCAGCATAAAGGACAGTTATCATCATTGACCGTGAAGGAATATGTGACTAGCCAAAAAATTGGGTACTAATTATCTTTGAAAGCCACAATCTAGTCTAAGAGCACAGTAACCACTGAGTTCATATGCATGCATTGCTCTCTTCAAACCCTGTTGGGTGTGGTGGACCTGATGGTTTAGTGATAATGTGAGGGATGTGAATTGGGTTTTGGGTTCCAGAGAAAGTTGGTAATGATTGATGGTGTAGCTGATGCTCTAAAGAGCTGATGCTCTAAAGCCTCAGTAGAAGTCCGTGGTAGGAGGCACAAGAGAGTGTGTCTACATTCATTCCTTTTCTGTGGATTTTCTACTACTACTGGACATGCCTGTCTTATCTATATCTATATTTCTAACTATGCTATCTGGATGCTAGTTTTGTCTATCTCAGGGGTAGGCAACCTATGGCACATGTGCCGAAGGCGGCATGCAAGCTGATTTTCAGTGGCACTCACACTGCCCAGGTCCTGGCCACCGGTCCGGGGGGCTCTGCATTTTAATTTAATTTTAAATGAAGCTTCTTAAACATTTTAAAAACCTTATTTACTTTACATACAACAATAGTTTAGTTATATATTATAGACGTCTAGAAAGAGACCTTCTAAAAACGTTAAAATGTATTACTGGCACGCAAAACCTTAAGTTAGAGTGAATAAATGAAGACTCGGCACACCACTTCTGAAAGGTTGCCGACCCCTAGTCTATCTTCTTCTTTGTCTGATCTTCCATTATATTCGGTGTAATTCTTGTCTCTGACAAGTATAAAATCAACTTTTAATTATCATTTTAATGAAAACAATAAAATTAGAAGGAGGAACTTACAATCTAATTCAATTTCAGACATTAAGAGTTCTGACATGTCACATATGTTGAAGGTTCAAACTCCTAGCAACTCATGTTTAAAAAGGTGATCTGGCTATTCTGAGGCTCTGCACAGCAGATCATGAACGTAAACTTCAGCCCAACCAAACATGAAGCTACATTTGGAGTTTCATCTACATCTGTCTTTCTCTCCTCCACACTGCTCTGGGATGCACTTTTACATTCACCAAATAAAGAGCAGAGAACCCATTCACAGCTGGCTGAATGAATGAATGATTTCTGCTTTCACCATTTTTTGTGAAATCAGCAAGAAGCCAAGCTTACAAAAGGTTTGCTTTTGTTTACAAAAACTGTCTCCAAAACTTCTTCACTCTCTGTTGTGTACTCTTCCCTTTTGATTGTTGGTGCTCGGACTGTTATGCAGCAATTGTTTTAATTTCAGATTATTCTTGCTACAATTCTGGGAGGCGTGCTTGAAAACCTGATAGCTGTTATTTGCTGAGGCTTGAAACTTAAGAGTCCTGGTGTCAGTGTTTGTTGCAGAAGAGGTAAAGCTGTGGTAGTATGAAGCCTACTTACCACTGCAGTATACAATGTGTGTCTGTGTGTGCAGGAGTGGCTCAAAGAAAAAAGTCAGTATTTACACATATAGTATTAGATACAAAGAAAAATGAGTTTTTCTTTGAGAGTAGATTTGAACTTCATTTATGACATAACTCCAGGGAGTGTTGACACGAATACATAATGTCCCACAAAAGGGACCTTAGTTGTAAAACTAATCTGTGTAAGTTATTGATTGTGGAGCCTTTTCTTTATTTAAATTTAATGTAGTGATTTTTGTATTCAATTACCATGGATTCTGTTGCTCCTGTTGCTATAGTTTCAAGTTCAACATAGTGAAAATCACCTCTGGTACTTTTCTCCAATTTGGACACTCCAGGAACACATGAAGATCAGGGATAGTGATCACCAACAAAATCACAAGTTCAAAGTCTTATCTGTACTACAAGTTTAATTAAAGCAATAAATAAAGTTACAACTACCCATGCATATATAAATCCTACAAAAACCCATGTAATGACTAAGACTGTAGTCCTACTCACTTCCTCAAAGATATTCTAAGGTCTGATGGATCTCTCAACAGATGATCATTGATCAAGGGATAGTTCCTGCTGGAGTTTCCAATGGGGTCTTTCTTCGTGGTCTTCCAACTTTTACCCAACCAGGGAACCTCTTTTATGTGGTTGTTCTGACCATGCCTAACATCTTATGCATATGCATGAAGGTTTTAACTCTCTTTTCCTTATCTGTATTTCCACACCCCATGACGATTGGAGTGCCCTGTTTTTCATAGGTTGTTTCTTAGTTCCCTTTATTCTTATTAGCATCTATGCACAACGTGTTCATGGTAACCTACGGTCAAAGCAGGACATTCCATGATGTTGCAGTGGGGTGTCTTGTGGTCTTGGACAATACATTGCAGTCTATATTTCCATGATATCATCTATTAGCACAACTTTTACAGTAATCTTGTAACTTGCTGGCATAGGATTGTTCCTAGGCAACCCACTCATGTCAAGCATCTTTAAGCCTATGGCCCAGTATGGCTAAGCTAAAATCTTACAGGACTCAGCCTGTAGGCTTTACATTCCAATCATGCTTTACTTATATACTTAATACCTAAATATAAATATACATCACAAAAACATATTTGTCAGTCTTATACTTCTACAATTTAAATCTATGTAACATACATTGATTATATATGAAATAGCATATGAAATGACCATAACACTAAATAACACAATGATAAATGGATGATAAAATGAAGTAATTGGCTACAGTTGTCTGAGCACCAAGGAATACTGGGATAACATTGAGCAAAGGATAATATAGATGAATATTGGAAACCATTTCCTAATGGTGAAATGTATTACGTGTAGAATAGTGTCCAAAGACAAGTGTTAGAAGCCCCTTTGCTTGAGTAATTTAAAATTAGAATGGATCAAATAATATATTTTAGGGAACATTTCTGCATAGGTCAGGAAAAGGGAGATAGACTAGAAAAGTAAATAGGTCTTTTCCATCTTTAACTTCTATGATTAAAACTTCGTGTTTGCTGTGGGAAAAGTCATGGCTTTGTCATGCCATGTTGTCAATTTCAGGGTTAAAGCCCAAATCTGTAATTAAGCAAAACCAAGGTTTTCCATTAAAGAACCCTAAATGTCTCAGTTTTTGTCACAGAAGTCAGGGCTATAACATACATACAAGCATAGACCGTGATCCTGCAGTACTAGCTATTATTGCAGACCCTTGTACTCCTATGGAATCCCATTGCTGGACCAGACCCAAATAATGATTCTGTGATATCAATGGGACAGGCTTTTGGAATGTATCCAGCGCCACAAATATTAAGGCAGGGGGGGATAGCTCAGTGGTTTGAGCATTGGCCTGCTAAACCCAGGGTTGTGAGTTCAATCCTTGAGGGGGCCGCTTAGGAATCTGGGGCAAAATCAGTACTTGGTCCTGCTAATGAACGCAGGGGGCTAAACTTGACCTTTCAGGGTCCCTTCCAGTTCTATGAGATAGGTATATCTCCATATATTATAAGGTCAGTTTCTGCTATCAATTAAACCTGTACTGTCCCACTGAAGACAACAGTTGCATGAGTGTGAATCAGAGCAGAATTTGGCCCACAGATACCAACAGGTGGGGAAATGTATATAATATATAAAAAAGGATCATGGACATAGAAGAAATAATATGACATGGGTAGTATCATAAGTGTCAGAAATTCCTTCAGGAGAGATTCTTACAAGGACAATGAGTTTTGTAGCACTACAAAAACTATGCCTGTCAGTTGCACTACTGCTGTTTAATGATGGGCAGTGATCTATTAATTTACTCTAGTCCATTTGTAATGGCCAAAGCTTGCAGTATATCTATAATGTGAAGCATCAATTTGCATTTAAACAATAATTCCCAATAAATTGGTGCTCATCAATATCTGTTTACCAGTTGATCAATATCTAATCTGTTTACCAATTTAACTTTGTCAGGAGAGTGTATGTGGTTGATAATTTTCTAGTCAATCTCTTTAGCTAACTGCAAAAAAATGTGGAGAAATATATCTACTATTAAAAAAAGCGAAGTGTTTTTAATTCAGATAAAATGCAGTGCATTGTAAATTAACTAAACAAATAAAGTGGCAAAGCTGTTATTTAGATTAGGCCATTAAATATTTTTACCAGAGTGGAGGATGCATCATGTTAGATTAATAGAACATTCCCTCCTCTACTTTATATTCAGGAAAGTTTGAATTTGCATCTTAACTATAAAGCAGTGAAGATAATTTAGTCCTAGACCATGTGAAAAACATGTTGCAGAAGCACCAGTTGGGAATTTGTGTCACACAAAGCGATATGTAGTAGCAAAGATGCTAAAGCAACTCTTGGCTCTCCCTCTGATGGTGGGGTGTTTCTCTGACTCTCAGAGAAGAAAGATTTGTGCTGCTTTAGCAAGGGAGTGCTTTCATCTGGCTGTATTAATCCAGTATTCGATCAGGTTGGTGGGAGCTAGAAATTTACCAGTCATCTCATTCTGCCATTTAGAAACAAAAGAAAAATGATCTCCCAGATTCTGTCTTAGAGTCGTTTTAAAAAGATTCTCTCTATAAAGTTTCTTTAGAGCAGGGGCAGGCAAACTTTTTGGCCTGAGGGCCACATCGGGTTTCATAAATTGTATGGAGGGCTGGTTAGGGGAGGCTATGCCTTCCCAAATAGCCAGGAGTGGCCCGGCCCCCGCCCCCAATCCGACCCCCCCCTGCTTCTCGCCCCTGACGGCCCCATCTGGGACCCCTGCCCCATCCCGTCCTCCTGCTCTCTGTCCCCTGATCACCCCTGGACCCCCCCGCCCCCAACTGCCCCCTGCCGCCCCATCTAACCCCCCTCTTCCTGACTGCCCCCAGGACCCCTGTCCCATCCAACCACCTCTTCTCCCTGACCACCCCCAGGCCCCCCGCCTCTAACTGCCCCCCACCGCCCCATCCACCCCCCCTTCTCCCTGTCCCCTGACTGCCCCCGGAACCCTCACCCGGACTGCCCCCTGCTGCCCCATCCAATCCCTCCTCTCCTTCCTGACTGCCCCCCCTACTCCATCCAACCACCCCTTCTCCCTGACCGCCCCTGGAACCTCCTCCCCCATTCAACCCCCCTGTTCCCTACCCTCTGACCGCCCTCACCCCTATCCACACCCCCGACCCCTGACCACACCCCGAACTCTCCTGCCCTCTATCCAACCCCCATCCCCCGCTCCCTGGCCTCTTACTGCACTGCCTGGAGCCAGCCACAGCACCATGCAGCACAGAGAACTGGGTCAGGCCGGGCTCTGCAGCTGCGCTACCGCAGGAGTTCGCAGCCCCGCTGCCCAGAGCATTGCGCCCACGGCGCAGTGAGCTGATGCTGCGGGGGGGGAGGGAGGGCAGCGGGGGAGGGGCCGGGGGCTAGCCTCCCAGGCCAGGAACTCAGGGACAGGGCAGAACGGTCCCAGGGGCCAGATGTGGCCCATGGGCCATTGTTTGCCCACCTCTGTTTTAGAGTCCACTAAAAAATCAGCCTCAGTCAAACATTCTATTATTTGCCTGCCTCCTCTTTTGGATTATTCTCCCTCGGAAACCATCAAGGCACTTTGGGGGCATCTATTCAATGATGAAGTGCAGTTATGACATGACATTTAAAACTGATTAATTAAAAAAATAGTCTTGAATATTTAAAAGGGAAACAACCTCCACTCTGAAGCTTGGAGTTGAAATGATCTTTTTCATCACCAATCTCCTGTACATATGGCATTCTGTAAATTATATATTCTGTTTCACAGAACTACTATATTTATTACCAGAGGAAAATGGATTATTAATTACAGCCAAAGGCTGCTTTGATTAAATATACAATTAATTAGCTATGCTAAGCCCATCCCAAAGCTCCTAATATTTTCAGCTGGATGATTTTTCTAGTACTTTTAATTAAAATTGTTCTAAAAAGCCACAAGTTAGCTGTATGTGCACTTAAAACTGAAGTTAGCTCTTCAGTGTTTTGCTGGTTGCTGTATGCCATCTAATTAATCTTTTGTGATTAAATGTACATAAAATCATCTAAAATGCAAGGTAATTTGTGCAGATATGGAACAGTAGAGAGCTTTTACCGGGTCTCAGCATGGTTGTTTTATCTGCTGAAAATAATTTCAAAAGGCCACAGATGTTAATTGTTTTGATGAAGCAAATGTAGAAAAAGGCATTCCTACCAAACACAGCACAATCCAGCAGCAGCAGCAACAAGGAAGCAGTGTATACCGCAGACATACAATTGCAGAAATAAGAAAGATTTGTACAGTGTGGCTTGTCTTTGCTTCCTGAGGTGCAAGTATGTTTTCCCTCAGAGCTGGTCTCAAATTTTGTGTAGCATCATGTGAACACCTTAGCAGGTGAGATACATGGATCTTGGTGATGGACTTGCACCCCACTCCTGTTCTGAAAAAGTGACTATCATGTGGCCATACAATAGTTTGAGATTTTATTTTTTTCATTTTCCATTTTTAATGATTTATAGGTGGAATTAGGATAGAATTTTCAAAAGTCCCCAAGAGGTATAGGAGCTCAAGTCCCACTGAAAATCAATGAGTCCTGACTCTGTTGGTTGCTTTTGAAAATCAATGTTTGTGAAACATTCTCAACTCATGCCATTCGGAAAGGAAGGTGTCAGCTGAGAAACTTTTCTTAAAGGGACACTTGCCTTGCAGGCCCAATACCTGAAAGCTAATGGCACCTGAGGGTGAGGAGTTATGACTGTTCATGTCACAGGGGTATAAAAAGGATGGGTTAGGGGTTAAAATTAGAGGTGTATGTCACTGGAGATGGCTTAGGTGCATGTCATTAGGGAAGTACTAATGGTAATAACAAATGGTGGTGGGTTGGGTAGAAGGAGGATGTATTGGCATGTGTCATTAGAGTGTTGAGAGGGGAAAGGATTGAAGCATGTCGCTGAGTGAGGTGTCCTGTTCTCTCAGTTTCCACCTCCACTAGCATTCCAGCAGCTACCCCCTCCCGCTCCCTGCAGCAATTTCCTCAGGAGGTCGACTAGTCTAACACCCTGCTCAAAGCAGGTCCAACCCCAACTAAATCATCCCAGCCAGGGCTTTGTCAAGCCAGACCTTAAAAACCTCTAAGGTTGGAGATTCTACCACTTCCCTAGGTAACCCATTCCAGTGCTTCACCACCCTCCTAGTAAAATAGTTTCCCCTAATATCCAACCTAGACCTCTCCCACTGCAACTTGAGACCATTGCTCCTTGTTCTGTCATCTGCCACCACTGAGAATAGCCTAGCTCCATCCTCTTTGGAACCCCACTTTCAGGTAGTTGAAGGCTGCTATCAAAACCCCCCTCATTCTTCTCTTCTGCAGAGTAAATAAGCCCAGTTCCCTCAGCCTCTCCTTCTAACTCATGCGTCCCAGCCCCCGAATTATTTTCATTGCCCTCTGCTGGACTCTCTCCAGTTTGTCCACATCCTTCATGTAGTGGGAGGCCCAAAACTGGACACAGTACTCCAGATGTGGCCTCACCAGTGTCGAATAGAGGGGAATAATCACTTCCCTCGATCTGCTGGCAGTGCTCCTACTAATGCAGCCCAGTATGCCATTAGCCTTCTTGGCAACAAGGGCACACTGCTGACTCATAACCAGCTTCTCATCCACTGTAATCCCCAGGTCCTTTTCTGCAGAACTGCTTCTTAGCCAGTCGGTCCCCAGCCTGTAGCAGTGCATGGGATTTTTCTGTCCTAAGTGCATAGTGCAAAGACATAATATCTTTAAAACTAGGAAGTTAGTGAAGACAGCTTGTAGGTGATTGTAATAATTTTATTATACTGTAATTCATGATAATGTAATTTATGTAGTTCATAATTTAATCATTATTAAAATAGTAAAGATACCAGTGATAGACACACTCAGTAACTTAGAATATGAAAGAAGTGTATAAATATGCTGAAAATAGTATGGCCCCAAAACTGGCAGAGGGCCTCCGCCCCAAACACACACACCTCTTCAAAAGTGCCCACTGGTAAAAACAAAAGTCAGTGCTTATGCTTCCTTAGCATTCAGATAGTCTCAGACAAAGATACTCACATTTGCCCATTATTCCTATTAGTAGATTCAATATGCTTTCTTCAATATGCCAAGCAGAAAGCATATTGAGCCTTATCCTCTGACATGACAGAAGACGTAGGTAGGTCCCAAGTGAATTCAGTGTCAGTGATTTCACTTTGAATGTGGATGTTGAACTACCTGTATCACATCCCCACACTGCTTGTTTGTCAGAGTGCAGTAAGTGTCCTAATCTCCAGTTTTTAATGTACATGAGCTGCCAGCTTTTAATGGTACATTAACTTAATTTGTATTTGGCAAAAAATTATGTTACAGTTGTGCACATCTCTGTATAAATACGCATCTCCTTCAGGCAACAATCTTTTAGTAACCCATCAAACATGCCTTGAATTTATTTTTTATCTTTTTCAATTGGATTATTCTTAAACATCACAAGTCTCCTGACATATGAATTCAAGGCTTGCTAGTTAAAATGCAGTTGTTATATGTGGAAAATCCTACATAAAATTTTGCCTACATGTCTTGGCTGTTGTTTTATACGAGGCTTCTTTTCATCCTGTGGATTTCTTCAGTCGTTCCTCTGATACTGAGAATTGTTTCTTGATACTTATTGAGTGCCCTGTGAGCGCTGGCTTAATAAACATTGCATTTCTTGTGTGGTATGGCAAAGCCTAAACTCCATAGCAGCAGTAGTTCAAAATCCACAAAGCTGGGTAGCCACTAGCGTTGTGAATAGGTATGTGAAGCATTAATAGCCTGCCAACCAGTAGATCTGCTCTACAGCAGATATGTACAGTAAGCATAGACCCAAGTCTGGTGTCTGAAATCATTCAGTGTGCTTCATCCTTTGCATTACTGAAACTGAGATTCAAACTGGAAAGCGCTGAGTGAGGGAAGTCTTTAGGGAGCAGTTCTCTAACCTGTGCCACATGAAACCTTCCCTCTGGCTAAGCCAATAGAAGCAGCACTAAGCTTGTCTCCACTATAGGCTATATGCATCCGAAGAAGTGGGCTGTAGTCCACGAAAGCTTATGCTCTAATAAATTTGTTAGTCTCTAAGGTGCCACAAGTACTCCTGTTCTTCTTCTTGTCTCCACTGGGAGTTGTTCTTTGCAGCTTTTATATGATTCAGGAGCTGCACCTAGGAGCTAGTTCCATCTGTGGCAGCAGTTGTAGCTGCCAACTGGTGACCAGACTTAGAGTGGATTTCTCCAGTTGTGAGATAAATTGGAAGTTCGGAGTTGAAGCTGACTTTCCAAAATGTTAAACTTGTCCCATTTTTCCAGCCTACTGCATCCCACATTGATCTCAGATCCTGGTAATATTTAGGAACGCCTGAATGAGTTAAGGATCGAATATCAGCTGTTAACTTTGAACATCCTTGCTATTGTTAATTTGTGTTGCAGCTCTGATGTTACTTGAACATATGTTCTTATAATAATGCTTTGCAAGTTACATGGAATCTTTCTTTCAAGACTCTAAAATTACTCAAACATTATCTAAGCCTTGCAATGTGTTTGTGAGATAATATCACAAACTTTTATGTTACAGACAGCTCGCTCATTGGCTAAACCACATGTGGCTTTGAGAATAGAACTTAGGAGTTTAGCTTGTGAATAATTCAGATATCTCTTACTTGAGCTAAAAGAGAGAATCTGAGTAAGGACCCCTAGAGGGTTTTATGTGGGCAAGCCATTAGAATGTGACATGGTCACTTACATACACAGAGCCTGGTCATCCACTACCTTACACCTTGTGTACTATTTTTACATCTGTGCACAGTGGGCTAGAGAATCAAACCTTCCTTAAGTCCCCTGTTGAATATACCTGGCATGGGGAAGTCCCCATCAAATGTCAAAAGCCCATTCCTGTGCCTGCTTTCTTCCCCACAGTCAGGGGGCATGTCGGGGCGGGCGGGGGGAGTGCCAGAGTACTACTGCTCTGCTGCTAATCCCTTGCTGGAATATAAACTTTAGGGGACCACAGACAGTTTAAGGCAGCCCATAGCAATTTACAGCTCCCCAATCCCTCTGTGCTTGATATAGTGGAGAATCTAGGCCTGTGCTTCTCAACCAGGGGTACACATACCCCTGGGGGTACGCAGAGGGTACATTAACTCATCTAGATCTTTGCCTAGTTTTACGATAGGCTACATAAAAAGCACTAGCGAAGTCAGTACAACCTAAAATTTCATATAATGACTTGTTTATACTGCTCTATATACTTAGGGTTACCATATTTCAACACTGAAAAAAGAGGACACTCCACGGGGGCCTGGCCCTGCCCCAACTCCGCCCCTTTCCCACCCCGGCCCCGCCCCAACTCTGCCCCAACTCCGCCCGTTCCCCAAAGCTCCTGCCCCAACTCTGACCCCTCCTCTGAGCACCCTGCATTCCCCCTCCTCCCTCCCGCTCTGATCTTGGTTGGGGGTTGCTAAGTGCTTCCCTGCTCCCCACTCGCCCTGCAGCCTCTGCACCCCCTGCCTGCCCTGCCCCTGCACCCCCTCTGCCCCTGCAGCCTCTGTGACCCTGCTCCCGACTCGCCCTGCAGCCCCTGCACCCTCCGCCTGCCCTGCCCCTGCACCCCCGCCCCTGCAGCCTCTGTGACCCCTGCTCCTCACTCGCCCTGCAGCCTCTGCGCCCCCCGCCTGCCCTGCCCCTGCAGCCTCTGTGACCCCTGCTCCTCACTTGCCCTGCACCCCCCCGCCCCTGCAGCCTCTAAGACCCCTGCTCCCCACTCGCCCTGCAGTTCCTGTACCCCCCGCCTGCCCTGCCCCTGCCTGCACTGCTCCTCCTCACCCTGCAGCCCCTGCACCCCCCTGCCCCTGCAGCCTCTGAGACCCCTGCTCCCCACTCGCCCTGCAGCCCCTGCACCCCCCCGCCTGCCCTGCCCCTGCAGCCTCTATGCCCCTGCCTGCACTGCTCCTCCTCGCCCTGCAGCCCCGGCACCCTCTGCCCCTGCAGCCTCTGTGCCCCCTGCTCCCCACTCACCCTGCACCCCCCTGCCCCTGCAGCCTCTATGCCCCTGCCTGCCCTGCTCCCTCGCTCACCCAGCAGCCTCTGCCTGCTGAGGGCTTCAGACGTTCGGCAGCGCGGGTCCCTACGGCCCCGGCCGCAGCTTCCTTCCTGCCACCAAGCACGTTCCCCGGCCTGTCTGTCCCTGCGGGAAACAGCTCTCGCGGCGCCGGGTTCCGAGCTGCGCGGGGCAACGGGGCCACAGGAAAGGTCCCCCAGTGGCCGGAGGGGTCCCCGCCTGCGAGGGAAGCCTGAGCCCCACCTGAGCATTGGGGCAGCTGGGCTGCGCTGCGGACCCGGCGGATCGCGCTGGACGGACCCTGGCTTATGCCTCCCTATTTCCCCGGACATGTCCGGCTCTTTGGAAATTTCCCCCGGACAGAGATTTGAGCACCAAAAAGCCGGACATGTCCGTGGAAATCCGGACATATGGTAACCCTATATATACTATTCACTAAAATTTAAGTAAAATATTTATACTCCAGTTGATTTATTTTATAATTATATGGTAAATATGAGAAAGTAAGCCATTTTTCAGTAATAGTGTGCTGGGACACTTTTATATTGTTATGTCTGATTTTGTAAGCAAGTAGTTTTTGAGTGAGATGAAACTTGGGGTATGTTAGACAAATCAGATTCCTGAAAGGGGTCCAGTAGTCTGGAAAGGTTGAGAGCCACTGATCTAGGCCTCAAAAGTGGAAGTAGGTACCAGATCAGAATAGTAGGGAGGAATTGTGCCCCCTGCTCCAGCACCTGTACATACCTGTGGTAGCATTAGGGTTGCCAACTTTCTAATTGTACAAATCCAAACACCCTAGCCCCGCCCCTTCCCTGAGGCCCTCCCCCACTCACTACATTCCCCCTCCCTCGGTGACTCACTCTCCCCCACCCTTACTCACTTTCACGGGGCTGCGGCAGGGGATTGGGATGTGGGAGGGGGTGAGGGCTCCGGAGTGGGGCCAGAAATGAGGGGTTCAGGGTGTGGGAGGGGGCTCTGGACTGGGGCAGGGAGTTGGGGTATGGAAGAGGGTGAGGGCTCTGGCAGGGGGTGCCGGCTCGGGGCTGGGGATGAGAAGTTTGGGATGCAGGAGGGAGCTCCAGGCTGGGAGGTAGGGCCTAGGGATTTGGAATGTGGGAGAGGGCTGTGGGTTGAGGCACGGGGTTGGGGTGTGGGAGGGAATACGGGCTCTGGGCTGGGGATGTGGGCTTGGGGGTGGGGCTGGGGATAAGGGGTTCAGGGTGTGGGAGGGGGCTGCGGGTTGAGGAATGGGGTTGGGGTGAAGTATGGGAGATGGGCTCTGGGTGCAGGTTCTGGGATAGGGCCAGGGATGAGGGGTGCAGAAGGGGGCTCCAGTTTTGGGTGGGCTCAGGGCTGGGGCGGGGGGTTGGGGCTCGGGCTCACCTCGGGCAGCTCCCGAGTGGCGGTGCTGCAGGGCTAAAGCAGGCTAGTCTCTACCTGTCCTGGCAGGCAATAGGGTACATCTCCCGTTCCAGCTGGAGTTGTAATTTCCAGCTTTGGTAGATGTATGTGTGCTAGCTTTGATTGAGCTAAAAATAGCAGTGTAGCTATGGCGGCGATATGGCAGGATGGGCTTAGCTGGCTTGAGTACGATCCTACCGTTTTCCACACCGCTGCAGCAACACTTGTGTTTTTAGCACACTAGCTTGATTGTGGTAGCGCCTGTACAGCTAACTGAGCTGGAAATCACACCTCCAGCTTGAAGGGTAGACCTACCTTTAGACAGTCAACTACATACTTCCTTCAGTAAGGCATCTTCAGTATGCTGGAGTCCATGTCTGATGGATGGGTGCCAAGGTGTAACCTGAGGTGCTGGGACTATTTGTATAGTGGGGGTGCTGAGAGTCATTGAACCAAACTGTAAACCCTGTATATAATGAAAACCACTTCAAACCAGGGGGTGTATGCAGCACCTCCAGCACCCTAGTTTGTAGCCTATGGGTGTAACAGCTCCATGTGATTCACACTTACACTGTCCATACCCAGGTCCCCCAATCCTGACCCTGCTCTTTAGAGCTACCATAGTATAAGTGATTAATAATAAATACATTCTCAAGAAGAAAATCCCTCTGGCATACTTATGCATGAAACACTAGGTAACCATGTGGCGCTTGTGCTTATAGTGGGAGAAGACAGTGGGGAGACCTTAGAGATGGGCATTCCCCAGCACAGAGGGAGGGTTTGTGGGGGGCTATGAGGAACGTGGCTAATGAATTTGTGAAATATGTGTGCCACTGCCTAATATCCTGTGTGAGGGAAGCAGAGTGTGTGTGGCTGCTGTTACAGCTAAGAAGCTGAATTAGCAGGCATGGAATCACTACAGGTCGGAGAACAGGATTCTCCTTCCTTTCACTGCATAGTTTAGCCAGATATAGCCTCTTTACAGTGGAATTATGTGAGTTTTGAAGATTTTAAATTCACAGATAATTGACATGACAGACCATAACCGCTTTGAGGGGCACTTACAACCAACCATGTCAGTGAAACTGCTTTAGAAAGTCCAAGTGCTGAGAAGGCTAATATATTATCGTAGAAAAATAAATGATTGCCCATGCACAGCAACAGCTATTCTAAATGAAATACCTCAGTTGTTTTCAATTTTATTTTTCCACAAAATACCCAAAGGCAATAATCCACTTTCTGGATTAACGGCCTGTAAAAGATTACTCTAAAAAAATTAAACCATTTTTGAATTAGTTTATGGGAGCACAGGAGGCATCAGGAAGCACTGAAGTCTCTTCTGTATCATGGTCCTGTAGCTTAAAACCATGGCTGAACAGATTTATTTTTAATCTTATGAAAGATTATAAAAATAAACTCACTTCTGCCCAAGAGTGTATATACGAAGACTCCACCTAGGGAAAATGTTTACATAACAATACTAATATTGGTCTTTAACATCAATAAGGATACTCTCTCTGAATGACCAAAACTAGAGTTTAGCATGACAGCTCTTTTTGCTCTTTTCCCAAAACTTTAAAATCTCCTGTTCTTCTTCAGGATTCACTGTGGAGTGTACATGCACTCCATGCATCCTGGACCGGAACTGGTCCACACCTGTGCACTGTGCCCACTCCTGTTTGGAAGCCAGGGAATAACTGGGGGCACAGACCAACTGCCTCAAAGATTCCTCTTCTGCTGCTCATGATCTGGAACAGAGCCATCCTGTGTCTGTACTACTAGTTGTTGAAACTCTTTTCCTGTGAGCAATGTACATAGTTCAATTAATTAATAAATTTTAGTATTTAGTTAGCTAACAGTCCTAGTTTAGTTAGTGGCATGCAGGAATCCCGCCATCCTCTTTTATTCCTCCTCTTCCTTTGGAGCCTAGCAAGACTCCACTCCTCGGCCTGGAGCTCATGGGGAATGCATCAGGTACACGGTTGTACCAGGAGCTTCCAGTGCTCCGAAACCATCCGCCAAAGTGCATGAAGACAGTAAACAATGCTTGCCCTCTGCAGTGTGGTACCAGGCACCTAAGCCTGCACTGAAGGATCCTGTACCAAAGACTCCAGCCTGTTCTCCTGCAGCCTGACCTAAGTATGCCTTGTAATCTACATGGATCCGGAGTCCAGCACCCATCAAGACACTATTACCTGAAGTCTGCCTCCAGCCATGGGATATTAACACTATCAGTACCAATAGCTCCACCTTTCAAGTTGGATGAGTCTTATTCAGAAATAGAGCAAGAGATGGTACCGACAGTTCCGACAGGAGTCTGCTCATGACCGGCTAGCCTAGAGAGGGCATCCAGAGCTTCCTGAACACACTTTCATCCCTAGGATCCATATCAGACAATCAGGGAGCACAGATATCCAGCTACCACTATAATTCCATGCATTGGCCATTCTGGGGCACATGGGATCCCTACCAATGAGTTCCAGAATTTGAACACCCGCGGCACTGACCTCATCCCAGAGTACCTCTTGAAGCCCCTGCTGGAGTACCTAAAGGAGCAAGAGCAGCCTGAGCAACCAGTGCCACCAGATCTGATGATGGCTGCTTCATCCTCTCCAAACAAGTTGGTGATGCCAATCTCCCCCTCTCTACCAGATGACTATCAGGCAATATCCTACTCAAGGGGATTTCAGATATCCTCCAGATCCCACTGGAAGAGGTTCAGGATCCCACACACAAACTCCTGGATATCCTGACCTCCAGTCAACCATTCTCTCTGAGGTGACACTTTCTATAAATGAGGCCATTTTGAAACTGGCCAGGGATATCTGTCAGACTCCAGCCAACTGCCCCTACCACTAAGAGGGACAAAAAAAGAAATATTTTGTCCCCTGAGAAAGGGGCAGAATATTTTATTCTCTCACCCAACCCCGAAATCTTTGGTAGTCCACGCAGTCATGGAGTGGAACAGACTTCACCACCTGAAGTCCACTCCTTTGGATGGAGATGCCAAAAGGCTGGACCTCTTTGGCAGAAAGAATTTCTTTATGGCCAGCCGCCTCCTCCAAGTAGCAAACTACTGGGCAATTATGTCAAAATATAACTTCATGAACTATAACAAGCTTTTGGAGTTCACTAGTTGACTACTTCCGGAGCATAAGACACAATTCCAAGCTGCCATGGTCAAAGACGTGGCCAGGTCATTACTACAAGCATACCTGGATGCAGCGGCACAGCCTCTCATTCAACAGCAGCGTCAGTGGTCATGAGACAGACTTCCAGGCCGCATTCATCAGGGTTTTCAACTAAAGGGGACAATGGAGGACCAGAGTGCACGTGGTATCTGTGGCATCCCTGCAAGGAATCCCACTCACATAAATATGTAGAGCAGCAGCCTGGAGCTCTAGCCACACATCCACGAGGCACTATTGCCCGATCTTGGCCTCGGCAGAGGATGTGACCTTCAGTTCAGTGATTCTCCAAATTGTAATTCAAGACTTTTCCTCACACCCACCTCCTTATCAGTCACTGATAGGGAGTCACCCAGTGTGAATACTCCTAGCGACCAGCACTCCAAGAAGAACAGAAGATTACTTCCCTTACAGTAACTGGAGTTCCTCCAGGTGTGTGGTCCCTGTGGGTAGTCACAACCCGCTCTCCTTCCATTCTGCTTCGGATCCTTACATGATTCACAGTGGAGTAGGAACTGAAGAGGCACTCAGTCAGGCCTACATGAGCAAACCAGTGAACACTGCTATTGAAGAATTTCTGATCCTGGGTACACAGAGCACATGTGCACCCCACAGTGAATACCAATAGGGACCACACATCTTGAACAACTCCATTTACTATGAGGGAAGTAACATTCCTTTCTCCTTTCTTGATGCTTCCTTCCCTTCTGAACTCTATTTTCTTCCACTGTCTGAATACAGCTTCTTGCTGCCTCTTCTCCAGGTTGGATTGATTTAAATCACCAATTTTAATCATGATTTAAATCAGCAAGCAGGAAACCTTGATTTAAATAATCAATTTTAATCATGTTTTGCATTTGAACTTTTTTGTTATTTGCCTAAAGAAAAGTTGATTCTCATTGGTTATTAACCATTAAAATGTTGATTTACAGCTAAACATAACCTTTACACTAAATTTGATTTTTTTTTTTACTTTATTTTATTTTATTTATTTATTTTTTGCTAACTAGGAGCATACACTATATTGATACACATTTATTTAAGCAATTGTATAGCTTAACTTATGTTATTCAGATTTTTAATTTTTACATTTTTTTTAATGTTAGAAAATGGTGAATAATGCATTAGGTGCCAAGGTTCCCTATAGAATCTTTTTTAACAGATGATTAATTTTTTACTCATGCTCTATTTGGATGGAAATTCAAATCCGTTAAAAATGCAGAAAACCAGCATTTTTAATTATATAAAACTTCCTTAAATATGTGGATACATAAGAAAAAAGCTTATCAAAAAATGTTTGCATTTAAAACTGATGTATTAAACAAAGAAAATACTTAGTGAATTGAACTGATTATTTCTAGTCATAGTGTCCTTCCAGATTTTAGAACTAGTAGATCTTATCCTTGTGACACCTAGTTTTTATTTGTAGATTGGAAGAGGAAAACAACTTTTCTTGCTTTTTCTACTTCCAAATGGTTTATTAACTTTGAATGAACTAGTCTTTGAACTGAATTGTTGAATAAACTGAAATGAAGAAAATATTCTCTCTGCCCCTGCAAAAGAGGCTACTGCTCTCAAAAGCTGGTTTAGCTTCAGCAACTGCTGGTTAGAGGTGCTTAGCCAGCAACTTTCACCAGTTCAGTGGTTTGACTTTCTTTGAAACTTGGCAGCAAACATATACTACTTAATATTATTTTTGTCTTTAATTTAAATGATTTTGATAGATTATAATATAATCTATTAAATACCATAAATATAGATATAACATAACACAGATTGTCCCTTTCAGATTTAATTGTAAATAGTTTTAGTTTTAAAAAACATATTTAATTTAAATAAAAACTGATTTAAATAAAACATCTTTTTTTTTTTATCCACCTTGCTCCTCTCTAAATTCTCAAAGAATTCCCATCCCAGCCCTTCTGATGTAAGTTTGCAACATAGTTTGTATTTAAAATGAACGATTCCACGATAGGGCCCATTCCTGAAAATGTGAGTAACTTTACTCACACCATGCAACTTTTGGCATGAATAAAGTTATTCACATGTATAAGTCTTTGCAGGAGTGGGCCTAAAGTAACCTGCACCTCTGGGTCTCCCATCTGTCTTGCCTTTTATGAGTCTACTTTTCAGATTGCAAGTGGTTCAGGGGAAGGGCTGTCTTTATTTATGTGTAGCATGAAGCACCAGAGTGTTGTGCCTCAGTTTCCCCATATCTAAATGGGGATAATAGCCATTTTTGTAGAGTGGTTTGTGGATGAAAGCACTATATAAGGATTGTGAAGAAAGTATATGACATGCTTCTATAGAGACACGTGGGTGAGTGATTTTAAGCTATTTAATTGAAGTCATTACACATGCCTCCCAAGAACCAGTATTTTGAGTTGAGAACCTGTTGACTATTGGGAGATATCTAAGAGCCACAATTAGGTTAGAGGGTTCTGTTTAACTTTATGGACCTATTTGTTGAACTATAGCTACTCTTGTAAAGGCTTCAGTACTTGCAGGATTTCTCAGCCAGTTGGCTGACCCAAGGGAGTAGCAAACCAATTGGAGCGATTTCTAGAATGCAGGGAGAATGGCTTATGAGACCATGCTCCACAGTCTGCTAATTACACAGCTACAAGTGAAGTGTTTTGTCCCCAGCACTGCAGATGAACTGATCCAGATGGAAAGCTCCTTAGGTTTGTCTACACTAGGGTTTTTAATCCATGTATTAGTTAATTGCCAATTAACTCAAAGTAATTAACACTTGTGTAAAGGCTGGTCTGAACACTCCCCAAACATTTGTATCCTGGAAGAAACATTTGGGAAGTGTCCAGATCAGCCTTTACAAAGGTGTTAATTACCTTGAGTTAACTGGCAATCAACTCAAGGTAAAAGGCTCTGAGGCCAGGTGTACTCTAGAAACTTTTGCCAGTATAATAATGTCTCTTACAGGGGATGAATTTTTAATGAAATTTCTATACCAGCAAAAACCCTGTTGTAGATACAGTTTTACTGGCATAAATGTACTTTTGCTAGTGTAGTTTATTTTGCTTGGAGAACCAGTACAAGCTACACTAGCAAAATCACTTTTTGCCAGTATAAGTTGCACCTACACTAGGAGCGTTTGCTGGTATAACTAGGCCGGCAAACTTCTTCTAGTGTAGATCTGACCTAAAATGGATACAGCCTTACTAGGTTTATTTTGTGGGGCTAATAGAAGGATATGGCAAGGGGGAGATGGTGAGAGGGAAAAAATGGAGAAGGAAAGAAAACTGTGTCCTGCAACTTATTTCTAACAGTGCCATTGCCTTTCTGGGTGGCTTTGGGTAAGGCCATCTCTATACTATACATTTCTGCCAGGATAGCTATGTCAGTCAGGGATGTGATGAGGTGTGATTTGTGACCAATATACTTGTGCCAGGAAAAGCCCCTAGCATAGATATACCATCAAAATTGTGGTTTTGCAGGTATAGCTTATTTCATGTGGGGAAGACCGGGGTAATGAAATGTTCTTCTTTGAATGATTGCTCATATCGATTCCAATTAGGTGTGCCCACACCGTGTGCACAGTCGTCGGAAAGTTTTTCCCTAACAGCATCCGTTTGGTCAGCTGTGGAGCCCCCTGGAGTGGCGCCTTCATGGCGCTCAATATATGACCCTGCCGAACTGGTGCCTCCTCAGTTCCTTCTTATTGCCAGTGACAGTCGTTGGAACTGCAGTGACTTGCTTCACAAGCTCTCCTCGTTTTCTCTAGCTTTCAGCTTCATTTAGTTTACAGTTATTCCTAGCCTCGTTAAGTTTAGTTTTAGTGTTTTTGCTTGTTATAGCAGATAGCTGTTGGGAGTGGGGGGGGTCTTCCCCTTCACCCTAACCGCGTTCCCCATTGGGACTGGGGGTATGCCTAAATCCCAAGGGTTCAAACCCTGCAAGTCCTGCAACAAACCCGTGCCAACAGGCAACCCCCACGATGCTTGCTTAAAGTGTCTGGGTGAAGCACACCAAGCGGACAAGTGCAGGATTTGTAAAGGGTTTCACCCCAAAACAAAAAAGGAGTGGATGGCAATTTCACCTCCTCAATGACCTGGCTCGGGGAGTCCAACAGCACTGGACTCGACGGTCCCCCTTGTGCGGCCAAAGTCGACGGTGCCGGCTCCAAAGTCTTCGGCACTGGGTGCTCCTCTCTGGGATGCACTCCATGGCCAGCTCCAAAAGGGTGAGCCTTGGAGTCAGAGATCCACTCCTCCCCTGCTTCCGGTGCCACTTCTGCATCAGGGAATGGGACCGGTGCCGGAAGCAGGGGAGGAGTGGATCTCTGACTCCAAGACTCACCCTTTTGGAGCCGGCCAATGGAGTGCATCCCAGAGAGGAGCACGCTGTGCCAAAGACTTTGGAGCTGGCACCGTCGACTTTGGCCGCTCAAGGGGGACCGTCGAGTCTGGTGCTGTTGAACTCCCCAAGCCAGGTCATTGAGGAGGTGGACTTGCCATCCACCCCGAACACCTTTGAGGCCACGAGGAACCTCATCTCCATGATGGCACCGTGGTCCCCGGTCCTTCGAGTCAAGCCTCCGGTACCACAACGTGTGGAACCGTCTAGAGGCAAACTGGTGATACTTCATCCCTCAGCACCGCCGGTGGAATCATGGCACTGCTCGGAGTCTCAGCGTCGCTCGCAATCGCATTACCAGTCTGACTCCCGGCACTGTTCCAGGTCATGCCAACACTCCCGATCACGACGCTGATCCTCATACCGATCCCCGTCGCCCAGCAGGTCCCACTCCCAGCACTGGTCATCCCGGCACCAGTGTCCCCTTACAGATCCCAGTCGTGGCACCACTCCCCAGCCTCGCGGCAACACTCCCCAGTCCAGCCATGCTTGGCACCGCCCTGGCCATCGCAGTTCTGGTCCCCATCTTTGGACTTGGAGATGGGGTCTAGATACTCAGAGTGGGGCCGGCACTGGTCAGACCATGGGAGGCCTGAGGTGGGGGCAGAGCCGTGGCCTTCATAGTGGCAGGGACCAGCACAGTGGTCATTTTGGACCCCATGTGCGTACCACCAGGCCCAGGGCGCCCAATCCAAAGGTTTCCATTTGGAAGCCTCTGAACTGCAAGTGCTAGAGACATCAGCCAGTCTCCCCACCCCTAAGGGTGCTGAGGAGGTACCGGTCGCACTACCTCCACTGGAACCAACCCCAGTTCCTGATCCAGGTGTGGTTGGCCCTGACAGAGAGGCAGGACAGGAGGCCCCTGAAGACCAAAAGAGCCAGAAGGACCCTGTTTCCCCATTAGGCTCCTCGTCATCCTCCCCAGATGAGGTGGTTGCAGGCACCTCCGTCTCTGGACCGCCCCCCCATAGACAGCCATGCCCACCATGACCTCCTTCACAAGATGGTGCGAAATATGGGCCTGCAGGCCGAGGAGGTGGTATAGTCAGAGGACCCGATTGTCGACATCCTGGCCCCAGAAGGCCCACCGAGGGTGGCTCTACCTCTCATCAAGACAATACAGGCCAATGCTAAGACCATTTGGCAGTGGAAGTATTTCGTCCCATCTAAGGGGTACGAATACACACACCCACAGTCTTGCTCATTGGCTGCAGTAAATGAAAAGGAGAGGCAGGGACAACAATCCCCACCGCCTACGTCCAAGGACGCCAAACACCTAGATTTATTTGGGCACAAAGTGTATTCCACGTGGGCATTGCAATTCGGGATTGCCAACCAGCAGGCAATTCTGAGTAGATACTGCTTCAACTCCTGGAACTCAATGCTCAAGTTTAAGGAGCTAGTGCCAACAGAGTCCAGGGAGGTGTTTGGAGTGATAGTGGAGGAGGGCAAGGCAGTGGCATGGACCTCTGTACAGGCCTCACTGGACGCTGCGGACTCAGCGGCGCGCACCTTGTCTTCCGGTATCTCTATGAGGCGTAGCTCATGGCTGCAGTCCTTGGGACTCCCGTCCGAGGTTCAACAGACCATGCAGGACCTGCCTTTCTGTTTGCGGAGCAGACTGACTCAAGGCTGCATAGCCGAAAGGACTCCAGGGCTACCATGAAATCCTTGGGTATGCACACCCCAGCAACTAACATAAACATTTCAAGCCTCAGCAGCAGCAGCAGCGCTCCTATCCTATCAGGTGGGAAACTGATGCAAAGGACACCGCCCAAAGTCTTGTGGGGTCTGTGTTTCCTGATGCTGTAAAATGGTGGTAGTGGTGTTTTCCTAATGGCTTGTCTACACTGGCACTTTACGGTGCTGCAGCTTTCTCGCTCATGGGTGTTAAAAAACACCCCCCTGAGCACAGCAAGTTTCAGTGCTGTAAAGTGCCAGTGTAGACAGTGCACCGGAGATTGGAGCCGCGCCCCACGTAGAGGTGGTTTTTTTAGAGTGGTGGGAGAGCTGCATGACTGCACAAGCCATGTTAAAGCGCTGCCATGGCCAGCACTTTAAAGTTGCCAGTGTAGACTAGCCCTAAATTACTGCTGGGGTCTATTTCTGTTTTAATAAAAGGTTTCTTTTGTTGTACACAGACTCAGTGCTTGTGAGTGGGGAAGTATTGCCTCTTAGAGGCATCCAGTGGTGGTGTCTAGTTTTCCCAGATGACTGGATGGGGGCTCGAGCAGGTTCTGTTTTGTATTATTGAGAGGTACCCCTAGATATTGAACCCAGCCCTTGTTGCTGCCAGCTCCGCCTGGCAGAAGGGTTACATAGGTGATATAAAGGTGAAAAAGAATGCTGGAGACTTTCCCCTAACTTCTTTATTTCCATGCTTTCAAGACTTCGCGTGGGCCTTGAGGCAAGCTTAACTGACTCTAACTGTGATTTTTGTTAATGCTATATTATTTATCTGTAATCCATTATAATGTAAAAAGTGGTAGGAGAAATCATTTTCACTTTCCACTTAATGAAAGGGTATGATTAGGGTCCAGTTTTGCAAACACTTATACCCAGGAAGCACTTTACCCAACTGAATAGTCCCATCTAGTTCAGGACTGGATCCTATGCAAGAGATAAAATTTTGGAAATGTTTGAAATCTAAAGTCCCTTCTTTCAACTGCTGAGACCTCTGCCTTACATAGTTACAGTAATTAACCACAGAGTAGTTTTGAAGACAAACAGCACCCTGGATATTAATTCAGCTATTTAATTAATGTAAAGTTGTCTACTTGAAAACTTACCTACCTTGTTTCCTGGTAGAATTTCATTCCTGTATTTTTCCTTTTTGCAAAAAGAGGAACCAACGAATTTTCCTTATCATCAGACCCTGAGGCAGGCATGAAACAGAGGACAAACTGTTTTATGGTAAGGATGAAGAATGGTATTAAGAGGGTTAAAGGCATGAGGTCAGATGGTTCACTTTCAAATGTGGAGACTGGCCAAATTTCCCTGGTGGCGTGGCCTTTTTACCATAGTTCCATGTCAGTGACTGAGTCCAACAAGTGTCAGAATGAATTCAAATAGCAGAACTGATTGTCAAGAATGATTTATGCACTTCTGCCTCTCTTCAGGTGTGGAATGTTTGTTTAGATTTTGTCCTGCCATTTCGAACTGGCATCAGGCATTTCTCATTTTATAGGAAGTCTCTGTTTTTTCAGTTGCTTTTCAATTGCACCAAAAGTTTTGCATTATAGCATTCTATTTTGTTAACTTGTAAAGTCAAACCACAATAAAAGTTTCAAGGAATGGGTCCCTTTTAAAGAATATATCTGTCTTCAGCAGTATGAAAGTTGAATGCCCCAAATTTTGAACTGTCCAGATTTTTTAATATGAAAAATTAATACTGTAGTACCCTTTTCAAAAAACAACCTTTGTTTTGGTTCCTGATCCAGATTTTTCAGTTGGCCTCTGCGTAATTATCCAATCCCAGGTCTAAGACCCTCTGAATTTTCAGGTGTTCAAAATCCTGATGTGAAAGTTCTGTGGCTCTTGCCTGTCTCTGGTTTACACTGGATTTTGCATTTTTGTAATATCACATTTTCATCATGGTTTTTGCTTCCTGCCAAAGGAGGCTACTGATGTTAGTGTAAACAAATGTTAGCAGGAAGACACCCTTGTAATATGGCAAGCATGCTGTCTGAAAATTTTTCTGTATAGTCTAATTATAGACCCTAAACTTCATGGTGGTTCTAGTAAAATGGAACCTGGATAAAAATCACCACTGGTTCGGGGGGCTGGAGGAGTTAACTTTGCAACATTGTCTTCTCAGTTTACCACTGATAATAGCAACATTCTCTTTAACCAGCTATTGCTGGAAGGCTACTTTACAACACACACAGAAATGATATTATCCTGCATGAGATAATTCATACATTGTGCTAGCAGAGGCATTGATATGCACTGGAGATTTATCCCCTAATATATAGTACTGAAAACAAATAATGTCCCGTTGTTCTTATTTCATTTGTATCTACTTCTTCCTTCATGAAGTTGCTATTAATACAGTTATGAAGCATCACATGATCCAAAAACTTTTAAAAAAATTACTTTGCTATTAACAGGTATTCAAAATATGGAATTTCCCACTTTGTTGGTACCCATAAGTGTGTTGTCGTTAAAGGATTGTCAGTGTCTAGGCTGTACATAATATTTTCCATTCCTTTTTAATTTGCATTTATTTATAATTTGTCATCTAGGTACAGGTCTGTTGCATCTTATGTGCATTTAACATGCGCGATTTCAACTTTACGCGGTCGGCAAAAAAAGAGAAAAACAACAATTTTAATACTATACCTGTAGTGCGGGCAATTTTGCCCGCCATTGAACTCAATGGGGTTTTGGCTATATGCGGTTTTCGCTTTACGTGCTAACCGCGGAACGGAACCTCATCATAAGATGAGGCACACCTGTACTCAGCACAGAGATATAGTTATTGCTTATATTGCAGAAGCCTCAACTGAAATGTGGGGCTCATTCTGCTAGGTGCTTGACACCCACAAAGTACGAGACAGTGCCTGCCCCTAAGAGCTTACATTCTAAATAAGTCAGACAGACAAGGGGTGGGAGAAACAAAGAGTGAGATGCAGTATTTTTCAGTGTTTTAATCTGATCTTGCTGCTTTTACTGAAGAGTAATCAAAAGTCTGTAAAATCATCACATTACATATGAAGGGATGAATCGCTTGTACAGTGCAGTACGAATTATCTTATTCCTAGTGCTAATAGGAGGTTTCTACTCTATATGCTAAATTCTGCCCTCTGATGCCAGTATGCAGCTCCTATTGAAATCAACAGGAGCCACCCACATACATGCACAGGAAAAATTTGTCACTGAATAGATATATGGAGACACTTCAAAATAATTCAATATACTACAAAAATATAATACGGATCTGTCTTACACAATGTGTCAGCTAGACCTACTGCATAGTGTTGCCCACCAATACCGCACTTCTCAGATTTGGGGAGCCAGCCAGCAGCTGAAACATCACTTCAATACAACCCTGCTATACACACAGAATTGTCTGAGAAAGGAAACTAAGTAGGATTGTGCAATCCTACTAATTCACCTCTCTTTGCAGCTGGCTCCAGTGTAGAGAGTTTATTGTACAAAGTAGCTGACAAATTTGTTTCCTCCTGCATCCAGCGTGGAAGCATTTTGCATATACAGCAGGTAGGGTTGCCAAAACTGAATCACATAAAACCGAACAGCCTTGCCCTGCCCCTTCTCCGAGGCCTGCCCCCACTCACTCCATCCCCCATCTCTCCGTTGCTGTCTCTCCCTGACCCTCACTCACTTTAACCAGGCTGGGGAAGGGGGTTGGGGAGCAGGAAGGGATGAGGGCTCTAGCTGGGGGTGCAGGCACTGGGGTGGGGCCAGGGATGAGGTGTTTGGATTGCAGGAGGGGGCTTCGGGTTGGGGCCGAGGGGTTTGGCATGCAGGAGGGGTCTCAGGGCTGGGGCAGAGGGTTGGGGTGCGGGAGGGGGTGTGGGCTCTGGGGTGAGGCTGGGGATGAGGGGTGCAGGAGGGGGTTCAGGGCTGGGGCAGAGGGGTGGAGTACGGGAGGGAGTTCAGGGTGCAAGCTCCAGCCGGGTGGCACTTATCTCAGACAGCTCCCGGAAGAAGCTGGCATATCCGGCTCCTAGGCAAAGGGGTCAGGGGGCTCTGCATGCTGCCCGCACCCACAGACGCTTCCCCCACAGGTCCCATTGGGCACGGTTCGCAGCCAATTGGAGCTGGTGCTCAGGGCAGGGGCAGCGCGCGGAGCCTCCCTGGCCGCCCCTGCGCCTAGGGGCCAAAGGGACGTGCTGGCTGCTTCCGGGAGCCGTGTGGAGCCAGGGCAGGCAGGGAGCCTGCCTTAGCCACACTGCGCCACCAACTGGACTTTTAGTGGCCCGGTCAGCAGTGCTGACCGGAGCCACCAGGGTCCCTTTTCCACTGGGCGTTCTGGTCAAAAATCAGATGCCTGGCAACCATAACAGCAGATACGGAGGGAAGGTTCCTTGTGCAGCAGCTCTTTTAAGTGTAAAGTACTACACCTCTACCTCGATATAACGCTGTCCTCGGGAGTCAAAAAATCTTACCACGTTATAGGTGAAACCGGGTTATATCGAACTTGCTTTGATCCGCCGGAGTATGCAGCCCTCCCCCCCCCCCCCCCCCCCCAAGCACCGCTTTATCGCGTTATATCCAAATTCATGTTATATCGGGTCGCGTTATATCGGGGTAGAGGTGTATTGCTTTGCAGCTGCTGACCCTTCAGAGACTAAAATGAAGGAAAAAGGAATAACAGGAACAAGGGAAGGAAAGGAAAACAAGACTAATGTTATAAAGGGGGAGAGAGAAAGAGAGGCAAAAAAATATGCAGAGAAAAAAGGGGGGAAGAGAGAGGTGGAGAGAGCAGAAAGGAGGGGAACAAATGAGGATGAAGAACTGACATTGAAAGGACAGAAATAATAGCTGTCATCGACTGTAAGCTGGGCAGGAACCATGATTCTTATTTGTAAAGGCTTGTGCACAGCAGTGCTGCTGTATAAATAACAATCGTGTTCCTCACACTGGTGCCATGCCTCACTTTTCCCCCCATGGAGAATTATGTGAAGCACTAAAGGTTAGAGGTGAACAAGCAACATGTGTCCCTTGCTAGTCTAATAGGCTGGCACCCAAAAAACCCACTAGTGTTTCACGTTACTAAGGGTAGGTCTACTCTACCCGGTAGTCCGGTGGCAAGCAAATTGAACTTCTGGGTTCGACTTATCGCGTCTTGTCTGGATGAGATAAGTCGAACCCAGAAGTGCTCGCTGTCGACTGCGGTATTCCAGCTCGGCGAGAGGAGTACTGCGAAGTCGACGGGGGAGCCTGCCTGCCGCGTCTGGACTGAGGTAAGTTCGAACTAAGGTACTTCAAACTTCAGCTACGTTATTCACGTAGCTGAAGTTGCGTACCTTAGTTCGAATTGGGGGGTTAGTGTAGACCTGCCCTAAGTAATCTTTAAAAAGGGTTGGGACGTTTTAATAGGCGAGGTATATGTAATGGGGGAGGTCTGAGCTTTCATTGATATTTCTTTGTGTTCTTGGGGCAGAGATTAAATTTGTTCCCAACCTTGCGTGGCAGCATGCACAGTAGGAATGTTGAGGGTTAAGAATGAAGGCCTTCTGCACCTAAACGTGTGCTTAATTTTAGGAAAGCGACTAGTCCTTGAAGTTCCATTTTCCCCCTTTTTACAAAGAGATAAAACAAAGAATTGTCCTTACTATGGCCCAGGAAGCAGGACGAGGACAAAGCTAAATTAAGCATCGATGTAAGTGATTGTGGAATTGGGGCTCAAGACTTTCACTGTAAATACATCTGAGTTTGCCAACTAGAATTTTGAAGATGCACAAACTTGTCAAAAGTTTAAAAGGGTTTTATAACCATGACCACATCACTGTAAGAAAAACCACTGGGCTTCATTCCCTTCTCACTCCTCCCAGGAGTGACTCACACAAGATAATGCAGTTACACTGGTGTGAGAGATCCAGTATGTGAAGAAAACCAAAAATGTCCTTTTAAGACTTATTTAAAGGCAGGAGAAAACCATTTTTCCCTTTTCCTTTTCATCTGACACTTAAAAAAGCAATGCAAGAAAAACCCCATGTTTAGCTAACATAAAAAGGTCTGTCATCATTCTCCCAAAAAAGGAAAGAAAAACCCACTGTCTGGATGCTATTCTATCCTTAGTTCAGCTTGATGTGGTTAGGAGTGGTACCAACACATATGGCATGATTAGATGTGTGGCAGTACCCACTGCTCCAGCACTCCTGGGACAGGGACAAGGGGATGAATATGGACCTGTCTTCACTATTGAAAAGGGTGCTTTTTCTTTAATCGTGGGTGAACTAACATGCACCAACTATCCTGAGGTGAAAACACAATGAAGACCAGGCACTTCACCATGAAGTAAACTTGGCTGGAGGGGTGTAGGGTTGTTTACCTTGTGGTAAAATTACAGTGCCTGGTCTTCATTATGTTTTTACCTCAGAATAGCTCACGTATTTGAGTTACCCCAAGGTAAAAAAAGAAACCATACACTTTTGTTTTAGAGGTAAAGACAAGCCCTTAGGAAAGATGTAGTAGCATTAACTCAACACTATGTTGCTGCAGTTAGATTTAGCATATATTCTTTACACAGTGAATATGACATTCCAGGGTATAATCCAGACCTGTGAGGGCTGTGTCAGCCTTGCCCTTCAACTTGGGGTGCCTCACAATGCTTTGCTGCTGTAGCTCCCAACCCGGGCCTCTCACAAACAGCCAGACAGCATTCAGGTCACGCACCCTGAGTGTCTATGTATAGCTGCAGCCTGCCAGCAATACTTCACTCACACTCTGGTTTCCACCAGCCATGGTGGCATAATAGTTGGGCCTTGTGCCAAGAGATTATACCCAGCTGCTTCCACTCCCTACACCACCTATCCTGCAAAGCTGGCAAGATCTATCTTGGGAATTGTGCAAGTTTTATTTTCCTCTGTGCTACCTTAGATTGATTTTTTTTTTTAAATCGGCCTCATGCTTAACTGTAGTCCATAAATGGAGAATTTTAATAATGTGCCAACAGCAGCAGTTTGGAGTATCTTACAGAGTAAAAGGTCACTGTGCCCATAAGTTATCCTATCATTTGATCAGTGAACTCTTTCCCAAAGACGTTAAGTCTCATTATTCACTGCTTATAAAGTCACTTGAGATATAAAAAGTCTTTTTATAGTAATGAAAGAACTCCCACAATTAGCCAGAAGGCAACCATCCATCTTTTTAAACTGCTCAGTTTGGAGGAGACCAGGAGTTTCAGGCGTACATAAAGGAATGAATTGTTATGACAGTGATAAGTGTAATGTTCGTATGGCGATGCCAGTCTTTTCTGTATAACTGCTGGAGGTTTGGGGTTTTGTTTTTTTTTCTTTTAAAGGAGAGAATTTTTAAAAGTGGGGTTTGATTGCACACAAAGATTCAAGTAATGATATAAGTCATTTCTGGAATCAGCCTCTTTCATTGTTCTTCATGAACTGTAGATGATTAAAATATGTCACTAATTTGATCTCATAAAAGTTTAATAGCAGCTACCAATTTAGGTGCCTGTTCTCTAAGAAAACTCTTAACATGTCCTGGAACAGAAATTGAAGAGCAATTTTATGGCTGAGCAGAGAAGCGATGAAGTTTATAAAGGAATGGTGTATTGGACGGGGTGGAGTGATTTAAGGGCCAAATTGATTTGTTCTGAACACAAATACTGTCCTTTGAATATGTTCCTTTGATTATTGTAGAAGGGCTGTGGTATATGGCAGATCTCATGAGAGCTTTATACAGTATTCTATGTACAAGCAGAAAAAAAGTAATTTTTTAAAATTTGCAATAATTAACCTAATAAACAGCTGTCTAATTATACCAAGGGGTAACTTCATGTATTTTATGCATGCCACAGCTAGTTTAATCCATATTGCCCTCAGGCAGAATCATAATATCATCAAAAAACCTGTTTGTCAATATCAAAAGCAATTTACATAGTAAATACACTCCAGCCTGGTAACATCGCCATCTGAGAAAGCCTAGCATTTGGATTACTGTCGGGAAGTGTTCAATACAGATTTTACAAGTGTTCAGATTATCTTGCTGTCCGGATTGTATGGGGATAGCATGATGGTATTCCCACAGTGTTGGACAAGGCCAGATTCAGTGGAAGAGGAAGAATATACATATGATGTGGAGGAAGTAGTAAAGTCTGTCTGATGAACCAAGAATGAAGGAAGAGTGGTAACCAAAAAAGACGGATAGACATGGAATCATGAGGTGATGGAGAAACTAGATGTACAGACATCAGAAAGAGATGGGGTAGCCATGGCGGGGAAGAGAGGGGAGAGAAAGGACAGGTGAAAAGGAGGTGAAGCAACAGAGGACAAGGGAGGGAAGAGAAAAGAGAAGAGAGAGCAAGGGAGATGGGTGTGAAAAATGAAATGGGGGAGGCAGAATGAGCAGAACACAAATCAAGGCGTAGGCTGGCTGCCACTTTCTGCAGCTCCCGTTGGCTGGGAACGGCGAACCGCGGCCACTGGGAGCTGTGGGCGGCCGTGTCTGCTAATGGTCAAGGTAAACAAACTGTCTTGCGGCCCACCAGCGGATTACCCTGACAGGCTGCCTGCGGGCCGCAGGTTGCCCACCACTGGTTTATACAATGCCACTTTGAAAATCGATTTGAGCAGACACAGATTTCCCCCTGTATGGATGCAACAAAACATGATTACATATTTTTTCTGAAACCTTTTTGAAGACATAAGTTACTAGTAACCAAACTGTGTTGCTGTGGCCAAGGAGATTCAAATCTAAGCGACTAGATGGCTCAGGATATTGGTACTGGAATACAGCACCTTTCACCACAAGGCTATTGTTACTTCCAATCCAGCTCAATTCATTAAGTTGTTACTGGCTGTCTGATCTATGTGAAATGAATTAATGTTCTCATTCCATTTGCTAGCAGGCAGGTGTATATGTTCCGCAGCAGACTCAGCAGAGATGCTATAGATGTAATGAGCAGGGACACTAAACAACTCTTTCACTCCTAGAGAAGGTCTTGTCTTGTTCATGTTTGACTCATAGTGATGAGGCATTGTGGGTAAGCTTGTTCAGCAGTTATTTACCTACGTACATTTATGGTCTTCATCAACATAGTGTCTGATCACCCCTTAAGCAGCAATAACAATTGCAAAAATAAATCCTCTACTTCCCTTCTTGATGGAGTAGACACACAACTAAGTAATCTAAAAAGTTTTCAGGTGAGTGTATTTAAGTAGGTCTGATAGATTGTATATTGGGATGTGAAAAGCTAGTAAGGGAAAGCTAATTTGAAATATGGTGTTTGCATTTGCTTCTAAATACCGTGAGCACAGGCGCCAACATTCCTTGGCGCTGGTGGGTGCTCATGCCCCCCGGCCCCACCCTGACTCAGCCCCCTCCCTGCCCCTATTGTACCCCTCCCCAAATTCCCACCCCGGCCCCGCCTCTTCCCCAAGTGTGCCGCATTCCTCCTCTTCCCCCACCCTCCCACCACTTGCCGTGTGAAACAGGTGGGAGGGAGAGAAGCAGGACTTGGCGGCATGCTCAGGGGAGGAGGTAGAGGTGGAGGTGAACTGGGGCAGGGCAGGGACCTGCCAGTGGGTGCAGAGCAGCCACCAATTTTTCCCTGTGGGTGCTCCAGCTCCGGAACACCCACAGCACGGAGTCGGCGCCTATGACTGTGAGGCCCATGGCCATTCTTGTCTCTTTTGAGAATGAGTTCTGTTACCTTGGTCCTGTTCTCTTGAAAGTTCTGTCTTTGGTGTTCTTGAAACCGAGCCTATTTTCATGGTCTCTCAGTCAAACACACCCAGTCTGTTTGTCTTTCACCACATGTACATTAAATCCTCTGTTTCCAAACAGGACAAGGCATAGCACAGATATACAGCAGGAGATTTACACACAGCTTCTCTCCCACAGATCAGCCTCTGAGCTCTCCATGACTTCCTGAACCTCCCAAATAAGTATTCACCCAATTACTGAACCAATTGTCTCATTAGCTCAGCAATTACCATCCAGGTGTCAGTTCTCCCCCCTCCCCCAACAGAAACTGTTTAATTGCTTCCACTTAAGCCCGCAGCCTTCTCTGTGCTGCAGCATCCTCAGTGATCTGAGTGCTACAGCTAGCACTGTCACACCCTCCTATTAGCTAGACAAAGTGGGCGTGGTAATATCTTTGGTTGGACCAACTTTCATGGGTGAGAGACAGAGACAAGCGTTCGAGCTACACAGCCCTTCTTCAGGTCTGGGAAAGGTACTCAGAGTGTCACAGCTCAATACATGGTCAAACAGAGTATTTAGCATAAGTAGTTAGCACGTATTTTAAGGGACCATTCAAGGTGAAGTGGCCTGTTAACATTCTGTAGCCATTGGATAAAAAGCGGGAGTTAGTGGGTTATAGATTGTTGTAATAAACCTTAAATCCAGTGTCTGATTTTTAGTGTCTTGCAAAGTTGTGAATTTAAGCTCCCAGGTTCATCTTTTGAAAGTGTTCAGATTTCCTTTGAGGATGAGGACTAATAGGTCAGACATATCAGTGAGCACTTTGTGAAAAATGTTCACCCACAGGTAATATGGTGTTTTTGTCTTTTATAATTTTCCTGTGTGTGTTCATTCGAGAATATAGTGATTGTCCGGTTGTGTCCAGATAGTTTGTTTTTGTGGCGTTTACTGCACAGGATGAGGTGAACCACATGTCGTGATAGGCACATGTAGGACCCGTGGATCCTGAAAAGTTGTTTTGAGGGGGTATTGAATAACCCACTTATTAGTTGTCATTTTCATAATTCTAATGGAATGTGGGTGTGAAGGGGTCAAAGTCACAGAGGGACAGGCGATCTCTCCAGTAATTCAGACTAATCACTTGGACTTTGAATAATGGAATAGAGACATTGAATTGGAATCTATATTTAATGGAGACCCAGGATTCTGTGAGAGTGGAGTTCCAGGATTGCATGTTCCTGGTGACCTCTCTTGCTAAGTAGACAGACTGCTGTGTTCTTTAGTAGGTGGATTTTTTTTCAGAGCATGTGGTGTCATTCCTCGATATGAGTTACAATAATCAAGCTGGGAGGTCATAATTGCACTAGGTTGCTTTGGCCAGATCTATGTCCAATAGGATGAAGCACAGTCTTCTGGCCGGCTGCAAGTGGAACAGAGTGTTTTTCAGAGCTTAAACTAGCTTCAAAGGATGCAGATGACCAAAGCCCATAGGTAAGTCAAGAACATGGAGACCTGGGAGAGGGTTCAGAATTTGGGGGGAGCATGGGCTGTTATAGCAGGGATAAAGGAGAGTCAAGACAGAATTGGGTGGGGGAATCAAATCAGTATCTTAAATGTCTGTATACTAATGTGAGAAGTATGGGGAATAAGCAGGAAGAACTCGAAATGCTAGTAAATAAACACAACTGTGATGTAGTTGGCATCACAGAGACTGCGTGGGATAATACGCATGACTGGAATATTGGTATAGAAGGGTACAGCTTTCTCAGGAAGGACAGACAGCGAAAAAAGGGAGGAGGTGTTGCCTTATATATTAAAAATATATACACTTGGACTGAAGTTGAGATGGAAATAGGAGACAAACTTGTTGAAAGTCTCTGGGTAAAAAACAAGGGTGATGTTATGGTAGGGGGTTACCACAGACCACCTAACCAGGAAGAAGAGGTGGATGAGGCTTTTTTTAAACAACTAACAAATCATCCAAAGCTCAGGACATGGTGGTGATAGGGGACTTCAATTACTCAGACATCTGTTAGGAAAATAACACAGCAGGGCACAGATTATCCAATAAATTCTTGGAATGTATTGGAGACATTTTTTTTATTTCAGAAGGTGGAGAAAGCTACTAGGGGAAAAGCTTTTCTAGATTTGATTTTGACAAATAGGGAGGAACTGGTTGAGAATTTGAAAGTGGAAGACGGCTTGGGTGAAAGTGATCATGAAATGATAGAGGTCGTGATTCTAAGGAATGGTAGGAGGTAGAACAGCAAAATAAAGACAATGGATTTCAAGAAGACAGACTTTAGCAAACTCAGGGAGTTGGTAGGTGAAATCCCATGGGAAGCAAGTCTAAGGGGAAAAACAATTGAAGACAGTTGGCAGTTTTTCAATGAGACATTATTAAGGGCAGAAGAGCAAACTATCTCACTGCGTAGGAAAGATAGGAAGTATGGCAAGAGACCACCTGGCTTAACCAGGAGATCTTCAATCATCTAAAAATCAAAAAAGAGTCCTACAAAAAGTGGAAACTAGGTCAAATTATAAAGGATGAATATAAATAACACAAGTATCTAGGGACAAAATTAGAAAGGCCAAGGCACAGAATGAGATCAAACTAGCTAGAGACATAAAGGGTAACAAGAAAATGTTCTACAGATACATTAGAAGCAAGAGGAAGACCAGGGACAGGGTAGACCTGTTACTCAATGAGGGGGGGAAAATAATAACAGAAAATGTAGAAATGGCAGAGGTGCTTAATGACTTCTTTGTTTCAGTTTTCACCAAGAAGTTTGGTGATGATTGGATGTCTAACATAGTGAATACCAGTGAAAATTAGATAGGATCAGAAGAGGCTAAAATAGGGAACAAACAAGTTAAAAATTACTTAGACAAATTAGATGTCTTTAAGTCACCAGGGCCTGATGAAATGCATCCTAAATAACTCAAGGAACTGACTGAGGAGATATCTTAGCAATTAGTGATTATCTCTGAAAAATCATGAAAGACAGGAGAGATTCCAAAAGAATGGAAAAGGGAACGTATAGTGCCAATCTATAAAAAGGGAAATAAGGACAACCCGGGGAATTACAGACCACTCAGCTTAACTTCTGTACCTGGAAAGATAATGGAGCAAATAATTAAGCAATCAATTTGCAAACATCTAGAAGATAATAAGGTGATAAGTAACAGTCAGCATGGATTTGTCAAAAACAAATCCTGTCAAATCACCCTGATAACTTTCTTTGACAGGGTAACAAGCCTTGTGGATGGGGGAAAGCAGTAAACATGGTATATCTTGACTTTAGTAAAGCTTTTGATACTGTCTCGCATGACCTTCTCATAAACAAACTAGGGAAATGCAACCTACATGGAGCTATTATAAGATGGGTGCAAAACTGTTTGGAAAACCATTCCCAGCGAGTAGTTATCAGTGGTTCACACTGTGGCTGGAAGGACGTAATGTAACGAGTGGGGTCCTGCAGACGTAATGAGTTCTGGGTCCAATTCTGTTCAATATCTTCATCAATGATTTAGATAATGGCACAGAGAGTACACTTATAAAGTTTGCAGATGATACCAAGCTGGGAAGGGTTGCAAGTGCTTTGGAGGATAGGATTAAAATTCAAAATGATCTGGACAAACTGGAGAAATGACCTGAAGTAAATAGGATGAAATTCAATAAGGATAAATGCAAAGTACTCCACTTAGGAAGTAACAATCAGTTGCACACATACAAAATGGGAAATGACTGCCTAGGAAAGAGTTGTGACGGGTTGGATCACAGAAACCCCCTTAGGAACTAACAACTGATGTGCCAAGACTACTACTGCCCCTGCTTTCCCTGCCAGCCTGGGAATCCAGCACCCTGTCTTGTTGAGCCAGACACGCCAGTCTGCTCCAACACAGACCCAGGGTCTGAACCACGTGCCCCAAAGCTGCAGACTGAACTGAAAGCAGCTTACAGAAGTGTTCCTGTCTTTAACACTCAGATGCCCAACTCCCAATGGGGTCCAAACCCCCCAAAAATGCGGGGGTTTCTGTATAAAGCTTATACTGGGTAAACTTATAAATTGTTCACCCTCTATAACCCTGATAGAGAGAGATGCTCAGCTGTTTGCCCCCTCCAGGTATTAATACATACTGTGGATTAATTAATAAGTAAAAAGTGATTTATTTAAATACAGAAAGTAGGATTTAAGTGGTTCCAAGTAATAGCAAACAGAACAAAGTGAATTACTAAGGGAAATAAAATAAAACACACAAATCTAAGTACTCCAGTAATAAAACTGAATAGAGATAAAATCTCACCCTCAGAGATGTTTCAATAAGTTTCTTTCACGGACGGGACGCCTTCCTAGTCTGGGCACAATCCTTTCCCCTGGTACAGCCCTTGTTCCAGCTCAGGTGGTAGCTAGGGGATTTCTCATGATGGTTCCCCTTTGTTCTGTGCCACCCACTTATATATCTTTTGCATAAGGCGGGAATCCTTTGTCCCTCTCTGGGTTCCCACCCCCTTCTTCTCAATGGAAAAGCACCAGGTTAAAGATGGATTCCAGTTCAGGCGACATAATCACATGTCACTGTAAGACTTCATTACCCACTTGCCAGAACAAACGTATACAGGAAGACTTACAAGTAAAACAGAGTCATCTGCAGTCAATTGTCCTGGTTGATGGGGAGCCATCAAGATTCCAAACCACCATTAATGGCCCACACTTTGCATAATTACAATAGGCCCTCAGAGTTATATTTCATATTTCTAGTTTCAGATACAAGAGTTATACGTTTATACAAATAGGATGACCACACTCAGTAGATTATAAGCTTTGTAATGATACCTTACAAGACACCTTTTGCATGAAGCATATTTCAGTTACATTGTATTCAAACTCATTAGCATGTTTTCATAAAATCATATAGAGTGTAACGTTACCAGTTGCACACATACAAAATGGGAAATGACTGACTAGGAAGGAAAGTCCACGTGGCTGGACTTTACAAAAATGAGACAAGCCATTTACAATGCACACTTCACTTCTCTACAGAGGAAAAAGGACTGTAAGCTATCTAAACTAATACCTGCCACTGGGGGCTATAACAATGGTACCCTCAACTCATCTAACAACATTGTCAATCTTTCCAACCACACTCTTAGCCCAGCAGAAGAGTCTGTCCTATCTCGGGGACTCTCTTTCTGTCCCACCATCCCCACGGACATGATACAGTTCTGCGGTGATCTGGAAGCCTACTTTCGTCGTCTCCGACTCAAGGAATATTTTCAACACACCACTGAACAGTGCACTGACCCACAGGAACCCTCCTACTAACACTACAAGAAGAAGAACTCTGCGTGGACTCCTCCTGACGGTCGAAATGACAGACTGGACCTCTACATAGAGTGTTTCCGCAGACGTGCACAGGCTGAAATTGTGGACAAACAACATCACTTGTCCCATAACCTCAGCCGTACAGAACGCAATGCCATCCACAGCCTCAGAAACAACTCTGACATTATCATCAAAGGAGCTGACAAAGGAGGTGCTGTAGTCATAATGAACAGGTCAGATTATGAACAGGAGGCTGCCAGGCAACTCTCCAAGACCACATTCTACAGGCCACTATCCTCTGATCCCACTGAGGAATACCAAAAGAAACTACAACATCTGCTCAAGAAACTCCCAGCTACAGTACGGGAACAAATCTACATGGACACACCTGCAGAACCCCGACCAGGGGTATTCTATCTGCTACCCAAGATCCATAAACCCGGAAACCCTGGACGCCCCATCATCTCAGGCATTGGCACTCTGACAGCAGGATTATCTGGCTATTTGGACTCTCTCCTCAGACCCTATGCTACCAGCACTCCCAGCTATCTTCGAGACACCACCGACTTCCTGAGGAAACTACAATGCATTGATGTTCTTCCTGAAAACACCATCTTGGCCACCATGGATGTAGAAGCACTTTATACCAATATTCCACATGAGGATGGACTACAAGCTGTCAGGAACAGTATCCCTGATGAGGCCACAGCAAGCCTGGTGGCTGAGCTTTGTGACTTTGTCCTCACCCACAACCACTTCAGATTTGGGGACAACTTATACCTTCAAGTCAGTGGCACTGCTATGGGTACTCGCATGGCCCCACAGTATGCCAACATTTTTATGGCTGACTTAGAACAACGCTTCCTCAGCTCTCGTCCCCTAATGCCCCTCCTCTACTTGCGCTATATTGATGACATCTTCATCATATGGACCCACGGAAAGGAGGCCCTTGAAGAATTCCACCTGGACTTCAACAATTTCCACCCCACCATCAACCTCAGCCTGGACCAGTCCACACAAGAGATCCACTTCCTGGACACTACAATACAAATAATTGATGGTCACATAAACACCACCCTATACCGGAAACCTACTGACCGCTATACGTACCTACATGCCTCCAGCTTCCATCCAAGACACATCACATGATCCATTGTCTACAGCCAAGCCCTAAGATACAACCGAATTTGCTCCAACCCTTCAGACAGAGACAAACACCTACAAGATCTTTATCAAGCATTCGTAAAACTACAATACCCACCTGGGGAAGTGAGGAAACAGATTGACAGAGCAAGACGGGTACCCAGAAATCACCTACTGCAGGACAGGCCCAACAAGGACAATAACAGAACACCACTGGCCATCACATACAGCCCCCAGCTAAAACCTCTCCAGCGCATTATCCACGATCTACAACCTATCCTAGAAAATGATCCCTCACTCTCACAGACCTTGGGAGGCAGGCCAGTCCTCGCTTACAGACAACCCCCCAACCTGAAGCAAATACTCACCAGCAACTACACACCACACCACAGAAACATCAACCCAGGAACCTATCCCTGTAGCAAACCTCGTTGCCTACTCTGTCCCCATATCTACTCTGGAAACAGCATCACAGGACCCAACCACATCAGCCACACCATCAGGGGCTCATTCACCTGCACATCCACTAATGTCATATATGCCATCATGTGCCAGCAATGCCCCTCTGCCATGTACATTGGCCAAACCGGACAGTCCCTCCGCAAAAGAATAAATGGACACAAATCGGACATCAGGAATGGTAACATACATAAGCCAGTAAGTGAACACTTCAATCTCCCTGGTCATTCTATTACAGATTTAAAAGTCACTATCATTGAACAAAAAAACTTCAGAAACAGACTTCAAAGAGAAACAGCTGAACTAAAATTCATTTGCAAATTCAACACCATTAATCTGGGCTTGAATAGGGACTGGGAGTGGCTGGCTCACTACAGAAGCAGCTTTTCCTCTCCTGGAATTGACACCTCCTCATCTATTATTGGGAGTGGACTACATCCACCCTGATTGAATTGGCTCTGTCAACACTGGTTCTCCACTTGTGAAGTAACTCCCTGCTCTCCATGTGTCAGTATATAATGCCTGCATCTGTAACTTTCACTCTATGCATCCGAAGAAGTGAGGTTTTTACTCACGAAAGCTTATGCCCAAATAAATCTGTTAGTCTTTAAGGTGCCACCAGACTCCTTGTTGTTTTTGACTAGGAAGGAGTATTGCAGAAGAGATCTGGGGGTCATAGTGAATCACTAGCTAAAGATGAGTCAACAGTGTAACGCTGTTGCAAAAAAAATGAACATCCTTCTGGGATGTATTAGCAGGAGCATTATAAACAAGAGAAGTAATTCTTCCTCTCTACTCTGTACTGATTAGACCTCAATGGAGTATTGTGTCCAGTTCTGGGCGCCACATTTCAGGAAGGATGTGGACAAATTAGAGAAAGTCTAGAGAAGAGTGACAAAAATGATTAAAGTTCTAGAAAACATGACCTATAAGGGAAGATTGAAAAAATTGGGTTTGTTTAGTCTGGAAAAGAGAAGACAGGGGTGGTGGGGACATGATAAGTTTTCAAGTACGTAAAAAGTTGTTACAAGGAGGAGGGAGAAAATTTGTTTTTCTTAACCTCTGAGGATAGGACCAGAAGCAAAGGGCTTAAAGTGCAGCAAGGAAGGTTTAGATTGGACATCAGGAAAAACTTCCTAACTGTCAGGATGGTTAAGCACTGAAATAAATTGCCCTTCCCCCATCGCCCCCCCCCCCCCCCGATGCATCGTCTCTGAAACTGTGTGCAAAATAACAACCAATATGTGTTTTAATAAGGGTAAATGTATAACATCTTTGAATAAAGATTGTAGGCCGCAGCTACAGACTGGGTGATTCCAATCTGGGAAGCAATGACTCTGAAAAAGATTTGGGGATCATGATGGATGATGAACGGAACATGAGCTTCATGGGCATTGTCTGCATATTCTGGTGTTTCAGCATGCTGTCTAACCCAGTGGCTCCAAACAGATATTAAATAGGATAGGAAACTGGACTGACACTTATGGAACACCACAAGTGAGTGTTCAGAAAATGGAGGAACAGTTCCCATCACAACCAGGTTGGGTTCAGTCTGAGAGAAAGGACCTGAGCTATCAGAAGGCTGAAGAAAAAGAATGTGTTAGCAGGTGTGGCGGAAGGAACTGGGTATGTTGAGTTTGGAAAAGAGGAGATTAAGGGGCGATATGATAGTGGTCTTCAGATACTGGAAAGGCTGCCATAAAAAAGATGGAAAAAAGTTATTCTCTTTTGCCACAGATGGCAGGACAAAAGGCAAAGGGTTCAAACTACAGCACAGAGGCTGCAATCCTCTGTGGAGTCAGCCAGTGTGAGAAGTGACTCTGTACCACCATCCCCCCTGCTCCCTGCCCGGGCCTGACTGCCAGGAAGAAGGGCCAAGCGAGTCGGAAAAGTCCTGGGGGAGAGGCGCAGCAGGAGAAGGGCGGAGCCTCCCTCCCCCGCTGCAGGCCAATCAGAGCAAGTCTTGCAGGAGCAGCTCCACAGTCTCAGAAATCTGGGGGGGGGGGAGAATCATGTCCCCTCCGATGCATCATCTCTGAAACTGTGTGCAAAATAACAACCAATATGTGTTTTAATAAGGCTAAATGTAAATGTAGAACATCTTTGAATAAAGAATGTAGGCCACAGCTACAGACTGGGTGATTCCAGTCTGGGAAGCAATGACTCTGAGAAAGATTTGGGGATCATGATGGATAATGAACGGAACATGAGCTTCCAATGTGATGCTGTGGCCAAAAGACCTAATGAGATCCTAGGATGCATAAACAGGGGAATCTTGAGTAGGAGTAGTGAAGTTATTTCACGTCTGTATTTGGCACTGGTGTGACCACTGCTGGAATACTGTGCCCACAATTCAAAACGAATGTGGATAAATTGGAGCAGGTTCAGAGAAGAGCCATGAGAACAATTAAAGATTAGAAAACATGTCTTACAGTGACAGACTCAAAGAGCTCAATCTCTTTATCTTAACAAAGAGAAGGTTAAGGAGTTAATTGATTATAGTCTGTAAGTACTTACATGGAGAACAAATATTTAATAATGAGCTCTTCAGTCGAGCAGAGAAAGGTATAGCATGGAAGCTAGACAAATTCGGACTGGAAATAAGGTACACATTTTTGACATTGAGGGTAATTAACCATTGGAACTATTTACCAAGAGTCGTGGTGGATTCTCCGTCACTGACTATTTTAAAATCAAGATTGGATGCTTTTCTAAAAGATCTGCTTTAGAAATTATTTTGTGGAAGTTCTATAGCCCGTGTTATACAGGAGGTCAGACTAGATGATCACAATGGTCCCTTCTGCTCTTAGAATCTGTGCATCTGTGAAAGGAATTTCCGTGCACCCTTGCAACTCCTAATCGGTAGGGCAGGACCAGGAGTGTTTGATAATCAGTACCACCAAATGCTGCCAAGACATCCAACAGGAAAGTTTACCATCAACAAATGATCTCTCTGTTTTGTGTCCTGGCCAGTAACCTGGCTGAGAGGGATCCAAGATACTAGTAGCTGGCAAGTGGGACTGGAGGCTTATTTCCTAGCTTGCAGGTTATCTTGCCCAAAAACGGAGGTTTGGTATTGGGCTCTACCGGGAAGATCACCATTGTCAAGTGCTGATTTCTTTAACTGGACTATTGCATGCTTTGGGAGTGAGAGTTAGGATCTCCTCTTCAAAGGAGGTGTGCAAATGCTGTATTACTAGAGGTCTCAGATGTCCTCTGCTCTATTTTATTAGACAGGAAAGGTGGTGGGCAGAGTCCCATGTGGTGGCGCTAATTGCTTCAAATATTTCCATAGCTACTACTTGTGCAAAAGGCGGGGCCCCGCTTTTGGAAGGAGGGGATTATGTGTGTTTAGGTCCAGAGCACGCCGGCAAGAAACTTTAATTTAGTGAGATCGGATCAGAGTTTTAGTGCTGTTGATTTCAGAGTCATTGTGTGTGTGGATGCTGAAATCTCCCAACACAGTGAGATTTGTGAACTTCATCATCATGTCAGACAGCATCTCTGTCAGCTCCTCTGGAAAGCCTTTGTGTCTGGAGGACTATAGATTAACAGGATGCTCAAGTTAGTCTTGTCTTTGGCCTCACCAGTTAAGTGGATACTCTCCAAGGATTTTGCTTCTGTGGAGTCTGTCTTGCATTTTAGCTTGCCTGTACCAAGCATGTTTTGAGGATAGTGGACTGCACAGTCCCCAGAGGTACTACTATGACACCTTTCGTGAGTACTAAATTCACGCAATTGTATTTTAGTTTTGTTTTAAAAAATATAATGAGAAATAAAGATGAGACTCTCAGGAAGGAGACAGATATTAACGTATATAACCACCCAGTAATGATCCGTGGTCACTGCTAACTGAAATCAGTAACAGCAGAAAAATGGTTTATGGCAAGGGCAGTTCATCTCTAGATCACAAACATTTTACTCTGAGAATAGTGGGTGTTCCTGGATTTATATTTTTTAGAATAAGTATTGTAAAGGTAATCTACAGCCATTTTCTCTATATTGTTTATAGGCAATCTGTCCTTCGTTTACTTTCCTCCAACCACCGCTGCTTGGAAATAAATCGGTGTATCAGTCAGTGTCTGGCTTTAGAAATGGCAGTCCGCCAGTGTCAGTTGGTTTTTCAAGCATTTGTTTATGCATCAAAGACAAAAACTGTTTGTTTGTTTTCTGATATTGATTAAATTTTGCATGTGGCTGGATTTAGAGAGATAATCAAAAGGGGATGGCCAACATCCAAGCAATGGCAACCAGTCACTCTAGGGAAGTTGTTGACAAGTGGCCCAGACTTTGCAGTTTTTTTCAAAAGGAAGAGAGTGTTCATTAAACAGAAGCTTCATCAAACAGGACAGTGGTTTACATGTGAATAGATATATTCTTTACTTAACATTCATAAGTTGCTTATAGATTAATTAGCCCATCTGTTGCAACAAATGTATTCCCGTGTCTTTTGAGTTGATTGTTAAAAGTGACTGATTTCCCTATCCACTTAAAATAGTACCTTTGCTTCCATTGAAAGTAACCTTTTAGAATCAAAGAATTTATTTAATCATCCAGCTAAGAATCTGTAAGTGGCTTGCAGTAAATAAGTGTTCAACTGTCTACAGCTCCCAAAGTGATTATATCAGAGTGCTGGGATGGGGGATAACACAGGAGGTAAAAACAGATCTTAAAGAAGCTAAGTGAAGAGACCTCCAAAATGGGTATATAGTATTGGGTTTAGTTTTTAAAATACATTCTCTCTTCCCAACACATAATGATGGTAACTGCCCAGGACAGCTGCCAGCATATAGCAATTAAGCTACAGCTTTTCTGCAGGGCAAGGCAGAATTTATAAAATGAGTGACCTTTATGCAGGGTAACTAACTGTGTTGATGAACTTCAAGTGACGATTAAAATAAGTGTTCTGTATCTTCAGTGCTTACATGTTATAAGGAAACCACATAAAGGATGGAGGATTTTAAAGGTCATGGATTTCTTCACTTCAAGGAGAAAATAAACATTTTTATGAAAGTACAGGTCAGCCACATTATTGCCAATAAAAATAAGCTGTTACATGATTTTGTAATATCATTGTTCCTCGGCATAGAATTTGCATGGAAATGACATTATTGTAAATGTATGTAAAGTATATTTGTTTGGAATAATCAATAAGTATTGATTTATGTGGATAAATGAGGACATTGGTTGGTTGGTTTCCCAAGGAATTCTAATAAGATTTTATGTTTTACTTCTTGAACTGTTATCCATGTTTTTCCCCTGCTTTTTAGAAGTCAGCCCAACCTTTGCCCACAAGTACCACATAGTGGCAATTATAGTATACTTCTTGTACTTACAATAGGAACAATTCTGATGTATCAGATACAACTACATGGTATTTGTTGCCAAACGTTGACTTTTAAGGGTGATCACTAAATTTGTTATCCTGAAACTTTTTATAAACATTAAAATTGGTCAGTACAGGAGGGTTGGGAGAGAGGAAACTGTAGCTGTACATTTTGAAGGGATCCTACAGACTGTAGGGGTAAAAGTTGTTCAAGGGGCTTACATTACATTCTAGAGTGAAAATTGTGGAGTTCCCACTTCCCTAATGGGAACATCCCCCGAAGGGAGCATATTTCTATGGCTTTGAAAGAAGGAAGGAACTGGAGAGGTAGAACTGAATGATGGCTAAAAGATCCAGATTTAAAGTGTTATTTAAAGCCGCCTTTGTTAGATATAACTGGTACTGGACATTTTAGTTTTTGTAACGTACACACTTGGAGGAGAAATAGGGGGAACATTCTCCTTCTTACAATTGAATCTATTTTTACACTTTTATCGATCCCTCCCTCTCCAACCCCCATATGGCACTCACAGAATTCCATTGTATATAATTATCCCCAATGATACAATTTGGCCAAATGGCAATTTTAAGGATAGAGACAATTTTTAATCATTTCTTGCATAAATTGTCAGGGAAACTCCTGTTATGCAGCAATGTAGGCCACCTGTCTAGAGCAGAATACACTTCTTTTCTGGTCACTCTTTGTATCATTTGATACTAACCTACCCCACATTAGTACTGAGGAATTTCTATGGAACTGAGGATGTTAAATCTGGTCTCTTAGATTTAAATAGATATATCTAGGTATGTATACTGTGCTCATCACCACTGTGTAGCATCTGAGCTAACTGTAGGAGCAATGTGCTTTTGCCATTGCGGAGTAGTCACTACATCATACCATGGATCCCTCACACATCCATGTAAGGGAAGGCAGGATTCAAACCACAACTTTCTTCATGAGGTTCTGCCGCAGGAAGGACATTTTTACTTGCACATGGGCTCTGTATGATCCCCACCCACCACCGAGAACATGTCTAGGGATGTTCTGAACTGCTGTATGTGTTCATGTAATTAAAAACTATCATAATACATGTATGCAAAGCGGCAGAATTCAGGTTACACAAGCTCCCTTAAATCTGCCATTTTCCAACTTTACAAATGTTTTGCTTTTCAACCTAATGTTTTTTTTATCAAGGGGGGTTTGGGTTGGTTGATCAGTTAATTGGTCTGGAAATGTCAAGGTATTGGAAAAAAAAAAAGAAAGAAACATGGAGAAACAAAGCAATTCCATCTTTAGCAAATATTTGCTAAACATCAGTGGTTTAGGATTCCTGTGTTCTCTTCTGGTTCTGGGAAGGTTGTGGGGGCAAATGGAATAGTGAGAAAAATTACAGTTAGGACTTCGAGGTGCTATTTGTTTTCTTAATCTGCTTTGTATTTGCATAGTGTTCGTTCATCTATAGATCTCAAAGCACTTTTTAAAGGTGGCATGCTGAAATATTGCATTTTACAGATAAGAGAGCCAAGCACTTAGGTTTGGTATTATGTTTCAGAAAGGTAGTGTAGGTGAGTACTCTTTCCTTTCCTAGGTTATAAACTATTTTATTGTGGAAAAGCTGGAGGAGGATCCATTTGCCTGGGCTGTGATTCTTTGTAGTCGTTAGGAAATTATGCAGGAGACAGTGAGCATGCTCTCTGCAGCATAGCAAGAGTTCGGACTTTCAGACATAATGAGTAAGGGCGTAAGAAGTTATTTTGTGCATGTGCAAATGGTGCAAATTATTTCCTAGTAACTCAAATAAATTTGGATGGATTTTCATGGGAACAGAAAAGATGCTTCTTTGACCTCAGGACTGTCCTACTGTCAGATTTCAACTGCCTCCGGGTAAGCTCCTGTGGTGCTGGCAGAGTTTTTACATGGACAACATTTTCTGTTTTTCATTGCACTGATTTTGTAAAACTTCAACAACAAAAAATCAACCTGAGGCAGAAACCAAGCATGGAAAAATTCAACCCAAATAGTTCATTTGTCAGCGGTAGTAGCAATTAAAAGCAGATGGTTATAATGGAAAATGTTAGGCAAACTTAAAATAATAGGTGTTGCTATTGCTCTTCCTATAATGTTAGGGCTTGTCTACACTTAAAACGCTGCAGCAGCAGCACAGCTGCACCACTGTAGCGTTTCAGTGAAGACTCTACCCATGCCAGCAGGAAGGGTTCTGATCTGGGCACAGAGCCTCCACCTCCCTGAGAGGCAGTAGCTAGGTTGATGGGAGAATTCTCTAGTTGACTTAGCACCATCTACACTGGGGTTTAGGTAAGTTTAACAGATTTTTCACACCGCCGAGTAACATAAAGTATAACAACATTATTTCGTAGTGTAGACAAGGCCTCATGTCAAAATATATGCACGTGTTCCCTGGACCAAATTCAGATGTGATGTAAGGATGGTATAAATAGTGTGAGGTGATAAATCGTATATTCTGTAGAGATAGAAGTGAAGATTTGTATCGGAAGGGTGTAAAATAAAGCCGGCACCTGGGATTAAACCCTTTGTGGGTTGCATTTCTTCCTACAAAAAATCACCCCTTCTGCCCATTCACAGGATAAGTTATATCATCTCACATCTGCAATGGCTTATGGCAGTTTCATTATTTGTAATTTACAGCAACATTCCCGTCACCTCTGAATCTCACCAAAGTAATGTTTTCAGTGCAGTGATAGCACATGTTCTTGGTCAAGAACTCTGCTATTGACAGCCATTGCCCAATTAGCATGTTAGTTCAGTGATGTGCTTGTACTTTGAAAATACAGGCACACGAACATGTAGGAATTTAACACACCACCCATACTTGCAATTATCCGTGTTATACTCTGAACACTACACTAGGGGAGCACTGGTATAGGAATACTGATATACTATATTGTACTATGCTGGGAAAGCACCCCTAGTGTCTGTGCAGCTACACCGGAAAAGCTTCACTTTGTTCCAGTATAGTAAAAACATAAAGAAATTGTTGGTATATAGATATACCAGCAGAGATATACTGGCAAACCCTTCTAATGGAGACACAGCTTGTTTTATTGTGGAGCTGATATAAGCTATCCTAACAAAAGGACTTATTGCCAGTAGAGCTGAATCTACACTGGGACTTTTCCTGGCATAGCTGTTGGATAGGTTTGTGGGTTTTTTTCATATTCCTAATCAACATAGCAAAACTTTCAAATGTAGACCAATATAACACTCATCCTCAGCCCCACAGCCTGTCAAACAATTGTCCTCAGCCTGGTCTACATCTAAAACTTAGGTCAACCTAGCTACATCTCTCAGGGTTGCAAAAAATTCTATGCCATGTGCAAAGTAGTTAGGTTGACCATACCCCCTACTGTAGAAGCAGATAGGTCAACAAAAATCTTCTGTTGACCTAGCTACCACCTCTCACAGAGGTGGATAACCAACCTCAATGGAAAAATCCCTATCATTGTTGTAAGAAGCATCTACACTACAGTGACACAACTACAGCACTTCCAACTTCTTTTTTCTTATCTTCTTAAATTCTTTACTTTGGATTTGACTTGGATTTCAATACATGTAAAGGGACAATAACAAACAAAATAAACAAACAAAATAAAACCCCACTTTTTATATATATTTTACAAACCAGACAAATAATTTCTGAGATGGAATTGTAAATGTCCTTAGAGTTTTAAAAATGTATTACTTAATTTTTACTTCTTTCAGAATCCACCAGGACTGTGTTGTAAGAGTTTTATCAGTTTGTTTTCTAGCAAAAGCCAAACAAGTTATTTTCCCACCCCACCCTTATCTTCTCTCTTACATGAGCACTATAGAAGATTGCAGTAGATAGCAGCATATGATTTAATATACTGTACAAATCACTTATAATATGTGTTTTATACTCCTGTTTCTATAAGCCCTTTCAGTCCTAATTTGTGTAATGTTCTGTTTTCCTTTAGGTCAATGGGAAGGACCTCTCCAAGGCCACTCACGAAGAGGCAGTGGAAGCTTTTCGGAATGCCAAGGAGCCAATTGTAGTTCAGGTTTTACGGCGAGCACCCATTAATAAAACACATGGTAGCTCACAGGATGTTCAGCTTGTGGATGCTAGCACTCAGACCGACATCACCTTTGAGCATATTATGGCTCTGGCCAAGCTTAGGCCACCCACACCTCCAGTACCAGATATCTGTCCCTTTCTGCTTTCAGACAGGTATGGTTTACCTTTCTCTGTCACTTTTCCACTCAATCTCATATACTATCTATATAATAAGATTCCGGGATTGTCTCTCTCTCTCTCTCTCTCTCTGTCACTCTGAAGATAAGAATGTCTGTACAGTCAGTGTGAAGCAATGGTAACAGCTACAGGCATGACTGAGAGCTCTCTTGTTTTAGAATCATCACTGGGATTTGCGGTCTGTCACCATACAATTTTTAAGTTCTCACCCATATTCAGCTCTTTTTACACACGTGACTTTATGAATTGCATCTGTGTGACAGCACTCATTGGTAACTTTTAATATTAAGTATTCGTTTTCAAGAAACTAAGTGTTAACAAATTACTAAGTGTAGTGATAGCCTCACAGCTCTGTCTAGAAAACATCTCAGGAATACTGTCATCTCATTACTGTATAGCTGTCACTGATAGCCACAGTCCCACACTTGTTTCACTGCATCACCTCCTGAACTTCATTTGTGGATTAGAGCTGCAATAAGGAATCCTGGCTCTGATCACTTCATCTTCATACTATTTCTTCATCAAAAGCTTTATGCCAACAGTGAGCCTCAGTCAGGTAGATAGCTACTATAGCCAAAGCTGCCAAAAGGCTTATTAAGACCCAGAGAGAGCTGGCTTGTTGGCATTGTGTACATTTCTCCCTTACACAAAAGGAGAATCAAGGAAACTCATTAAATTAAGGTGGTTATCTAAAGCAAAACATTACTGAATAGATAAAGAGATTAAACATAAAATCCCACATCTTGAATGACAGTGTGTAATGAGTTATTGATTGATTTAATGAATATTTCCTCTGAAATTGTACAGAATTTAAATATTAATGTAGCATATTTATGCAAAAATAGTGATCCATCCTTCTGGACCTCGCCTTATGAGTTATTCCACCTGTCTGTCAACACTTCCCCTCTACTTCATCCAGTAGCTACAGGCAAAACCACAATCATACTAGAGATTTCCCATTGAACTCCCAATGTTCCATGGGTCTTTGCACAGGAGTGGCGTTGCAAAATGTATACCACATTTCACCTTGTCACAAATACATAGTCACAAAGTTCTGGGTGGATCATCAGCAGATCTCACTAGGGTAATTTATGATCAGGATTCAGGTAATAGCTGTCTTTGTATCTGAGGCTACACATAAGTTCATTTTATTTCAGGAAGACCTCATTCTTTTTGTCCAAAACCTATCCTGTGTGCTGACATTTTCAAGAGTATAATTTCTCAAACACACCTTGGCAGCCTGTTGTGTCCATGTTGGAGAAGGCTGTAGAGTGCAAGTCACCCCTTTAAGGTCTGAAATAATTTGTGATCATTTAAGGGATTTAATGTGGTAGAAATGTGATTAGTACAATGTTGTGCTAAGAAAGGCTCCTTCGTGTTGCTCTAGTATCTGAAGTGTATATTTGGATGCATATAGAGATGGCACACATATCTGGAGTTAAGTACATTTAAGAGTATGGAAAAATCCTGGAGCTTATCAGCTAAGCAGTTTGGCTCAAAACAGACCCTGCTTCGTTCCTCTTCAAAAATAACCATGTGTGGATCTGACAGTAGAATTTTGCCTTTAGTGCTGTACTTGGCAAAATGAAATTAACTGGTCTCTGTGCATTTGAAAAGAGAAAAGCCCCAGCTCTTGCCTGTTTGTATTCCTTTCAGACTGTCAGATCACTCAGAATAGCATTCCAAAGATGAGAAAACTACAGAGAAGGTTTTTTTATCCTTTTTTAATTTGAAAAACTATTGTCTCATCTATTCCTGTTGTACTGCTTTGTCCCACATAGCTGCCATTCTCTTCACCCAGTGGAGCATGAATTTTATGAAGGTAATGAGTATCTTTCCAGCCTGCCTGCTGATGCAGATAGAACAGAGGACTTTGAGTATGAGGTAAGAGCATTAGCATGCTGCAGCTTTTCTTTTTACAATTACAGGTACTGTATTTATGGAGCTGATATCCAAGTCCTGTGAGAAGAACAATAGCAGGAATGCTCTTTTTAAAAAAAAATAATTACCGGAGCAAATTCTCTCCCTCAGTCACACCTGTACATGGGTATGAATGGAAGCAGAATTTTGCCACGTATGTCTGAGTTTAGAAGGCTTATTATACACATACCATAGTTGTGTGATGGAAACTGTAGTTCAGTTATTCTGCTTTTTGCAGTTTTGAAACTTTGAAGAAAGACTTTCAGAAATTAAAAAACTAACTAGAAGCTTCATTGCTTTTTCTTCTCATTTTCAGAAATAATTGGCCATTTTTCTACCACCTTAAGGATTGAGAGCAAGAATACACAGCACATGGTGTTTTTTATTATTAGACCATGTTTAGCCTTTGCTCAGCTATACACTGTACAGTATTTTAAATAACACGTATATAAGTTATTAAGTAGCTTTCAGGAAAGTATGGAAAATATTCTTTCTTCCTAATATTTGCTCTCCCTTAATAGTACATAAAGAAACCTTTTAAAGGTTTCAGATAACTGCTTGACATTTGGAAATAAAATGGATTGGGAAAGCTTTAGTAAATAGGCACATTGTTCACTTTTATCTTCTTTTTTTATGTTCTTTTCTGCTTACAACCTGGGGAAACTGAAGGTCTTCCCCTAGGAACATGGAAAATCAAATAAATCTACTTGGTGAAGCTAACTCAGAACAAACAAACGTTTATTTGAACTCTTCAAAAACTCATTGTTAGGGATTAGTGAAATCGTTATTTCTTCCCAATTGGACTTTGGTATGATATCTAATAGCGGGAAAGTCTTGGGGCTTATGTTCTATTTCGATTCCACATGGCTAACGTAATTTTAACTTCTTTACTGAGTGTGTGTGTTTGTTTGCAGCAGATCTGGCTTATGTCTATCAGAGAGACTATTTGTCTGATAATATTTTTTTAAATGGCAAAATAGACAATCAGAAAGAGAATACATTTTAAAAATGTTAACTTGTTAATAAAAAAGTTTTTTTCCCATTTTATCAGAATATTAGTGAAACGTTAAAAATGCAGACAGATTTTACATTTATATAGAGTCTAGTACAGTGGAATCATGTCCTCTTTATGACCATTATTAATCCCTAATAATAGCCGGCATAAGTATTATGACAGTGGTAAATGCTCAGGCAGGTTCTCAGTAGCCTGTAATCTCTACTAATCACACCATCATAGTCATTAATTTACTGTCAGCTGTGATTCAATTGCCCAAGGCAAACCCATTGAGTGACTGAAATAAAGAATGTTTCACATAAAATTTAAATAGGAAAGGAGCTGTCTGGCTTCCATTGAGAAGAATAATTTGCTCCACAAAACAAGAGAGGAGGGAATGACTACATCCTGCATCCTGTAACAAAAAAGGCTCCAAACACAATTTCTGTAACTCAGGAAAGAACAAAAGCCAGCCCTATGTTTAAGGCTACGTCTTCACTATCTGCCTGAATCGGTGGGTAGAAATAGATCTCTCGGGGAATTGCGTCTCGTCGGGACGCAACAATCGATCCCCGAATCGATGCTTGTACTCCACCAGCGCAGGTAGGAGTAAGCGCTGTCGACGGAGGAGCCAAGGAAGTCGATTTGCCGCTGTCCTCACAGCGGGGTAAGTCGGCTCAGATACGTTGAATTCAGCTACGCTATTCGTATCTTAAATCAAACCCCGCCCCTCCCCGTAGTGAAGACGTAGCCTAAGTTTCTATGTTAAATTCAAGTTCTGATGATGTGACATACATGGACCCATTGGTAATGGTAAGCTTAAGAGGTACATGCATCTCCAGAAACATATGCACTCTTTTTTGGATATACAGTCTTGCACCTAGATGTGCAGAATAGTATTTGCATACACAAATCTGTTAATTTTAAGTGCAACGGGGTCCTGCATTTTAGAAAATGTAGGAATAACATGAGAATTGCTAAATCTCAAACTGAATTAGCTCTTGCCATGGAAATTAAAATAAATAATAAGAAGATTTCTTTTACTTATATAAATAGAAGGAGAATAAGGAAGGATGAGGTTGGACCACTGTGCAGTGTGGATGGGAAGGAGATTAAAGATAAAAATAGTCTAGATATGGCCCCAAAACTAAATGAATACTTTGATTTGATTTGCAAAAGTATAATATAGAACATGAGTATGAAGGTGTAATGGCTGATGGAAATAAGTGTATAGAAATGAAAATTATCACACCTGAGCTGGAATGAAAACTTAAAGAGCTTAATGCACTCAAATCAGGAGGACCAAATAATTTCCATCCCACAATACTGAAAGAACTGGCACATGAGATTGATAGTCTGGTAGCAATGATTTTTAATAAATCTATCTGTCTATTTGGGAATAATACCATATAGCTGGTGCATAATTAATGCCATACCTATATTTGAGAGGGGGGGGGATTTGGGCAATTACAGACCTGCTAATCTGATTTCAGTAGTATGCAAGGCTTTAAAACAAACTATGAATAAAAGAATAATTGAATTAATGAAAGAAAATGGGGATATAATGCAACATGGGTTTACCAAAGGTAGATCATGCCAGAATAACCTGATTTCCTTCTTTGAGAAAATAACTGATTTTTTTAGATAAGGAAAATGCAGTAGATCTAATGTACTTGGACTTCAGTAAAGCATTTGACATAGTACAACATAGGATTTTTTTTAGTTAAATGAGGGAAGATGGAAATTAGCACAAGATTTGTAAGGTAGATAAGGAACTAGCTAAATGGGACAAGGTGATGGGTTGTGCTTAAGGGTGGCCTATCAGACTAGCGGGTGTTTACTAGTGGAGTTCCTCAGGGATTGATCTTGGGACCAGTCTTGTTCAATATTATTATTAATGACCTTGGCACAAAAAGTAGGAGTGTGCTAATGAAATTTGCTGAGGATACAATGTTGGAAAGCATTGTCAATACTGAGGAAGATCAGAATATTTTACAAGAACGTCTGGATGACCTTGAAGACTGGAGTGGCAGAAATGGGTGAGATTCAGTAGTACAGAAGTGCAAGGCCATGCACTTAAGATCTAATAATAAGAGTTTCTGCTACAAGGTGGAGCCTCATAGTAGAAGAGAGACCAGGGTGTGTAGTCAAGGATGATTATGGGTCACCAATATGATGTGGCTGTGGAAAAGGATGTATCAGGTGAGGCATTTTCAGTAGTGATAGACACACATAAATGCTATTGTATGAGGCATTGGTAAGATCTCATTTGGAATACTGCATACAATTCTGTTCATCCATGTTCAAGAAGGATGAATTCAAACTGGAAGAGGTGCAGGGAAGAGCTACTAAGATGATCAGGAGAATAAAGAGCCTTTTTTATGAAAGAAGACTGAAAGGACTTGGCTTGTTTAGTCTAGCAAAAAGAAGGCTGTGAGGGGATACGATTGCTCTCTAGGAGGCAAGTAAAGGGGTAAATACTAGGGAGGGTGAAGAGTTAGTTAAGCTAAAGAACAATATTAGCACAAAAACAAATGGGCATAAACTGGCCGTGGACAAATTCAGGCTGGAAATTAGAAGAAGGATAAGAGGGGTAAGGCACTGGAAGGACCTCACAATAGGAGTTGTGGGGGCAACCCATATAATTAGTTTTAAGAGAGAGCTGGGCAAATTTATGAGTGTGATTGTCTGATAGGATTGCTTGTGAGGGTAGAGCTCAGCAGCCCTGGGCTCACTTCTGGTTTATGTCTTAGATTCCTAAAAGCTCACACTTTAGGGCTCCAGCCAATCATCTGCAGGGGTCAGGAAGGGACTCCTCCTCCCTCCCCCAGTGTATTCTGTGGAGTCTTTTGTTCTCCTTCCTCTTAAGTATCAGGGATGGTCATAGCTGAAGATGGGACACTGGACAGAGTAGGCCAGGGCTCTGAGGTGGCACACTGCATTCTCTCTCTCATGCTTGACTGGCTGGTTCTTGCTCACATGCTCAGGGTCAGGAAGGAATTGCCCCCCTGTCAGACTGGCAATGACCTTGGGGTTTTTTGCATTTCTGTGAAGTGTGTGGGTGCAGGTCAGTTACCAGGACTATCTGGATACATCTCACTTAACTAATTCCCTGCCATTGTAGGTGCCTTGAGCACTGATGCATCTCAATCCCTCCTACTCTCTCCCTGTGGGACGTAATAGTCTAATCTTCTGCAGGCTATAATACTTTGGCCTCATTTCAGTTGTTGGGGTTAGTGTGCCGTAGTTAGGTGTGTTGTCTGCATGTGACATAGAGCAGGTCAGACTACAAAATCTGGTGGTCCCTTCTGGTGTGAAACTCAGTGACTTTATTTTTATGCACAAATGGCTCAATCCAAACCCACTGAAGTCTTCCCATTGATATCAGTGTCTTTGGACCAAGCCTTAATGCCTCTTTGCAAGCACAGCTATACATGTGGTCCAAACTGAGAAGAGGTAGGAGAATTAAAGACAATTGACAATCCATGTGAAATCCTGACCACACTGAAATCAATGGCAAAACTCTCATTGACTTCAGTAGCAAAAGGATTTCACCCTGTGGCCTCAATATGTCTTATTGTCTCCAAACATTTCAGCAGTCCTAGTTAATATCAGGTATTCAAGGGGTAGCCCTGCATTAAGTATGCCATTATTGATCAGAAAAATATGAGTATCAGCCTTAAAGTTGAATAGTCTTTTTATTTGTTGGGTATTGTCACAAGCTTAACATGACTTTAATTTTTGAGTTAATTTCCTTTGCTGGTACTTTTTCATACCAACACTATAAAATAAATTCATTCTCTTTCAAAGGCTGCTGAATAAGGGTTTAAAACTGCACAGACCTATGTTTCCAAAGTTTACACACGGGAGCATTCTCATTGTAGTCAATGAGACTACTGATGTGAGTAAAGTTGCTCAGATGCTTAAGTATTTGCAGGTTTCAGCCCTAAATGTGTATTTATGGACTTGCTAAAATGTTGACTCCATAATGATTTAGGAACTTTCTGAAAGGTGTGGTATTGGCCCAACAGACCAAAACAGATCTGTCTGTCTTGTGAATGCATATTTAGAGACTTTTCAACACATGGATTATTTAACCAATAGACCTAAACTGATCTGTCTATCTTGTAAATACATATTTAGGGGCTTTTTAACATGAGGATTACTGAGCTGATAGCCTGTAACAGCTCCCTTCAGAGCTGTGATAGCCTGCAAATACCCCTTGTAAACATTATAGTCAGTCATGTCAATGTGATCATGGCCCCTGAATGCTAAAAACCCTAATGCAGTTTTCATGCAAATAGTCACTATGTAGCACAGTGACTGTATTTTATAAATAAAATAACTTAGTTTGATCCCCCACCTTCTGTATCTATACAAAGAAACTAACCCATGTTATGGATCTGTAGCCTACAAAATTGATGCTGTTTCTGAGCTAGAGGTTTGTAACATAACCCCATCAATTTAGCATAGAGCTTCTAATTACAACTATTAAATCAAATTTTAGATTTAATTTTCTTAAAGACAGAAAGAGAGAGAAAGGGGGAAGTCAGGCCTTGGCTGAGACCTCATAAGCCAAGTTTCAGCTTCATTCAACTATAATGATAGCGATATGAATGAACAGAAGCACTGTAATACCTTAGTTACATATCATTAGATTGTGCTGGTTTTTTGGGTTTTTTTCCTACTGGATTCAGATTTTCCCCCAAACCTTCTAAAAGTTGGATTAAATCAAAAAGAGTCCTTAGCAATTAAAAGGCAGATATCAAATTCAGCAGCCACCAGAAGTAATGTCAAAGAAAAAGTTTCAAGAAATACATTGCTCCTTAACTGGAGTCCTAATAAAGACATATTTGTTATAAACTAGAACAGCTAAAGTTATCAGCAAGGCTGTAGTTTTCCATTTTAATTATATCTGATTGGTGGTGGTGGTGGATTGAGGTAAAAATACTGTAGGCTTTTAATGGAGAAGAGAATATTTCTCACCACGTGGCTTATAGTTGTCAGCTTTATGCAGCTGCTAGTCAGTTAGGGGGTAGTACTAATTGATAGACAGGTCAGAAGAAGCTTGGAAAAGTTGGGCTTTACAGCATTATATGCATTTGCTGAGCTACTTCTTCATAATACCCTAGAAATTAATGCTAAAAACTGGAAGCGTTACTTACTATATTCAGATATTTTAGTAAGATACTTTTTCAAGTAGAAAGTATAATTTTTCATTTTAAATAAGCTACCTACAATATTAGTTAGGATACTAAGTGTGTGTGTCTGTGTGTAGAGATCTCAATTCCACTAGAGTCCTTCTAGTGTTATCAACATCTTTTTCCAGCTGCTAGCACAATCTTTTCATATAAATATATAGAAAAAGGTGGACTGCACGTTAAAGTTATTTATGAAAACCTTCTTAAATACTCTCGTGTCTGATAATTGACACACTTTAGATTGTTTTAGTTGTATATCTAAAAATATTGCACTGCTTAGAGTTTTTATAAAGATGTGTTCAAGATTTCTTCCCTTTAATTCAAGAGAAGTCTTGAGCTGCTATAACTGTAATACCTATCCTGTGATCCTTCTGTCAGAAGTGCAGACTATAAAAAAGAAAGACAGTTAAAAATTAAACAGTGGTATAACCTTAGGTTTTATTGTAATCATTTGAATAACACACTATAATAATTAAAGTGAACCAATTTTAGCACACATTTGGCCTACTAGAGCTCAAGGAAATGCATTTTATAGGAATTTTTATATAAAATCCCTGAGGTTTAAAGAGTCATGATTTACACAAAGACACATGGGTTTTAGCCCACGAAAGCTTATGCCCAAATAAATTTGTTAGTCTCTAAGGTGCCACAAGGACTCTTCCTTGTTTTTGTCTAAATATAGTTAACACTACATGCAAATAAGCAGCGTAGTGGTAATAACAGAATATTGCTTTACTTTTAATATACCGCCTTTCATTTCAGAATTGCAGACTTGCTTTTCAAATATTAATGAACTAATCCAACATCTCTCTAGTGAGATACATAAATATTATTGTAACCATTTTACAAGTGGGGGAACTAAGCGTAGACACTTTAAGTGACTTGCCCAAGGTAGTACAGCCAGTCAGTAAGAATAGAATGGGAATAGAACCCAGGAGTCCTGACTAATAACACTGCTCTACAGCCAAAATGCTTCTGAAATAAATGTAGTCAAACTTTACTAATTCTGGGTCACTGAGAACGAAAATGATGCTTAAAATTGTTGATTGGCTCTAGTTTTCAAGATATGCTATTGGGTCAGTATATACAACCCTTGACTTGGGAATGGCGGAGGATAAGTGAGTTATAAAGGGAAGGGATCTCAATTTAAACCAGAAATGACTAAAATACATCTTTGACTGGATCTATGAATAAATCTATGACTGGGTTTGGACAGTACTTGCTTTTTAGGCAAAACAATGAATGATGCAATCTGAAGCTGGTATTGCGTCATACATTATATGAATTGCATCATGTTATTCCTAGAAGTCATGGATGATGCAATCATCACAAAGCTTACATCACTCTGCTGAACAAATTGCCCTATATCAGCTCTAGAAATCATACAGTGCCGTGCTCTCTTATTTGTCAGTGTTTGATTTTGCAAAGGGACACATTTATGTTTAGCCAAAGTGAGCAGAGATGCCTCGTACTTGTGTGAACAGTGCAGATAACTTCTGCTATGTTTGTGGTGAAGTGACTTTTGCATCACAAAAGCGCAGTATAACCACTATGGTTAAGAAAGCCTATCACCTTTATTTTGGCTGCAAAATTGGAGATCAGGACAAGAGGTGGGCCCCACACATATGCTGCAACACTTGTGCAACAAATCTTTGCCAGTGAACAGGTTGAACAGGAAAAGGAAATCTATGCCTTTTGCAGTGCCAATGATTTGGAGAGAGCCAACAGATCATACCAGCAATTGTTACTTTGCAATGTGCCTCCAGTTGGGAAAGGTGTGTCAAAGAAGAAAAAGTGGACTGTGCATTATCCAAACATTCCATCAGTTATACGCCCAGTACCCCATGGAGAAGGACTGCCAGTTCCTGATGCACCAGAATCATTCTCACTTGAGTCAGATGAGGAAGAGGATGAAACTTCTGGTCCTGAACCATCAATGTCACAGGACCCACATTTTCTCCCATCCTCCTCCTCTGAACCACACCTCATAACACAAGGTGAACTGAATGACCTTGTCAGGGATTTGGAACTACCCAAGAGTAAGGCAGAGCTCTTGGGCTCCAGACTACAGCAGTGGAATCTCCTGGCAGGTGATGTTAGGGTTTCCATGTTCCGTGACCGTCAAAAGGATCTTGTCCCATTCTTCTTCATGGAAGGTGATCTTGTAGCCTGCAACAACATCGATGGTGTGATGGCAGCCCTCAACATCGTTCACGATACAGATGAGTGGAGACTGTTCATTGATTCATCGAAGATGAGTCTTAAAGCTGTTTTACTGCATAATGGCAATGTTTTGCCATCAATTCCAGTTGGTCATGCAGTCCATATGAAGGAAACCTATGACAATATGAAATAACTTTTGAGGTGCATAAACTATAACCAACATCAGTGGCAGCTTTGTGGCGATTTGAAGGTTGTTGCTCTCTTGCTTGGTCTGCAGACTGGATACAAAAAGTACGGCTGTTTTCTCTGCGAATGGGATAGTCGTGCAAGAGATTCCCACTACATCAAGAAAGATTGGCCACTCCAACAGTCATTGGAGTCTGGGAGGAAAAGTGTTCAGCATCCACCACTTATTGAATCAAGGAAGATTTTGTTACCACCCTTACACATCAAGCTGGGTCTGATGAAGAACTTTGTCCAGGCCATTGACAAAACACAAGCAGCTTTCAAGTACCTCCGTGGAATATTTCCAAGGTTAAGTGAAGCTAAGATAAAGGAAGGTGTCTTTGTTGGTCCTCATATTCGTGAACTTCTTTGAGATGATGCATTTCACCATGCACTGCGTGGCAAGGAAAAGACGGCATGGAAAGCCTTCCAGTTATGGCAATAAATTTTCTCGGAAACAACAAGGCAGACAACTACAGGTTGTTGGTGGAAAACTTCCTCAAGGCATACAAAAGACTTGGTTGCAACATGTCACTAAAGATACATTTTTTGCACTCTCATCTTGATTTTTTTCCACCGAACTGCGGAGCAGTGAGCGACGAGCACGGCGAGCAATTTCACCAGGACATTGCAACAATGGAGAAACGCTATCAGGGCAAATGGAACCCATCAATGCTTGCAGACTATTGCTGGACAGTGACAAGAGATGCTCCATTTAATGAATACAAGAGACAAGCCAAGAAGCGCCGAGTAGACACTGAATAGGACTAAACTATGTACATAATAGTTTTTTGCCTTTTGTTTCATAATAAATTTTATTTATATAACCCTTTTGCTGATTTTTAAAGTGTTACATAAACAGGACAGGTGAAATATTATCATGTAAAGCAACCATAAACACATGAAAAGACCTAGGTTTACAATTTATGATTAAAACTCTACTATCTACACAATATACATAGACATAAAATGTAAAAACTTAAATATCTTAGAAACAGTAGCCAATCAGTTGTTTTAATTGTCATATTTGAATTCAGCACATTAAAGTACATAATAAATAGCACATTTTATCTCTGAAGCAGACGACTTCTCAAAAATTGTAGACCAGTGTAACACTCCTATTTTAGCCACTAAATCACACTTCCCTCTTTTCATTTGATATGGAGATCACTGGATCATTTAGATGAAGTAAGATGTCAGGTCAGTTGCTGTTGTGCTTGTTTGTTCTTAATTTTTATATGTATTTAGAATCACTCCCTACAAAATGCTGACATTCAAAGCAGATGAAATTGCTGTCATCTGTAGCTGTCACAGGTAATGAATATCCCAATTTACAGACTTGGATTTTGCCTCTAACTAGCAAACATCACTGAAGAAGAAGACACAAAACTGACATTGGCAAATTTATCAAAGTTATTACCATTCATTGTGTTTTAGAACAAGAGGAAAATATATGAAGTCAGTGATACTCATTTTGTTTCATGATTTCATAAAACAAACACAAGGTTACTCCTCATTCCACCTGAAAGATAATAAAAAATTTTCCTCGTTGTCAGGGCTTAGGTTTTCCAAAGAAAATGAAGAAAAGTGAGCTTAGTTTTTCAGCAATTTATTGTTTGGGCAACATTACAATACATGGTGTCTATTATTCATTCTAAGAATGAAGAGCAAGGTGTTTGCAGTGTTTTCCTATTTGTAGAATTCTGTGGATTGTAAATCATCCATTTTGATGAAGATTTATCTTTAGGCAATTTTTATACTATTATGATACACTGTCATGTATTCTTTATATGCCCCATATTTTGCAGTAAAACTATTATAGAAATCTTTAAGAGTTTTTAAATGTTTTATTGGTACTATTGTTCATACACTTCCACCTTAAAAGTCTTAATATCATGGATCCAACTATACAGACCTGAGAAGGAAGAAAATTATAACTACTACTTTTCCTTTTAAAATGTCTTAAAATAGTGTTAGTATAATAGTAGTAGTAATAATGTAGTCACAATATGTAATAGTAATGTAGTAATAATAATTAGGGCTGTGGGTCTGTCACAGAGGTCGCGGAAGTCATGGATTCCGTTACTTTCTGCGACCTCCATGACTTCTGCAGCAGCCAGTGTGGCTGACCCCAGGGCCAGCCATTCTGGTCGCTGTTGGAGCAGCCCCACAGCAAACCACTGGAGTGGCCCCATAGCCAACCACACCATCCGATATACTGACTATGTTCCAGGGCCAGCCGTATTGGCTGCTGCAGGGACCACCTGAGCAGTGGCTAGCCCCAGGGGCTGCCTGAGCTGCAGTCCTGGGGGTGGGGAGGGGGGGAAACAACAAAATGTGATATAAAAATGACTTTGGATAATTTTGTATGCCTGTTTTTATGATCAAATGTTTGGCTTAATTTACGCTTATATATTGTACTATGTATATATCATAAAGCAGATAGACATATAGGTGAGCTGGTATTGCTGCTGGACCCTTAACCTATGTACTTTCTGACTTTTTCTGATTTAAATGTGCAAACTTAACATTGTCTTTTCACAGTATTTTCCTTTTAACAGATTGCAGTGTAGGCAACTGTATTAATTTCTCACAGCTGTCTAGAATTGAAACATTATCTTCGGCAACTTGATTTTAATTAATCCAAAATAGCTTTCACACAGTTTTAGGTCAAGAATGTCCAAACATGTGGAATTGTATCTGTTTTAAGAGTCTGAAATCGTAGCTGCCTGTTCTGTTGGCCAGATAAATGTTCTTCACAGCAGATGTTAGCACATCTGTTGTATCTCCTGTATTGTGATTGGCTGGATAGATGTTTAGAATGTGATGATGAGGCAAATAAATCTTCTCACTCATTTCAATCCTAAAGCAGGCAGTCAGCAGTAATAATGATGTATATACAGCCAAGTGCTGGGCAGTAATTTTGAAATACAAGCAAAAATAAAGTATGAATTTACTCAGAATAAGTGAATAGTGAAGGCTAATTATGCCAAGCTGATCCTCAGTTAATTTCAATTTGAGATGTGACAATCATATAAACCTTAGGATTTTGTGTAACTAAACTCATCAGCTAGAAAAGGACATATGCTGCAGTTTAGAGTGAGCTGTAAGTTATAACAGGGAGCTTTTTATTAGACATAAGGAGAGTTGGGAATCCAGGTTTGGGAGCAGCTGACGCCTACAAGGTTGTGCCTTGGAAGGAAAAGAAGTTACCCACAGTAATGACCTAAGATCTTTGACATTGAGAAAATCCTTCATTTTTTTAATTCTCTTACCCTCCCTCCTTTGGTTACTCCCCTTCACACAGTTCTCCTTCGTGTTATTTTAACAGGCCTGGCTCTGTGCCCTGAAGTTTGTCAGACTTGAGTGCTGTCACACCACCAAAGTATGGGGTGAATTCCAAAAGTTGGGGTCCTCACCTGAAAAGGCCTTGCCATTAGTTTTAGAGCCCATGACTGTGGGAAAGGACAGCAAAAAACATGTCAGCCAATCTCAGCTGCACCGGGGTATAAAGTGGGAGGTGGGGGCTCTCATAGGTCCCAGATCATTCAAGGCTTTAATATGCAACACACTGGACGGCAGACAGAAATGAAAAAGAAGTCAATGCAAAGATTTGAGCAGTCATATGCTCATAGTGTCTCACCCCATTCAGTAAGAGCAGCTTATTCTAATCTGCACCAACTAAAGATTCCATGTTGCCTTGAAATAACCATGCTTGAACCAAAGAGTGAATTACAGTCACTTAGCCTGGAGATAACTAAGACTGTAAATAGGCCATTATAAAGACTGTATCAGAGAGAAAAAATTGCAGCCTCTGTGCCAGCTGCAGATGATAATGAGAGCTAGAGGTCATGGAGAATCCAGGAGTAGGGCTGGTTGAAAATTTGGTGTTGAAACCTGTTTTCAGTGGCAAATTGGGTTTTTGACTAACTGGAATTGCGTGCTGAAAGTGTCTGCTTTCCTCAAAAAAAAAAAAAAATAATTTTCTTTTGTCAGAAACCCCAAATCCAAAAAGTTTTGGCCTATAGCCAAAAATGGTTCAGATTTTGCCAGAAATTTGTAGGGGTTTTGTAGCTTTCAGCTGAACATTTTCAGTTTTAGGCCAAAATGTTTTGATTTTCAGTTGCTCAAAAATAAAGCAATTTTAGTTTTTGTGGTTTTGTTTTTTGATGCCAAGTCAAAAAATTTCACTGCAAATTCATCTGAAAATGAATTTTGTTTTCATTTTTTGTCAAAATTTGTCAAATTTCTGACAAGGTCAATCCAAGAACAGTGATGACTCCAGTAGAACTAAGCCCTGGTCTACACTTTGCGGGGGGGGGGGGGGGGGGGGGGAGGATTGATCTACGTTACGCAACTTCAGCTACGTGAATAACGTAGCTGAAGTCGACATACTTAGATTGACTTACTGTGGTGTCTTCACCGCAGTGAGTCAACTGCTGCCACTCCCCCATCAACTCTGCCTGCGCCTCTCGCCGACCTGGAGTACAGGAGTCGACGGGAGAGTGCTCAGGGGTCGATTTATCGCATCTAGACTAGACGTGATAAATCGATCCCTGCTGGATTGATCGCTGCCCGCTGATCCGGCCGTAGTGAAGACATACCCTTAGAGGCTCTAAGTCAATTTAACTAAAGGACATATCATAAATTTTACAATAAGTGCCACCATGACCCCACCACATTCCCCTAATCTAATGCTTCCCCCTGCCAAGTAGCATTGCTTCCATCTTGTCAGGACTGATCATCACCATTTGGAATTCATTCAGGCCCTTATTTCAACACGGCACTAGCAAAGAAGGGAAACTGTAGAATCTGGGCTGACTGAAAAGGAGACCTACAGCTAAGTATTCTCAGCATACTGATGACACCTCAGTCCAAAACTCCTCTCCCTGTCTCTCCCTCACATCTCACATAGGCATTGAACAGGAGTGATGACCAAGACTGGCCCCAGGAAGGATGCTGAATAGGCACAATTGTTCATCCCTACCCTGTGGATCTCTCTGAGAAGAAGGCACAAACCCACTGAGGGAAACCTCTGTCAATCTCAGACCATTCACAAGTAGATCAATTAGATAATTCTAATAAGAACAGCATGGACAGTTTTCCATGGTGAGGGTCAAAAACAAGGAAAATCACCTGAGGAAAAAGAAGATATAATATCATATCATCATATCATATCATATTAATTAAAGAGATAAATGAGACTGAGAGAAAATAGAGAGACTGAAACAGATACAGAGAGAGAGATTTAGTCAAGAGGGTAAAATTAGATAAATCGAGGCTGAGAATAAATGTAAAGTAGATTTATTTAAAATAACAAATATAAGTTGAGGGCATGTTGTTTTCTAGTTTGTGTGATTGTCCAGAAAAATCCATGCAATATATTTGCTTTTTATTAGAGTCTAAGGTGCTGTACGTTTACTACATCCCACAGGGTGGGATTATTGAGGTTGTCCTCTGACAAGCATCTGGAAATTCACTGTTACTTGTAATGGCTAGTAGAGGGGAAACTGGAGTTCAAGTGGATGTTTGTAACTAACTGGAGGATGTGCTGATAGCTGTGGAGCCTTTTGCAGCCAGGAAGTTTATAATCCTTGAAGAATTTTTCTTCTCTTTGACTTGCTTATGAGACACACTCCCTTTAAAGTCTGCCATGAGTCTTTTAAGCTCGAAGCTTAAACATTCTTTAAAAGTAAGTCAGCTAGGCCAGATTCACCATGTGAGTGCCCACTGGCTTTAAAATGTTGTGCACACAAGTCCCATACTTTTACCCCTTTTGTCCCACTCTGGCACATTTACATTTTCCCATTGGAAATGATTCAGTGATCAAAGGGTTGCAGTGCTCTAACCAAGCAGGAAAATTTTCTCTTCACAGAACCAGCTCTCCTAGTCCAGCTCTGCGGCTTCTCTACTCCAGACCTACCCACTCGCCCTCCCCAAGCCACTTGCCCACCAACTGTTACTCACCTCTCACCCACTGCCCTAACCAGCCAACATGCTGCTCCTCCAGTCTATGCAGCTGACCTATAGATTCCAAGGCCAGAAAGGACCACTGGATCAGTCAGACCTTATGTATAGCACAGCCATAGAACAGGTGCACGGGTTAGTGGTCAGCAGATTACAGGTGCAGCTGCTGAGGAGTGTTACTTCATGTTCAGCAGCTGCAGTTGGTGCTCCTCACTGCTGCTGCTCTCCAATGCAATATAGCACCATATGCCAACTGTTTATTCTGTAATAGCCTAAGGAAGATAATGGTTTATTGGTATGAGATCTGAGATCAGGCTTGCTTACTACTAAAAGATTTGTCACCTATTTGTCTAGGTCAGTAGTTATTAAAAAATTCTTCACCCAAAATAGTGGTGTTCAAGTGTTGGAATCACATGTACTGTGTATATCCTGGTAACACTTTTCTAACAGTGAGTACTATTTTTCTAACATATGCTGACATCTGACGGCGTCCTGCACATGGACACAGAGCAGCATATGACCTTAACTGTAACTATAGAGATGGGGATGAGAGAAAAGTGATCATATTTTTAAATGCCCTTTTCATGCTATTATTTTTGCTTTTGGATCTGGTATTTGAGAAATGCTTGCTGGAATCTTCTGCTTGTGCTGCAATGTAAACAAATCTAAAACTAAAACAGACTAAAAAAGGGGGGGATTAAAAGACAGTTTATCCTATAGTGTCCCCACCCCTTGGATAGAGTATTGTCATTCCCCACCATGTGAAATGGAGATAAACCTCAGTTTCTTTGTGGTAAGCTACCAACCAAATCCATCCTGGCAAATCTGATATCCAATGTGATTTGTCCTTTTCAATGCTTTCTATGAGAAGTCAGGACAGTCTTCTGTCAAAATTGATAAGTGAGAAGACAGTGGGGAATGCAATTTTATTTGTAACAGCACAGCTGCCAGCAATTCCAGCTTGTTTACATCTAGACTGGCTCTGTCTTGCTCCATAGCTTTTCTATTTCCATCCAAATAGCCCCCAAATACATTGTGGATGTGCCTGCCTATGTAAAATCTGCATAACATAACACAATGGGAGTGTTAGAGAGGAAAAACGATGTCCATTTCATTAGGTTATTTTCACAACTGAAGAATTTCAATTGCTTTAAAAGAGAAAGCTTGAACTTGACCAATTCTCTGTAGGCATTTAGCAGAATGGGTTGTAAATTCTATGAAATAGGAAAGCCCAAGGGGTAACTGGAAAGAGTGCAGCTAAAATCCTAAGATGATCATTACCTCCCACAATGATGGTATGTGAGGAATAAGAGTGCTGCTTTTTTTGATTAAAAATACTTCTTTTTGAACAATACAGTGGCCGGTGTTTGGTAAATTAAATCTATAGAAAAATTGAAACTTGAGTTTACTCTTTTGTGTATGAACGGAATGCAACCCTATATGTTGGCCTCCAACATTTATTGTAGATAATGACGCAATTCTGTATACTAAACACTTCTCATGAATATCCTATAGTTAACCTGTGTTATATAGACATTAACATGTTTCCTGGAAGATCCTCTGACAAGAGAACATAAGTCTATGTGTCCTTCTGATAATTCTTAGATCTATGGAAACTTTATTTTCATTTAGTCTAACTTGCCTTCCCTATGGAATCTTAAGCTTTTCTAATGTTTTTACTGATACATTTAAGAAAGGCCCAAGTCATAGGCCTTTTCCTTATATAATCTCTCCTGTAAACTGATCCTTTACAGTGGCCTACCCTGAACATGCAGTTATCATAAAGATGAAGTGTTAGAGAGTTTTTTTTATGTTTAATTGTTATTAGGCATGACAAATAATGAACTTTTCCAGTTAACTGAAAATTTCTGTTGTCTTTTGCCATTTCTGATATTGCAGATATTAATAAAGATTTATTGTTCTAAACTGGATTTATCATAGAATAAAATAAATTAGAGATGGAAATGTAAATTATCTACTCTGGTCATTTAAGCCTATTGGGTCATGTAAGCCAGTGGTTCTCAACCATGGGTATGCAGAGGTCTTCCAAGGGGTACATCAACTCATCTAGATATTTGCTTAGTTTTACAACAGGCTACATAAAATGCACTAGCATAGTCAGTATAAACTAAAATTTCATACAAACAATGACTTGTTCATACTGCTCTATATTCTATACACTGAAATGTAAGTACAATATTTATATTACAGTGGATTTATTTTATAATTATAGGTAAAAGAGAAAATAAGCAATTTTTCAGTAATAGCATGCTGTGACACTTTTGTATTTTTATGTCTGATTTTGTAAGCACGTAGTTTTTAAGTGAGATGAAACTTGAGGGTACGCAAGACAAATCAGACTCCTGAAAGGGGTACAGTAGTCTGGAAAAGTTGAGAGCCACTAATATAGGACACCCCTCTGCCAGTTTAGGAATGTTCTCTACATACACTGTATTCTTAAGTGTTTTGTTCAATCCTGTTTTTAAATGGCTCCAGTGATTGCCAATGGAGATTATTTGGGAGAGTAATTTACCTGACTGGCATGTTTTAAAAAACCACACAGGATTACTTAATCAACATATTTTTAAAAGGCCTCCTAAAAGACCAGAATCTAAAATATGGGCCCCAGAAATAGAATTACTGAAATTCCTTTGTTAAAAGTTCAGTGAAGAATTCACCAACTTCCTGCATCTGCATGGAGATAAGTGGTCTGGTGAAGAATGATCAGTAATGTCTAAAGTTCACTGTTGAAGTTATTTTTCCTGGCATTCAGATTTCATTTCATTTTTTTTCCGTTTCATCCCATTACTCCCATCCACTGTCAAAGATAGAAGTGGTAAACAAAGATTCTGCCTACAATGAATCTGTGGAACAGGAATGAAAACATAATTTGGATTAGGGACCTCAAGTGTGAGGTTTTGTTTAAAACACCAAACTTCTGTTTTCAGGAAGCACTTTTACTCTTTGTGAAGTACATACTGTTGTCATCAGAACATGACATTCACCTCTCCTGCCTTATCAGACAAATTAAGTGATAGAAACGGTGGTGTAAAATAAAGCCCAGGGAACATCTTTCAATCTCCTGCTGATTGCTCCTTCTGCTACAAACCCACTCTCTTGTTTCCTCAGTGTGTTCATCACACCATTTTACAACCACACCAATGTATTGGTGTGTAACTAACATCAGCATTGATAGCCCCTCTGAATTTGACCCTATGCTTTTGGAACCATGATGGTGCTCTTAGATTTTTAATATCATAGGGCTTGATTATGGGTGGAGGACAGGTTAATACAGTTCTACCGTCTTTCTCACCTGTCCTTTTAGTTCCCTCCACAGAGATAATGTGTATTATCTCAGACATTGTTTGTAGTAGCTACTTTGATTTTACCAGCAGATTTATTAGCTAATGATTGCAAATAACTTTTGTGCCTCAGACACGGAAGTATGAGGTTTAAGCATTACAAGAAAAAGCAGCCTAAATGTTTGGTGATTCTCCATTCTGAAAGGGGATATTCTACCAGTTATATAGGTAAAATAGAGAGCATCATTAGAGTGATACTATCAGTGCAGTCTGCCATATGGAATGCTGATCCTTAACAATGAATAGGCCCAAAGCATTTCCGAGTCTGGAATCAGAATAGGAGAGGCGACAATAGCATAAGATTATTGGACAAATGTATGACACTGGAAGAGATTCCCTTACTTGGTTTCCATGGGTTACAGAGAGCCACTAGCAAGAAGCAGGTAACATTAAGCTGTCTGTGTTAACAGAGTATGATAACCCTGATTGTAAGTGTAGAGAGCAGCTAAGTCATAACTACATATAACAGGTCACACCCCAGAATATCATTTCACCCCGATACAGAAAGGTACTTAAGCACATGCCTAACTTTAAGTATGTGAGTAGTCCCACTGACTTCCAGAAATGGCCTAATACCTGATGCTTCAATGGAATAAATGTAGTTTCCACTGTAATGTTAGGTTTGTTGGGGTTTTTTTAAGTATAAAACAAAATAAAAATTGATATTTTTCTCTTAGCTCATTCTTTATCCACCTATTCTTTAAATTACTCTGCTCTTGGCCAGTGCTGTTTCAATTAATCATTTTGTCACAAGTGCCATTAGCAGGATGAAAATTAAAGTAGTTTCTTAGGCTTTTTTCAGATCACAAAGAAGAGTTGAGATACAAATAGTCATTTCTGTTTTGCTTTATTGTATTGTTTATATTTTCTTTCTAAACTTTATTGTGAAAACTACACTTCATCCTCTGAAGCATCAGGTATTGGGTGAATCCTTGAAGCAAAATATATACAGGGCTCAATGAACCTTGATTTATTTTATAATTGTAATTCTTGCAGTCCTAGATTACAGCACATCATTAGCTTGCATTAAAATTTCTGCTCTCCAAACACTCAGATGAAAGAATCTGGGGGAGGGGGAGACTAATTTTTCTTTCTTTTTCTGACATTACAAATGGTTGTAACTAGTGGTGGGTAATTTTGGATCAATTTGTAGCCAGGCAGTTTGGATAATCACTCAAAGGTATAGAAACTGACCAGAATCCAGGGAGGCTTCCATATTCTACCTCCCTCCGGTGTCCTTCAAAATATACCCCTAGGTCCCAGATCATCCTATCTTTTTGTGAGGTACCCAGTAGAAGGATTTGTTGGTGCCCTGGACATTAGAGCTTTGGGGTAGAATTGACAGCCTTTTCATCCCCTATAGAGTGCAGGGCTTGGGGGGGAAACTCGCTGTGTCTGACTTCCCACCAGCAGTGGGGTTTGAGGGATTCCTCCAGCCCAGCTACTCTCTCCTCCTCTTATACAACAGGACCCAATAACCCCTCCACTAGGCTGTGCTGACCTCATCTTTTAAAACTATAAATGTGCTAGAGGGTTTCTTCACAATTTCCACAATAGACTGCTACATACTTGTTAAACTGAGAGATCACAAGCATCCTTTTCCCTCATTTCCTGCCCCTGAGAGTTGCTCAAAGGAGGCTGGAGACCTAGTGCAGGGCCTGGATTTAAAGGCACACTACATTGGTGTGTAAATTACATGAAAACCCAGAGTTCCTTTGCATTGAAGAAGGTTGAGCTAAATGGGGCCAGGTGGAGGGGTCTAATATGGTTTATACATAGGTGAAATGACTTAAAGTATTCTCACTCTCATCTATTTTACAGAAATGCAATACATGCATTCAAATCACAGTGTCTGTTTGGGACCATTACTACATGGGCTGTCAATTAATCACAGTTAACTCACGCAATTAACTCAAAACAAATTAACTTGATTAAAAAAATTAATCGTGATTAATCGCAGTTTTAATCGCACAGTTAAACAATAATAGAATATCATTTATTTAAATATTTGTGGATGTTTGCTACATTTTCAAATATATTGATTTCTATTACAACAGAGAATACAAAAGGTAAAGTGCTCACTTTATATTATTATTTTTATTACAAATATTTGCATTGTAAAAAAGATAAACAAAAGAGGTATGAGGTGAATTGAAAAATACTTTCTTTTGTTTATCTTTTTTACAGTGCAAATATTTGTAATCGAAATAATATAAAGTGAGCACTGTACATTTTGTATTCTGTGTTGTAATGGAAATCAATATATTTGAAAATGTAGAAAACATCTAAAATATTTAAATAAATGGTATTCTATTATTGTTTAACAGAGCAATTAAAACTGCAATTAATAGTGATTAATTTTTTAATCTCACAATTAATCACAATTAATTTTTTTAATCATTTGACAGCCCTACTATAAGGGTTTAGTGATCATGAAAGTTATTATATTTTGTCATCATATCATATCCTTTTGTCATTGTTCAACAATTGTTTGTTATAAATAGCAAAAATATATTCTGGGGCATGCAGTATTTATATTTTTTTAAACTTCTATAGTGTCTTCCATGCTAGTTCCAACCAAGGATCTTGAAGCATTTTACAAACATTCACTGACGTAGTTCCATAGCATCCCTCTGATGTAGATATTACTATCCCTATATTACAAATGGGGAAACTGAGTAATAGAAAAGATAAGTGACATGCCCATGGTCACACACACAGTTTCTGGTGGAGATGGTAATAGAACCCAGATCTTCTCTCTTCCAGACGTGTGCTTTAACTGTAAACTAGCCTTCCTCTATTCATATTTAATTTCTTAACTGACATCAGATAGTAGTTAGTTTGTTCATGTGAATGAATACTTTTGACTGGTCAGTGCTTTAGTTAAGACTGTAGAAACAGAATATAAGTTCTGGGAATCTGTTTAAAAGCCATCCAGAAGATCTAAGAGACAGGGCACTTAAGTGTTTTCTAAAAATGACCATTTCTTCATTGAGAAGGGTAGGAAAAGTTCTCCTGCTCACTGTGGAATACTACCAGAACAACATACTAAAATATATGCCCAGTCACCCACAACAGCCAGTGCCTTAAAGAAAGGCCTATAGTTCCTGCTCCAGCAAGCAATTGTTATGAAGAATTTTGTTTCTATCAATAAGCGTTTCCTTCTTCTTCTGCTGTGGTAATCTGTTCTTTTTAGGTTTCCTAAATAAGACATCCTGGAAGTGGGCCCAGTGCTTTCATTCTAAGGGGGATCAACAAGTTTGTTTTGTCAATGCAGTCTCAGGCACCTTCAAGTCTAGGACGCCATGTATTGTACATGTCTGCAGGGTGAGGTAGCCATGTTGGTCCCATGATATGAGAGAGATAAGGAGGGTGAAGTAATATCTTTTACTGGACCAACTTTTGTTGGTGAAAGAGACAAGCTTTCGAGCTCCATGGAACTGAAGAGCTCTGTGGAAAGATATCTGTGAAAGATATTGCCTCACTCACCTTGTCTCCCTCATGTATAATATATGAAATGCAGACCATCCATTTGTCATACATTATCAGAACAGGAGACATCCCGTGTCTGCTAATTGATTGAAATGTTTTAGTTTTATTGCAAATACAGTAGACTGGACTTAATGCATTTCACATATAGTAGTTAGTGGAAATAATTGAAAATGGACATAAAAGGAGACAGAATTCAATGTCTGCAGTGTAAGACAGGGCATTGAAATATAAAAAGATTGGGGGCAGTGTTATTCTTTTATGTGTCTTTTATTAACTGTGAAAAGCACTAGAGCAACCCAAGAAGTACAAATGCCACTGATGAGTCCAGTATAATTGCATCATGGTCTCTCCTATTAATATGAATAGAATGTCAAGTTCACAATAATTAACTTTTATAGTATTTTTGAACTTCCAGTTGTTGTAGCTATTGAATAAACCGTAACTTGTTCTGTGTAATGAAGTTGCCCTTGATTCAGGGATTAATTCAGCTTGGATTACATGGGTAGAAACTGGCTTGACTCATGGTACAGGACTCCCAGCAGTGGAAAGAGCACCTTATGGGGGACTGGGTGGTGTAAAGCACCTGTAACTCCAACTCTGCAGGAGGATCATAACAGAGAGGCCAGGGGAGGGTCTGATTCAGGATATTACCCTTGCAGTTTCAGTGGTTGTGGTTCACATGGAGTCTCGATTTTAACTGCAGAGTCACTCAGCAGCAGTGCGAACGCTACCTCCCCTCCCCTCTGACACAGAGGCCTTCACTGGTGTAGAGGGCTGCAGATTGCCTCTCCTTTGCAGGAAGCAGTGAACTGAGCTTACTGTATATTGTAACTGATTTGTATTTGTCTCCACATTTCCATTCACCTTATTTCTCAAGTGTATACAATTACATTTATAGTATAAAAATAATATTATTTATTTTTATTGTGGAGGCCTCAGCCCCATTGTGCTAGGTGCTGTAGAAACATAGACGGGATGACAGTCCCTGCCCTGAAGAGCTTACAATCTTAAAGACAAGACAGTTGAGTGAGGGGTGAGAGGGGGAAGAAGAACAGGGTAACAACAATAATAATAGGATGTTTTCGTATAGACTAGGTGTATGCACAGATTGTAGAGGTAGCAGCAATAAGAGTAATAGCAGTTGGCTGCTTGCTTATCTAGCTGTTATCAGAGAGCAGATTTCTGTAGTCTTTGTGACAGAGGTGAATTACAAGGAGGGACTTCAAAAGGATAATGTGGTGGCTTTTCAGATTGGATAGGGAGTTATTCTCACTCATTGGGGCAGAATGTATTGAAGTCTGAAAATGCCTGGGGGGATATTGGAGGAGTGGGTGACTGAGACTGTCATCGTTGGTAGGACAAAAGTGGGGATCATTGTCACTATTAGATGATAATATGGACGGTTAGGGAAGGGCTTTGAAGATGTGGACAAGACGTTTCTGGTGGTGAAGAAGGAAAACCAATGAAGGAACTTGAAAAGGAGATGACTTTGTCAGCAATGAGCTGGAAAGAGGATCTTGACAGCCACAATTTTAATGAACTTAAGAGGTGTGGGGTGGGTAGTTGGGAGTAGCTGATGCTCACAGGAGGAAGCTGAAGTACTCAAAATGCAAGATGACCAGGGCTCGGAGAAGAGTTTTGACAATGTGCACAGAAAGGAAATGCTAGAGAAAACAATTTCTCAAAGTTTATAATTATTCCATTGCAGTCTCCCTCAGGTTAATAACTCTCACGGGTCTGATCCTGGGTGAGGGGGAAAAAAGAGCTTCTCTTTAAATTAAGGTCTGTTCTCAAGTTAATATCTTGCAGACATACTGCAATGAGGCCCAAAGTTTTTGTCTTTCTGAAAAGAGTCTCACCAGAGATAGTTGATGTGGAACTGGTGGTATGTTTTCTAAAGGAAAAGTGGTTCTTGCCCTTGTATTCCAGCTCTCAATATAAAAGCCCTCTCAACTAGTTTTCCATTTCCCAGCTTAAAAGCAAATGTTTACTGTCATACTCCTGTCATACCACTTAACCTCTCTTCATCAGTTCTACAAAGACAGCAACCCAGTGGATGACATTTATAACCTACTTTCCTATCACCCAAAGAAATGACAGTATTAACTTAGCTTTGCTTCCTCCAAAGAGGTGACAGCTCCTAACCTGATTCTCTGTCTCCTGAGGCTGGCAGCCTTTAAACTGGTTTTCTATCACTGAAGGGAATGACGACCTTTAACCTGGGGGCAAAAAGGTATAGCCCTTAACCCACTACTCCATCTCTTTGGAGAGTGACTGATTTAACCTGTTCTTCAGACCTTCAGGAATCATAGAATCATAGAATATTAGGGTTGGAAGAGACCTCAGGGAGTCATCTAGTCCAACCCCCCGTTCAAAGCAGGACCAACACCAACTAAGTTATCCCAGCCAAGGCTTTGTCAAGTTGGGCCTTAAAAACCTCTATGGATGGAGATTCCACCACCTCCCTAGGTAACCCATTCCAGTGCTTCACCACCCTCCTAGTGAAATAGTGTTTCCTAATATCCAACCTAGACATCCCCCACTGCAACTTGAGACCACTGCTTCTTGTTCTGTCATCTGCCACCACTGAGAACAGCCGAGCTCCATCCTCTTTGGAACCTCCCTTCAGGTAGTTGAAGGCTGCTATCAAATCCCCCCCTCACTCTTCACTTCTGCAGGCTAAATAAACCCAGTTCCCTCAGCCTCTCCTCATAAGTTATGTGCCCCAGCCCCCTAAGAATTGCCTCCTCCTCTTAGTCATCTTTCCCGTCTTTTAAGGAAGTGCTCCCCCGAGAATCTACTTTCCTATATTTCATGGGGTGACAATCCTTAAAGTGATTTACTTAAATGTTTTAAAGAAGTCTCAGAAAACTGAGAGTACTGTTTTCTGGCATTGTTTTGATTTCTATCATTAGCAACAGAATACTTCTCATGTTGGAAGATGGCTGCCTCTCGGAGGCTAGGGGGAGATCCTCACTCCAGCCTCTGCCCTCTGTTCCCATCCTTGCCGCAGATGTGGGCCATTGTACTTTGTCTTAATTTTCACAGGATTCATACTGAATTCTGAAGAAAGGCCATTGAGTCGTCAAATGTCAAAACAACAAAAAACACAAAATAAGAGGAAACAGATGTATGTGTACCCAAGAGGGATTTAAAGAGGAAAATCATGATTTTCACATATGCACTGCTGCCACCAGACTCATTCTTTCTTCTGTTAAAGATCAGTGGGGAAAAATCACCGACAGCTGTCACAAAGCCCATTGTCAGATGTTTCTCTGGACGAGAAATGAGCTTTATGGACCAGCTCCTCAGCTGGTGCAATTCAGTGTTGATCCATTGAAGTTATTGGAGCCATGCCAGTTTACCCCAGGTGCAAGGCTTCTTGACTCTTGGGTTGGTAGGTGATTTAATGTATTATGCAGAATCTTTGTGAATTCTCAAAAAATGTCACTTTAGGCTTGGGTTTGAGTAATGCTGTAGGATACTTAATGTGCCTTGTACACCATGAAAAGGAAATTAGGTTTAGTTAGCAGCTTGTATGTGCAATCTTCTGGTTCTGGAAGACTTGTTTCCATACCAAACATCAGACTTTTTCCAGCTTCTTTCCTAAACTGGGTAAGAGACTGGGTGACTACAAAGTAAAGAACATGAAATTCTGCTCCAGCTTTAGATATCAGTGTTTCAAAGTGGAATATTCAGAGGAGTCTCCAATCTCTTTGAGAGATTATAATTATCCAGGACCACGTACACATGGGTACCACAGTCATTCGCCACCTTTATACACATCCAATGGGAAATTAATTTAAGATTTTTGTCTACACAATCTCAGGTATCTACTGTTGAGCTAAGGGAAAGCCCCAGCAACTCGGGCAGAATACACAAGCAGGCCTGATGCATTCCATCCAGTAAAGGATGGTGATCAAATACAAACAAGTCATTTCCTCATACAGTGACAATCCTAACAAACTTTTCAGACTCCAAGACCAGAATATGTGTCCCTGTTCATTTGTTTCATGCCCTGAATAGTTAAATTCTGCTCATTAAACCAACATCCTCCATAAGGGTTCAGTTAATTTCCAATGTGAAACATTCATACAGCTTTATTGTAAAAAGCATTTTGAGATGAATCATCCAAAAGAACTTCAAGGTCACTATAAACTGAAGAAATTATGTTCAAAGCAGTCCTTGGGGTGCCTGTCCATCCTCGGTTCAGGGAGTTTTGAAGGTTGTGTTGGCGGGACAATGAAAGTCAATGGATTTCAGCTTGTGCACAGCTCCTCATTTGCCTTGATTTAAAGGTCCCAGTCTCAGTCCTTTATGGTGTATTTAGGCTTCCTTATAGGCCTCCAAGGGACCACAAGCTTCTTTATTCTTTTAAAAGTACACCTTGTTGGTGTAATTGAAGCTGTTTTGTTACTGTAATTCCTTCCTAATGCTACCATTCTAGTCAAGTGTTCTTTTTCCCTCCGGAGGCATCAGTTATTACGAGTTTTGAATAGGCCTCTATTCAGTATACATACTTTCACTCCCAATGCCAAAATCAGGTCACTGTTAGTAATTCTCTTTCTTCGTGAAATAAGATTTCAGCTTCCTTCTTTAAAACCCAACATATAGCACGTGCCCTTTCCACTCCTCAGCATATAAATAGGTATTTAAAGCAACTCTCCTTTCTAAGAAAAAACAAATAATCTGACAGTTTTCCCCTTATTTTCTTATTAGCTTATTAAAATGTGAAATGTCTTAAATCAAGTCAGAAGTTTATACAGTTTACACTACACATATTGAGCATGTGCTTATATACTAGGGAAGGAACAAGAATACAATAAGCAGTAGTGCCCTTTTACAGCATTTCTCTAATAAAAATCAAAATGTCATGAAAATCATTGGCAAAATTGTCATTGTAAGCCATAATCGTCCAGAGAAGGAAGTATGATGTACTGCCTCAGAATGAGCAATTCCATGTATCCATTTATGTTGTCCTCATCACCATAGGATATGAGCACTGGACAGTCATTAATGGACTTTATCCTTATAATATCCCTGTGAGGAGGGAGGTACTATCCCAGGGGTAGGGAACCTATGGCACGCATGCCGAAGGCGGCACGCGAGCTGATTTTCAGTGGCACTTACACTGCCCGGGTCCTCACACTGCACTCACACAGTCCGGGGAGCTCTGCATTTTAATTGAATTTTAAATGAAGCTTCTTAAACATTTTAAAAACCTTATTTACTTTACATACAACAATAGTTTAGTTATATATTATAGACTTAGAGAAAGAGACCTTAAACATTAAAATGTATTACTGGGACGCAAAACCTTAAATTAGAGTGAATAAATGAAGACTCGGCACACCACTTCTGAAAGGTTGCCAACCCCTGTACTATCCCTATGTTATGATGGGGAACTGAGGCACAGGTCAGATTAAGTGGCTTGCTTGACTGAGAAGTCAGATCTCTTGAGTCCCAGTGCAGTGCCCTGTGCCTAGACCATCCTTCCTATCCTTTAAAGGCATTGTGCCCTAGGTTAGTGCAGTCTCTGGCATGTTGGGAGTATAGCTGTGACTCACAAATTGAAGGGCAGCCTTCATTCCCCTGGTATAGGATTACCTCTGTTTGCTGCTTAGGAGAAGAAGAGAACGCAGACCCACCATCACCCTTCCTGCTCTCTTTGGGAAGGCTAGTGCTGCTGTAAATACTAAACTGGGATAGTCCATGTGCTTCCTGGATGCAAGGGCTGGTATCATGCCCAGGTAATAGTGGGAGGAGAAGGCTCCTTGTGGCCTCTTCTCTTCTTCCCATTCGTGCATTCAGGAGAGCCAGACGCAATCTAGCCCCATATGTAGTTTTCAGAATGGCTGTAAAGAAATCCAGTGTTTCTCAAACAAACTTAAGGCACTCTATTATATAATAGATTATTCTTTACTAAGGTTATTTATTTCACAATATTCAACACTTGTATTTGGTATAAGTTTCCCATGTGAAATCTTAGATATTTGTACTTGTGTGTAGTAGTAATGACTCTGCTCTGCCCCGGACACTTGTACTTTTCCTGAGACACCATAGCTGGCACATCTGGCACTAAGAATATGTTTTCAGTATCATTTCATAATTGGGGAGTATGACATTTGGGGTTCACCAGGGCAGTAAGTAGTTCAACCAAAGTCTGTCTTGTAACCCACGATGTCTTTTGACTGTGCAGCTTTGATTCAGAGCTCTGACCCCAACAGCCTGCCAGCAGCCCACAAGTCTCACCCTGGCTTTGCCCAATTTGGATGCTCCTTGCATTCTGACCTTAGGACCCTTTCAGTCCCAAATTTGCCCAAAATCGTCATCCTGCAGTCCCTTTCCCTGGATCCTCACAGAAAAAGTATTAGGTTCATGTCCCTCTACAGAGACAATATAACATTCCAACCTGTCAGCTTACTAGAAGTACACAACTGAACTTACCCAGCGTTGATGATTTATAACAAAAGTAGTACAATTTTTTTAACAAAAGAGCATGGACTAAGTGATCCCAAGTAAAAGAGATAAAGGTGAAGACGGCTACAGGCAAATAAAAGTGAAAATACCCATCTAAAAGTCTAAAACTTAGCCTAGTTTTTGTTCAGGATGGTTTCTTTCATCCATAATCTTCTTTCCAGCTTTTGACTGGCCAGGACTCTTCACAGAGATCAAATTGCTTGGTTTCTTTGTCTCCTTAAAGTGAAATAACTTAGGGGTTTGCTCCCCCTCTCTTTATAGTTCAGTGATCCATTGAAATTTATTCTTCTGAAGAGCACCCAGATAAAGTTCATTAGTTCAAGCTCAATAAAGGAGACATGAGGTATGGAAGATGAGACTCCATCCTGGTTCTTCCCCCACTGGTGGTTGCTACTATGCTAATTCTCTCTCCAGCTGCAGCCTCCACAACAGACCATAGACTTTGGGCCACACCTGATTTGAGATGTTTCCTTTGTCTGGAGAAAACCTGTTCTGTCCTCCTGACATGCCTGGTCTGTAGACTTTTTATTCACAGACTCTAAAGCATAATATTAGTGAGTGTCCATAATTTCACATAGAGCATTGTTACATATATTTCACAACTATATTATTAACCACAATGTTATTAGTTTTCAAATGATGAGCCACAAGGCATATTTTGTACAAAAATCCTTGCAGTAGTGTGTGAATACAAGAGTGGCACGGGTAACAGAGAGGATACCACAGCAACTCCCCAGGATAATCCTTGACACATCCATCAATTATCTCACAACACCTACTATTAAGCTATGGCACTGAGCTGGCTGTGGGATGAATTATGTTATTAACAGAAGGCTGTGGTTTTGCTTTATGACTTAGCTTGCAAGGGAAAGAGAGTGACACTCGTTTGTGATGGATCGATTGATGAGTAGCCAGCCTGTCCTCTATCCTGTAAATCAGTTTTTGATATGATAGGAGTAAAATGACTATGTAATATACTGTAAGCAGCTCCTATGATCCAAAAGCCGCCCCCCCCCCCCCCCGCCCCAAAAAATCCTGCAAAATCAGTGCAATCCATATTTCTCGGAGTTAGGCATGACTTACCTAACTGTGCTTATGTAGCTTACAACTTTAATATATTTAGACTTCTTTCCTTTATTTATTAGTGATGTTTTCCTCATAAGAATGCACACGATGCTGCAGACTGAGACTGTCCAAAGGCAGCTACAATTTACTCATCCCATGATTTGCATATTTTGATTGTTAATACAAAATGAAAGGTATAATGTGGATGGGGAGACATATTGTATGGTATTGAGTGAGATTATTAAAACTTTTCTATGGTTGTCCAAGAGAATCTCAGTGACTTAGTTCTCCATTCTACTGCAGAATTTCTTCCCAAGACAAATGCCACACTGTGTTTGTGTGTTTTCTCATAGGAGGTCGAGCTGTGTCGTGTTAGCAGTCAAGAGAAGCTGGGGCTAACTGTCTGCTACAGAACAGATGATGAGGAAGACACAGGAATCTATGTCAGTGAGGTAAAGTTGTGGTGGAGGGGACTCAATGGAAAAATAGAAACAAGTGTTCTGAGACCTGACTACAGTAATACTGGCTGTCAGCCAGCACTTGTCACTTTCAATTAGGAGAGTAAATTATGTTGCCCAAGTAATATAATTATTACCAGCTTATTTGTTTATTGTGATGCTATAAATACATCATCATAATTAGGAAAAGTGCAAAATCGGAGCATTCTCTAAAATTTGAATGAAATCCCACAAATATGTGGAAAGTCAGCAAAAGTTCTGATTTCCACACTTCTGTGTTCTCCCATTACTGCAGTCATGTTAACAATAACAATGGCTAATGTATTTTTACAATGATCACATATGTTCAAGGAAGAGGGGAACAGCATAAAACAATCTGTGAGATAAATCTGTCAGAAAATCTAGTCTGTCCTAGCACTCTTCTTTGTTTTACAAGCTAACAAACAGAAGGCCTGATCCTGACACCTTGAGGTGTTGAACAATCTCAACTGCCATCTACTTCACTGGGAAGTGGGGGGGAGGGACAGCTCAGTGGTTTGAGCATTGGCCTGCTAAACCCAGGGTTGTGAGCTCAATCCTTGAGGGGGCCATTTAGGGATCTGGGGCAAAAAATTGGTCCTGCTAGTGAAGGCAGGGGACTGGACTCAACTCAATGACCTTTCAAGGTCCCTTCCAGCTCTATGAGATAGGTATATCTCCATATATATATATTATAAATGAGAGTATTCAGCACCCTCTAAGAGGTATTTAGCACCTTGCAATATCAGGCTTAGAAAGACTTTCAGGTGCATTAATTTAATGTTAAAAGAACAGGAGTACTTGTGGCACCTTAGTTTAATGTTAGTCTCCAATAATTTTAAAGAGAGCAGTTTTTCCAGATGAGAAGACAAACATTTTATGAGTCCAAGCTGGGGGTTGATTGCCGTGAGTGAATTTGATACACAATTTGTCACCTTCAGGTGACATAGCACAAAAATCTGAATGCCAGAAGTGGGGTGAGTTTAGCAGAATGAATTGTGCTGCATTGCCATAAAGTGAATCACATACAAATGGGAATGGAAAAAGAATGTTCTGTGACTGCCACCAACACTGTCAAAGTATGTGAAAACCACAGCCTTAGATAAAAAATTAGGGATTAGTATAAAACTTGCTAAGAATAACTCTTCCCACCGGTATATAAGCACTACTATTAATATCTGTTTGGCCTTGTGAGGGGAAAAAAGGTAAAGGGATCTTATACCTTTATAGCTAAAATATGTTGCTTTTTCCAAATGGAGGGTATTGCTCTGCTTGGAATCTCTCAGCCCTTTCTTCAAAGGAAGTTTAATTCTATTAGAGACACAAGGTGGGTGAAGTAATATCTTTTATTGGACCAACTTCTATTGGTGAGAGAGAGAAGCTTTCAAGCTTACACTGAGGTCTTCTTCAGGTCAGAAGAGCTCTGTATAAGCTCAAAAGCTTGTCTTTCTCTCACCAATAGAAGTTAGACCAATAAAAGATACCTCTCCTATCTTGTTTCTCTAATATCCTGGGACCAACACAGCTACAACAACACTGTGTATTGTGACAGACCCAGACCAGTGGGGTACAGGAGTCTGGTAGAGGGCAAATATACTGGTCACTGGATGAGTAGTTTTCTGTTCCCTGAGTGACCAGAGCAGGGGCTGTACTAGAGTAATCAGGAACCTGCTAGAACCAGTTAAGACAGGCAGGCTAATTAGGACACCTGGAGCCAATTAAGAAGAAGCTGCTAGAATCAATTAAGGCAGGCTAATCAGAGCACCTGGGTTTTAAAAGGAGCTCACTTCAGTTTGTGGTGTGAGTGTTAGGAGCAAGAGGTGCAAGGAGAGGGAGAGGGTATGGGTATGCTGCTGGAGGACTAAGGAGCACAAGCGTTATCAGACACCAGGAGGAAGGTCCTGTACTGAGAATAAGGAAGGTGTTTGGAGGAGGCCATGGGGAAGTAGCCCAGGGAGATGTAGCTGTCATGCAGCTGTTACAGGAGGCACTATAGACAGCTGCAGTCCACAGGGCCGTGGGCTGGAACCCGGAGTAGAGGGCGGGCCCAGGTTCCCCCCAAACCTCCCAATTGACCTGGACTGTGGGTTCTTCCACAGGGGAAGGTCTCTGGGCTGTTCCCCAACTCACATGGTGAATCTCTGAGGCAAGAAAATCCACCAATAAGCTCAGGACCCACCAAGATAGAGGAGGAACTTTGTCACAGTATATTTAATTATATTGTCTTTCATACTTGATTAAACTCTTCAGACTCATTTTTTGTCTGCAATGCACAATAAGAAAATAATATCTAATATCTGTACAAGATGTAACCTGCAAACCAAATGCAATGCTCAAAATGTTTAGGTTGAAAAATTGCTCTTGGCATGACAAGGTAAAATAAATGGTTTAAGATAACCATCAAGTGAAAGGTGATAGATAGTATTGCACCTATGAAGAGCAGGTCATTGCTCAAGGATGAGCTATTGTGACTCTGATAAACTGTTAATGGAGCCCTAAATAGCTATTTATGCTAAGCTAACTTTAAATTAAGCAACTTAAATCAGACCCGGTGTAGAGGATCCATGAATGATCGCTATACTGTAGATCTTTCTTTGTTTTTCTTGTAATTCTTTGGGAACTGAAAAATCCACACCTTGATAGCTGATACAATCATTTAAAAATAAATGTTTTCAGAAAAGGAGATTATACCATCTCCTTAAGCAGACATAAACCTGCTGTGTGGAGATATCAACCACTCATTAGCAAGACTTCAAAATCACCTCAGCCCAAAGTGAATTTCCAGAGCCTAAGAATTCTGTCATTAATACTCTGCTCTATGACAGCTGAAGGTTAGTGCTTGACAGTCATGTGGAAAAATATTGTTCTGAAAATCATACACCAGCTCAACCCTCTCTGTATTTAGATTTGTTTTATAACAAGGTTCTGTGATTATTCGCAGAACTGCTATGTTCATCTGACTGAATAAAGATTTAAACTGTCTTTCCACAATGTAAACAATGGCATTTTTACAAATTCTACAAATTGAGTTGCTTGAAGTTAAGATCTTTTCATGCTCAGTTTTTGAATACCGTCCGATGCAGGTTGATCCAAACAGCATTGCTGCCAGAGATGGCCGGATCCGAGAAGGAGACCGCATTCTGCAAGTATGTGTCTATAAACTCTCTTTTTCCCCTGAGCTCCTTCCTGAAAAACAGTACAGTGCCGTTCTCACTGTGGATTGTTGATGAGAGATGATAATTCTCTTTGTTGTTCTGATGCATGGAAAAAACTGTCTGTCTTTTTCTTAAGACAATAGCTGGGATTTAGAGAACGGGTATTGAAAAAAATGAGTGACAAACTTGCTCTGCCTGATGGCCCCATATCCTATGTCTTTTTTGCCATATTTATGAGAAATCTCATTTTTCTCTTGTTCATCTCAATGTCATTTTCTAAATAGGGCTGCTGCAGTCATAAATATGGGTGAGATTGCTGATTATTCTTTGATAGCATACATTTGGGTAAAACTTAGAGCAGTGGTCCCCAAACTTTTTACCTCATGCCCCTGCTTACCTCTGTCTCAGTTCTGTCTCTCCCTCCCCACTCCCACCCTGGAGCTGGGAGCAGGGCCACAGCTCCCGGGGGAAAGGTGGACAGGGGTAAGGGCTCCGAGGCTGGGACCAGAGCTGGAGTAAGGGGCAGGGCCGGGAGTGGAGCCTTGGCCACAGCCAGGGCCCTGGGTGCGGAGCCGGCAGCCAGGATGCCAGCAGCCGGACCCAGGAGCAGAGGTGGGTTGCGCTCCCTCCCAAGGAGGCTGCCCCAGGCCCCAGCTGCACCCCCCACTCCCTCGAACATTCCTCTGCATCCCCCAGGGCAGTGTTTTTTGAAGTATTGGGTTGTGACCCATTATTGGGTGTCAGAATGTCAGGCACTGGGTCACATTCCTAATTCAAATTATAACGATCATTGCTGCGCAGCAGCTCTAGAGGGCCGCGCAGCAAGGACCTGGAGAGGAGAGAGGTAGGGGGGGAGTTGGGGGGGGAGCAAGTTGGGGCTTGCAGGGCTGCTGCGGGCCTCTCCCTCGGCCCCGGAGCTCGCTGCTGCCATCAGGGAGAGAGGGACCCTTCCACCGGAGCTCCGTGCAGAGGGGGAGAGAGAGGCCCTTCCCCTGGAGCTCTGTGCTGCCTGCCCGTGGGGGGAGCTAGCTGCTGCTGGCGGGGTGAGAGGGCTGGGGAGAGTCCTCTGGCCCCAGCCCTAGGGCAGCCTGCCTGCACCCCAAACTCCTGATCCCTGGCCCCACCCCAGAACCTGTGCCCCCAGAGCCTGAGCCCTCACCCCCACCACATCCCAACCCTCTGCCCCACCCCTGAGCCCCCTCTTGCACCCTGAACCCCTCATCCCCAGCTCCACCCTAGAGCCCTCACCCCCAGACAAAGCCCTCACCCCGCACCCTCACCCTTTGCCCTACCTCCCACACTCCTTGCCATAGGCTTACTAAGGCCAGTGTCTAGTGTGAGTTATGTAAAGTGGGATAAGCAAGAATGTATTTTATGAAAACTCTAGTCAAAAGATATAATTGTTGGGTCACAGGCATCAACAATTTTCATTCTTTTTGCCCCACAGTTTGGGGACCTCTGACTTAGAGTAATATTGAGCATGGGTCAGAAGCTTTTGAGATTGTGATTCTAAAGGCCATTCCTTAATGTTCTGGAGGGGGGGCTTACCTGATGTCTATTCTTTTCTCTCTCCACCACTTACAACTGAACCTTTCTGATTTCGCTGGTGATCCACCATTCAGCCAATTACAGTAACTCCTCATTTAATGTTGTCGCACTTAATGTTTCAATGTTATGTCCCTGCTCAATTAGGGAACATGCTCGTTTAAAGTTGTGCAGTGCTCCCTTATAACGTCGTTTGGCTGCCTGCTTGTAAGATTCTGTGGAAGAGAATTGACTTTACAAAGAAGCATTGCACAAGTTCCACTTCTCTGCCTCCTCCCCCTCCCTCCCAGCGCTTCCCCCCCGTCTGGCGGTGCTTAGGACTTTCTGGGAGGGAGGGGGAGGAGGGGAGACTCAGCGCTTCCCCGCTCCTGCCCCTCACTCCCAGAAAGTCCTAAGCGCGAAGTGCTCGGAGGAAGGGGGAGGAGCAGAAAAGCCCCACGTCTCCACTCCTCCCACTCCCTCCCAGAAAATCCTGAACGCTGCTAAACAGCTGTTTGGCGGCGCTTAGGACTTTCTGGGAGGGAGGGGCAGGAGCGGGGAAGCGCCGTGTCTCCAAATTTCCTTGGAGCCGAACCTAACCCTCCGCATTTACATTAAATCTTATGGGACAATTAGATTCGTTTAACATTGTTTCACTTAAAGTTGCATTTTTCAGGAACATAACTGCAACATTACATGAGGAGTTACTGTACTCTTTTTATTCTTCATTTCTGATGATCCAGGGGTTTCTACATGGCGCCACAGTCCACACTACAGGGATGTAAATTATAGAGCTCTCTAACGTGCCATGCTTTTGCCTCCCCCTTACCCCCAAATAAACCCTACTGGTGCAAACTAAAAGGTACCTCGCTCATGTTAACAGACTTCATGAACTAGGTACCTTTTAGTTCTCACCAAGAGAGTCTAGAAGGGGCATTAGAGCATAACATATTAGCGCTCTTTGCAATTCAAACTTCTGTAGTCCGGACTGCGGCTCTGTGTAAACAAGCTCTCAGATTGTTCTGCCCCTCCAGATTTGAGCTGCATTTCTCAAATAAAGCACAGTGTCTGTCAACAGGCCTCACTATCAGTTGCCTTCAACAATAACAGCAGGAATAAAAAATGCTCTGAAGCCTAAGGAGTGGTTAGTGTCAGCTCTCTCTACATATTTATCTAGCAAGGCCCTCTCACAAAATGATATTCACAAAAAGTACAATCATTGTTCGTGCAAGTAGTTCTTCAGTACCAGGCAAATTGGTTGAAATTATAGTAAAGAACAGAATTATCATACACACAGATGACCACCATTTGTTGGGAAGATCAACGCGGCTTTTGTAAAGGGAAATCTTGCCTCACCAATCTATTAGAATTCTTTGAGGGGGGTCAACAAACATGGACATGGGTGATCCAGTGGATAAATAGTACTTGGACTTTCAGGGTACATCTACACAGCAAAGAAAAACCTGCAGCTGGCCCATGCCAGCCAATTCAGGCTCGCAGGACTCAGGCTGCAAAACTGTTTCATTGCTGTGTAGACAACCAGGCTCTGGGATCCTCCCGCCTTGCAGGGACCTAGAACCCCACCCCAAGCACAGAAATAAAACATCCCTGCAGCCCGAGCCCCATAAGCCTGAGTCAGCTGGCACAGGCCAGCTGGGAGTGTCTAGTTGTGTAGACATACCCTCAGAAAGTCTTTGACAAGGTCCCTCACCAAAGGCTCTTAAGCAAAATAAGCTATCATGGGATAAGAAGGAAGGGCCTCACAAGATCAGTAACTGTTAAAAGACAGGAAACAAATCATAGGAATAAATGGTCCATTTTTAGAATGGAGAGAGGTAAATAGTGGTGTCCCCCAGGGATCTGTACTGGCACCAGTGCTGTTCAACATATTCATAAATGATCTGGGAAAAGGGGTAAGGTGAGGTGGCAAAATTTGCAGATGATACAGAATTACTCCAAAGTTAAGTCCAAAGCAGATTGCAAAGAATTACAAAGGGATCTCACAAAACTGGATGACTAGGCAACAAAATGGCAGATGAGATTCTATTTGATAAATGCAAAGTAATGCACCTTGGAAAACATAATCCCAACTATATATACAAAATGACAAGATCTAAATTAGCTGTTATCACTCAAGAAAGAGATCTTGGAGTCGTCATGGATAGTTCTCTGAAAACTTCTGCTCAATGTGTAGCAGCAGTCAAAAAAGCTAGCAGAATGTTAGGAACCATTAGGAAAGGAACAGATAATAAGACAGATAATATCATAATACCACTATATAAATCTATGGTATGCTCACAGTTTGAATACTGCATGCAGCTCTGGTTGCCCCATGTCAGAAAACATATATTAAAATTGGAAAAAGTACAGAGAAGGGCAACCAAAATGATAATGGGTATGGAACAGCTTCCATATGAGTAGAGCAGGGGTCAGCAACCTTTCAGAAGTGGTGTGCCGAGTCTTCATTTATTCACTCTGATTTAAGGTTTCGCGTCCCAGTAATACATTTTAACGTTTTTAGAAGGTCTCTTTCTATAAGGCTATAATATATAACATAAACTATTGTTGTATGTAAAGTAAATAAGGTTTTTAAAATGTTTAAGAAGCTTCATTTAAAATTAAATTAAAATGCAGAGCCCCCTGGACTGGTGGCCAGGACCTGGGCAGTGTGAGTGCCACTGAAAATCAGCTCACGTTCTGCCTTTGGCACGCATGCCATAGGTTGCCTACCCCTGGAGTAGAGATTAAAAAGATGGGACTTTTCATCTTGGAAAAGAGATGACTAAGGGGGACTATTACAGAGATCTATAAAATCATGAAGGTGTGGAGAAAGTGAATAAGGAAAAGTTATTTACTCCTTCACCTAATACAAGACCATGGGGTTATCCAATTAAATTAATGGGCAGCAAGCTTGAAACAACAAAAGGAAGTACATCTTCACACAATGCAAAGTCAACCTGTGGAACTCATTGCCAGGGGATGTTGTGAAGGTCAAATATATAAATAGGTTCAAAAAAGAATTCAAGGCAGATAAATCCATCAATGGCTACTAAGCAAGATTATCAGGGATTAAACCCCATATTCTGGGTTTCCCTAGCCTCTGACCGCCAGAAGCTGGGTGTGGATGACAGGGGATAGCTCCCTCGATGATTACCTGGCCTGTTCATTCCCTCTGAAGCACCTGGGATTGGCCACCATCAGAGACAAGATAGTGGGCTAGATGGACCATTGATCTGACCCAGTATGGCCATTCTTATGTTCTCCATTTTAAGGAACTAACCTGTGGGTTCTTCTTTCCCAACACTGCAAATAATACAGGAGATAGGCAGTCATGCCGCTGTAGAAAATCTGTCTGAACAACAGAATGGCATTAAAGGGATACTCTGAGGTTAAATTTGGCCCCAGACTTAGCCTTTATAAAAATAAGCTTTTTTAGAATTCCTCAGACCAACATGTTTTCATTATTATTTTTAAGATCCAGTGGAAACAAATATTCCCTCTGGAGGGTTTGCAACTCAGTATTGCTAATACATGAGAACCTGAAAGTAAAATAGATTAGAAACTAAGTAGGACAGTATTTGTACCTGTGTTCTATCAAAAGGTACCTTGTATCTCTTATTTAAATAGATTCTGCTCAATCTTTTTTGCCCAAATAACATTTTACAGATGTAGTGAAGAGCATTGCCAACCCCAAGTGTTTAAAAATCATGAGTCATTCCCCCGAGAATCATGAGATTAGCCTTAAAATCACGAAATTTTAAAAATAATACATTTTGGTCAATTTTTATTTGCCTTCTGGGGTTGGAGCCTTTGGGCTCACGTTTTCAAGCTTTCCTCTGTGACCAGAAGGGGGAGAAATTGATGCTGGTTGTTAATGAAAACTGACATTCTCACCTAACTCCAGGAGTTGAGGCATTAAGAAATACAGCAAATATCGTGGGACTTGCAATAAAATCATGAGAGATGGAAGCACTGTGTGAGGACCACAGAGGATTTATGCATAGGTCTCCCCTTCCCTCTCAAGCAAGTGGCAAAGAGTTTGGGGAAGGAGCAGAGCCTCAGATTTGGGCCCCCACCAGGCTATACAACCCAGCTGAGCTGGCCCAACGTGGGCAGGTAGTAAGAGCACTCTGTAGCCCAACAGCTGGCCTACAAGTGTTTTGTTAGACAAACTGAAGATTTAGGTGCATAATATTTTATGGGCAATGGGCAAACCAACAACACTCCCATTCTGAGAAGGGGACATAACAGTTTTCAAGCACATAAAAGTTTGTTACAAGGAAGAGGGAGAAAAATTGTTCGCGATGGGCTTAAATTGCAGCCAGGGAGGTTTAGGTTGGACATTAGGAAAAACTTCCTAACTGTCAAGGTGGTTAAGCACTGGTACAAATTGTCAAGGGAGGTTGTGGAATCTCCATCATTGGAGATTTTTAAGAGCAGGTTATACAAACACCTGTCAGGGATGGTCTAGATCTATTTAGTCCTGCCATGAGTGCAGGGCACTGGACTAGATGACCTCTCGTGGTCCCTTCCAGTCCTGTGATTCACAAGTGGGTACTTAAGGGGAGAACTGACTGATTTGTGTGTGTTTGGGATGAGAAGAAATGTTAGCCAAACTGGTATTCAAAAAGGAATGTGTTTCACTTTCTTTTTAACAAGCAGACATTACACATTAGCTAGTTTGAACTACTGTACAAAATTGTGATGTAACCCCACCTTTTTATTTAAGACCTGCTAGTCTCAAAACTACTGGCTGGGACAGTGAATAATGGGTGTGTTGGGAGAGAGACTAAACTCCAACCTTGGGGAAGGCAAAGTCAGGAGTGGGCAATGACTAAGTTTTCAGCACTGAAAGAAGCTGGTTTCCTCCTGGGACAAAGATTTTTGAATCTGAGAGTGTCCCTTTAATGAAAGTCTTACAGGCTCGAATGAAATCTATCTCCTCCCAGCTCAGTCAAAGGGCAAATTATGGGTAGGTATTTAGGTCAGGAAAGAGGGTAGTTTAACTGTAAAAAGAGGAAAATAGCTAGAATGACAGTGGATTTCAGTTTGGACTTACAGAGAGGAAGTTTTAGAGAAATCATGGATTGCCACTACCAAAATCAGAAGTTCAGAATTCCTCTTGTTGTTATACTGGTGTTTTTCAGTTCCCTCCCTTCATTTCAAGGCAACTTTCCTTGTACTTCGACCTCTTTTTACGAATGCCCCTAGTGGTAATTGCTGGTAATGGCAAGTTGCATCTTCACAAACAGCTCTGTAACTGCCAATAATTAATTTAGGCACATGAGTTTTCTGAATTTTGCAAAATCAATCTGATTCCATCCCTCCAATCTTTCCATTTCCACAGGAAACATATTTGCTGAAAACCATAGCTATATTTCTTATCTCAGTATTGGCTTTGGGAATCAAACTAATCTCCAGCGCACAATAAGATCTACAAGATGGCTGTCTAAAGAGGCCTTTATTTCAAAAAGGAAATAAGTTACATTTTGATGTCAGGGCTCATGTAGGAGCTCTTATTTTATTTTCTGTATTGGCCAGAATGTGTTAAAAAAAAAATTCACTGTATTAGAATTGCCCACAAAGAATGTTTGTATTACTGCAAAAGGACAACAGTCCTTTAGTTTGGTGAGATTATGTAGAGATATGATCAGGAATTGAAAAGCAAATGAACTGGCTTCTACATCTGTCTATAATCAGTCCTCCGAGAACAATGAACAACATATGTTGGTGATTTTCCTTTTATTTTTTTTTTAATAAAAAACTACATTTTAAATGAATTCTTGTTGTTTTTTCAACAAGACTAAAACTCTGGACTCCCATCTTTAAGGCATTTTAATGTATTTTAGGTAGATGATAGATTCATTCCATGCCACTTTCTTTTCTTTTTAACGTTTCTGGGTGAATTATAGTGCCAGGCACAGTATAGGCAGACAGTTAATAGATATTAGTTTGAGACCATCAAACTCAATTCACTTGTGAGTGAAGACTCCAGAGGTGAGAGAAGACTGTAGGTAATTCTATTGCATTTTTGTAGACTAATAGCATTACTTGAATGTCAGTGCTGATATGCAGCCAGAAGTTTGATCATTAAGATTAACACCAAGTGAGTTATGTGGGGTTTTCTTTCATAGCCGATGGCACACTGACCCTCCATCCACTCTTATGGATGAGATAACTCAGAGAAATGGAAGATGACAATATCATTACAAAGGGATTGCATTCAGGTCTGGAGAACGCAGCGTTGGGGATGCTTGCTTTTATACTTTTCACAGTAATATAGCAGCTTTCCTCATGTTTTCCCGGATAATTCAAATACTAGCATACTACATACAGCACTCCTGTCTCCTATATAGTCTTCTTAAGTAGCTGAGAATAGTCCGTTTACCTCACACAGCACGCACTGTAAAATAAAGAGAATAGACTGTACAAGGAAGATCCCATAGATCTTGGTTAGTCCTTGTTTGATTTCATCCGTGGACATCAAACTCTGCATAAATGAGGGCCACATAGGCAACTAATTGGTGATAAAATGAGGCATATTGGAGTCACTTTTATCTTTACTATGATAGTGCAGCCTGCAGCTACTACAGGTTCTAGCATGTAATGATCTGTCTTGAGCCACTAAGCCGCTCAGCTCAAGATGCATGCTGAGACCTTATGGGCCAGATCCTCAGCTGTTATAAACTGACATTGGTACCACAGAGCTATGCCAATTTACGCTAGCTGAGGCATCTGGTCCTTGGTCTCTGTATATGCCTGTATCTGTATATTGATGAGGACAGCTGTGTACAAGGAAGTGGGTATCATTTCTCCTGCAGTCCACACTTTGCTCCCTCCACATCTCCATGGAGGAATCTCAAAGATTTTGGTGATAACCAAGCAAACACTCAGTGCATATTTGTGGTTTTATTTAGTCTAAACTAAAACTGGTTTTTCAAAGCAATATGTTCAGGTGGTGCACATGCACATTTGCTTGGTATTTTTCTACCAGGAAGTTCCTGCTACTAGCTTTGAAACTGAACCCCTGCAAAAGGAGATGGATTAACTAGGATGGATATGGGAAAACCTTTTTATTCTATGAAATTATTAAAATCCTTTGCCCTCCAGCCTGTCCCCATTACTTTACAGATGGATTAAACATTTTTTGACAATGCAGTTTGGCACAGTGAGGAAAATCCACTTGTGCTGTGAAACAAACAAAGTGTGTTATTTTTAGGGGAAAAAATGCTTTGTATTTGAAACTTGATTTTTCTTAAACAGCATTTTTAGGTAGAGTTGAATGGGCCTGTAAAATCTATACATTAAGGTATAGTTATTCGTATGATTGTTTTTAACACAAAGGCAGAATTGCAGAGAGAAGTTGGAGAGAAAACCGGTTTTTACAGATGATTCATTTTTTATTTTGATTATCCCAATGGGGATGTTTTGTGTGGTTCTGGACACCAAGTCTCACACACTTATAAAATGATTAAATGAAATAGCAATCAGCAGTGGCCTGTAAGTATTGCCTGGTGAGAGATAATACTGTAGCTCTCTAATTGGCTCTCTACAAGCATACAATATGACTGATTTCAGCTGTAGTATTACCAGTCTTGCTTCCACCAGCACTATTATCTCAGAGTGACACTTCCATTACTCTGAACGGAGAAAGATGAACGTCACCTGTCAGGGGCTGGTTAATTGTGTTGCTAGATGTATGTTGCTAGGGCGCAGGTTGGACATTTATGAACATAACTGCTTCCTCTGATGTCTGCCATCCTTCAACGATCGATACAGCTCTTACAGTAAACGCATAATTGAGTGAAGGCACTTACCACTGAGGAGCTGAAGATGAGCCCATTGTGTGAGTTTCATTGTCCATACATTTACCACAAATGAGCTGATATTTGCCCTTTATTGTGTGTTGCTTTGTGGAAATGGAAACTAATGTGCCACTTTCATTTGTTTTCTAGATAAATGGCCAAGATGTCCAGAATCGGGAGGAGGCGGTGGCATTGCTCTCCAGTGATGAATGCAAGAAAATTGTGTTGCTGGTTGCAAGACCAGAGATGCAGGTTAGAATAAATAGATGCACTGAGCCAGGAGCTGGGTTATAGAGTACAGTCATTGTCATCCATAAGAAATGAACACTGAAAAACAGGATTGCAAAGGTTCATGAAAAAAAATGAGAAAAATATAATTAAAGATCTTTGCCAATCTGTAGCCTCAGGAAAAAAAATAACATTATATTACTAGGAGTTTGTTTACTATTGTACTTGCTAAAAGATTCTTTGCAAGTAAATACAATATACATACACATAAATACAGTTGATTATCTAGTACTAATGTGATACTTAACTAAATGTGAAGTGGAACTTCAAAAAGACATATTTATTGGTTGATGATTCTTACTGATTTCTGGGACTAAATTCACATTCTTCCATGGTTTGCACCTGCTTGTGGCAGGATTGAAGTGGGCCCTGGGTGAGGATTATTTTTTTAAGCAATGTTTCAGTAAACTCTCCAGTTAGATCTTGATAATGGGCATTTGATGACAATGCTATTCAGCAAACCTACTCCTATCTAACTGTTTTCAAGAGAAACTGGTCGCATGAGGTTTCTCGTCAAGTACAAATTATTTAATAGGAAATAGATATTTTTCCCACACAATTTTAAAATATACTTCCAGCTTTTAAAGAAAACCGATGCCTTGCAAAGAAATTTTTTTATATCTTTGCAGTGGGAGATGTCAGGCTAATCATCAAGGTAAAGGAGAGGAAAGAGAGGATTATTTCTGCTTCCTTTTATATTCCACCACAAAGCAGAAAAGGACATTACATTGTCACTCTTCTCTCCATCTGTCAGCAGTCCAAGCGAAGTCAGTTATGTTACCATTTGTCTCTCATATTATTGATCTGATTTTTTCAGACTTGGTGACTACATATTCTCTTCACATTAAATTGAATAAATGTAACTCAGTGTCACCCAGAATCCCGGCTTGAATCCGGTAGTTATATGCTGAAATTTGATCTTGCATATTTCCTTTATGTTCTTAGCCTTTCTAAATGGCTCCTAGAAAACTGGCTATATATTAAGGCAGAGTTAAGCTATTCACCTCAGGTGTAAGTAGCTAGGTTATATCCCTTCTTGGTCTAGAGACCCTTCAGAAGCTTTTCAAAGATTTGTGTGAGGATTCTAGCTATTTTTTTTTTAATTTCATTTCAGTGGGGCTCTTGCAGGGACAGGGATCCACCTGCCAGACCCAGTTGTAGAAACCCAACAAAAGATCTGATCCCGCCTTCCTCAAAGCTTGTCTTCATCGGAATGTTATACCGGTACAAGCCAAGATGTGAGTTTAAACTGATCTAGTTATACCGGTATAAGTCCTCATGTGGACACTCTAATTCCAATATATGAGGGCCAGTTTTCAGTTTATCTTATGTCATATTGGAAGGGGGTTAAGCAAATTTGAAAATAGCCATACTTATTCCGGAATAAGAGTGTCCACAAGGGAGGTTTATACTGGTATAATATATCGGTTTAACTATATACCAGTATAATTATAGTTAACTGGTATAACTGGTAATGCTTTCATTTGTAGACAAGCCCTTACTAAGACAAACACTCACTGGAGAAAAAAGGGCAGGATTAAGTCCTAATCTTTGAAGCTTTCTTTTAGAAAGAACTCGTAGTGGCACTGTTTCAAGGACTGACTGCTGGCCACATCCAATAACTAACAAGACAAGCTTCTCTGACTAGTTAGCATTGATTATTAATCAGTTAATATTAAAAACTGAGCATACAAGAAACATACACAAATAACCGTGTGAAACAAAGGTGTATGTGCACACGACATGCATCAGTGCACATATTGCCATATTGGATCAGACCAGACCGGTGCTCCATCTACTGCAGTATCCTATCCACAACGGTGGACAGCACCAGATGTTTGCAAGGAAGCTATAAAAATCCTCCGAAGGACAGTTGCTGAATTATCTGCCCATAGGGGAAATTTCTTCCTAATCCAAGGCAGTTAGTGGTTTGCTTGTGCTGTGAAACTTGGGAGTTTATATTCTTTATAAGGTCAAAGGGTTGACTATACCTAACAAATAAAAGCATTTGAAAAACCATGAATGAAACCTCAACATTGATGTTCTAAGTAGATACCATAATATGGTAAAAAGTGCCACAGAATGTCAATCAACATTTTATACCTGTCTAATGTTTGGCTGGTTTGTGGAGGGATTTTTTTTTTTTTTTTTAGCTTGCTTGTTGTTTTAACCAATTAGTATCTCTGGGCCAAAGGTCCATTGGCTTCAATTGAGTTGTCCCTGTTTACAACACAAAAGAATTTAGTTCTATGTTGCATTGTTGCATACAATTACACTGTTTCTAGCTTCTGTGATGTCCATAAAATTTTACAGGTAACTTGATATTTTCTCAGACGCTAGAGTAGTTTAATTAATATTTTAATTTCTGCCCTCCCCAGCTCTGTCACCTTCCTTCTGTTACCTGTTTCTGCCCCTAAAACACTGCCATTAGCAGGCATTCAACACTACTTCATTCCCCTTCTAGTGATAGTATTTTCCTTTTTTACCCCAGCATGCCATCTGGAAAGGGAACAGAAACACAAATGGAGACTTACTGTTGACACGCCCATGCACATAATACTGTATGTGTGTACAGCCACATCTCATTAACTTGACTGAAATAGTAGGCCTCCATTGTCCTCTTTTTATAATACTGTCTTCAACGAATATGAAAGTAATGTTTTAATCTTTTTAAAAAAAAAAGTCAGTTCAAAGATAGAGCCAAAGAACAAAGAAGTTTAGTCATTGCATCAGTCAGCGCTCCCACCCCCTTTTTGTTTGTTAGTTCATTCACGTGGAAGAGCAGTAAGAGAAATGTGATGGAAACCCAGTGTGAAGGTGCTGTTGAGGTTCAGGCACTGGGACACAACCCTGGGGTGGAAGTTGTTAAAGGAGGAAAGAGCCCAATTATCTCATGGCCCTATTAGTATCATTGCAGTTCTTTTAACATTGGGGCTCTTGGAGGTAATGAATATGACAGCTCCAGGATTACGTGGTATGCCTTTCAGACATTTTGAAAGGAAATAATGCTCTGTGCTGTGCAATCTCCTTCATTATGAGAGAAAATCAGTCATACTGTTTCAAGAAAGGATAAAAGGCCTAAGAGTCCCTGTGTTTTGTTTTGTTATCATCTTTTTCTTCTTTTTGGAGAGGCAAACTATGGGAGCCTGGTATTCTGAAGAGAATCATTATGATAAAAAGAACTAGTCAGGCATTGCCATTTGGGTTTACCCTATTTTAGCATGCATCCCCACTAACATAATGCAATGTACTAATGTATTCTTTTGCAGCTGGAGGAAGGGTGGCTGGATGATGAAAGGAATGAATTCTTAGAGGAGTTAAACTTGGAAATGTTGGAAGAACAGCATAATGAAGTAATGCAGTTCACAGCCAATGAGGTGGAGCAGGTAGGAGTGACACTAAATGTATCATTGGAAATTTTGCTAGGTGTATTTTTCTATTAAGAGAGAATGAAATGATAAGTCAAAAAATGGAATCAAAGGTTTTGATAGCATTTTGTCATGAGGATGCTCTGAACTGCAGTTCATTCTCGATAAGGAAACATTTTAGAAATAAATGTTTAGGCTGGATGTGAGAGGGTAACATTTTAGCAGAATATGAGAGGAGTAAAGCACTGATTCTGCATTTTCTCTCAGCACAATATTACAAGCCCTTTTACATACAGGGTCTTGTGTATTGTCACTTTTTATTTATGAATTATATCAGAGTCACCTGTCAAGGCCATAGCCAGGACAGGGCCCCATTGTGATAAAGACAATATGGACATATTGTACAAGATATGGTACATATATTGCTATGTAAATTACTGCCTTATATAGTGCACTGCTACTATATAGTACTATGTATATTACAAGATGACAGTCTAGAAGTACCTACCTGGGAAACAAATATTTGATTATGGACTCTTCAGTCTAGCAGGCAAAAGTATAACACAATCCAGTGGCTGGAAGTTGAAGCTAGACAAATTCAGACTGGAAATAATTTTTTAACAGTGAGAGTAATTAAACATTGGAACAATTTACCAAGGATCATGGCGGATTTTCCATCACTGGACATCTTGAAATCAGTATTGGATATTTTCCCAAAAGATGTGCTCAAGTTCAAACAGGAATTATTTTGAGAAAGTTCTATGGCCAGTGTTATGCAGGATGTCAGACTAGATGTTTTCAGAACAGACCTATTTTAAGAGTCCCATCTAGTTTGTCATTGAAGTAGAACCCTTCATTTTTCTTTTTCTTTTTTTTTTTCCCCCTGAAAAATTCCTGGGTTTCAAAAAATCCAATATTTGGATTTTTCCAGTTTCCACCGAGATTTTTACTTGCTCAAAATTGCAATCCCAGCTCCCCTCTTGCAGGCTTCCCACTGGACAGCACAGCATGCCTGCATAGGGAAGGGAAACTGTACTTGGTTGATGCTGCGGCTGCACAGTGGAGGAACAAAATGGGCAGGGAACCTACCAAACCCACCAACTGCTGCAGTTACAGGCCGCAGGGAGTGGGAGGCTGCACCTGGGAGAACAGGCCCCTCCTGATCTGTTTCTCCTCCCAACCTTACCTGCCGATGAGTGCCAAGCACTCCCATCCCATCCCATCCCGGTGCTATTGAAACTCCTTAAACTCTTTATTTTAAAAAACTTGAATTTTTGTAATGGGGATTTGAGATAATGGTTTCATAAATAGTAAACACTTACGTTTCTCTATTTGTTGCTTTTTTCTGTCCTCATGCCCCCCAATATTAAACCTGATATTTACCCAGAAAATGGTGAATTTAATTGTTTGCACTGATTTTCACAAGTTTTTAATTTTTTTATAAACTCCTGGGATATTTTTTAAAACTCCAGTCGAGGCTGGGGTATCTCATCTTTAGCCCATCACTGGCAACTCCTCACACCACTGTCAGTCTCGCTTTCATCTTTGTAGGGGAACCGGGTAGCCCACTCTTCTGATTTGGAGAAGCAGGCCCTACTAACCCTGCTCCCTTCCCCTGGATCTCTCTTATCTGATTGCTTCCAACTTAAATAGCACTCTGGGGTTTATGTCCCAAGTGTATCGTGAGTTGTAAAATCAGAGTGGGAACCATGCCTGCATTCCAGCATGATTAGCCATTCTTGCAATATTGAATGTTATCCAATCTGAAACATAGTTCACTTTGAAGTTCACTTATTGCTGGATTGTATGCACTACTAGGTTGGGATTATCATCAACTGCAGTTCTTTTTGCATAAATGCAGCCTACAGAGCCTTTTGGCCTTTCAAACAGAAGTAATTGGGAAGAAGACTGACACTGTACATTCTAAAAAACCTGAATCTTGAATTTTCAATAGATGATGGGTGGAATTTTCAAAAATGTCTAAGGGATTTAGCAGCCTAAGTCCTATTTTCAAAAGTGACTTAGACACTTAGAACCTGAGTCCCAATGGTACTGTATGTCAAATATGGCATTAAGTATCTACATTATTTTCATTCTTCACAATGGAGCAAATGTTTGTATTTAAATTTTGCCAAATGTCAGTATTTTCAGTTACTCTTGCTCAGAAAATCTTTTACCTTAATAACCTTTGGATTCAATTTAGCTAGCAGGTGTAGAGAGATTGTTTCTTCATTTGAACTAGTGTATTCAGAGTTGAGAAATGAATTGGAAGTTGAAAAGGGGGACAAGCTTGTCTTCCTTTTCCAATCAAAGAATAAAAGCCAGGTAGGAGAGGATGAGATCTACTAATTCAAAAACTTAGAGGCATGGGGCCTGATTTTCAAAAGTATTTAGCCACCTAATGAAGAAGATAGGTGCCTAGTGGGATTTTCAAAACTGCTTAAGCAGGTTAGACACCTGATTCCTATTGATTTCAACTTCCATTGATTTCCATAGGAGTTAGGTGCCCTTTGAAAATCCCAGTAGGCACCTATCTGCATGTTTAAGCACCTAAAGACATTTGAAAATCTGGTCTTTAGTCCCACTGGATTAAGTCACTTGCAAAAATGGAGCATAGGTCCCTAAATCACTTAGCCACTTTAGCCACAATTTTACCAAGTCTTAAAAAGTCTTCCATCACAGTCATGCATCAAATGAGTAAAGAAAGAAGTATTAAATGAACATCATAGACAAGAAATACATGATGGTGCAGTAAAAACAGTATATTGGCATGCATTTGGAATGGTAACATTGCTTACATCTCAAAGAAGTGTCAACAAAGTCTTAATAGAGCAGTGCAGCCTGCCAGTATGTAATCTGTGTGCATTCCTCACATCTTAGAGTAAAAACAATTTTAGAAGTGCTTCAGTGTGATTTTAAGTGTTATTGGTACTATTTTTCCTGTCCCTTCTTCCTGTAAAGACAGGATTCCTTAGTTGCTATTAGTGTAACTGTAAAGACCTGTGACAGAAAGAAAACACATTTAGAAATCTCTAAATTTACAGGAGCACTTCTCTGTCCATAATAATATTGCAATTTTAAGTTCCAGCACTCTGGGACCTTCCACGAGATCCTGACCATGAAGGGTCATGAAATAGTAGACTTAAATTTGTCCACTGTCCAGGACTGAATATCTTCTGTCTACCCCTCAAACCAATTCAATTCTGGTGGGAAGATTAGTGTGGGTAGTGGGCAAGAAAGAAGGAAATATTTTTCTGATGCAGATGAACCAGTCGGCTGCCGTCACACGATGATGCTTGTATTTCACCATCACATATATGGTTTTTGAGTGTATGTATATTTGTGTGAAATATACAATGTCAGTATGAAGGATAACTGTTTTTTTTTAAGTTTTAACTGCTAGTGAGAAAGAACCACTAAAATTACTACGGATAGAGATGTTGTCTCCTCAGAGACTTTTGACAGCCCTGTCGTAAATACTGCTTTCTGTTGATCATGGGTTTCATTCTGAATTTAATATCCTCTACCACACTTTTCATTTATTTATTTATCTATTTGTCTATTTCTATTTTTCATTGGGCCACCATTTTCTACTAACAACTGAACAAAAGAGACGAGTTGAGGGGTTCATGATCCTGAAGCAGAAATGATGCAGTGTGTGAGGGTGCATTTAATTTTTTTTTCATATCTTCCACTATCTATCAAGGTAGAAGAAAAACAGCAATTATTATGAGAGTGGTCTCTTGCACTCTGTTTCCTCTCATTGATGCACTGTACCTTTTTCTCCCTTTACTATTACTAACCATTATGTTTAATTGTGTAATTACACCTCCTAAAGGAGAAAACACATTTGGCTGGTGCTGGGTGCACTTAGGCATACAGTGAGTATGCTATATAAATTGCACTTTGGATGATAGTGGTATAAGAAAATAGGGGGAAATGCCTTTAGCACACCCAGTTAGAAAACGAAAAAAGCATGCACTCCTTCAGCGTTGCAGTATCTAATGCTCTTTGCATTAAAGCAGACAATAAATAGGTTAGGTACAATGAGTAGGACATGAATTCAAAAACAACTGCAAAAGGCTTAACATTATGTCCATGACAGGCAGGGAGCCTGCCTGCCGCGCGTGGACCCGCGGTAAGTACCTTTAAGTTCAAACTAAGATACTTTGACTTCAGCTACGTTATTCACGTAGCTGAAGTTGCGTATCTTAGTTCGAACTGGGGGCTTAGTGTGGACCAGCCCTTAATGGTGAAAGGCTATGGGTTAGTATTGTGGAAAGTAGATTTTAACGAGGAAACGAAAAGCCTTCCAAAGGATAGGTTAGGGAAAAGTCTGTTCAAGTTACTTGAACAAGTCCTAGAGTTCAGCTATCAGTCTTCCATTGACATAATGCTAAAAGCAGGTGATGGGAGGGGTAGAAAGGGCTATGCAAGAATAAGCTAACCACTGTGTTGTCTTCAGCTGTGCCAGGGCAGTGTGCACAGAGATCCCTGATATCCCAGCCCCAGTGTCCTACTGCAAATAGGCCTCCTAGTGCCATGCTACATTGCATTGCTCACAGCTTAGGTGGTCTGCCTCATGTACTTTTTGATGTTATGCAGGCATTGCTGGTTGCTCCCGGTTTGACAACAACTCAGCTCCAATAGTCGTGGCCATAATCCAGAGCCAAAAGCCGCACTCCACCTGGTGCTCATTTTCTTTCAGCACCGCACAGTGTTGGCTTTGCTGGGAGGGGGATATTTATTTCCTGACTCTGGGCACTGTTTCAGTGAAACAGGTGTGCTATATTTCATCCACTTGTTTGCTCCCTCCTTGAGGAACGTAGTGTGATCTGGGGAGCCTACAGCATGATGCCCAGGAATGTGTAAAAGCCATAAGCATGTAGGAATTACAGCCAGTCGGGAATTTTCCTCAGCAATGATTTTCTGACAGAAAATGCTGGGTTTTGCTGAAAAATTTTGATTTCCCATCAGGAAAACTGAAATGACAGCTCTCTGGCTGCCCGCTGGGGGAAGGCTTTTATCAATTTCAACCTGCAGGGAGAAAGTGAAATGCAAGATCCTTCCAGATAAGCAGTCAGCAAGTTGAAAGGTAGAAATCCCTTTCTGTGGAAAAAAATCATGTTTTTGACTTTTCATGCTGAATCAGACTGAATTTTTTTTCCAAAATGTGAAATTTTTCATGAAAAGGGATCTCCATCTTCTAGCCAGCTGTAGTAGAAATGGGATTTATTCGTCATTTTAATTCATTCTTATAGATTAAATTAGTTGTTTAAGAAGCACAGGACTGAAAAATATATTTTAATTTAATACGGTCTGTATTTTCTACTAATTATGGTTCACTTATTTTCTTAGCCAAAAAAGCATGAGGAGGAGGACGGCACAACGGACACTGCAACCTCATCATCCAATAACCATGAGAAGGACAGTGGAGTGGGGCCTACAGATGAGAGTCTGCGGAATGACGAGAGCTCAGAGCAGGAGAATGCACCCGATGAGCAGAACAAAACGACACTGCGGAGCACCCGGGAGCTGGGGCAGAGCCAGGATACGTTAGGAAGCATTGAACTCCAGTGCAATGAAAGCTTTGTGTCGGGGGAATACATTGAATCTGATTTCATTGGAAACCAAGATGAGGAGTGTGAAAGGTTCCGGCAGCTGCTGGAACTCAAGTGCAAGATTAGAAACCACGGAGAGTATGATCTGTATTACTCGAGCAGTACAATACAGTGTAACAGAAGGGAGCAAGATGGGGTGGAGCATGAGCTACAGTTACTCAATGAGGAACTGAGAAATATTGAGCTTGAGTGTCAGAATATAATGCAGGCTCACAGGCTTCAAAAGGTGAAGGATCAGTATGGAGACATTTGGGCATTACATGATGGAGGATTCAGGAATTATAATACCAGCGTAGATGTACAAAGAGGTAAACTGGATGATATCATAGAGCACCCAGAGAAATCTGACAAAGACAGCTCTAGTGCTTACAACACAGCAGAAAGCTGCAGGAGCACTCCACTGACTGTAGAGCAGTCCCCTGATAGCTCGCTCCAGAGAATGATCAGCATCACCAACAGGAAAAACCTGAGAAGCACAATTGTAGCTAATCAGTTGTGTCCTGGACAGAGTGGTAGGGAGGTAACCCCATCCAAAACCACTGAGCAAAACAGCACTGTTGAAGAGAAGGAAACGGTTGCAGAAAGTAGCAATTTCACAGAGCAGGAGAAGCAAAGCACTGAGCACATTCCTTACCTGTCTCCGTATCATAGCTCTTCATACCGGTATGGGAATATACCTGCTCATGCAAAGCATTATCAAAGCTATATGCAGCTGATCCAACAGAAATCCGCAGTGGAGTATGCCCAAAGTCAGCTCAGTCTAGTGAGCATGTGCAAAGATTCACAGAAGTGTACAGAGCCCAAAATGGAATGGAAAGTGAAAATAAGGAGTGACGGAACAAGGTATATCACTAAGAGACCAGTGCGAGACAGAATCCTGAAGGAACGTGCCTTAAAGATTAAAGAGGAGCGCAGTGGGATGACGACAGATGATGATACAATGAGCGAAATGAAGATGGGTCGTTACTGGAGCAAAGAGGAGCGGAAGCAGCATTTGGTGCGAGCCAAGGAGCAGAGGCGGCGGCGAGAGTTCATGATGCGGAGCAGGTTAGAGTGTCTTAAGGAAAGTCCACAGAGCGGCAGCGAGGGCAAAAAAGAAATTAACATTCTTGAACTTAGTCACAAAAAGATGATGAAAAAAAGAAACAAGAAAATCTTGGACAGCTGGATGACAATCCAAGAACTGATGACACATGGTGCTAAGTCTCCAGATGGGACAAGAGTGCACAATGCCTTTTTATCAGTTACTACTGTATGAACACAACTATTTCAAAGAGTATACTACCAGTTTAGGTAGAGTACGATTGCCTCGTTCAAGGTGGCATTTTTATATATTTTGTGACTGTTTATAGTTTGACCTTTTTTGTAAGCAAAATTACTTGATAATTTTTCAGTTGTTTTTCACATAATGGTACCTTCTTTAGCCGGCAATCTTTCTTTACTCTGCAATATATTCATAATATTCATTTCTATAAAAAAGAAAAAGAAAATAAAAAAATGGAGGAGACAATTAATTTCTTACCCTAATGTATGTATTGTAAGTTAAGATCTGGATTTATTTCTCTAGTTTTCTTTTTTCTACTTTAGTAACAATACAATACCAAAACAAAATGCTTTATAAAGTATCCTTATTTACTGGCATAACAAGCAGTTAAATTTTTACACCTTATATTGCATCTGTTAATAAGTCACATGCCACGTATTGTTGTACAGCTAAGAATGACCCTTTTCCAACAACCCATTGTACAGTACATTTAACCTGTAAATTGCAATTGTATTTGTCCAAGTAAAGTGTAAGTGGGCAATTCTCCCATGGTATGTAGTGGCATTGGTCATGTAGCTAGCTAATATGTGATAATTGTGAAGATCAAAGAGGAATAAATTATTGCTTATCTTTATCAAGGGTTCTTTGATTTTAATTGTTTGTTTGATTACAGAATGAATTATTTCCACATACATGATTTTTGAAGGATATATGAAGATTTCAAGGACACAGGGCACAATTCATTATGATATTTCATATAGATTAGACAAGTTTCCTTCTGACTTTATCCCATTATAAATTATGTTAAATGGACCTGATCCTGCATTTCTTATTGATGCAGAAGTCAGAATAGGAGTCTTACCTGAGCTATGATTCCACGTGTTCTTAAATCATAGAATATCAGGGTAGGAAGGGACCTCAGGAGGTCATCTAGTCCAACCCCCTGCTCAAATCAGGACCAATTCCCAACTAAATCATCCCAGCCAGGGCTTTGTCAAGCCTGACCTTAAAAACTTCTAAGGAAGGAGATTCCATCACCTCCCTAGGTAACCCACCCTCCTAGTGAAAAAGTTTTTCCTAATATCCAACCTAAACCTCTCCAACTGCAACTTGAGACCATTGCTCCTTGTTCTGTCATCTGGTACCACTGAGAACAGTCTAGACCGATCCTCTTTGGAACCCCTGTCATAACTATAAAGGGAAGGGTAATAGCTGTCCTGTGTACAGTACTATAAATCCCTCCTGGCCAGAGACTCCAAAATCCTTTTCCCTGTAAAGGGTTAAGAAGCTCAGGTAACCTGGCTGGCATCTGACCTAAAGGACCAATAAGGGGACAAGGTACTTTCAAATGTTGGTGGGGGGAAGGCTTTTGTTTGTGTTCTTTGTTTGGGAGTGTGTTCGTTCTCGGGGACTGAGAGGGACCAGACATCAATCCAGGTTCTCCACATCTTTCTAAACAAGCCTCTCCTATTTCAAACTTGTAAGTAAATAGCCAGGCAAGGCGTGTTAGTTTTCCTTTGTTTTTCTCAACTTGTAAATGTACCTTTTACTAGAGTGTTTATCTTTGTTTGCTGTACTTTGAACCTGAGACTAGAGGGGAGTCCTCTGAGCATTTTAAGTTTGATTACCCTGTAAGGTAGGGTTACCATACGTCCGGATTTTCCCGGACATGTCCGGCTTTTGGGGGCTCAAATCCCCGTCCGGGGGGAAATCCCCCAAAAGCCGGGCATGTCCGGGAAAATCGGGAGGGAGGGCTGGGCCGGGGTCGCGGTGCCGGGCGCGCGGTGCCGGGCCGGGAGCCGGGCCGGGGCCGCGGGGTCGGGCCGCCGAGGGGGTGCGCTGGGCCGCGGGGCTGGGAGCCGGGGGGTCGGGCCGGGAGCCGGGCCGCCGGGGGGGTGCGCGGGGCCGGGCCGGGAGCCTGGCCGCCGGGGGGGTGCGCGGGGCCGGGAGCCGGGGGGTCGGGCCGGGAGCCGGGCCGCTGGGGGGTGCGCTGGGGGGGGTGCGCTGGGCAGCGGGGTCGGGCCGCCGGGGGGGGTGCGCTGGGCAGCGGGGTCGGGCCGCCGGGGGGGTGCGCGGGGCCGGGAGGTCGGGCCGGGAGCCGGGCCGCCGGGGGGGTGCGTTGGGCCGCGGGGCGGGAGCCGGGGGGTCGGGCCGGGAGCCGGGCCGCCGGGGTGGTGCGCTGGGCCGCGGGGTCGGGCCGCCGGGGGGGTGCGCTGGGCCGCCGGGGCCGGGAGCCGGGGGGTGCGCTGGGCCGCCGGGGGCCGGCAGTGCTGGGCGGGCCGGGGGTGGTCGGCCGGGGGCCAGGGCCGGCACCCGAGGGCCCGAGCCGACCCAGGCTGGAGCCGCCAGGGGGGCCAGCCTGGGCCGCACCTCCTCCCCCCACACCCTCCCTTACCTGCCCAGGCTTCCCGCGAATTAAATGTTCGCGGGAAGCAGGGGAGGGGGCGGAGACTTTGGGGAGGGGGCGGAGTTGGGGCGGGGCTGGGGGCGGGGCCAGGGCCCCGTGGAGTGTCCTCCTTTTGGAGGCACAAAATATGGTAACCCTACTGTAAGGTTGATTTCCATACTGATTTTACAGAGATGATTTTTACCTTTTTCTTTAATTAAAAACCTTCTTTTTAAGAACCTGATTGATTTTTCCTTGTTTTAGATCCAAAGGGGTTTTGGATCTTGATTCACCAGGAGTTGGTGGGAGGAAGGAGGGGGGATGGTTAATTTCTCCCTGTTGTAGATCCCAGGGGGGGGTTGGAACTGATTCACCAGGAGTTGGTGGGAGGAAGGAGGGGAATGGTTAATTTCTCCTTGTTTTAAGATCCAAGGGGTTTTGGATTTGTTTTCACCAGGGATTTGGTGAGGGTTTTTCAAGGCTTCCCAGGGAGGGAATCCATTGATGGTGGCAGCCGAACCAGAGCTAAGCTGGTAGTTAAGCTTAGAAGTTTTTCATGCAGGCCCCTACATTTGTACCCTAAAGTTCAAAGTGGGGATCCAGCCCTGACATGGTGAATAGCGGTGGGATCATTTTAAACCCAAAAGCCAGTGAGATTTTTTTTTCCTTCTAGCTGCTTGGAAAGCCGAGCTGGAAGTAGATAGATGCATATCTTATCTCTCCTTGCCTGAAGGCAGAGGTGTTAAGTTTTTTTTACAGGTCCTTTGTTAAGAGAAGGGTTCAATTAGCAAATGACTGGTAAAAGGTATTTACAAGCTGAATTGTTTTTTTTTTTTTCTTTTTACATCCTCGGGAGTAGCTAGTTAGAAAGTTACTGTTAACTCTGCAGCAGCCAGAGCTGAGAGCTTCCCAGTTTGTCAACTGCAAAGGGGGTTACCCAGCACAAGAAAACAGGAAAATGACTACCAAAGAAGTAGCTAACAAAATAGAACTGGCCAAACTAGAAGCAGAAGAAAATGAAAGAAAACATCAGAGACTGCTTCAATTAACAAAACTCGAGACAGAGCAGAGAGAAAGAGAAGAAAAAGCCAAAGAGGAGGCCCACAAGAGAGAGATGGAGCTGAAAGAAAAAGAGATGAAGATAAAAGAAAAAGAGATGGAGGAGAGAGAAAAAGAAAGGAACCATGAACTAGAAGTAGCAAAGGCTAAGCAGGATGCACCAGCCAATGCTAACAACCCCCCTCCAGGTACCACTTCCCATCCCAGAAAATTCCCCATCTACAAGGCAGGCGATGATACTGAGGCCTTCTTAGAAAATTTTGAAAGGGCCTGCCTTGGATACAGCATCACTGCAGACCAGTACATGGTAGAGCTGAGGCCGCAGCTCAGTGGACCCTTAGCAGAGGTGGCGGCTGAAATGCCTAAGGAACACATGAACAGTTATGAACTTTTTAAAAACAAGGCCAGACTCAGAATGGGGCTAACACCCGAGCATGCCCGTCGGCGGTTCAGAGCCCTAAAGTGGAAACCGGATGTGTCATTTACCCGTCATGCCTACCACATTAACAAAAATTGTGATGCCTGGGTATCAGGAGCAAATGTTAAATCTCTGGAAGATCTGCTTTCCCTAGTAAAAATGGAGCAGTTTTTAGAGGGTGTTCCTGAGGAAATAGAAAGGTACATCCTAGATAGGAAGCCCAAAACTGTAACTGAGGCGGGGGAGATTGGAGCCCAATGGGTGGAGGTGGCAGAAAAGAAAAAAACTAGTAGCAGTTGGAGCGAATATCAGAAGGGGCAAGCCGAAACAAAACCTTACCACCGGGGACAACCCAAGGCCCCACCCACATCCCAAGGGAAACCCCAGACGCCTTCTCACCCCACCACACCAGTCTCCACCAACCAACCTCGTCCCGGTGATACCTTAGCAGGGCGATGTTTTAAATGTAATGGACTGGGACATATAAAGGCTCACTGCCCCAAGAACCCCAACCGATTACAGTTCATTACACCCCAATCACACCAAAGATCCCCAAACCCAGATGCCTCTCTCATACCCTCGGAGCGAAGGGAAACCTTGAGAGTGGGTGGAAGGAAGGTTACCGCTTGGAGGGACACTGGGGCTCAAGTGTCAACTATCCACCAATCCCTAGTGGACCCCAAACTCATCAACCCAGAGGCTACAGTGACAATTCAACCCTTCGTGTCACAATCTGTAACCTTGCCTACAGCCACGTTGCATGTCCAGTACAAGGGCTGGTCAGGAATGTGGACTTTTGCAGTCTATGACAATTATCCCATTCCCATGCTGCTGGGGGAAGATTTGGCCAACCATGTGAAGGTAGCCAAGAGGGTGGGAATAGTCACCCGCAGCCAGGCTAAGCAAGCTTTCACCCCCATCCCTGTTCCTGAGCCGTCCACCAGGGCCCCGTCTGTGTTACCGGAGACCCAGACAAAGGTGGTGGAACTGGATCCTCTGCCAACGACTGCAACAGCCGTAGTGGATCCAATCCCAGAGACCCAGCCAAAGCCAGTCCCAGAACCGGAACTGGCAACGCAACCAGCACCAGAACCATTGCCAGCCCTGAGTCCAGCGCTTGCAAACCCGTCTACAACTCCAATGCCAGAGGGCACCAGCGAGCCTGAACTGGCAGAAGCAGCAGATAACCCTACCCAAGAGGCTCAGCCAGAGCCTGAGTTACCACATAGTGCACCAGCGGACAGCGGTTCACAGTCAATGGAAACAGCCCCAGCACCTGCATCACTTCCAGAGGGACCAAGCCCCAGTCCACAGTCCAAGGAGGAACTGATGTCTCCAGCATCAAGGGAACAGTTCCAGGCCGAGCAGGAAGCAGATGACAGCCTTCAGAAAGCTTGGGCGGCGGCGCGGAGCACCCCACCGCCTCTCAGCTCTTCTAACCGATCCCGGTTTGTTGTAAAACAAGGACTTTTATACAAGGAGACTCTTTCTGGTGGGCACCAGGAAGACTGGCATCCTCAAAGGCAGTTGGTAGTTCCCACTAAGTATCGGGTAAAGCTCTTGAGCTTAGCCCATGATCATCCCAGTGGCCATTCTGGGGTGAACAGAACCAAAGACCGGTTGGGGAAGTCCTTCCACTGGGAGGGAATGGGCAAGGACGTTGCTAATTATGTCCGGTCTTGTGAGGTGTGCCAACGAGTGGGAAAACCCCAAGACCAGGTTAAAGCCCCTCTCCAGCCACTACCCATAATTGAGGTCCCATTTCAGCGCGTAGCTGTGGATATTCTGGGTCCTTTCCCAAAGAAGACACCCAGAGGAAAGCAGTACGTACTGACTTTCATGGATTTTGCTACCCGATGGCCGGAAGCAGTACCCTTAAACAACACCAGGGCTAAAGGTGTGTGCCAGGCATTAACAGACATTTTTGCCAGGGTAGGTTGGCCCTCCGACATCCTTACAGATTCGGGAACTAACTTCCTGGCAGGAACCATGGAAAACCTGTGGGAAGCTCATGGGGTGAATCACTTGGTTGCCACCCCTTACCACCATGAAACCAATGGCCTGGTGGAGAGGTTTAATGGAACTTTGGGGGCCATGATACGTAAATTTGTAAATGAACACTCCAATGATTGGGACCTCGTGTTGCAGCAGTTGCTTTTTGCCTACAGGGCTGTACCACATCCCAGTTTAGGGTTTTCACCATTTGAACTTGTGTATGGCCGTGAGGTTAAGGGGCCATTACAGTTGGTGAAGCAGCAATGGGAGGGGTTTACGCCTTCTCCAGGAACAAACATTCTAGACTTTGTAAGCAACCTACAAAACACCCTCCGACATTCTTTGGCCCTTGCTAAAGAAAACCTAAAGGATGCTCAGGAAGAGCAAAAGGCCTGGTATGATAAACATTCCAGAGAACGGTCCTTCAAGGTAGGAGACCAAGTCATGGTCTTAAAGGCGCTCCAGGCCCATAAAATGGAAGCGTCGTGGGAAGGACCATTCATGGTCCAGGAGCGCCTAGGAGCTGTTAACTATCTCATAGCCTCCCCCACCTCCAACATAAAGCCTAAGGTATACCATGTTAATTCTCTTAAGCCCTTTTATTCCAGAGAATTAAACGTTTGCCAGTTTACAGCCCAGGAAACAGATGACGCGGAGTGGCCTGAAGGTGTCTACTATGAAGGAAAAAAGGATGGTGGCGTGGAAGAGGTGAACCTCTCCACGACCCTGGGACGTCTGCAGCGACAGCAGATCAAGGAGCTGTGCACAAGCTTTGCACCAATTTTCTCAGCCACTCCAGGATGGACCGAACGGGCATACCACTCCATTGACACAGGTAATGCTCACCCTATTAGAACCCCACCCTACCGGGAGTCACCTCATGCCCAAACTGCTATACAAAGGGAGATCCAGGACATGCTACAGATGGGTATAATCCGCCCCTCTAAGAGTGCATGGGCATCTCCAGTGGTTCTAGTTCCCAAACCAGATGGGGAAATACGCTTTTGCGTGGACTACCGTAAGCTAAATGCTGTAACTCGTCCTGACAACTATCCAATGCCACGCACAGATGAGCTATTGGAGAAATTGGGACATGCCCAATTCATCTCTACTTTAGACTTAACCAAGGGGTACTGGCAAGTACCACTAGATGAACCCGCTAAGGAAAGGTCAGCCTTCGTCACCCAGGCAGGGGTGTATGAATTCAATGTACTCCCTTTCGGGTTGCGAAATGCACCCGCCACCTTCCAAAGACTTGTAGATGGTCTCCTAGCGGGATTGGGAGAGTCTGCAGTTGCCTACCTCGATGATGTGGCCATTTTTTCTGATTCATGGGCAGAGCACATGGAGCACCTGGAAAAAGTTTTCGAGCGCATCCAGCAGGCAGGACTAACTGTTAAGGCTAAAAAGTGTCAAATAGGCCAAAACAGAGTGACTTACCTGGGGCACCAGGTGGGTCAAGGAACTATAAATCCCATACAGGCCAAAGTGGATGCTATCCAAAAGTGGCCGGTTCCAAAGTCTAAGAAACAGGTCCAATCCTTCTTAGGCTTGGCTGGATATTATAGGCGATTTGTACCCCACTACAGCCAAATCGCCGCCCCGCTGACAGACCTAACCAGAAAGACCCAGCCAAATGCAGTTCAGTGGACTGATGAGTGTCAAAAGGCCTTTAACCAGCTTAAGGCAACACTCATGTCTGACCCTGTGCTAAGGGTCCCAGACTTTGACAAACCGTTCCAAGTAACCACAGATGCGTCCGAGCGAGGCGTGGGAGCAGTTTTAATGCAGGAAGGACCGGATCAAGAATTCCATCCTGTCGTATTTCTCAGTAAGAAACTGTCTGAGAGGGAAAGCCATTGGTCAATCAGCGAAAAGGAATGCTATGCCATTGTGTACGCGCTGGAAAAGCTACGCCCATATGTTTGGGGACGGCGTTTCCAACTACAAACAGACCATGCTGCGCTACAGTGGCTTCATACCGCCAAGGGAAATAACAAAAAACTTCTTCGGTGGAGTTTAGCTCTCCAAGATTTTGATTTTGAAATACAACACATTTCGGGAGCTTCTAACAAAGTGGCTGATGCACTCTCCCGGGAAAGTTTCCCAGAGTTAACTGGTTAACAATTGTTTTTGGAATAAAACATATTGTTAGTTTTTATATAATCAGTAGTATGTCTAAAGGTACATGTGTCTTATTAACTCTGTTTTCTCCTAGAACTCCAGGAAGAAATCACAGCCAGTGTGGAACCGAACATCCAACACTATCTGTGATTTGGGGGGCGTGTCATAACTATAAAGGGAAGGGTAATAGCTGTCCTGTGTACAGTACTATAAATCCCTCCTGGCCAGAGACTCCAAAATCCTTTTCCCTGTAAAGGGTTAAGAAGCTCAGGTAACCTGGCTGGCATCTGACCTAAAGGACCAATAAGGGGACAAGGTACTTTCAAATGTTGGTGGGGGGAAGGCTTTTGTTTGTGTTCTTTGTTTGGGAGTGTGTTCGTTCTCGGGGACTGAGAGGGACCAGACATCAATCCAGGTTCTCCACATCTTTCTAAACAAGCCTCTCCTATTTCAAACTTGTAAGTAAATAGCCAGGCAAGGCGTGTTAGTTTTCCTTTGTTTTTCTCAACTTGTAAATGTACCTTTTACTAGAGTGTTTATCTTTGTTTGCTGTACTTTGAACCTGAGACTAGAGGGGAGTCCTCTGAGCTCTTTAAGTTTGATTACCCTGTAAGGTTGATTTCCATACTGATTTTACAGAGATGATTTTTACCTTTTTCTTTAATTAAAAACCTTCTTTTTAAGAACCTGATTGATTTTTCCTTGTTTTAGATCCAAAGGGGTTTTGGATCTTGATTCACCAGGAGTTGGTGGGAGGAAGGAGGGGGGATGGTTAATTTCTCCCTGTTGTTTATCCCAGGGGGGGGTTGGAACTGATTCACCAGGAGTTGGTGGGAGGAAGGAGGGGAATGGTTAATTTCTCCTTGTTTTAAGATCCAAGGGGTTTTGGATTTGTTTTCACCAGGGATTTGGTGAGGGTTTTTCAAGGCTTCCCAGGGAGGGAATCCATTGATGGTGGCAGCCGAACCAGAGCTAAGCTGGTAGTTAAGCTTAGAAGTTTTTCATGCAGGCCCCTACATTTGTACCCTAAAGTTCAAAGTGGGGATCCAGCCCTGACAACCCCCTTTCAGGTAGTTGAAGGCAGCTATCAAATCTCCCCTCATTCTTCTCTTCTGCAGACTAAACAATCCCAGTTCCCTCAGCCTCTCCTCATAAATCATGTGCTCCAGCCCCCTAATCATTTTTGTTGCCCTCCGCTGGACTCTTTCCAATTTTTTCACATCCCTCTTGTAGTGTGGGGCCCAAAACTGGACACAGTACTCCAGATGAGGCCTCACCAATGTCGAATAGAGGGGAATGATCATGTCCCTCGATCTGCTGGCAATGCCCCTACTTATACAGCCCAAAATGCTGTTAGCCTTCTTGGCAACAAGGGCACACTGTTGACTCATATCCATCTTCTCGTCCACTGTAACCGCTAGGTCCTTTTCTGCAGAACTGCTGCCTAGCCATTAGGTCCCTAGTCTGTAGCAGTGCATGGGATTATTCCGTCTGAAGTGCAGGACTCTGCACTTGTCCTTGTTGAACCTCATCAGCTTTCTTTTGGTCCAATCCTCTAATTTGTCTAGGTCCCTCTGTATCCTATCCCTACCCTCCAGCATATCTACCACTCCTCCCAGTTTAGTGTCATCTGCAAACTTGCTGAGAGTACAGTATGCCATCCTCTAGATCATTAATGAAGATATTGAACAAAACCCGCCCCAGGACCAGCCCTTGGGGCACTCCGCTTGATACCGGCTGCCAACTAGACATGGAGCCATTGATCGCTACCCGTTGAGCCCGACGATCTAGCCAGCTTTCTATCCACCTTACAGTCCATTCATCCAGCCCATACTTCTTTAACTTGCTCGCAAGAATACTGTGGGAGACCGTATCAAAAGCTTTGCTAAACGCAAGGAATAACACATCCACTGCTTTCCCCTCATCCATAGAGCCAGTTATCTCCTCATAGAAGGCAATTAGGTTAGTCAGGCATGATTTGCCCTTGGTGAATCCATGCTGATTGTTCCTGATCACTTTCCTCTCCTCTAAGTGCTTCAGAATTGATTCCTTGAGGACCTGCTCCATGATTTTTCCAGGGACTGATGTGAGACTGACTGGCCTGTAGTTCCCTGGATCCTTCTCCTTTCCTTTTTTAAAGATGGGCACTAAATTAACCTCTTTCCAGTGATCTGGGACCTCCCCCGATTGCCATGAGTTTTCAAAGATAATGGCCAATGGCTCTGCAATCACATCTGCCAACTCCTTTAGCACCCTCGGATGCAGCGCATCCGGCCCCATGGACTTGTGCTCATCCAGCTTTTCTAAATAGTCCGAAACCACTTCTTTCTCCACAGAGGGCTGGTCACCTCCTCCCCATACTATGCTGCCCAGGGCAGCAGTCTGGGAGCTGACCTTGTTCGTGAAGACAGAGGCAAAAAATGGAGTAAGCCCATATTTTTGCTGTGTTCCCTGACCTGTTACCAGTACAGTTGAACCTCTCTGGTCCGGCAACATCCGTGGTCTGACATGATTTTATTTTGTTTTTTATGCTTTATCTACTTATTTCCTTGTGCCAAGACAGTAAAATTGTGGAACATCACTAATACTTTGTTATGAAGAGAGCCAGTAAGCCTTGGCTAGGTGGTGTTGTAAGCATTGTTCCGTTTATTCACCTCGGCGAGATAAAAATAAAAAGAGACCCACATGCTACATATTGACCTCCCGTGGTTCGGCAAATTCTCTGGTTCGGCACCAGTCAGGTTCCGAGGGTGCTGGACTAGAGAGGTTCAACCTTGTATTAATTTTAGTTACTTTTCAAGCACTGTCTGTTTGGTGCTTTACAAACAAATATGTCATGGCCAGTCCCCAAAAGAGCTTACAAGCTATACTCTACAGAAACCAAACATGAAAGACACAAATAGATCATAGTGCTATCTTGAGCCAGATATGGCATATGAATCTGGCAGAGGTCATTATTTTAAATATTTCACCGAAAAGGGGTGGTATGAAGAAAAACCAAGAATGATTTGCTATTCTATGCTGTCCCTCCAAAGGACCAGCAAACCAAAACTGAGGATATCAGTTGAAAAGGGGGCCTCCCAATGTAACTGCATGTCAATGAGGAAATAATGAAAGATGTTTATTAAAATAAGGACTTAAAGATGATGTGTAAAGGGGTGTTTTAAATTGGGCTGTGCCTTTTGTTTATTCTTTATGGTTTATAAAAAGGGCTTTTGAAAGTTGGGCATTTTTTTAATTTGATTTCTCCTGCTTGCTTTTTTACTTTAGAAATATCAGGCATTTCTACTCCCTGATTTTGCTGAGGGCCCCCTAAAGGATACTGAGATGTATATTTTGAGTCACACACCTTAACTGAAGGAGTAACATTCCTGAATCTTTAACAAAATGTCTTTTATTCAAAATGTTAATGACTCACAGACATTATTAACAAAAAACAAACACAAAACAGTTTCAAACAGTCTGACTAAAAATCCTTTGTCTTTCAGTTGCTCAACTTTCACTTTTTTAGCTCATATGTCATAATTTCACTAGTTCTCCATAGGCATGTCTACACTAAAAACGTAAGTCGATCTATATTAGTTTGACTACAGCCACCGCAGTAATTACTGCAACGGTTCATGTCCACACTACTCTGTTTGGGTCGGTGGTGTGCGTCCTCACCAGCAGCTCTTCCACTGACCTAAGAGGGGCAGTGTGGGGAGCTGAGAGCCCAGTCTCTACTCCCTGCCAGCTGTCCCTGCTCCCCACTGGGAGCCTGGCTCCCCCACTCCACTCTTGGCTCCCCGCTCCACACTGGGAGCATGACAGGCTTCCAGCTCCGCACTCCCCACTGGGAGCACAGTTGTCTCCTGGGCTCCCAGTCGGCTCCTGGGCTCCCAGTCGGCTGCTCCCCTTTCCCCATTCTCAGTTCCCTGCCTCCAGCCAGGAACGTCGACTGCCCATCGTCAGCTCTCACCTCGCTGCTCCCCACTGGGACCGGGGCAGCTGCCTGGAATCTCATCTCCCTGTCAGGAGCAAGGAAGCCATCTGGCCTCCCAACGGGGAGCCTGGAGCCTCAGTGCAGCCTGGCTCTGAGCAGGGAGGACTTTCTGGAGCCGTGAAATTGACAAGAATGATACCCAACAGCCGATGTAAGTAATATAGTAACTGTGTCACCCTAACTACACCAACCTAAGCCCTACCCTCTGATGGAGATGGAGTTATTATGTTGACATAGTAGGGCACTTACATCTGTGGGAGCAAGGCTGTAGTGCAGACACTGACATAGTTAGATTGACATAAGCTGCCTTACATCAACCTAACTGTATAGTGTAGACCAAGGCTAACTCATCATAGGGCTTGTCTACACTACCGCACAGAGTCGATCTAAGACACGCAACTTCAGCTACGTGAATAGCGTAGCTGAAATCAACGTACTTAGATCTACTTACCGTGGTGTCTTCAGTGCGGTAAGTCAACAGCTGATGCTCTCCCATGAACTCCGCTTGCACGTCTTGTTCTGGTGGAGTCCCGGAGTCAACGGGAGAGCGCTCAGCAATCGATTTATCACATCTATGCTAGACGCGATAAATCAACCCCAGCTGGATTGATCACTGCCCGCTGATCCGGCAGGTAGTATAGACAAGCCCATAGAGTCTTTCAGGCTAGAGAGGACCTAAATTACTAACATAAAGAACAAGCAGACAAAATTTAAAAAATAACCCTTTCAGATCTTCCTTATGCATCAAAAAGAAGAAAAATAAAGCCTCGTCTTAGTTTCTTTTCTCCCTTGCAGATCACCTTTAAAATATATAGAAACTATGTTGATTCTTCTACCATACTTGGTGGACCTACAGTCAATGGGAAAAATTTTCCAAAGCACCTCAATGGTTTAGCAGATTCAAATCCTGTTTTAAAGAGCTCCTAAGTCACTTGGGGGTGGCCCAAATGATACTTACATTCCTAAGTAATTTTAAGTGTGTTTGAAAATTGGATTTAGACACCTAAATCACTTGCAATCAGACTTTACAAGGGACATAAAGATACAGATAGGCTCTTTTGAAAATTCCATTAGGCACTCATCTACATTTTTAGGTGGCAAAATACCTCTAAAAGTCTGGCCTTTAGGCACTTTTTAAAATTTTACCCATTGTTAAATTTATTCCAGGAATCAGAAAAATCAGTAATTGCCATAGCAATCTCTGTATCAGACTAGGAAAAACTTGATTCTGGAATAGAAGACATTGAATAACATACATACATTCACATGTATTTGAGAAATGTGTCCACTTTTGTATATTAAGAATAAAGTATCTTTTCAGTTGAAAAACATTTTTCTTGTTGTGTTCCTTTCTAGAAGGAAATTAGTTTTCACTAACAGAAGTGTCTTTTTTTGCTCAAGATCGGAGACAACATGTATTTTGTCTTTTCTCTTTTAATATGTCTTGGTGTTAAAAATTATGACATTTGTTGCTTGGGAAAAAAACATACATTGGAATAAACAGTATGAGGAATCTCAGTCTCTGATCTCACTGATGAAGAATTGTTAATGTGGTGGGGGGGGCGGTTAGAACTTTGTTTTTTATAGAGACAGACTGATTTCAATGAATAGTGCAGTGATTACCTGCTATTCTGTTCCTCCTAACCAGAACCAATAGCCACACTAGACCTCTTCACAGCCCTGTCTCTGGAGTCAAGGACTGAATTTAGTTTACAAGTTGGCCAAATATGATCAAATCATTATACCAAAAAAGACAACAATTTAAAAACAGAAAGAATATCTAGTTAATCTACATAAATATCCTCCATAAGTAGCTGTTTTCAGTTAGATAAGCAAGGACCAGAAAATTCTCACTAGCTCATACTTGTCTGTAAAAGAAGCCAATTGTTATCAAGTATTTGTTCTTCCCATTCAGCTCCCCCTCCCGTATACTTTCATTCCTAAATTCTTATTTCACTAGTACTGAAACATATGCTACCAAATACCTTTTATAGCTTTCTCTGGAAGCTGGAAAATCATTCAGTGTCTAAAATATCCCCATTCTGCCTCCAACAGATTGATTATGATCTAGGAGAAATAGTGATAAAACCACAGTCCAGCAAAGAAATGCCATTTTTATTCATTAAAGTGACATTTTTAGGGGCTGGCTGCTTTGCCAAGTGGGGTACCTGGGCTGAAATCTTGATTTTTTTTTTTTTTTTTTTGATCTCCAGATCAGGAGGGGGCCAGGAGTCGCGTAGATCCAACCACTGAGCCCTGTTTGGAAGGAATACCTTGTGTCAATCAGCAGTGACATCCCTACCAGTTAAGGAGCACTATTGTCCATGAGTCAGGTGGAAATCTCTGGGCTCATTGGAACCTCCTCAGAAATGCAAATGATTCTTAAGGGGAAAACAGTATTTTTTTTCTTTCCAAAATCTTTTAAATACATCACTGTCAAAATACACTTAACCTTGTCCTTACTCTGTAAAGTTATCTCACACACACACACACACACACACACTCTCTCTCTCTCTCTCTCTCTCTCTCTCTCTCTCTCTAGATGGAAAGGATCAAAAAGACCATGCAGTCTATTCTTGAGGGCCAGCACAGGATAATTCCCTGCAATCCCTTTCCCTGTGAGAGGCTGGCTAATGTGCAAAGGAGAGATGATGTGACAGCTTTGAGACGGCAACTTTCTGCCTTTGGTGAGAGAGCACAACACAATAATAGCATAGTGTAAGGGCAAATTACAGTGACTTCCATGGGAACTGTGGCTCAGAGCAGCAGGCCCTTAGTGAGCACATTGTAGTGAGAAACGTCAGCTACTTTAGGGTATGTCCAGACTACCCGCCGGATCAGTGAGTAGCAATCGATCTATCGGGGATCGATATATCGCATCGCATCTCGTCTAGACATGATATATCGATCCCCGAACGCGCTCCCGTCGACTCCGGAACTCCACCAGGGCAAACGGCGGTAGCGGAGTCGATGGGGGAGCCGCGGCCGTCGATCCCGCGCCGTGAGGACGGGAGGTAAGTTGAAATAAGCTACGTCGACTTCAGCTACGCTATTCCCATAGCTGAAGTTGCGTATCTTACATCGACTCCCCCCCACCCCCCCAGTGTAGACCAGGGAAACAGGACTTGTGACACCAGTTTTCAGTACGACTTAAATGGGAAAAGTGATATTGGCAAGAAGAGATGCAAGTCTAATTCAGAGCATCATTGCCCCACTTCTGCCCATGAACACTATTTTTTGCGGTGGCCGTGGTGATTTCTGCCTTTTGAATTTGCACAAGGCAGAAATTTGTCCTTTTTTTGCAGGAAAATGTTCACATTGACTCAGCAAGAAAAGCATCTTTCAGGCTGCTAAACCTCATCTCACACTGCTCAATCTGTATTTTATAGAACAATCCCTTCTGTGTATTACATGGCTCTTGTGTTAAATATTCCACATCAAAGGTAAGCAGCTACTCTAGGTTTTGTTTTATGTGGGCCCTTTAAGCTGCTAATTATGAAAATGTACCTGCTAAGTACTCTGATAATATACATTTTATGAACTTACTTCTGCTTCAGTTCATTAAACATTCGGGGGGAGGGGAGTAGAAAATTAATGCAACGTGAAGCAGAATCTGATTGGCTAAAGCAAAACGGAGCAGTTGCCTTAAAACCACCTTCTTGTTAATTGGAAAAGGCGAGCCAGGTTCATTAATGTCTGGTAGAAGAGAAAGTGGATTGCTGAGTGATCATAAGTGATCTTATAAAAAGCCTCTCAGCTGAAGTGTTTAGTAAGAGCAAAATCATTTTTTTCATTTTCCTGCCTGGGTGGCTATCACTACACGTTTGAGGCCAAATAATTCCTTCCACTTTTAGGCACTGGGGGGCTAAAATGAGTGGGAAAACCTTTCCAAATGGCAAAGCGCTTATCGAACAGAGGGGATTTGTGCCTACGTAGTATAATTTCCCCCTCCTTCTGACTTCGTGGAAGCCGAGGTCATGTGAGAACTCCATGCACTGAGAGGCTCAGAGAAGTTTGGGAGTAGAGAAGATGTGAGCTGGAGAACATCTCTAGAAGGTAATGTGAATCTGCGCTGCATAAATTAATGCTGTATACTGTGAGCTGGATTTTGCTATGCTAGTCACTGGGAGTAGTACCCAATTCCTCAAGCAGTCGCACTGAAATCAATGGTACCACTCAGTAACAGTGAGGGTGGCTGACTAGGACTAGGGTGACCAGAGAGCAAGTGTGAAAAATCAGGACAGGGGATGGGGGGTAATAGGAGCCTATATAAGAAAAAGACCCAAAAATCGGGACTGTCCCTATAAAATCGGGACATCTGGTCACCCTAACTAGGACTGGGCTGGCATTTAAGTTCCCCAGTGCCTGTCCCTGGTTGTTGGGACAATGTCTGCAGTTATTTATTCCCCACATAGGTCAATAGTTTCAAAATCCAACTAACAGCTGATCTACTGGGCTGTACTACGAGTGCCTAGTTCTGCAGCTCAACTTTGCATAATTCTTGCACATCCAGTGGCAATATTCAGCTTTTTACCCTCCATGGTCTCACCTTGGGCCTGATTTGTCAGAAAATCCACAAGTGGAAAGGGTTTTCCACTAGTCTTTGGCCCTTCCTCAGGTCTTTATGTGGAGGCCATGATCTGGCCTTAGTCAAGTATACAAAAATATCTTAGCACACTATTAACCCCTTCCTGGCCCTATGGACATTACAGTGAATGTGTCAAAGGTTCAAAATCTGAAAACAACAATCTGGACCCTTTCTAAGTTACAGAGATTTGAAAATGTTTATTGATATCACATAAGGTTTTTGCACTTGTACAAATGAGTGGGACTGGGTGCTTTGGGAGCTGTACTGTATGGTAATTTATTTCATGTGCTCAGATTCTACCATGATGACCGCAATGTAAATACCTAGATGGATAGCTGGCTGGTGCAGTGTAGAATAGAATCATAGGACTGGAAGGGACCTGGAGAAGTCATCTAGGCCAGTCCTCTGCATTCATGGCAGGACTGTGTCTAGGAACACACTGTGCAAGTGCTGTGGCTTCCCATGCTGCATTCTGGGGCTCTCGCTGCATGCACTCTCCATGCCATAGCACTTGCAGTATTTCTCAAGGAATTCTCAAGTTTGTTGCCTTCCTGCATCTTTCTCCTGGAGAAATGGTATGATTGTTGCCATCAGAAGACTAAAATACACACAGTTAGTGTTTCCCTGGGAACAAAAAGTCTGGGGACTTGAGGCAAAGATAACGAATATCCAGATGACTCTTTAAAATATTTACACCAAAAAGGACAAAAACTATTATTTTGATACAAATGATTAAAACTATGTTTAGCTGATATAGACTCATTGGCTATTTGTGCCCATTTGTAACCATTTTTACAATGACATGTGGTAAGGATTTCTCATGTGCCTTAATACAAAATGCAGATATTTATAAATACAGACTTCACCACAGTGCTGCAGTAGCTGCAAGGAAGGGATAATCTCACATACCTTCCTCACAGCAATTCCTACGTACAGTGGCAATGAGTTACAGACATAATGTTAACCTTAAAGGTGAACTGGAAAGCTGCAAATTGAGTTAAGCCCAGATTTATGTGCTGCCTGTCCCCACTAACCAGGCTATAGGGGACACTGAATGAAGTTGTAACTAGCCTTTTAAAACTCTTTCCCTGACACTCCCCCTGAAATCTTCCTCGTTTACTGAAGCTATGCAAACAGCCCAAGAAAGAAGCATTCACTCACATCCCAAATACCAGACGTCTCAGTTCAATCCAACATATCTGAGCTGTCACAGAATGGTGCACTCTGGGATCTCTTCAGTGAACCTGGAAGTATCAACAGAATTTCACAGATAAGACGATGGAATTTCTGAAATGTTAGTTAAAATTAATTTATGTGCTGAATCTCCCCCACAGCCTAGTTAGTGGGTTTATTCGATGCATACATTTGAGCTTAACGCCATATTCATTTCATTGGGTTTTGTAATTCAGTTTTATCTTTGAATTTCCTGGCACTGTTGCGCCTTAAATGTTGGTTTTTTTTAAGTGTCCAGGAAAGCTGAAGAAATATTAAGGGAGGGGGAATTCCTCTGAAATGGACAAAGTTTGGGGCATGGATCATCTCATTGACATTAATAGAACTCCTTCTCTAATAGACACAAATGTCTGTTTCCCCCATCAATAGCCAGCGAATTTACACCAGTGAGATTAGGTTGCATATAATTTCTGCACATCAGGTGAAATTCATTCCATTTAAGCATTGCATTGGTTTTGTGTGGCCTCTCCATACAGCAGTAAATTAAACCCTTTGAGAGAAGGCCAGATCATTTAAAACCTCTGTTCCACTTGTGTACTACATAAACTGACACACACAAATATTAAAGTGATTGCTGTAGTAATAAAGAAGGATTTGTTACAGAACATTAGTGGTTTGTTATATCTTTTAGACATTTATACAAAGGAACACTTTACCTTCTGTTGACCTTTAATTAGCCCCATTGACCATAATTTGACTCAAATGCAGAATGTATTCTTTGCACTGTGTTGGAGATTGAATTATTCAGAAAAAATTATATACATCTTTGCATAGCATTCCTATGATTTTATATATATCAAAGTGGTATAGAAAAGTGTACCTTAGCTAATGCAAAACCAGCAAGCTGCAAATGTTACATTTATGTCCTATTTCACTTGCTTCAATGAGGCAGTATGTTGCCTATCAAATGTCACAACCTGAATGTTTTGTCTTAATTCTGAAGTCAATAACCATCCTGCAATTGCAGTTGGACATACTCCAGTATTTGCTCTTCAAATACATTTCTAAAAATGTTTAACTTATTGGTAAGTACTAGAAGGAAGGCAGATTAAATGGCTGGCTCTGCTGAAAAAATTCTAGAGTAGAGAGAATGTTAAGTATGAAGTGAATATATGAAACTCTCCTCTTGATAGTGGATAAGAAGTCAAAAAAAAAAAAGAATTAACATTGTATGATGAAAGATGAAAAGGTTGAAGTCACTGGTTTGATTGCTGGACCTTCTAGAGGAGATATCTGTAAAAAGAATGAAATAGAAAGCTGAGCTGGGGAATATCACATGAAATTTACCACAGATCAAAATATTACTTTTTTGCACTTCAAAGGCATCCCTCTTATTTTCATAGGTTATTTAACCCCGCTGGCAATCTCTGCAATGCATAAATATTTTTGATGGCATGCAAAGTATCTTCTTAATGGTGTATAGATGCTATATAGTGAGGAGGTTGAAATGTATAAATATTCATGTCAGCAAAGATGCTGTCAACCCCCTGACAAGACATGATAGCAGAAATTAAAATATAAAAAGGATATTCCATTTTTCCCTCCGTTTTCTCTTCAAGTTTAGCACTTGGCTGCATGCTTAGGGTAAAGAAATGCCCCCTGAAAGATCGTGTTTTGGTTCAGGTGTAGGAAATTAAAAGGGAAGCTCCTCAAACTCGACAGTTTAATTTACTTCTCTTAAGCTCTTTAATACCAAACTTATCAGTTCTCTCTGTTAGGCATTAACTTGTTAAATGAGTCTTAATTATACATAAGCAGATGGAGATTTGAATTAAAATTACCTTACACTCGAGTGGCTTTAGTTCATTATAACATATCTTCCTCTTAATCATTTAGGCAGTCTCATCATCTTTCATATAGAAAGTTATTAAAGTATTCCAATTTCCATATTTCTTCTGATACAGCCACTATTAAATGGCACACAGTGCATATTAGTTGGAGACTTATACCATGCAATAGTTAGTGAATTATTCATGTTGGTAACAATTTTTGTACTTTTGTGTCATCTATATCATTTTATTTTAAAGGTTTTATATTTACTTGATGTTTGGTATTTCACCTCATTTAATTTTAAATGTGATTTATAATGCCACACCACTTTCACAGTGATAAGACAAGGAACAAGGTATCTTGTTAATTTCATATCTCTTTTCACTAGAGATCAGGAAATGGACAAATAGGTGTTCATTGGAAGTTTTGCTATAATAAAGGCTGGAGTGGAAGGTAAGAGATTTCCAGGAATCACAATTACTCCTCCTCTTCAATGTCCCATTTAAGCAACATCATCACCTCTGGCATCCCCAGCCCCCAAAAAATGTTCCATAGGACTAGCCCAGGGGTGGGCAAACTTTTTGGCCCTAGGACCACATCTGGGTATGGAAATTGTATGGTGGGTCATGAATGCTCACGAAATTGGTGGTTGGGGTGTGGGAGGGAGTGAGGGTTCCGGCTGGGGGTGCGGGCTCTGGGGTGGGGCCAGAAATGAGGAGTTCAGGGTGCGGGAGAGGTCACTGGGCTGGGGCAGGGGGTTGGGGTTTGGGGGGGGTGAAGGCTCTGGCTGGGGGTGCTGGCTATGGGGTGCAGGAGGGAGGGAGGGGGTCAGGGGTGCAGGCTCCGGGCTGCAGTTAACTCAAGCAGCTCCCGGAAGTAGCAGCATGTCCCCACTCTGGCTCCTACGTGGAGGCATGATCAGGTGGCTCTGAGCCCTGCCCTATCCGCAGGCATCACCCTTGCAGCTCTCATTGGCCCCGTTTGCCACAAGCTCCTGACCCTGCTCCCCGGCAGGATTAAAACGTCTGAAGGACCGGATGTGGCCCCCGGGCCATAGTTTGCCCACCCCAGACTAGCCTGTCTTTCCGCAAAATGAAAAGATTTTGCACAGAGAAGCAAAATACCTTTTAATTTTTGCTGACTTACTGTATATTAACCCTCTCCAATGAGAGAATGAATGTCTCAGTCAGTGAAACTGAACAATACTTTATTCAGAAGCTACTGAATATGTGTGCAGGAATAGAGTCATGTACAGACATTCTTTCAAAGTCAGAAAGCCACAACTAGCCATTTAATCATCCCCAGCTCTGCTTCTCCAGGGTAAAAATAAGGAAAAAATGAAGAAAAAAGTGGCATTTTGGTTCCAGTAAGCAATTTACAACCATTCACAAAGGAAACCCCAATGAGACTTTTCAAAGGCAAACACACATAGTTTCCTTTGCTAGAGGCAGGCAGACTGTTCTCAGGATCCTCTTAGTTAATATTTTACCCAAGCACTCTTCAGTGTAAACCCAGCAGACGGGTAACTGCATTAGCAAGATGAGTGACAGTGACAGCTGAGTCAAACGGCTGCTTTTGCACTAGCAAACTTCATAGCCTTAATTCACTATGGGTTCAGTTCTATTGGTAGGGCTATAGTGGAAACTGGGCTCAGGAATTTATGCCACCATGTTAGAGAGGAAGGATGCTCCAGTAGTTAGAATACTGACCTAGGCCATAGAAGACCAAGCTTCAGTTCCCGTGCTACCACAGACGGTCAGGGTGATCTTGAGCATGGCACTTAGGCCCAGGTCCTCAAAGGTATTTATGTGCCTTTTTGCCTCTTTAGGCACCTAAGTCCACCATTTAGACACCACTGACATTTTCAGAACTGCCACTCAGTTGCTGCCTAACTCCAGAGGTCCTTAGACAACCATTAATATGTCTGTGCTGGAATTGAAGGGGAAATTCCCAGCTCAGGTAGACATACCAGCTAGCTGTGTGTGAGCTAGAACACCAGAAATGGCATGTAGCTGTGGCTGCACAGGTGGTGGCATGGGCTAACTGCCTCAAGTTCATACCTAGGGACACAGGATTGCACTTAAGGTGGTTAGCCAATCCTGTCACCACTATTTTTAGTGTGTTCGTCTAGCCTCCTAAGTGCCTTGCCTCTCCTCTCCCTGCCCCTGCCCTCAGCATTGCTCTCCTGGTTAGCTTAGAAGGTTCCCCATTCAGATGCTGGCTTTTGAGGATTCCTTTCTTAGGCACCAAACGCGCCTCATGCATTGTATGGGGAGCCAGGGACTGAGATTAAGTACTTCTGAGGATCTGTGCGTTAGTCTGTCTCAGTTCCCATCTGTAAAAATGGGTTAATAGCACTTATAGACTCATAGACTTTAAGGTCAGAAGGGACCATTATGATCATCTAGTCTGACCTCCCGCATGATGCAGGTCACAAAGCCGTCCCAACCCCTTTCCCTTGACTCTGCTGTTGAAGTCCCCCAATCCTGTGGTTTAGAGACTTCAAGTAGCAGAGAATCCTCCAGCTAGCGACCCCTACCCCATGCTGCGGAGGAAGGCGAAAAACCTCCAGGGCCTCTGCCAATCTACCCTGGAGGAAAATTCCTTCCCGACCCCAAATATAGCGATCAGTAGAACCCCGAGCATGTAGGCAAGATTCTCCAGCCAGACCCTCATTGGCCATTGATACTATTTACCAGCGATGGCACGCTGTTTATTTGACTAAAATCATGTTATCCCATTAAACCATTCCCTCCATAAACTTATCTAGCTTAGTCTTAAAGCCAGACAGGTCCTTCGCCCCCACCGTTTCCCTCGGAAGGCTGTTCCAATATTTCACCCCTCTGACGGTTAGAAACCTTCGTCTAATTTCAAGCCTAAACTTCCCCACGGCCAGTTTATATCTATTCGTTCTCGTGTCCACATTAGTACTGAGATGAAATAATTCCTCTCCCTCCCTGGTATTTATTCCTCTGATATATTTAAAGAGAGCAATCATATCCCCCCTCAGCCTTCTTTTGGTTAGGCTAAACTAGGGTTACCATTCGTCCGGATTCCCCCAGACATGTCCGGCTTTTTTGAGTTAAAAATAGCGTCCGGGGGGAATTTGTCAATGTCCGGACTTCCCCTCCTCCCCCCCCATACAGAGCATGCGCGCGGCATACAGAGCAGCCGGGGCTCCGACAGCCAGAGCCAGAGCCCTTCCTTCACTTCCCCCTCCTCTCTCCTGAAACTTGACACCACTCCCCTCCTCTCTCTCCCTCCCCCTCCCTCCCTGCACTCACAGATCGCCGGCTGTTCGTCTGGAGCTCCGACCCTGCTCCCCTCCCCTGCTGTCGAGCGCGCTGCTCTGCAGCACAGTAAGGGAGCCGGGGGCCAGAGAAGCAGCAGGAAGGTTCGGGGGGGGGGGGGGTAGTCAAGAGACAGGGAGCAGGGGGGAGGGTTGGATGGGTCAGGAGTTCGGGGGGGGCTGTCTGGGGGTTTGGGGTGTAAGGTTTTGGGCAGTCAGGGTACAGGTGGGGGGGTTTCTCAGGAGGGGGCAGTTAGGGGACAAGGAACAGGGAGGCTTAGGTAGGGGGTGGGGTTCTGGAGGGCAGTTAGGTGCAGGGGTCCCAGGAGGAGGCAGTCAGGGGACAAGGAGCAGGGGGGGGGTCGGGAGTTCGGGGAGGGGCTTTCTGGGGGGGGTGGATAAGGTTTTGGGCAGTCAGGGTACAGGTAGGGGGTAGGGTCCTGGGGGGCAGTTGGGGGGGGTCTTAGGAAGGGGCAGTTAGGGGATAAGGCACAGGGAGGCTTAGGTAGGGGGTGGGGTTCTGGAGGGCAGTTAGGAGCAGGGGTCCCAGGAGGGGGCAGTCAGGGGACAGGGAGCAGAGGGGTTTAGATGGGTCAGGAGTTCTCGGGGGGGCTGTCAGGGGGTGGGGGTGTGGATAAGGGTTGGGGCAGTCAGGGGACAGGTAGGGGGTAGGGTCCTAGGGGGCCAGTTAGGATGTGGCGAAGGTCTCAGGAGGGGGCAGTCAGGGGACAAGAGGCAGGGAGGCTTAGGGAGGGGATGGAGTCCTGGGGGGCAGTCAGGGGACAAGGAGTGGGGGGGAGGGTTGGGGATTCTGAGGGGGCAGGAAGTGGGAGGGAGTGGAAGGGGCAGGGGCGGGGCTAGGACAGGACAGGGGCGGGGCTAGGACAGGGCGGGGCTAGGGCAGGGCTCCTCCCGTCCTCTTTTTTGATTGTTGAAATATGGTAACCCTAGGCTAAACAAACCGAGCTCCTCGAGTCTCCTTTCATATGACAGGTTTTCCATTCCACTTCCCTATCTTACAGGAGAGTTGTGTGGATAAATACATTAAAGACTGAGAGGAGCTCAAATATTGTGTGATGGGGGCCACATAAATATCTTAGCTTGGTTTTTTTACCATGAGTTTTTGTACAATTACAGTTACAAAGTTTGCTAGTGCAGATGAGTCCTACCCAGGCCTGTGGGTTGTATAGCTTATGCTTTACTGTGGGCTCATGACTGCAGTTCATTTAATTATGAAATTAAGCACAGTCGGTTGTTAACATTAGCTAGGTCAATAGTTCTAATATATGCGATTACACATAGAGGGGACACCAATACAGTTCCAGAGGTCAGTCAAGCCCTTCTCCTTAGAGGAGATCTACAGTGCCTGACTCCACTGGAGCAACTGCATTAAGTATCCGAAGTACTGTAACTTCTAGGACAAAAAAAAAAATTACAGGCAACCCGCAACCAGCATGTGAATGTTATGTTGATTTCTAATTGCATCATATTAGCAGTTTGACACTGCATGTTGCTAATGCTTGTTTTTCCAAAATGCAGTGTAGAAGTATAATCATATTAACACCTTGAAAGCAAACATTGAGGTAGTAGCAATTGTTAATGCAATCTTCTTTTAAGCAGCTTGTTTAAACAGTGCATCGATGTGTGAGGAAATGCCTGCATTTCAGTGTTTTCAAATAGCCATGCTTGCAATCCACTGCTGAATGTATTTTAAGGTACCAGATGTTCATTTGCTGTATGTTCCCATGAACATATAGTATTTTGCCTGCATACCTGTAATGTTTCTGTTGGACCCTTACACAGCTCAGCACAGAAGTTTCTTATACACTCAGTTGCCTCACCAGCAAAATTTGCTGGCTCTCTGACATGTCATAAACAAGAATGGCGTGTTTTGTTGACATATATTCCTACAAGTCTTTTTTCTCTCTGTATTTTCTTTCCATGAGTGGGACCATTGATTCTTCTTACTCACATTGTCAGGCTGAAAATGGCAGATACTGTACATAAATGCTGTAAAGCTGTTTGGACTCCTCAAGCTCTGAACATCAGCCTTTGCACCAACTAATTAAGTTTTCTGCTTGCCGCCATTGAAAGCTTCAGTCAGGTATAATTAAAACTGAGCAGACGATGACAGCGATGGCATTTGTCAGATTCATCCAGTGGTTCAAATACCAGTTCTGACAGAAATGTCAAACTGATAACGCTACCATCTTCCCAACGCACGCCAGGGAAAGCAGGAACAACTTTTATTATAAATGCCTGGCTGATAACCTTTGTGAATCCCAGAACACCAAATGCTACACATGAAATTTCATTACCCTGGGAGAGAATTCAGCTCTTGGATACTCACATTCCATGAAGTAAAACCCACACCTCCTTCAGCACCTTTGCAAGTGTCTGCTCCTTTCAGGTCATGAAAAACTGAGTGGGAAGTAATAGTGGTTTCAGCAGAGCTGAGCATCAAGATTTGAGAAGCTTTCATTAGGGCTTTGGTTTTTTTTTTTTTTTTTTTTTTTAAGTTAAAACCAAACCAGTGTATATATTATCTGTATCGATAGTGGACATGGTGTCACTGAGGAAATAAGGAGAATGTTATTATCTTGTACAGACAAGTAGGAATACATGTCCCTTCTCCAAGGAACTTAAGAGTCTAAATTAGCCTGTTAGTGTTAAAGATTATGGGAAAGCAGAGGGAGGAAGGAAGACGGCAGAGAACAAAGGTATAGGGAAATATTGTTCTTAGGAGAGTATTAACAGAAAGAGCAATTGCATTTGTTGCATTTTCATACAGAACATCTTTAGCTATTTAATCATCTCAGTTGTCTTAGTGCATTTCTAATGCACCTCTCGTGTCTGTATTATTGAGGGTTTCCATTCTTTTTTCCTTTTCTCATTTAAATAAAACCAGGCCTGAGAAAACAGCAGAGTGAGACAGACAAAGTGATACTTTAATATAGCAGTGGAGTGGAAGAGCCCAGGTCATTAGATATTACTTTGAGGTCCTTAAATTATGCTCTGGTCTATGTTCATTACATGTTTCCTGTGTGTCTGTCAGAGTACAACCATCACAGTGGCACCTAAAATGGGAGAGGACCTGCTGGCCTGTGTTCTTTTTGACTGAGAATCCCACACAGGGTAGGGTATGTGTTCACTGCAGAGGTGCTGCTTCTAGCCCCCTTCCTGTCCACACACAAAAAACACTCACCTGAGCTTGGTGGAGCTTTCAACTCAGGCTAGTTGTCATGGCTGGAGGTATGGGTTAGAGCCTGGGTTCCCCTTTCACTGGGGCTGGTAACCCACCCACTTTGCAGTGAGGACACAGGTTAAATCATTTAAGTGCTGTGCTGATAGTTCTCCAATGTCTTCCCACAAATCCCCTGATGTTCTCAGAATAACAGGCAAGTCCTCCCACAATTCACTGGTAAAGAATCCTACAATAGCTCATCTTACATACAGTACAAAGAACCATGGGATATGCCCCCAGAGGTCTTAGCAACACACACGCCACTGTTTCAAGTACAAAGTCCACCATCAGACATGATTGGCCTTTGTCATAACTATAAAGGGAAGGGTAATAGCTGTCCTGTGTACAGTACTATAAATCCCTCCTGGCCAGAGACTCCAAAATCCTTTTCCCTGTAAAGGGTTAAGAAGCTCAGGTAACCTGGCTGGCATCTGACCTAAAGGACCAATAAGGGGACAAGATACTTTCAAATCTTGGGGGGGGAAGGCTTTTGTTTGTGTTCTTTGTTTGGGAGTGTGTTCGTTCTCCGGGAATGAGAGGGACCAGACATCAATCCAGGTTCTCCACATCTTTCTAAACAAGCCTCTCCTATTTCAAACTTGTAAGTAAATAGCCAGGCAAGGCGTGTTAGTTTTCCTTTGTTTTCTCAACTTGTAAATGTACCTTTTACTAGAGTGTTTCTCTTTGTTTGCTGTACTTTGAACCTGAGACTAGAGGGGAGTCCTCTGAGCTCTTTAAGTTTGATTACCCTGTAAGGTTGATTTCCATACTGATTTTACAGAGATGATTTTTACCTTTTTCTTTAATTAAAAACCTTCTTTTTAAGAACCTGATTGATTTTTTCCTTGTTTTAGATCCAAAGGGGTTTTGGATCTTGATTCACCAGGAGTTGGTGGGAGGAAGGAGGGGAATGGTTAATTTCCCCTTGTTTTAAATCCAAGGGGTTGGATTTGTTTTCACCAGGGATTTGGTGAAGGTTTTTCAAGGTTTCCCAGGGAGGGAATCCATTGAAAATGGTGGCAGCCGAACCAGAGCTAAGCTGGTAATTAAGCTTAGAAGTTTTTATGCAGGCCCCTACATTTGTACCCTAAAGTTCAAAGTAGGGATCTCAGTCCTGACAGCCTTTGAAGCAAAACAGTCTGTTTTTTAGATCAGGCTAAAGGACCTGGAGACAGCACCAAAGGAGACTTCAATGGCAGAGTGAGTGGAGGAGCAGGACCCAGAGACCAGGAGCAGGAACAGACCAGGGACCTGGAGCAGACCACATGGTCAGATGGACTGTAGGAAGTCCTGGGGCCATAGTCCAAGGATCTGTTGAGCGGTGGCCCCTGGGAACAGGCTGGGGAGGAAGCAGCAGTGGGAGCTGGAACTGCAGCGAGGTAAGAGGCCATCACCACCTTTGTTATTGTTAGGTGGGAAATAGTGAAGTACATGGGAGGGTTTCCCAGGTTATGACCAATGTACTTATAATTATACAGGCTATTATGGTGTATGGGATGGAATTAGTTTCAGGAGAGAGCAGAAGCCATGTCATTTCCTTGCCTCTACTTCCAACATTCCCCACCACATGTGAGCGAAGATGCAGTCCAGGCATAGGGCGGGATGGGGATTTAAACATGCAATAAGTGATTTAGTCTAGCTATCTTTGCACTAATTACTGGGAGGAAAATAATACATATGCCTGGGATTACAGGCACAGCAAGCATGCGTGCCTTATCCCACGTATACTGCTGGCTTTATTAGTCTATCACACCAGTGTACTCTTCTATAGTTATATCAATGCTAGTTTTACAGCACTGTCCCAGACTGCATGCATTGTAAGACCCAATGGCTGTCTAAGTGAAAAAGCCCCTTGGTGATGGTAGAACTTGGCCTTCTGGTGCTCTCCATTCGCAGCACACTGTCCGAGCCAGGGGATTTTTCATAGAGGAGAAAACAGACATTCGGGGAGATTCCTGGTCAGGGTAAACAGGGCCGGCTCTAGGATTTTTGCTGCCCAAAGCAAAAACCATTTTGGCCGCCCCCGGTTCTTTAATTACCCCACCCCCGGCCCTGCCTCAACTCCACCCCTTCCCCAAATCCCCAGCCCTGCCTCCTCCCCCCAGGCTCTCAAGCCTAGGAGGGAGGGAGGGGGAGCAGCGGCGCATGAAACACCCGTTTCGTGCGCCGCGGCCGCTCGGGATCTCCCCCTCCCTCCCAGGTTTGAGAGCCTGGGAGGGAGGGGGAGACTCCGAGTGGCCGCGGCGCGAGTGCTGCTTCTCCCCCTCCCTCCCAGGATCCCAAGCCTGGGAGGGAGGGGGAGCAGTGGCGCGCGAAACGGCCGCTCGGGATCTCCCCCTCCCTCCCAGGTTTGAGAGCCTGGGAGGGAGGGCGAGTAGCGGCGCGCGAATCAGCTGTTTCGCGCGCCGTGGCAGCAGCAGCGGAGGTGAGCTAGGGCGGCCAGGGCACATTTTTAGGGGCGGCATTCTGGCGCCGGCCATGCCGCCCCTAAAAATGTGCCGCCCCAAGCACCAGCTTGTTTTGCTGGTGCCTAGAGCCGGCCTTGAGGGTAAACTTCCCACAACTGCCCCTGTAGCTCACTAGCTCTCTCCAATCATTGATTTGCTGATCAGTCAACAGGTGATTAAATATCTCCTTGGCATAGACAGCTGGGTTTCCACCATAGGCCAGAAAAGCTGCTCCCTCTTGCACTCAAAGATTTCCAGCAGATTAACATCCTCGAAGGCTTCCTCGGCTTGGACTAGCATTAAACCCAGCACTGGTAACAGGACTCCCTTGTCTGAGTGTCCTAACACGGGCACCCCAACTTGACCCCAAAACTTTTTTCTTATTTTTTTCAGTGAATTAAATCTGAAATATTTGCCATAGTGTGTCCGTAAACTAGTAACCGGGCGTGCAGCAGGCTAGTGTGCAGAGATGAAATAAAGGCTTACCAAGTAGATAAGAGTAACGACATGGGGTCTTGCCATGAGGTAGAATGTAGAAGAGTAGATTCTTTTCTTTCTTTCCATGGACTCAAAATGACGTGCTTTTTCATTATCTTGGCAGGACTTTCCACCTTGGCTAGGCTGAGGCCCCACACTAAGCCTCTTGGGGAGAGGATTGTGATCCTGTGGGGGAAAAGGAAAAGGTTCAGGAGTGACCTGCTGTAAGAAATGCACAGTGACTTTGGACACAGGTTGGATCAGACCTTGCATCTCAGAAGGAGGTGGAGGAGCCGGATCGGGAGATGGAGTGGGATAAACCGGAGAGGGAAAATAAAGTGAAGCATGAGAGGAAGATGAGGGAGCTGGACTGACAGCAACAGAGAGAGCTGTTTGAGCAGCTGCTCACCCTGATGGCCATTCTGCATTGGAGTGTTGCTCTTTTAAGACTTCTGAAAGCATGTTTCACACCTCATCCCTCTCAGATTTTAGAAGGCACTTCAGATTCTTAAACCTTGGTCAAGTGCTGTAGCTATCTTTAGAAATCTCACATTGGTACCTTCTTTGGGTTTTGTCAAATCTGCAGTGAAAGTGTTTTTAAAAAAAACAACATGTGCTGGGTTATCATCCGAAACTGCTATAAGATGAAATATATGGCAGAATGCAGGTAAAACAGAACAGGAGACATACAATTCTCCCCCAAGGAGTTCAGTCACAAATTTAATTAACACATTTTTTTTTAACGACTGTCATCGGGATGGAAGCATGTCCTCTGTAATGGTGGCCGAAGCATGAAGAGACATACAAGATTTAGCATATATAGCACATAAATACCTTGCAATGCCATCTACAAAAGCTCCATGCGAACGCCTGTTCTCACTTTCAGGTGGAATTGTAAATAAAAAGCAGGCAGCATTATCTCCTGTAAATATAAACAAACTTGTTTCTCTTTGCGATTCGCTGAACAAGAAGTAGGACTGAGTGAACTTGTAGGGTCTAAAGTTTTACATTGTTTTGTTTTTGAGTGCAGTTATGTAACAAAAAACAATCTACATTTGTAAGTTGGACTTTCATGATAAAGAGATTGCACTACGGTACTTGTATGAGGTGAATTGAAAAATACTATTTCTTTTGTTTATTGTTTTTAGAGTGCAAATATTTGTAAACAAACATAATATAAAGTGAGCACTCTACACTTCGTATTGTAACTGAAATCAATATATTTGAAAATGTAGAAAAACATCCAAAATATTTAATAAATTTCAATTGGTATTCTATTGTTTAACAGTGCGATTAAAACTGTGATTAATCATGATTAATTTTTTTTAGTTAATTGAGTGAGTTAATGGCGATTAATCAACAGCCCTAATTGCAGCTCAGTGCTACAGATTAGGCTCTCAAACCCACTCTATTCCCTAGGCTTGAGACATAGGCACCGGCTTCCTCTGGGCTCGGAGGGTGCTCAATCCCCTGCTTCGCCCCAGATCCCACTCCCACCCCACCCCTTCTCCCAAGTTCTCACCCGTGGCCCCGCCTCTTCCTGCCATGCCTCTTCCCCACCTCTTCCCACCCAGTTCCACGCCCTCCCCTGAGTGTGTTCCATCCCTGCTCCTCCCCCTTCCTCCCAGAGCCTCCTGGACTCCACCAGACAGCTGATTGGGGTGGGCAGGAGGCACTGGGAGGGATGGAGGGGAAGGCGCTGATTGGCAGGGCCGCCTATGGGCAGGAAGTGCTTCGGGGTGGAGGGAAGCTGGGCTGCCAGTGGCTGCTAAGCACCCACTAATTTTTTTCTGTGGGTGCTCCAGCCCTGAAGCACCCACGGAGTTGGCACCTATGGCTGGAGAGCCCAAGATGCAAACTGACCTTTAACATCCAGGCTGCAAATTTTAGCACACTAGCTCCAGCCCTGCTACATGAGTCGCTCTACCAGGGCTGGGAGGCTCACTCTGAGCTGCAGTGTAGACATTGCCTTGATGTTTATCCCAGTATGGCACAATACAGCATGCTGAACTTCCTTAAAAGCAAAGAGACAGCTTTCTTACTGGGTTGCTCTCCTTGCAGCAAATAACCATAGTGGCATTTATATTTTCCTTGTACTATTTTTTTTTTAACTTTGACCTTCATTAGAAAGCACCCTCTGTTGGGATACCTAGAGCTCAAAGGACTATATGTCTCAGTGCAAAGAACTCATGCTTAGAATGAGTGACAGGGCCATGCTGAAATTAACATATTACATCAGATTGTGTCAGGTGAGGTTGCAAACTCTTCAGAAGACGGGAAGGTGAGCAAAAAGGTCACACTCCTCATGAACTTGTCCATCAGGCTGCAGGAGTATCTCTGAAGGAGTTCAATTCTTCTGCCTAGATATAAAACCATGGTTCCGCATCAGGTCCTACCTTTGCCTCAGAATTCCATTTACCCTGAGCAGGGTGTCTGGCTTCATTAAATAATTGCTGTATTATGTTGTTTTGAAAATGGATGCTTGTTTAAACTATAACTGGCCCTTAGCAAAGGTCATACAGAGTTCTATTTCTCTTTTACTCTGTCTTTTATGTTCTGTCAACCAGAAGGACCTGTAGCATGATCTTCTATCCATTAAATTGATTTGACAACGTTCACAATTATGCAGATACAATGGGAAAATAACTCCCCTGTTTTACTCAGTGGCATGATGCAAGCAGTGCAGTACTGCATATTCAGCTCCACAGTCTATAAAAGGAAATGCCCATACAGCCTTGTCTGTCATATTTCACAAAAGAGCAGGAACCAAGGATGGTGTGGCCTCCATTTCCATTCAGAGTCAGTATAATGGCATTACAGCTGAAGTGGAAGGATGCATTTGCCTTCGCTTTGTGCTTCAGTATGCTGTCAAAATGACAGAATGACTAGCATCCCCCCCTTGGAAAATGACCTATTTTATTAACCCTCTTGCTTGAGGACCAATAGGATTTCCTTGTGTTAGACACTAGTACAGATTGTATCACTGCCTAGTGATAGGCATCTTCTCCAGACTTTGTCCAGTTCCAGACTGCCTTTGAACAAGCAAGAAGGTGAGAAGGCTTGATAGTCTTTGCTTTATGCACCACATTTTCCTCTGCACTATTGGACTAGTGACCAGCACTCAGCGGCTTTAAGGCCCAGATACTCAAAGGTATTGAGGTGCCTATTCCTACTGAACTCAATGGGAACTAGGCACCATAATGCCTTTGAGACTCTGGGCTTAAATATGAAGCTTTTCTTTTTAAGGGCACCACTTTCTCTTATGGAAACTGAGACAGCCAGCATGCATGGGGGCGGGGGGGCCCCACGGGAACAGACATATGTGCCATGCTTCATAGCACTATGAACAATTATAGGTTATCACCAAAATGCCAACCAGTTCTCTTGAAAGATATTGTCTCTTTATTATGCATCCCACAGAACCACTATTGAGCCCTAGATAAAATACTGCTTTTTCATAATTTTTCCTTTTTTTTTAAACAAAAGTGTGCTGTCTTTCAATTAACATAGTAATGAACTATTGTCACCTGTTACCCTGCTAATCCTGAGCTGGTGTGAAATTACTTTATAATAAACACTATGGAGTTCTGACTTTCAATTAATTTTTCACATGCTGTGCTAAATCAGATTAACGGTACCCCACCCTTTTGACCACAGACATAATTCCTTCCTTTTAATGAAAGAGAGGATTAATTTATATGAAGCATATCTATACACATTTGAAAATAAATGTAAAGATAGACTTTGTGCCATATTTGCATTGCTTGCTGTGTCAGGTTGAACACTGCCTCATGGAGATTATTAATTTTTGTGTTCACTGAGGTACTGAAGGATATTGCTAGAATTATTTAAAAAAAATCCACTAAATGCCTACAACTAAGAATGTGCAAAAAAAAAAATACACTCACCAGAACACTAAGAGATTGGTGCCTTCCACAGAGGATTATGTTTTACAACATTATGATAAACTGAGAAAAATGTAAACACTGCGAAATGAAAACCAATCTTCATCAATTTACTAAATTGACTGTCATCCACCTTGGATGTACACTTTCACAACCTGACTGAATATTATAGAGGCAGCTGATTTTTTTTCTTTCATGACTGTTAACTTGGTGAAGATGGTTGATAACTGGAGCAAACTAAGGTCTCAAATCTAGCTAATGAACACAGCCTAATTATATTGAGTATGATAGTTTTTCTTAAACAACCTCAACCTTCAGCCCTGAAAAGCCCTCTATGAGCCACTCTGGCCCTTATTAACTGCAAAGATGTAGTAGAAGATTAATGTGTAATCTTCAATTTATATGATCAAAAGTGGTATAATACAAGCTAATGGTGGCCCTTGCTGTGCTTCACTGGGGCTTAGTTTCTAAACCTGAAACTGCAGAAGCATTGCAGACATGAGTTTTCTCTTTGACAAAAAATTGATAGAGGTGACAGTGTTCCACTATCTGGTATGTATTTGCAAACACAGACTTCAAACCTACATATGCTTAACTTTACTCATGTGAGCTGTCTCATTGCTTTCAGTGGAACTAGTCATGCACAGATAAGCACATGCATAAGTATTTGCAGAAGCAGGGTCTATACTACTAACGACTCTTTTAATAACAATAAGGATCCAAAACAATTGGGCCACAGCAATTCATTGCTGAAATACTACTTCATAGTTATATAGTATCCAAAGTGCTGGACCCAAGTTGCAGAATCTGTGAGTGCAACTGATGCTAATTACATACACACAATCTAGTGACAGTACCGTATATATAATTCATGTCTGCAAGAAGCATTTGTGTAATGTTGCTAAAGCTAAATGTTGTACCATGTCCCACTTCAGAGAGGGCTGCATTTCAGTGGGAGTCAGTTGTTTTTATAAGACCCCGGTGCCCCTTTACCTGGGGGTTCTGTCCCAGCAGTACTCCCACACTCTTGGTCTCTTAAGAGAGTGGTGCATTGTTGTACTCTGCTCCTGCCCCCAAGGAACTATGGAAGACACTGTGCTTCCCTGCTGCAAAATGCCTCCTGGAGCTCCCACTGGTATGGATGTTATCCTTACTACATAGGCCCCTTTGGTAAAAACTCCCTGTATATTCCACACACTCAAAGGATGGCATTTCTCCTCAAGGACTTGGTTAAATACAGTCTCCTTAGTGAAAAATACCAAATTATGCTTAAAGTCAAGTGTAGCGGGGTGGTCACCCCACTTTGGCCCTGAAGGGGTTAAAAACAGCCCTGGGAAAGGGCTGCCTTGGGGAGCCAATAGGCAAAGGCTGGGAGCCACCAATCAGGGCCAGGCTAGTCCCTATAAAAGAGCTGCAGGGCCAGAAGGCAGAGGAGTCTTACTCTAGCCCTGGAGGGAAAAGGGCTGGCTGCCTGGGAGCAAGGTACCTGAGGTGGGGCAGTGCTGGGGAAGGGCAAAGGGAGCTAGGGAGCTCCAGCCTGGTAAACCCTCAGGTTGCAGGCCTTGGTAAAGGCCTACAAAAGGTACTGGGGTTGCAGAGGGACAGCCCAGGGATAGGCAACGGCAGCAGATCCTAACCCCTTGCCAATGATGAGTGGCCATTACAGACTGCAGTTTGCCCCAGTGAGCTGGGGCTAGATGATGATTGGCAGTAGCCACTGAGGCAAGGTTGGTTTAGAGGGTTGGGGGTTCCCCTGGGAGGGGAGACCAAGAGTGTGGGAGTACTGCTGGGACAGAACCCCGAGGTAAAGGGGCACCGGGGTCTGGCAGGGATACGGGGACCCTGAGGCAGGTGAGACACTGGCTTCCAGAGAGTGCTCCAGGCTGGACAAGAGCTAATTCCCAGGATGGCCAGCAGGAGGTGCCGTGCCAGTGAGTCTTCGCTTCGCTACACCAAGGTAAAGAAGAAAAACTGTCATCCAGTTTTAGAGGTAGAGCTGGCTAGAAAATGGAAATCCATAATGCCAAGCTCAGGATTGTTAGTGACTCTCTCAAATCAACGCCCATACCATGGCTTTCAGTTTTGGTGGGCATTGCACCAGCCAACATCAGACGAGACGTTGCTATGGTCTGGGAGTACAACAAGATCCTGACCACTTTAGACCTGCTGATACACCAAGACCTCAATTCACTGCCATTCTCCTGACTCAATTCCAGGAAGCTTTTCTGGATATAGACAACAATGCTATGGGCCTACAGAAAGAAAGCCGGCACTCACTGGCTCAAATCGTGGGCTACTTGTGAGGTCCCAAACAAAAACCTGATTGAAGATCCAGCGAAAGAAGTCCTGCATTCAGACAATGCATAGAAAGTATGGAAATTTCCTCCACAAATGGAAAATCAAAGAATCATCAAATTGTGACACACTGGTGAGATACAAACCATGCAACACATCATGGACAGCTACCTATTCACTCTTACAATGGTGGCACAAGTGGGGGTTCATTTAGTTACTTCAGAAGCATTAGAATGGCTTTTGAATTTCTAAATATGATTATAATCCAAGCCCATTGTTTTTTCCAATGCCATACAAAAGAAGATTACATACCTGTGATTAACGGTCAAATCTCTGTATTATACTATGTGGTTTCTTAACCATATGTATTATCTGGCTTGGACTGATTCCAGCATAATGTTTTGCAATTTATTTTCAAAAAAAAGTCCAGGAATAGCTGTATAAATAAATAAGCACAAAATAAATAATCACATACACTAAAATAGGTACAAGTTTTCTCTTTTTATTATTTTTAAATGTTTTATTAAATTTTCATAATACATTCCACAATAGCAATAATTTTTCACTCAAGCACTACTGACACAGAATACAGCTATGGTATATGTAAAATAGGAACAAAATGCGTTGCTATTTAACTGTGATCTATCAAAAAGGGGAGAGATCATGTGAAATACATCCGTCTGTGTTGCCTGTAACGGCTAGATGCATTCAGCTACAATAATCCTGTATGTTCTAGCCAGTACATATCAGTCAAGTTCACTTCAGGTGGTAAGGAAGATATTGCAGCCCCAGTCTAGTAAGCTTATTCAGCACGTACTGCAGACGGGGCCTCTGAGAAAGTAAATAGGGATAGATAGTAGATAACCAGCCCATGTGAAATAAGTCACCAGCTCTCTCCTGCTCCTTCTTGTATGGCATTGCCTCCTGCTGTCTCGTTAGCAACAGGAGGTGATGCAGAAAACTGCTCTGCTGCTAATGAAGGCATTTTGGGCTAGTGGAGGAAGCAGAATACTCTGCAGGTTGAAGGGGAGGGTAAAGATCCCCATCTACAACAGGCCTGGGACGCAGGTGAAGATTTCTCTCTGCCTCAGTCTCCTCCCACTCCTTTGATCACTTGGGGTCTGCAGGTGAGAGGGGTGACACAGGAATGAACTAAGCCTGCAGGGTGGAGGGAAGAAGGAGGGTGATGACTGGTCTCCCTGTCTGCAGGAGTGCTATGTAGGGAAGTAATGAAGCTCTCATTTGAGGCTCAAGCAGTTATCCTTCCTCAGGGCAGCCACTGAAGGGAGGGAGGGTGTGTGGACCTTGGGGGTGAGCTGAGGAAGGTGCAGAGCTACAGGTGCAGGATTCCTAAATAATATAGCTGGAACTTTGAAAAAGGAAGGAGAAACCACAGCAATTTCATGGGCTCATGAGTTTTGCTGACGGTGCTTAAAGGCAAGCACATGAATCTCACAAGTCAAGCCAATGCTGCTCAAAGCAACACGGTAATTTGGAGCATTACTTCTTTGCAGTTCACAGGCACTTTCAAGAGACTTATCTTAAAAATAATCTTCAGATAAGGTGCCTTTGAGAGCTCAGGAGGCAATGCTCACAAAACCATTAAAAAAACAGGATACCAAATGAAGTATCTTTCAGAGTTGCTTATGTACCTGTAAACCATAAGAAGGCTTTGGCCGATGGTACAGCAGTGAAGAAAGCAATAAGAGGCTGAGATCATGTATTGCTTATTTTGGGATGTCATTAATGACATGCAACTGGATGCAACTACAGTGGCTAGATGAGTGGAATCATGGTCAGATGTAAACAAAGGGAGACTGAGTTGAATTGTTGTATATTTTTTCTCCAATTTGACAAATCAACATGTATGACTGACATGGCTCAGCTGGTGATTTTTCTGTTCAGGCCTATGAACACAGCAGCACGAAAGCAGACATTTTGATGACCTCACCAATGAAGAAGAGAATAAGATGGGCAGGTATCTATCATGCGTTCAAGAAGTAGGTCATTAAGAAGAAAGTAATGATGATAAAATTGGTTTCTGCACCACCAGCTGGAGGCACCAGCTATGACTAGATACAAAGCTTCACTGCACATAATGAGCGGTGAGCACTCTGTGGAAAAGTGAATGACTTGAAACATGTTACAGGAGCATTGGTTAAAAAACTGTTAATTCCGTTTGTCAGAGGCCTTCAGCATCATCTGTTTCATTGGTTGCTTGATCAACCTGCTGCAGCCTGTAATGATCTGATCCTGCACAAGGGAGGAGGTTGAGGAAAGGTATAGTTTAGCTAAGGTTTTTCTATCTTTTACCTGAGATTGGAATAGTCTTGAAACCAAGACATGAAAAACATATGACACACCTTCTCACAAGGAGAGGTTGCTGTTGACTTCTTATTCCTGACCAACCTTGTTAACAGATATTAACATAAAATATGCAGGGCCAATTAAAGAGCATTACACACCTGATAAATGTGAGTTCATTCAAAGTGAAGCTGGGTATGTGGATAGCTCAAAGAAAAAGAGAACTTTCCAGCACTTTCCAGTCATGAAAATAACCTTGAAGTGTGAAGAGTAAAATGAACATGGTTAAGGACCGCTGTTTCATACAGATCTGTATGCTGGTCACTTAAAAAAATTGAACACTTAGGTTCAGTGAGGATGTCAGTTTCTCTTTCTTCCAACCCTTTTGATAGCTGATGTTAGTGAGCAGGCTGCAGTACATTAGACATGTAAACCACTCTCCCGTTGAAAGCCAGGATGCAGTATATTGGGATTTTGGTAGACAAACCAAAGTGCACAATACAAGTGCAAGCTGGGTTCTGATCTATGGTAAACATTAGCTCCAGTTTGTATTCTCCTACATGAAAACCATCAAATCTAAATACCAAGAGTAACAACCTCCTGGACAATTGCATTAGGGCAGGGGTGGCCAACCTGTGGCTCTGGAGCCACATGCGGCTCTTCAGAAGTTAATATGCGGCTCCTTATATAGGCACCGACTCTGCGGCTGGAGTTACAGGTGCCAACTTTCCAATGTGCCGGAGGGTGCTCACTGCTCAACCCCTGGCTCTGCCCCCACTCCACCCCTTCCCGCCCTCTCCCCAGAGCCTACCGTACCCTCACTCCTCCTCCTCCCTCCCCAGAGCCTCATGTATGCCACAAAACAGCTGATCGGGAGGTGTGGGGAGGGAGGAGGAGGCGCTGATCGGCGGGTCTGCCGGTGGGTGGGAGGCGCTGGGAGGAGGGAAGGGGGGAGCTGATTAGGGGCTGCTGACGTATTACCGTGGTTCTTTGGCAATGTACATTGGTAAATCTTGGCTCCTTCTCAGGCTCAGGTTGGCCACCCCAGCATTAGGGTGTTTGTTTTCCAACTACACACTGAATTTTGACAACCTATCAGGCTCCCAGGCCCAGCCCTCACACCAACCAGTCCCAAACTCCACCCTCCAACTTCCAGTCACAGTTTCTCTTCCTCCACCTTCCAGGTCCATTCTCATCAGACTCCTTGTCTCAATCTACTGCTTTTCCGCCTCTCTGGTTCAGTTTTTGCCTGCTCTGAATTCGAATCAGATGACTTCCTTCTCCACACTGTCTGGGTGCCAGCAGCAGAGGAGGATTACAATTTATTGGGGCCCTTCTTAGAAAAACTTTTGGGGCCCCATGACTCCCTCACTGTGGGGCCCCACTCCTTGCTTCTCCTCTCCCGCCAAGGCAACACCCCCGGCCAGGCCAGAAGTCAGAGCAGAGCTGTAGTAAGAGCCACTGCCATGCTTTTCTGGGGGCGACCTTTTACATTTTGCAGCCAAATAGATATTGCCCTAAAGTCACCATTTTGCACCTGGATATATTTTTCTCTCTTCCAGCTGGTAAATACCTGTTATGTTTTTCCAATTCACCTTTTTTTATTATGGAGGAGATGGCACATTCTAACAACTTGGAGACTACAGTGGGGAGGCAGAATTAAAGGAAAGTCTTAGAAATTTTAGTTCCTGAGATATATTTGCCCAACAGTGATCTATGAAGTATAAATGGAGAATATGTCACCCCCTCTGGTGTTATGTTTTGCATTGTGTGCCATATTCCGGTTATTTTTTAAAAGAAAAGCTATGTTTGATCATCATCTAGACATTCACATACTGGGGGACATTTAGATAAAAAAAATCTTTAATAACTGGGCTGCTTGTATCTATGAACAAGAAAAATCAGAAAGAAGCCGTTTTTGCAAATCTGTTGTTTTGCTGTTTTCTACCATACAGCACACCCAATGAAACAACAACTTTTCAGCAGTAGGAGTTCCAGAATTTGTATGTTGATTTGATTGTAATTTGTTTTGTTTATGAAGAAATTAAACAGATATACACAGGTTGGTATTTGATGCCTTGAAATATCCCAAGTAAAGGTAAAAAGTGAGTCCTTGTTTTGTTTCTTATTGATGTATTGAAACATTTCTAGCACCTTTATAAAGCGTTGTTTGATATTGGCCATTAGCATATGTGTTCAGGAAATGCAATATTCTCCCATAAATTTCGACATTTTGCTCTATGAAAAACAGTACTCTTTTCACTAGAAAATATGCAGCCTTAATTGTGCCCCATAAAACCACTTTTCCCCAGGTTGTATCTTATTTAATCTTACATCACTTGTATATAAACTATGCATTTCTAGGCACCATTTCTATAGGTTAGGATAACATCATTTCTTTCCAAAAAGGACCAGATTCTCCACTTGGTCCTCAATTTACACAGATTTTCTAAGTAACATCACTCTTGTAGACAATATTATTGAGTTAAAGCAGAGAGTTGATTCTTGCATTTTGTCTTAAAAACAGCAAGACTTGGTCTTCTCCTGATGTCCAGTGGCAAAGAGTTCCATAACTGAGAAGCTTCTACTGAGAAGCTATATCACGGCTATCTCCGTAGAAAGGCTGGTGTGTGTGTGTGTGTGTGTGTATATATATATATATATATATCCAAATGATGCTTGAGATGGATTTCCTTTCCTTCTTTAGTTCCTTAGCTGCCATATACTGTGAAAACTAATATGCTATAGCAGCAGCAGTATGGATCATCTTACACACTGTTTACTTACACATTCTCCAGTAAAACAGGGCGCATCCATCTACTGATGAAGAAAGAGACCCATGCCCCTTAACTGAGACCCTGGGCTTCTGTTCTGAGACAGGAATGGAGATGAATGTTGGTTAAACTTTGGGAATGAAGCTATAACGTTCACAGGGTCTTTTATTCCAGCTGTGTTCACAAGCACTATAATGACTTCAGAGGACTGCATTGACTCATTTTAGATGATGACTACAGAACTATTCATTTATACTTAATGAGTTTATTCCAGCAGGTATATGATGAACTCTAAACAAATAGTGCCACTGAATCATACATGTCAATAAATTTGAGCACTAAACTGATTCCGGGTAGCAAAGGTAATGATAAAGTGAGAGGAAGGAAAGCTGTCTCTAATTAATGCAAATGCCCTTTGTATTTTCTAATGGCTCAAACATTAATTTGAAAATGGCTTTCTCTGCAATAATTTACAGACAAGCACTTCGTAATAGGGAAACAATTCAAATTTATGTGCACTTGAACGGTGATGATCTGATTAACGTTATTAAATTCTTGTTGATTCTACAGTCCAGATGAAGTGTATCATTTTTCATAGGTTTCATACCTTGCAGTTATAAGTTTTTACATTATCAGGCTTCAGGCTTCAATTGCTACTGAAGGTCTTTTCTCTGGGACGTCCTCTGGTACAGAGTGGACAGAACCAAGATCCTGGGGATTGATTTCATTTGTCTCTTTCCATTAATTCCAAAGATATGTTCTTTTCCACCTTGAAGGAGCACTTGATTAAATTTAGCACTAGAATTCACATAGTACTCCGCTGCTGTGTAATTGAAATGGTGTGAAATATTAGAGAGGCACAATTCAGGGTAAAGTTGAGTCAGTGAGGGGATAGCCATGCTGGACTGAAGTTCAAGAAGCTTAGTTTGAACACTGTCAAGCTTACAGTCCTTCAGAAGCAGAAAATGAGCTTTTGAAACAAAGGGAAATCTAGGATCAGCAAATTGTTCATGATAACAGAGTAAAAAGCATAACCAGTGAAGCGTGCCAAGCCTATAGTGTCAGTGGCTTTAAAGAATGGCTTTAAATGACTACCAGTTTATATAAAACAGAATCATAGAATCATAGGACTGGAAGGGATCTCGAGAGGTTATCTAGTCCAGTCCCCAGCACTCATGGCAGGAGTAAGTATTATCTAGACCATCCCGGATAGGCGTTTGTTTAACCTGCTCTTAAAAATCTCTGATGCTGGAGATTCTACACCCAACCTGGGCAATTTATTCCAGTACTTAACCACCCTGATAGCTAGGAAGTTTTTCCTAATGTCCAACCTAAACCTCCCTTGCTGCAATTTAAGCCCACTGCTTCTTGTCTTATCCTCAGAGGTTAAGGAGAATATTTTTTCTCCCTCCTCCTTTTAACAACCTTTTATGTACTTGAAAACTGTTATCATGTCCCCTCTCAGTCTTCTGTTCTCCACACTAAACAAACTCAGTTTTTTCTAGACCTTTAGTCATTTTTGTAGCTCTTCTCTGGACTTTCTCCAATTTGTCCACATCTTTCCTGAAATGTGGTACCTAGAACTAGACACAAGACTCCACTTGAGACCTAGTCAGTGCGGAGTAGCGCAGAAGAATTACTTCTCATGTCCTGCTTACAACACTCCTGCTAATATGTCCCAGAATTATGTTTGGTTTTTTTTGCAACAGCGTTACACTGTTGACACATATTTAGCTTGTGAGCCACTATGACCCCACAGATCCCTTTCTTCAGTACTCCTTCCTAGGCAGTCATTTCCCATTTTTTGTATGTGCAACTGATTGTTCTTGCCTAAATGGAGAGCTTTGCATTTTTCCTTATTGAATTTCGTCTTATTTACTTCAGACCACTTCTCCAGTTTGTCCAGGTCATTTTGAATTTTAATCATGTCCTCCAAAACACTTGCAACCCCTCTCAGGTTGTTATTGTCTGCAAACTTTATAAGTGTACTCTCTTTTCCATTATCTAAATCATTGATAAACATATTGAACAGAACCAGATCCAGAACTGATCCCTGTGGGACCTACTTGATATGCCCTTCCAGCTTGACTGTTAACCACTGATAACTACTCTCTGGGAACAGTTTTCCAACCAGTTTTGCACCCACCTTATAGTAGCTCCACCTAGGTTGTATTTCCCTAGTTTGTTTGTAAGAAGGTCATGCAAGACAGTATAAAAAGCCTTACTAAAGTCAAGATGTACCACATCTTCCGCTTCCTTCCCCCACTTCCACAAGGCTTGTTATCCTGTCAAATAAAGCCATTAGGTTGGTTTGACATGATTTATGCTTGACAAATCCATGCTGTTACTTATCACCTCATTATCTTCTAGGTGTTTGCAAATTGATTGCTTAATTATTTGCTCCATTATCTTTCCGGGTACTGAAGTTAAGCTGACTGGTCTGTAATTCCCCGGGTTGTCCTTATTCCATATTTACCAACTGGAGATGTCCCATAGATCAGTGCTTCTCAAAGCCAGTCCGCCGCTTGTTCAGGGAAAGCCCCTGGCGGTCCGGGCCGGTTTGTTTACCTGCCACATCCGCAGGTTCGGCCGATTGCAGCTCCCACTGGCCGTGGTTCGCTGCTCCAGGAAGGGCAGCCAGTACATCCCTCAGCCCGCGCCGCTCCCTGAAGCCCCCATTGGCCTGCAGCGGCGAACTGCGGCCAGTGGGAGCTGCGATCGGCCAAACCTGCGGATGCGGCAGGTAAACAAACCGGCCCGGCCTGCCAGGGCTTTCCCTAAACAAGTGGTTGCCCGACTTTGAGAAGCACTGCCATAGACAAAATTCTCCTGTACCAGCTTATATTGGTGGATACCAAACAATAAAATCTGCTGAAAATTTTGGCGAGATGTTAGAAACGTGAATTAATTATGGTATATGAAAGTAAGTATATGGGGTTGGATTAAGTCTTATAATTGGTATTGTATAGTGTATGAAGTGCAGATCACACAGCTGCTGTCATGTGTCAGGCCTCTTGCCATCACCTGTCCTGGGGTGGAGATCTCCCATTTCAGACCAAGTCTCCCGGCTACACTAGAAGTGGGCTGTAGCCCATGAAAGCTTATGCTCAAATAAATTTGTTAGTCTCTAAGGTGGCACAAGTACTCCTGTTCTTTTTGTGTACAACTGTGATTATTCAGCAGACCTGACTGGGCTCAGCACCTGCACACCTTCCCTTTAGGAGCTGTGACCAGTGGTGAATACAAGTACCAGACAGCTGTCTTAAAACAATGTATTGTTTAATCTTAACGTTGGGAACAAAAGCAAAGCATAAGAGAAAGAACAACCATTTTTTCTATAAGCTGGGAACATATCAGTTGGAAGTGACAGAGGAGGAGAAAGACCTAGGTTTATCGATTGATCACAGGATGACTATGAGTCACCAATGCAATGCGGCCATGAAAAAAGCTAATGCAATCCTAGGATGCATCAAGAGAGGTATTTCCAGTAGATATAGGGAAGTGTTGGTACCCTTATACAAGGGACTGGTGAGACTTCATCTGGAATACTGTCTGCAATTCTGGTGTCCCATGTTTAAGAAAGATGGGTGCAGAGAAGGGTTAGTAGGATGATCTGGGGAATGGAGAATCTACTTTACGAAAGGAGACTTGGTTTGTTTAGCCTAACCAAATGAAGGCAGAGGGGAGATGATTGCTCTCTATAAATACATCAGCAGGATAAGCACTAGGGAGGGAGTAGAGTTATTTAAGTTACAGGCCAATGTTGGCACAAGAATAAATGGATATAAACTGGCCATCAGCAGGCTGAAGTTTGAAATTAGTCAAAGCTTTCTAATCATCAGAGAAGTGAAGTTCTGGAACAAACTCCCCAAGGGAGCAGTGGGAGCAAAAAACCTAATTGGTTTCAAGATTGAGCTTGATAAATTTATGGTGGGGATGGTATGATGAGGCTGTCTCCAATGGCAGGTGGCCCATCTGCGACTGCTAGTAGCAAATACCTCCAACAGCCAGAGATGGGACACTAGATGGGGAGGGCTCTGAGTTATTACAGAGAATTCTTTCCCGGATGTCTGGCTCATGGGTCTCACCGACATGCTCAGGGTCTAACTGATTGGCATCAGGAAAGAAATAGTTGGGGTCGGGAAGGAATTTCCCCCCATGTCAGATTGGCAGCGATCCTGGCAGTGTTTTGCCTTGTTCAAACCAGCATGGGGTACGGGTCACTTGCTGGTTTGAACAAGAGTAAATGATGGATTCTCTGTAACTTGAAGTATTTAAATCATGATTTGAGGAGTTCAGTAACTCAGCCAGTGGTTAGGGGTCTATTATAGGAGTGGGTGGATTAGGTTCTATGGCCTGTAATGTGCAGGATGTCACGCTAGGGGTACATCTATACTTACCTGCTGGTTCAGCGGCAAGCAATGGATCCTGGAAGTGCTCGCCGTCGACGCCGGTAATCCTGCTCTGCGAGAAGAGTAGGCGGAGTCGACAGGGGAGCCTGCCTGCTGCGCGTGGACCCGCGGTAAGTACCTTGTAGTTCGAACTAAGATACTTTGACTTCAGCTACGTTATTCACGTAGTTGAAGTTGCGTATCTTAGTTCGAACTGGGGGCTTAGTGTGGACCAGCCCTAGATGTCTATGAGAAAAAGGATTTAAAACAACAAGACTGTCTATATGCATGTCTATCTTATCTAATGCTTACCTAGCCCGACTCCTTCTGAACCCCTCCACAGGGCCTCTCTGTGTGTCAGCCTGTTCCTCCTGAACAGCCATCCTAACTGCCTTCCCCGCCTCTCTCTCTGGAGAGTGACAGTAACCGTTTGGTGTTCTTTTTGCTCCCAGCCTTGACCAAACAAGTCTTGTAAAGTGTCTGACACCTGGAAGTAGCATCTTCACAGCTAAGACCTCAGGTATTATTTCTTAGTCCCCTTGATATGTTTACCTGGAGGTTACTTGTATCAGGCAATGTATTTGCTTCCAGACAGCCCTGCTATTAAACTAAATCCACATATGCAGACACTATATATTCCAATAACCCAATACACTAATTAGCCCAATAAACAGGCATATGCAGTATTTATAAATTATTACAGATCAGCCCCACGTCCTTCATAGCTACACTTGTCATTCCGGGCCCACAGGTGTTTGGTTTTCCAATTTTCCAGACTACCACTACCAGAAGCTAGACATTTTGGGGGGAGTTGGGTGGCTCCAAAGAGATGTTCTCAAGCAAGTGTTGAAGATAAGACTAATTATGTTCTGCAGCGTCATTGATTCCATCTCCACTTCTCTTTTTTGCAACTACAGTATGGGCCATTCTTCCTTTTCTTAGAGTGTGTTTATTATTATAGTACCCAAAAGCATCAGTCAAGATCAGGGCTCCATTATATTAGTGCTGAACAAATATATCGTAGAAGACAGGACACCGCAATCAACTTACTCTGGATCTACACTGGTATGAGAACAGAATCTGGTCTAGTCCCTGAAAATGCATGGTCTTTTATCAAGTAGTGTAAGAGGAAAAGGAAGAAAAAGTGCATCTTTTCTGTGTTGCACACTTGCACTGATTTTCTTAATGTGAAATTCAGCCCTTTCTATTGATTTTGTTCACCATGTAGTCTGTGGCCTGACATTACCCCCACAAATTCAACCTGTCAGCTATCATCCACCTTCTAATCATTTATTCAATGGCTAGTGCAGATATTTGCCCTTAGGCCCCATCCCCCCAAAATATATACCACTGGAGACCAGACCCTGAAGTCTTTATCAGTCATGCCTAAAAATCAGTGCGAGTTTTGCCTGAGTATGGACTTCAGAGTTTGACTCTTTATCAGGATGTGTTAAAAGGTGTCAGTTCATTTCTGTAGCTTCTGGAATGTTTCTAATTAGTAACCTCCCTCTTTTAGCCCATGATGAGCAGGAATCACCAGTTGGATTCACCTCTTTCGTAAAACATACATTTTCCCAACACACCCTATAAAAATAAGCCTGTGAATGAGGAGGAGCCTGATATTAGGCTTTTCTTGCTGAAGCTTATGAGAGAGTGAAATGAAACACCCGCCTAACCAATATAGACAGCGCTGTGCTATGTGCGATAGACTGACAGCTTTCTGTGAAAAAGCATTGTCATGAATGCCAACCAGGCCAAACAAAGGAAGCAAACCAATAGCTAATGCTTAAACCACTTCAATAGAAACTGCCGTAGCACACTTGCGCTTTTAAAACCCTTTAGAAATCCCATGTATAAGGGAAGTTGTGAACACCAAGATTTAAAAATATTACACGTTGAAGTGCCTCCAGTTAGCGGTGGGTTCAGGTAATCTAAGCAGGTGGGACAGAAATTTTACATAGTGCTAAGTAACATTATGTCTACAGCACAACATTTGCGGCACAAGCTGAAAAGCAAGGAAAGGCAACGTGAATACTGATACTTGTGGGACTATGGGGTTCTAGACCAGCACCAGGATCTCTCCTTTCATGTGGATTTGATTGCTGGATCGGGGTAAGTGGTTTTAGTATGGAATGGATGATTCGCCTGATTTATGTGAAATGGAAGTTCAGCGTTTCAAAATGTAGGGTTTTTTGGTATTTAATTTATTGTCTTCATAAAACACCTTTAAAAATAAATAAGTAAATGGAGATATCCTATCTCCAGAAGTGACCTTGAAAGGTCATTGAGTCCAGCCCCCTGCCTTCACTAACAGGACCAAGTACTGATTTTGCCCCAGATCCCTAAGTGGCCCCTTCAAGGATTGAACTCACAACCCTGGGTTTAGCAGGCCAATACTCAAACCACTGAGCTATCCCCCACCTTTCATAGATGGTTATGTATATAAGCTACTCTTTATCCTTCTGACACATTCTTATATCTCAAATAAAGAGTAGTCTGGCAAAAGCATATCCAAAATCAGTAAAAGACCTTCAGGTTTTGCATGGCTATAACTTAAAAACAGCCCAACTTTTTTTTTCTTTTTTTTTTTTCTTTTTTTTTTCTTTGCTCAACTATGTCTACTCCTGGGCTGAGATCTTGTAATACAGGTCTCAGCCCAAAGTATAGGGTCTGGCCACATTACAGCATTTAAAAAAATATATCACCCCACCAACTCTGGAAAATAATGAAGCCATGATAGAAGTGCTGCCATAGCCTGAACTAAAGTAGTATAATTGCATAAATGTGGGTAAGTCTACACTGCAATTAAAAATCCATGGCTGGCCCATTCTAGCAAACTCTGTCCCACGGGGCTCAAACTAAGGGGCTGTTTAATTGCAATGTACACATTTGGGCTCTGGCTGGAGCCTAGGCTCTAGGACCCTGCGAGATTGTGATAAATGAAGGGGTGGGGGGGAAACTCCCTTTTATGGACAGCTAGCCAGCCAGTTAGCTATAAAATTCCTCTTAGTAGCTGTTCTCTACTTGATTTACCTGTAAAGGGTTAAAAAGTCCAGGTAAAAGGAAGGGAGTGGGCACCTGACCAAAAGAGCCAATGGGAAGCTAGAACTTTTTAAAATTGGGAAAAAAGCTTTCCCTTTGTGTGCTGTTGATGCTCTCCGCGAAAGAGGGGAACAGGGAGCAGTTATGCTGTGAGAAGCTGAAGGCAAAATATGAAAATCATCAGATTATATCTAAAACTACATATTTAACAACTCGGATATGTAAGTAGATCAGGAATGTTTAGAAAGCTGCGATTAGGTTTATTTCGGTTTATTTCTTATTGGCTTGTGGACTTCTCTGTGCTAACCCCAAATGCTTTTTGTTTTGCTTGTAACCTTTAAGCTGGACCTCAAGAAGGTTATTCTTTATGTTTAATTTTTGTAAGTGGGTTTTTTAAATATAGCAAAAGCCTAAGTTCCAGATATATTTTCTTTCTCTTTGTTTTTAATAAAATTTACATTTTAAGAACAAGATTGGATTTTTGGTGTCCTAAGCGGTTTGTGCATATGTTGTTTAATTAGCTGGGGGCAAAAGCTAATTTCCTTTGTTTTCTTTCTCAGCTCTTCCCTGGAGGGGGTCGGGGGGTAAAAGGGCTTGAGATTACCCCACAGGAAGGAATTCCCAAGTGTGTCTTCCTGGGTTCCAAGGGGTTTTGCATTTGGGTGGTGGCAGCATCTACCCATCCAAGGTCAGAGAGACGCATTAATCTTGGGAGTTTAATACAAGCCTGGAGTTGCCAGTATAAAGTTTTAGAATCCTTGTGGGCCTCCCCCTTCTGCACTCGGAGTGCCAGAGTGGGGAATCAGCCTTGACGGTGGTAGAGGCTCCCAGAGCTCGGGCTGCAGCTTTAACCCAAATGTCTACACAGCAATTAAACAGCCCTGCAGCCTGAGCCCTGCACGGCTGAGTCAGTTGGCAGGGGTCAGTGTAGACATACCTGGAAGGAAACAGATAGGGCCTTCATGGCATTCCCTTAAAACAATAGTAGGTCTGTAACTAGATAAGCGACTAGGAAACCCACATAGCCAAAGTCAATATTCATGCCAGCTGAGAGACAAAGGGGCAATATCCTCACACTAATCTAGCTGAAAGCACCACATTGACAAGCAGTTGTTATTTGATCAAGGCTATAAAAAGAATCTTTTTAATTCCAGAAAACTTTTTACAGAACACTATTTAGTTCTCTTATTGAGAATCTATTGAAAATTCCATTTCTGATGGAGTAAAATATTTAGCATGTTCAATAGTCTCATTGAGGTAAATGGTACTACGAATGTAGGGCAAAGCACATGAGTAAGACTCTTCAAGACTGGGACCTACTTGTATAACTAGTAAATGAATACACATCTAAATTCTAGGCACTAAGCCTATAAAAGATAACTTTTATAAGATATATTTAAAAGATATATTATATTAAAAGAATTGTAAATATGAATAAAACAACTTGGAAATTTTTTTGTAATTGCCAGTCATCATTAAAACATTTGAATGTCCCATTAATTTTAATGCTCTAATCAATTTTTGATTAGCTAGATCGTTAAGCATCCATTGTCAAGTGTTGCTAAGGTCTGCGAAATTACTTTTCATATCACATAAGATGTCACCTGAGTGCAGTTCAGCCATCATCAGGAGTCAAGGTCATGCCAGCAGCATATTTACTTTGTTGCATCAGCCTGCAGCACTTATTTAGCACGTCAGAAATAATACGTCAATGTATATCAAAGCAGCAATATAGCAACAATTGTCTGAGACTAGGGACATCAGATAAAAAGACAACGGGATCATTTCTTAAAATAATAAGGAGCAAGTGACTCAGTCATTCTAGCAAGTTTCTGCTGAGTAACTCTAGTGATCTTGTTTATTGGTCATCATTTCCCAAAATCAAATCAAAGTACCCATTTTGGGGTGGGAAGGGGGAATGGATGAAATGGAATCCTATGGGTCAGAGTCTCAGATTAGTGCAACCCTATTGAAATCAATGGAGCTATGCCAATTTACACCTGTTGATGATCTGAGTCTGTGTCAGCACATTGAGAGGCAATTAGTGCAGGATTATAAAAAACATGATCATTTGACAGAACGGTTCACACACCTCACTAAAGTGCAGGGGTATTACATCAGTCTTACGTTTATATTGAACCTGGCTCCAACTATAACAGAAACTATATATTTATAGTTATCTCTAAAAGGTTCACTCTGTCGTGTTCAGTCCGATAAACAACAGGATGAGATTTTGATACCACATGAAAAGAAAAAGGGGGGAAAAGAACTGAGGAATGTCACTTGATGGACACTGATAGGTATTTATTCACCATGACCTAATTCACTGCTCGTTTCTGGAGCCCAGGGCAATGAATAACATATTAAGTGATACTAGTGTGAAACATGGTTTCTGCTCCAACAGCAATCTTAGGACATAACCTGCCTTTATATGTAAAAAACATACACAATCCTTCCCTTTTTTCCAGAATTCATTTCACAGTTGCAGATTGTTGCAATATGGTCAGTTACATTAATTCCAGTGTTATTACCTTCCCCAAAGCCTGGCACTTCTCTAGTTAGCCTGCCAAGCAAGTCTTATTCCTCCAATTCTATTTCCTTCTGTTTCTAAGTTTTCATCAGCCACCTATTAATATAATCATGTAGTATATTTGCAATGCACATTTTTATGCCCATGTAGCCTTTTTAAAATACTAACCAGCACTGTTCATCCATTCTCCTCTATATTACAGCAAATGCTAATGAGGGGGAAGCATCTCTTTGTTTTCCAAAAACAGGAGAGCAGTAGTGAATGTTTGTGCATGTTTAGTTTGCTGTGATATTTTATACATATAAGCATGTTCCTTTCACAAAAAGAAAACACTAAAAATGTAAAACTGGGAAATATTTACAGATGGGAAGGAAAAGATATGCATAAAATGCAAAACAAAAGTGCAAAATTAGCATTTATGCTCATTTCTTTGCATTCCACTAAAATATAAATCAAGGCAAGTCTTTGATTATAGTTCTGATGCCCTTTAAGGGGACAGGAAATGTATATATTATATCAACTGAAATTTATTTCTAGATACTCTATGGAAATAGATGTATTTTATGAAGGGATTTTTTTTATGGTGTGATTAACTTTTTTCTTGTAATGGAAAACAAAAAGTTGTATTCAAATTAAGAGAACAAGCACGTGCTAACAAAGTGAACCCTCCTAATTGTTATAAATAAATGAGCTCTCAACAAGTAGTTTAACATCTGTTAAACAAGATGAACAGGCTGTTCAGTTCAGCCATACTGAAATATAGGAGAACTCTTCTTGTGGCAGAAAAAAACTACAAATCAGTGTACCATTTTTAGTAATATAATGCACTCCTATTTAGCCACATTTCTTAGGGAACACCTGAGGCATTGTTAATGGGCTTTTAGATTATGCCAGCTGGCCAACTTAAAAAAAGTTGGACTCCAAGTCCCTAGAAAATAGTGAACAGATAACATCTGACTTTAAAAATTGTCTACTCTGGGTTCCCAAAAGTACACAGAAGATTTGAGAGGCAGTATTTGAACTGAGTGGTTATGTCAGACCCACCTGGCCCACTTCTGCCACACACTTGCCCACACTTTTCTTCAACAGCACCTGCTCTGATGGCAGTGTATGGGGCTAGGGCTATAATCATGAGACTTAGAATGAGAACATTTTGGGGACCAATAATTCATTAGAACTCAGAAACTAACTAAAACACCTCCAAAAATTCAAGATGTAATGGATTATGTGCTGAAAATTTGGGGCAGATACACTGTTGTTTTCATATAAGACAAAGAAGTTAAACTCCCACTTTAAGTGCAAAACTTAATGCATCTGTAACGGCAGTGACACAACAGGTGCCATCATAATATAGTTCTAACCCAGGAGACATAACTACACAGAAAGCTGAGAGAGAGGTAACTGTGGCTTTCTACAGCATGTACAAATGAGAAAATACAAAAAGAGTTACCTTTGAGGTTCTCAAAAATTATGTTAAAAGTAAATCAGTTTAGAGCAGCAGAACAGAAAATGCAAAGATTCTTTGCAAATAATTAAACATTGTCATTCTAGTTTATCTTTAATTAATTAAGAGAAAGGCACGGCACCCCCCAGAGGTATGGAAGACTGTTCAGAAATTGTGTCACAAATGATCTTTATTAAATTCTTCCACTTGAGGATTATTTATTTTCTTTTCTCATGATGGTCTCCTCATAGCTCATAAATTGGAGCTAGTTACCAGCAATAGTCACTAATTTCCCCTAAAGATGTTTTGACTTTTCATACTGACATCGGACTATTTACTTTTTGATATAATTTATATTGTTTCAAATTGTGTGCATTGCTTTTTTTCCCAAAATCCTCTTTGTAAGCCTATAAATTATCTATTTATATATATATAGCTTGTCTGAAATAATTAATCTGTTTCAAAGGGAAAATAAATGAACACAAATTTTGTCTCAGAGGAGGTATATTGGTTTTATTAAATAAGGGCTCTGTTCAGCCAAAATTAAGTTCTCCAGTAAACCTGAAAAAGCTATAGCAGGTGTGTACTATAGATGAGGCCAAGACTGAAAATTCAGATTTGGAATCAGATTTAACCAGTGGGCTGCCGGATATTCCAACATGGAGATTGAAAGTGTGATTGAGCAAGAAAGAGAGCAACAGTAAGCGAGTATGGGAACAACTCTGTAACTTGGTGGTTAGAGCACTCACATGGGGGATCCAGTCCCCCTGCTCCAATGACTTTTAAAAATTACTTATGCACATTGGAACAGCTTCAACAGGAGAGAGTGAGGAAATCCCCACACCAGACTATCCCATAGTCAAATGGTTAGGCACTGATCTGGGAGGTGGCTGATTTGAGTTCAAATCCCTTCTAAGCCTGCCGGGCAGAGGGGTTAACTGCACTGACAGATCCCCTGTGTCCCAGGAGAATGTCCTAGACTGAACATTATGAGGGAAGAGGTCCTCTTCTGTGCAAAAGCAGTGTAGGTATCTAACCCCCACAGAGGGTTTGCAGCTGAGAAGCAGAGGCAGTTGCCTCCCTGTAGGCTGCATGTAGGTGCTGAACTCTCTGTGGGGAGTGAGGCTCAGGACACACCTTCTCCTCAGCATCTCCCATTGAATAGCTTAAACAGGGAGCTGCCTAATATGCTGGCTTTTGTGAATCCCATTCTAAGGCATCCAACTCTCCCCATTCATTGTACCAAGAGCCTAGGAGCCTAACTCAGGCTTTGTGAATCCCAGTGATTTTCTAGGCAGCTAAAAATTTGGTGTGGTGACAATCAGGACATGTCTACTCAACAAAGAAAAAACTGTATCTGGCTCATGCCAGCTGACCAAAGACATTCACACAGACCTTATCCCTATCATATACCTCCTTGTATGTGCAACTGGACTCAGTGGGAACACCGTGGTCATTTACGTGGTTTTGCGTTATGCCAAGACGAAAACAGTCACTAACATTTACATCTTGACTTTATCAGTAGCAGATGTACTCTTCATGCTTGGCTTGCCATTCCTGGGGACTCAACAGCTGACTCAGGTTTGTGGGGTTCAGGCTGCAGGACTGTTTCATTACTTAGTGTGTAGACTTCCGGGATCAGGCTGGAGCCCGAGTTCTGGGACCCTCCCAACCCACAGGGTCCTAGAGTCTGGGCTCCAGCCTGACCCTGGAAGTCTACGCAGCAATGAAACAGCCCCACAGCCTGAGCCCTGCACGTCTGAGTCAGGTGGCATGGGCCAGTAGTGGGTTTTTCTTTGCTGTGTAGACATATCCTCAGCATCCTTTGTGAATCTAGCTCTAGGTGCTTTTGAAAATCCTTCGAGGTGACTGTCTGCATCTCTAGGCACCTACACGCCTTTAGAAAACAGGCCCCTAGGATGGGCTTTGCAAGGGAGCTAAGTCCAAAATGTAGATTCTCAAAACCCCCAGTCAGCTGAATTCCCTAGACACCTAAGCTTACACTGGTGAAGTCCCCATGGCACCTCAATTTCTCTCTCTGGCCCAATGACTATTAAGTATCTTATACAAAGTGGAAGAGCTTCAACAGACAAGACTGAGAGATCCACCTCAGAATACCCAGTGGTTAGGACACTCCTTTGGGAAACCTGCATTCAGATCCCTGCTCCACAACAGAAAGAGTGGGAATCTGAACCCAGGTCTCCTGCATCCTGGATGAGTGCTCGAATCACTAGGCTATTGGGCTTGGGAGGAAGAATAACATAATTACCACCATTTTTCCTGAGAAAGGGGTGACCTGGCTTAGGAAGCTAACGTGAGGATAGGGGTCAGAACTGTGAATCACAACTGGTGGCGGCATCTCCCTCCCACTTCCCGCTGAGGTGTGGGACAGGCCATACCTTCTCCTCAGCATTTCCTACTGGCTAGCTTGGGCATCTAGCTCCCTGCTCACTGTGCTGGTTTTTGTGGATCCGATTCTTAAGTGCCTTATTCTTCCCATGTATTGCACAGGGAGACCGGGGACCTAACTCAGGATTGTGAATTCCACTTGGTAGCAGGGTACCTAAAAGTTAGGCACTGCAATGCTCAGCCAATACCCTGTTCTGAATGCCACCTTAGCAGTCTAAATCCCATTCATTTACTGACTCTTGACTTTCCATGGGACTTAGGTGCCAAAGCTAACTGAAGTGCTTTTTGAAAATTTTATCTTTGATCTCTTTGTGCCTCAGTTTCCAGCTGCAAAATTGGGACAATGATACTGCCTTACCTCAGAGCTTTTGTGAGGACAAAGTCATTAATGTTTACAAGGAGCTCAGATATTATGGAGTTAGAGGACATGTAAGTATTTAGATATAGAGATTTCTGAGTTTTAGGAGCAATGAAGGAGCATCTGAAACATATTTAATGCTGTGATGTTGAAAATAGAAACATACATATTTTACAAAAAGAAGAACAGGAGTACTTGTGGCACCTTAGAGACTAACAAATTGTGGCACCTTAGAGACTAACAAATTTGTTAGTCTCTAAGGTGCCACAAGTACTCCTGTTCTTCTTTTTGCGGATACAGACTAACACGGCTGCTACTCTGAAACCATACATATTTTATTTAAAGTATATTCTTAAAATCATGGTTCTTTATATGCTAAGTTTCATCCTATGGCAAACATGACAGTGACCCAAGGGAACACTATTGTAACACCCTTACACAGGGAGTTGATGATCTCAATCTGTACTTGAGGCAGACATTAAAAAAGTAGGGTTACTTTTCTACAGAATGTTTTGTTTTCTTCTGATTGTCATTGTGTTCGTTAGCATCTAAGTCCTGGAGCTGCTGCTGTGCCTGCCAACTAGGGGCCAGACACAAGAGCAGATTTAACCAATGTGCAAAATCCCACGTCTGGTGGCTGGACTTCCTGTGTCAGTTCTTCATTTCACAACAGCTGAGGCTCCAGCTGGGGCCTTTGTGGCAGCTTCACCCAGGTGAGTCAAAATACCAAACCAGTAGGAATTGTTCTAAGCTCATCTCAGCCGGAAGCTGGGGCATGCAATATTTTTCAATGTTATTAAATGAGTTCATTTCATTGGTATTTTAGAGCAGTTTTGCTTCCTCCCCCTTTGCAATCTGTTTTTTATTGTTAGCTAGTTTTATATAAGTTTTGCTCTGCGGGTTCCCGGGAAAGAAGAAAAAGGGGGTCCTCTGTAATTTACAAGTTTAATGAACACCATGAGTGCCAGTCTGTATTTTTCAAGTGCTCTTGATTTTGCATCAGTTTCTTCCTGACCTCCTTAAATCTAGTATTGCTCATTAAAAACTTGGCTGAAAAGAGTGAGAAAAATGCCTTGACACTTTGTTACATTCTGCCCTTCTTATTTGCCCTGGAACACTCTGACATCTGGACCTCCGACTATATACAGACACTCCATCACTAATCTTCCTTTCCGTGTCTATCAAATTTGTAAAGTGCCCATCACTGCAGTGTCTAATAGATTCCTACCCTGCCTATTCATTCCTATATATCATTACACTTGCTCCCACTACCATACTCCACTGCAATATATGGTCTTGCTTTTCAAAAACTGTGGCTCTAAATATGCACAGTACTAGAACGTATAAAGGGTTAACAGAATTCTCTTAATTACTCAGAAATTCTTTAGGTGATTTCCATAGCTTCATCAAACTTTTGACAGATGCCTGATGAAAGACTTCTGTAGTCCAAGCAGAGTCCATATTTGGATTTATTATTATTGATAATAATGCTGCCTCAAATTTTTTCAACTCTATTATTAAAATCATTTACTGTTTTTTTTTAAAGTCAAGTATCTCTATAATTGCATTGGTACTTTCTTGAGATGATTATAAGCAGGAGGTGGAGTCTGCTTACCATTTGTTATTTTATTATGCAGTCTTTCTTTCTGTGTGATATTCTTTGATATGTGTTACTTTGTTGGGCTCTTTTATTGTGGTTACAGGGTGTTAATACACTTCTAGCATACCACAGGTGCTATTCAAATCAGAAGTGTTTAGCTTTGATCATGCTATTTCTGTTATCCTTCATGATTACCTCAATTTGCATAAGGCTTGATTCCCTGGTTTGTGATCTGTCATTTGGTTTGGTTCCATCCTCTCAAGTCTCTCTAGGTTCCTTGTTTGATTTTCTTTCCTGTTTTGCTCTGCTCTAGAGTTTGGACTGTTTTGAAAGTGGTTATTTTCAAAGGCAAGGATATGTTTTTGGGATTTTTTTTAACTTTGGTAGTTCAATTGTTTCATTATAAATGTCACTTAGATCTAAATATCATTTGATGAATGGTTTGCTATTAAATATGTGGTTTGAACAGGAAGGGCAATAAAAAATCAGTCCTGTAGCGAACAGCATCAAAGATTTAGTCAATAGAACATTAGAAAAATAAATAGCCACCTCAAAATCAAATACTGGGCAGGACCCATATCTGATCCCACAAAGATGTCATAGATGGGACATCATGACATGGACCCTGCCAGTGTTGGAACATGGCATGGACCTCTGCCAGTGCCCTTTTAAAGTCCAGGTGATGAGAATGGTCTTGAATTGAAGTTTTTGGAACATATTGAAATATCAATTTAGTAAGTTATTAAGACCTCTATATTTATAAAAGTCTACACTGCACTGTTTTGTATCCATAATCTCCTCTTGACAAAGTCAATCCTGTTCTTCATGTTTGCTAATGGCTGGCACAGTACATACACTCTTCACCATGGGCAATGGAATTATTATTGTAGGGAACATGAATGGATTTACAAATCTGAAATATATAATAATGAGGGCTCTCTGTCTTTAGATCTCACCTCTTTTCAGTCTACCCCTTAACACTAGGTGACTTCATCCACTTGAATGGATTTAACTCTACACTGATGATTCTCAATTCTTCATCTGCACACCAGATTGCCCCTTCATTCTTTTTCTGTGTTCAGTCTCTTATCTCCTTCTGTCTCTCTGAAATTTCATCTCAGATCATCTGCCATCATATTAAACTCAGCCTGGCCAAAACCACGCTCCTAATATTGCGCTTCAAACCCTCTCTGGGTCCATCTACTCCACCACAGTTAACCACATCTCATTTCTCCTCCACCCCACCAGCTTATTGTGCCCTGGAAAATTTTTTGTGGATAAAAAACCCACTTCTTCAGATGCATGGAGACACCTTTATGTCTTCCTCCATATTGTTCCTTATGCTTAGTGCATTCTACAACCAATTTATCATGCCTCCACATCATAGGTTGCTGGTGAAAATATTCTTTGGGAAGGCTGAGCAGAGGCATAGCCACGGTGGGCTTGGGTTACCCATAATTAGCACCCGGGTGACCCAAATCTGAGCACCCGGCATAGTGCTTAAAGAGAGAAGAGTCACAGGTGGCTTCAGCCCCAGAAAAAGAATGTTTTAAAGATTGAGCCAGGTCGCTGAGGGGTGCAGTCTCATAGGAAAACTTCTGCTTCCTCACACTGTTCCAGTCAGCTCTGCTTCCCCATCAGCACAGGCTCAGACTCTGCCCCATGCCAACCAGCTCCAGTGACTGCCTCCTCATTGGCTGATTGTTTGGAAGCTGAGAGGCAATTAGGTTCTCGTCAGGCCCCCTCCCAGCAGTGGGCGGAGGCAGGGCACACCTCCGTCAATGGAAGTAACCAGAACCGAGCGGTGTGTTCTGGAGTTGGAGCTTGCATCAATGCAGAACCCTTTTTGGTGTATGTTGTGTGCATCTTTTAGATCACAGGATCTTCTGGGAATATCTTTGAGATGTTTAGTAGATATCTAGGAAATCACAAAGAATAAAGAAGAAAAAGAAGCATTTTTTTTTTGCAATATAGTCCCACTTTATTAAATATTCTGAATCAGCCCAAACAACTGCCAGACCACAATTCCTATTGTCGTTTGTACCATATTGATGAAGATTATTAGGATACTGTATCTGCTGTAATTTGCCAGATATGCTTTGTGTGGGTGAATGCTCTCTCTCTCTCTCTTTCTCTCTGTTACTGATAGCCATTATAAGCGTGAGTTGTGTGTGACTAATGTATTTATTGTATTATGTGTCTGCTTCTGTCTCCTCTGTGACTTTCAAAAATAAAAAAATGAAATAGAGAAAAATGCACTAAATCCGCTAAATCAGAGGAGGCAAAACTTTAGATACTTATGGATGTATATATGTGTAGTCAGGGCCAATGTTTATTTGCACCAAAATATGCAAATGAGCAACTGCATGCACAAAATATATAGTTATATGGTTGCACTCATAATTGCTTGTTTATGTCTGCATGTAATATTGGTCATGTGCAAAGAAAGTGCCTATTTTAAATAAAATATAGGGCTTTAAATGTTGGTGCTTATTATTGCTATAGATCTCTCTAATTTGCTTGTCACTGCAATTTTATTTGAGTTGGTAAAAATGGTATTATTTTTAAATGACTCAATTCATCTATTTTAGACATCTGTATGCCCCCCTCACCATAGTACCTGAGCACTTCACACTCTAATATATTTATTCTCACAATATCCTGGTAAGGAAGGGCAGTGCTATTATCCCCATTTTACAGATAAGTAACTGAGGCATACACAGGTTAAGGGTACCCACTATGACTTCACTGAAATCAGAGGTGTGACTGCAGCACATGCAGACAAACTTGAGCGAGGGTACAACCCTGACCGAGACAGCTCATGCTGCTGCAGCTTCACTGCTATTGCTATCTGAGCTAGCTAGATTAAAGCTAGCTCAGGTGTGCCTACACATGCTGCAGTCACACCTCTGGTTGATTGCAGACATATTCTAAATAAATATTTCTCAACGATAGGTCCGTGGACCAGTGCCAGTCCCTGAGATCTCCCTGACACAGTATAGGAAGGCAGTAAGCCAGTCCCTGGTATCAAAGAGGTTGAGATACACTACCCTAAGTGACTTACCCAAGGTTACACAGAAAGGGTATGTCTATACCGCAATCACAGGGTGTGACTGCAGCTTGAGTAAACATACCCAAACTAGGTTTAATCTAGTCAGATCAGCTAATCTAGCTGCAGGACAGTGCAGGCTTCAGCCCAGATTGGCCTCACGAGTAATTACCCAGGATTCTGAGTGTGCTTGTACAGATTCACTGCTCTGGGACTGGAGCTAGTTAGATTAAAGCTAGCTGGGATCTGTGCACTAAAACTGTGGTCCCCCCTTTGATTACAGAAGAGACATGCATAGAATAGAATAGAGTACAGTATAAACAGACCTGAAGTCTGTGGTGAAGCAGGGGATGGAACCCCTTCCTCCTATGTCCCCAGCAAGCACCTTTACCACAGAACCAAGCTAAATGCAGACAGAATACACATTTGCAGAACTATTTCTGATGAAATCAGGAAAAACGGGAAGCTAGAGCATCTGTCTGAAACAGGAAATCATGAAACAGCAGCTCACCCAGCATCCTGAAGAAAGTTTAACATTTTTCGAAGGAAAGAAATATTTTTCAAGTAATCTATGAAGGCGTTCCTTCCTGGAATGGCAGGAGCCAGATATATACCATGGAGCCCAAGAACAGATTTGATGATACAACTGATGATGGAATTTCAATGATTCACAGTTTTTGATTTGCCTGCTTCACTAGAAATTAAGACATTTTTAATAATATTTGAAATGCAAAACCTCCAGACACATTTTTGGCAAGTCAAGTGGCTTCCTGAGATCCACAAATTATTTTAAAATTAAACAAGGTATTTTTCATTATACTTAAGGTTTCAAATAGATATAAAATATAATTCAGATGTGGCCATAAAATAAAAGGAAAATCATTCCACTCTTAAAACCTAGTTGTCTTCCAGCATCACCCACAATGGCTTGGCCCTTTCTATACATAAAAAACCCACAATCTTTTCTCTGAAGAGCTTTGCAATATGAGATTTATGGTAGGCTGGAGTATTACTTAGAAAAGCGTAACCATAGCTAGGTTGGTAAACTAGCTTCTCTCCTGTGAGGTACTGAGTACTTACTGTGAGGTGCTGTATAACCTCAGCTTCCTTTGTCTTCATATTTGCTCCTCTCAGGTACTTTAGAGGATGTTGAAGGCACTGGTACTTTGCAGGATTGGACCCATTAGATGTGAAAAAGCCTCGCTCTGTTTAAAGAATTTTGATACTTTTCTCTGTCTAATCTGAGCACATTTTATAGCCTTAGCATTCCTTATTGAATAAGCATGAACATTTTTTCATTAGCCTTCCCTTTATGACATACTGTACCTGGCAAACAAGCAAAAAACATTAATTTTCCCTGTACTTAACAAATATTCAGTAGTGATATGAAGCAGCAGGGGAGATGCAAAAGGAATAATAATTCCATTAAATGAAAAGCCTAGATAAAACCAGTTCATTTATGCCAAGGAAGGTGAAGTAATATGCATATATATGATAAAAATAAACTGATGAAATTTCTAATACCGATCTGAAGATTACAGCCAATTTGTTATTTATATGAAAATGACTCTGGGAAAAATGCTGCATCTGAGGCAGTTTCACCCAAAGTTTATATTTATTTCCTTTCTCCTATTGCATTTATGTTATGGTGACTTCCTAGCAGTGTCTACAGAGAGAGGAAAGTATAACTGAGGCCTGGCCCAACATTAATAATTAACACATAGAGGGAGGCCTTATTTTTTGGAAGATAGAATTAGGAAGGTAAATGAATCAGCAGGTTGAAAACAGGATGTTTGTGCTAAATAAGTTAAGTAAATAGGTCAGGAGTCTAAAGACAGAATGTCTAAGCCAACTAAGATAAGAGGGAGAACACCCAGAGAACTGTTTACTATGAACTAGATAATAAGGGACAAAATAAATTAGGAAAGTAGAGATGAGGTAAAGAGAAGGTTTAAACATGGACAGTGCGCGGACAGCGCATGCTGCACAGGGGTTGGTTCCTGCAAAGTAACCCAGCCAATCCAAAAATGCGTGATGCAATGTATAGTAAATGCAATGAGATGTGTAATGTATATAATGGGAGAGTGTTTCTGTGTGCCTTTGGAGCTGTGATGTACCCTGAAGCTATCCCCTCTGCGTTTGAGTCTGATAAACTCAGCATAGCACTGCTGTATGCCAAATAAAGATCCCTGAGTGATGAAGGCTGGAGTCAAATTGAGTTCTTGGGAAACTGAGTGGGAAGAGATCTTGGAGGGAATCCCAACAGTGAGGGGTAGAGACTGAAGGATCCCCTTGTGCCCTGGTTGTAATATACAAATGACTTACTCATCAATCTAGTTTATTCTAAGTCTTTAGTTATGATGTTGCTGCATCATTTTTAAAATATTATAATTGAGTCTAATTTTACCACCCTTGCTCATAGTGAGAAGTACCTTACTCCCGAGTAGCCCCATTGGGCTAGACTGTGAACCACTTTCTCAAGCACTTACGCTAGCAGTCCCATGTCACTACTCACATGAGTAACTGCTTCTCAATGTCAGGGTGGTAGAAGTGGACCCCAATTGAACCAGAGCTGCTAATTTTTCAAATCTGAGTGTCCCTGTCATATATTTGATTAGTTTTGACGTAACAGAACAGTGTGGTCCACACAAAAAATGAACCACTGTCTCTGTAGTTTATGTATCTATTTTAAAGGAAGACTGGCATATTATAGAAAACTTGTAAGAAGAGACTGTATATACTGAAAGCAGAGTACATACTGTAGCATGTCATTTCTGTATTCCTTTTGCTGTTGAAAATTTGCATTTTGCACCATTTTCCCCATAGGAGATTACATTTTTAGGACTCAAAACAACATCAACTATTCAGCTCATCAATGTTCATCTGCTAGATTAGTAGGAAATTGGCTACTAATACATATTAGGTTGAATTTCAGCCAAAATTCTGGCATTTGGTTTTGGCTAAAAAATGTTTCAAATACCTGTCTGATGCCAAATAGGTAGGATGAGGAGCAGCTCTCTCCCCATGGTACCAGCTGGCTTGGCTCCACCTCTCCCGTCTTCCTCATAGCCAGTTCATGTCAGACTTTCCCACAGCTGTTACCCACGCACACTACCCTCCTTTCATATCCTCTCAGTTGCATTCCTCTATCACCACTTTTCACTGGTATCTCCAATCCTAGAATGGTGTTCAGGAAGTCTGGGAGACTGCAGGTTTGAGATGAGCCTGTAGTCTTTAAGGAGACTAGTTGTCTTGCTCACTTTTGCAATCTATATTTTTAAAACTATTATTTTGCCACTATCAATACATTAAGTTGCAAAGAAAAAGATATGGAATATCATCATTGAGTCTTACTTATGATATAGATTGTTCATATAGTGCAGCGATAGGTGGCAAAACAGCACCTTTAATGCTAAGCTAATGCTATAAACCAGGGGTAAAAAACACCCAGCCAGTGGGCTAGATCTAGTCTGGCATTTATGTCATCTGCATCACATTTTCAGATTCTGTTGTTGGCACCTATTTCACCTACTTGTCGAGCTGATGTGATAGCTATGAGAAAGGCCATTTTCATGGATAGGTTTATATATACACAGGTGGCTCAAATGGAGAATTGATGAAGCAGTGTAGAACAAAGCTAAGGTCCCAAGGTGGGGTTGGATCTTGAACCTCAGGGGTATAAATTTTGGAGGACCTTAAGAAATCATTTTATAATCGGGTGGGTAAAAACCAAATGGTCTTCTATTTTTCAGGGGAAGGCAGTGATGGCAGCCAAGTGTACATGAATAGAGCTTGAAGAGAATCCAGATTTCTTGAGTTTGAGCATGTAGTACAGAATGAGTGGCAAAGGAGTGTGGAGCTCTGAAATATGTTTGGTATTGCACCAGGTCTGGAATCTTTTCCATTTGTGTCAGTAAGTCTGATGGGTGGTTGAATGTCTACTATTTAAAAGAATTTCTTTTGCCTCCATAGAGCAGGTCACCTCAGGAGCCTGGAACCACGAAGGAACCAAGCCTTCAGATGGAGAATCTCCAAGTTGGGGTGGAGAATTGTGCTGGCATACTGAGCGATGAGGTGTGGCTCCAGGTGAAGGGTTATTGGAAGACAGACTACCATGCAAAAGAGATTAAGGGTATCATATGTGTCAGGGCCAGGTCAAAGCTATCAGAATGACTCTGTCCTGTTCTACTTGTATTTGTGAAGTACTCTGAAAAGACGGGGAAAGGGTGGAAAGGCATATAGCAGAGGTGTATTTCATGCAATAAGGAAGGCATCTCCAAAGGATTGGTGGCTGAGGCCCTCCCTTGTGCAGAAACAGGGATTTTCAGGGGTGGCTAATAGGTCTATTCTTGGGAACCCCATTGGTTGAAAATTCCTGAAGCGTTATCATGTCTATCTCCCACTCATGATCTTGTAAAAACGTCCTGCTCAGGGAGTCTGCTGTGGTGTTTTGGTGGCCAGATAAGTATGTGGCAGTGATATGGACACCGTGTCGGACGCACCAGTTCCGCAATTTTATGGCCTTGGCCTACCTCCCCCTTTGCCGGTTGATATAAAACATGCAGGCAACATTGTCTGTCATTATTCTGATGCTTGTGTTCTTGATTAATGGAAGAAAATGGAGGCAGGTATTGCAGACTGCACCTAGCTCTAGAAGACTGATGTATAGATTCTAAAGGAGACATGTGCCCTGTATTGTGTGGTTCTGTAAATGTGCTCCCCAATCAGGGACGGAGGTATCAGACATCTGGAACAAGGACAGAGGAGGTTGGAAAAAGAGGATTCTGCTACAAACATTCAGGGACTTTGTCCACCATTCTAATGGGACTTTGATCTTGAGTGGTACAGATAGCGATTTGTTCAGGTTGTGTCTATGTAGCAAGTAGACCATTTGAAGCCTGCGCTGCAAGCAGCACATATGCAATCTGGCATGTTTCATTACGAATGTAGTTGCTGCCATATGACCAAACAATTGCATGCAAGTTCTGGTGGAGGTCTGTGGACTGGTTTGAACCTTGGAAATAAAGCTGACAATTGTGTTGAATCTGTGATTTGGAAGGAAGACTTTGGCCTCTATTGTGTCCAACTGTGCTCCGATAAATTCAAGTTGTTGTACTGACATCAGTATTGATTTTTGCATGTTTATTTTGAGACTTAGGCTGGAGAAGAGATTCGCTGTCCCTTCTATAGCCTCAAGCTTGTTGTGTTGAGATGGGGCCTTTATTAGGCAATTGTTGAGCTGTGGAAATATCATGACTCCTTGTTTGTGATGGTGCGCTGCCACAACTGCTAAGGCTTTGGAAAAAACTCTTGGTGCTCTGGAGAGGCCAAAGGGTAGTATCTTGTATTGATAATGGTCCAACCCCAGGCAAATTTGAGAAGAGGTCTAGCCTCTTGTGGCCGAAGAGGTCTAGCCTTTTCCATTCTTTTTATTGTAGGGGGTTGTCTAAGAGTGATGTTGTCTCCCTTTCTCATTCACTGCATTAACTATGAGGGAATTTGGGGTAAGGTGGGACAATAAAAACTCCATGACTTTTGCAGCAACATAGTATTTTTTGTCCCCCTGCTTGATGGTTGGTGGTATGGACACAGGAGCCTGCCGAATCACCTTAGCTGGATCCAATAAGTTGATTGGAAGCCCGATTATTGCCAGTGCGGAGGCCTGCAAGATGTCTAACAACTTATGTTGTTGCTCACAGACTTCCTCTAGTGGGATCTGAAGTGTGTCCACTATTCTTCAAAAGAGTTCTTGAAAATGCCTGAATTCATCTGCAGCCATATGAGGTGGTGGCATAATTTACTTGTCTGGAGAGGATGAGATGTTGGCTGGCGGTGCGCCTTCTTTCTCTAGTTCCTCCTCTTGTTCCTCCAGAGGCTCCATCTCTGGCTCTGGGGGCCTGGAGACTGAGGAAGATGGAGAACAGCTACGTAGGGCCTTCCTATCAGTGGGTGGTTTAGGAAAGGGTTGCCTATATTCTGGCCATGGGTCCCAATAAGGCTGTTGTAGGGGGGATAGGCATACTAGGTGGCATCTATGGGTTCCCATACCTGGGACCTGCTTCAGTTATGGATTTGTATGGGATTCGTGTTGAGCCATGCTGTGGTACGATGGAAAGGTGCACAGTGCAGTGGAATATCATTGTCCTTCTCTTCTTCTTCCCCACCGGAGAAGGGGGGGCAGTTCAAGGAGATGAGGGAGAGTGACAGCTTCTGTGGTGCCAGTGGATTTGCTGGTGCTGAGAGTTTCTCCCGTGCCAATGGCTTTGTTGGTGTCGAGGCACTCAGAGCCATATGTTTCAGTAAAGAAGATGGAGCCGACTTGGAGGTTTTTACCTTTGTTGGTCTTGTGGCGGAACCCCTTTATGTAGTCCTGCCCTCTTAGGGTCTTTGGACCTATAAATAGCGCTAGTTCCGGAGGTACTTGGGAAGACAGAAGAGCCAAGTCTCAGTGAAGAAGATTTGGAAACCACCAGTCTTGCTGGGGATGGTCTTTTTTAGGGTGGCTCCTTGGAGGATGAACTTGGGGCATGCTTCTTGTCATCTGGACGAGAGACAGAAGACTTTCTCTTTGCAGTGCTCATGGAGTGGGGGGCGTTAGTTGACAATACTGAGGGAGAGCATAGCGGCAGAGGAGAGGTCTCAGGACCAGGATCTGAGGTGGGTCATAATGTGGTCTCCATCATGATCAACCTTTGTTTGAGGTCCTGGGCTTTTCTGGCCGGTGCTTTCAAGTTAAGGCAATGGGAGCACTGCTGTGGCATGTGCCCGTCTCCCAGGTACCAAATGCACTGGGAGTGCTTATTGCTCATGGGAATGGCCTCACAGCAAGAGAGGTACCTCTTAAACCTTGGGGATCCAGGCATAGCCCCGTATGGGGAGAACTTCCCTATAGGGAAGCAACAGAGGGTCCTGTGGCACCTTTAAGCCTAACAGAAGTATTGGAGCATAAGCTTTCGTGGGTGAATGCCCACTTCATCAGACACCTTGAGAAAGCTTATGCTCCAATACTTCTGTTAGTCTTAAAGGTGCCACAGGACCCTCTGTTGCTTTTTACAGATTCAGACTAACACGGCTACCCCTCTGTTACCTATAGGGAAGGACTCTGGAATCTATACTAGGTGAAATAACGAGGAGAAAAGAATGGAAAGAAAATATTTGGGGGGGGCAATAAAAAAAGGAGAAAACAGCTAATAACTATCAATAAACTGAAACCTATAACATCTACAGGCACTATGACTAACGAAACTCTAGCTCTGTTGAGTTTCCTTCCCAGACCGAGAGCAGTTGAGAAGGAACTGAGGATGATTGGACTGCACAGCGCTATATAGACACCGCTTGAGGCATGAGACAGGGAGGAGCACATGTGCAGCCCAACAGACACTGGTAGTGAAGATCTCTGATCCCAGAGGCATGGACGCCAGTAGATCTAAAATGGAGCAACCACAGGGGCACCACTTGAAGAAGAACTTCTCGTTTTTTTTACTGTGGGATGTTTTGTCTGAGTAAATCATGAAGAATCGGTCCCTGCTTCTTAACACAAAGATTTAGTTTCTGCACCCACCGTTCCCTAGACCTCCACTCTAAATTAGGATGACAAGTTAAAATGGTTTTCCAGAATCTGTCAAGGATGCTAATGATCAGTGAATACACCCAGTTGTTCTCATGCTTTATAGGCTCATGGAGGTTATCTTATTTCCAGTTTCAATATCAAAGTGACAGTGCTTGTTTCTTCTGGTGTGTATAGATATATTTGTTAAGGCTTTATTTTGCTTCCTTAGTGTTGGGGATTTTTAAATCATTGTATCGTTAGGAAATCATTAATAAAATATTTCAGTCCCCAAAAATATGTTTTAAGACCCTATGAAAAACAGGGCCCAATCTTGTACCACTTATACCAGAGGAAAAATTCCCATTGATTTCAATAGAAGCGGAATTGGACCAATAAACAGCGGGTAAAATTTTCCCTCTTGAAGGAATAGGCATAACAAAAGAATACGAGACAGTTTTTAAAAGAAAAATTATCTCTAGCTGAGGTAACAAGAGGAGAATCTGCACTGAAACCTGAAAAATTGTCGTATCTGTGGCTAAGACGTAGGAGTTGTCATTTATTTCTAGGGGGTGGTTTGTGTCTGTTCTCTAATTTAATATTTTTAATTGCTTTATTCTTTGTCATTAATTTCTCCTACCTCGTGTTTTGCATATTCTAACTTGAACAGACTCTCTAGATCGGTTCAGCGATCACATGACAGAACTTGTGTTCTCCTGTCTCAGTTCCTCAGAAGTATAGTTGCCTCCTGCTGCGTTTTGCAAATGGCTTGCTAAATGGAAGGATTTGGGTTCAGAACCCTGCCAGGCTCTTTATATGCTGATACCTGAAGTTGCCAAGGCTGATCTCCTTGGAGGCTGTACAACTATCTGCCCACTCTATCTTCAAATGGGCAGGAGTTACATTAAATAGGCAGGGGTTCCCTCTGGATTGTGCTTGCCAGCTGTCCAAAAATGTTCCACTTGGACTACTTTGCTAACTTACAGCACTGAACAAGAAATGGGAATAGATGGGGGTGACCCATAGCAAGGGCAATTTACCCTTTCATTCAAGAATGGAAAAGACAAAATGCAGAACGCAGCATGATGCATATTTACAATCCTAGAATATATAATTTGTCAAAATCATGTTCTTTTTAATACCTTATTAGGCTCCTTTGCCAGCCTTAGGCACCAGTTGTTCTTATGGTAATTAAGGCCTCCTGGTGTCAGGGTACCTTCTTCTTTTCAACAATATCACTCTTCATTTTGAATTGCAGACTGCAGAAAGTAACCTGCTTCCCAAGGCAGTTGTTTTTACAATATTTCCCTATCAACTTTGGAAAGAATAGTGTGAAATACTGTGAGTGCTGTACTTTTATTTCTAATATTGTCTATGGCTACCCTATATCCATGTATATGAATGATTTCCAATAACCCAGCAAATAAGTTATAGATAGCATAAATAATTTAGGATGGGTTTGTAGAGAGGGGTGAAGAAAAAGATTAGAAAGAGCCCAAAGAAATGCAAAACCAATCTGGTTAAATTTACTGCATTAAAACAAAGATGCAGGTGTGATTTTTACATGCACATGAGGATTTGAATCCACTGATCTTTGCTACTCACTTTGATGATATAAAAAAACATGAAACCATTATCTAAAGTAAATATGTGACCTGATGGCAGGATCCAGTTGGTAAGCTGGGGAATCCAGGCTGTATTTCTGATACTGAGAGGAGATGTAGGGAGAAATTGTATTAAATAAAACCATGGCATAAAGAACATTAATACAAATTTTTCACCTCTCGATATTTTACTATGCAAGCTATGTCTGTGACATCCTCCTTTTTGAGCATGGACTTCTTGTAATATTTAGATTTTCATTTTTCCTTGTGCTCATGTTAAAATTCATATCACATCATAGGTTGCCTCTATTGAAAACCTGTGATATGCTTTATCTGATATGTTACTGTGCACAGTTTTGGTAGCACTTAACTCACCTCCATTGATATTGTTGAAGTTTCATGCTAAGCCTTCATACTGTTCTGTTTTTGTGTAATCCTTCCAGTAATGGAGCTAATTCAACAATATTCATACTGACAAGGAAAGACGCCTACTAAGGTAAAACTCAATTACCTTTTCTATTCCTTTTTTTCCATTGCTGTCTGTGCATAGTCTTTTATCTTTTTCACAATAAATAGGTAGCTTATTCAAATTTAATAGACACTACAGCCCTCCTCTTTTCCCTTCTCCCCCTGCACTTCCCAGACCATCTCAGGAGATGTTCACTCACCTCTGAATACTACCCTAACAGTAGTACAAGTACAGGAAAAAATGTAGTAATTGCATGAAAGCTACAGTAAAGGCCTAATGAACATTATGTTTATGAAAAATGTAGCTCTGATTCCGAATTGCACTTCAGTAAATTATACAAATTAAATATTCATTACTTTGTACTTCATTAGTTCACATTTGGAACACTTTCTCTTCATTATAATAGCCTGGGGTAAAGGTTTTTTTTAATACACTTCATTCTGTTATTTTTCAGAAACTCTTTAGTTACAATGTTAGTGCAAAGTTGTATTTATTTCATAGCAGCCCATAACATTCATATTTTTAAGAGGCTGAATATTTTCTCCCAAAGAATAAAATGAATGTGCATTATTTGTTCAGCGAGTTCCTATTTCAATAGTCAACCAAACTAAATATTTAAACACTTGGCTCTAATTTTCAGTGGAAATTTGTTTATTGATCATATTCCCATTCAGAATGAATTGCTATTTCATTAGCATGGAGCCTGCCTGACCAACGATAAAGGCACAAAGGATGTGTTCTTACTGTTTTGGTGTGATATTTCTTTGGCTTGTTAGTTGCCTTGTTGAGTGTGTAATACCCTGCACTCTTGGTGTAGGAGGTAGCTACTAATGCTCAGCACTCAGAAAAGCAGAAGGTATTATGGTGGTGTGACCTTAAGCACCTCTGTATTCACATACTACGTACTTGCATACTACTGCAATGATGTTTGTCCAAAACATGCCTTGTAAAGTATCATTTGAAAACTAATCGCACACTGGTCATTAATATCTTTGTAAAATCTGTATGTTAACCTTATATGTGAACAGGGTCGGCTCCAGGCACCAGCCTGGCAAACAGGTGGTTGGGGCGGCCACTCCGGAAAGGGGCGGCAGGTCCAGCTATTCGGCGGCAATTTGGCGGACGGTCCCTGACTCCCGCTCGGAGCGAAGGACCTCCCGCCGAATTGCCGCTGCAGATTGCGGCTTTTTTTTTTTTTTTTGGCTGCTTGGGGCGGCCAAAACCCTGGAGCCGGCCCTGTATGTGAAGTTATGGATTCCCTAGGCAATTTAGTCCAGTACTTAACCATCCTGACAATTAGGAAGTTTTTCCTAACGTCCAACCTAAATCTCCCTTGCTGCAATTTAAGTCCATTGCTTCTTGTCTTCTCCTCAGAGGTTATGAAGAACAATTCTTCTCCCTCCTCTTTGTAACAACCCTTTATGTACTTGAAACCTGTTAAGTCTTCTCTTTTCTAGACTAAACAAACCCAATTTTTTCAGTCGTCCCTCATAGGTCATGTTTCTAGACCTTTAATCATTTTTGTTGCTCTTCTCTGGACTTTCTTCAATTTATCCACAGCTTTCCTGAAATGCGGTATCCAGAACTGGACACAATACTTCAGTGGAGGCCTAATCAGTGTGGAGTAGAGTGGAAGAATTACTTCTCGTGTCTTGCTTACAACACTCCTGCTAATACATGCCAGAATGATGTTCCCTTTTTTTGCCACAGTGTTACTGTAGACTTAAGTTTAGCTTGTGGTCCAATATGACCCCCCAAATCCCTTTCCGCGGTACTCCTTCCTAGGCAGTCATTTCGCATTTTGTATGTGTGCAATTGATTGTTCCTTTCTAAATGAAGTGCTTTGCCTTTATCCTTATTGAATTTCATCCTATTTACTTCAGACCATTTCTCCAGTTTGGCCAGGTCATTTTGAATTTTAATCCTATCATCAGAAGCATTTGCAACCTCTGTGAGCTTGGTATCATCCAAAAGCTTTATAAGTGTATTCCTTATGCCATTATCTATGATGAAGATATAGAACAGAACCGGACCCAGAGCTGATTCCTGTGGGACCCCACTCGTTATGCCCTTCCAGCATGACTGTGAACCACTGATAACTACTCTCTGGGAACGGTTTTCCAACTAGTTTTGCACTCACCTTATAGTAGCTCCATTTAGGTTGCATTTCCCTAGTTTGTTTATGAGAACGTTATGCAAGACAATATCAAAAGCTTTACTAAAGTCAAGATATCCAACGTCTACTGCTTCTCCCCCATTCACAAGGCTTCTTACCCTGTCAAAGAAAGCTCTTACCCTGTTTCCCCGAAAATAAGACATCCTCCGAAAATAAGGCCTACTTACAGTTTTGCCTCTCGTTGTAATATAAGGCATCCCCCCGATAATAAGACCTCCCCGATAATAAGGCATCCACCGATAATAAGGCATTTTTCATTTCTGAAAAATAAGACATCCCCTGAAAATAAGACCTAGCGCATCTTTGGGAGCAAAAATTAATATAAGACACTGTCTTATTTTCGGGGAAACAGGGTAGGTTGGTTTGACACAATCTTGGCAGTTTCAGCTGAGTTTCACCTAGGATACGTCTACACTTCGACCTGGATCTGTGATTCCCAGATGAGGCGATATACCCACATTAGCTCTGATGGATTAGCTCTGATGAAAAACAGAGTTGCAGCAAGCCACCCTGAGCATGGACCCATCTGAAATGATAGGCATGTACTTGGGGAAGCTAGCCCACCATGTCTATACTCTACTTTTAGTATACTAGTTTGATCAGAGCTCATGGGGTATGTTTCCTTGAGCTGGGAATTACACCGCCAGCTCAAAGTGTAGATGTACCCGTGGAATTTTGGAGTTCACTACAACACAAAACTGCAAAGATCTTTATTGTTCTCACAGTACCTACAGTTTTCTAAACACTTTGTGGATAGATGTGAAGGCAAGGTCCCTGCCCTGAAGCTCTTACTGTCTAAATCGGCAACACACAAACAAGGGAGGGACGTATTTGCCATAGATGCCAAATTCTACACCACTCCATGCATGACATTTCTCACCAGTAGAAATGGTTCTTCATAGCCCCCTAAGAGTGGCCTTGAGCAGTAGCAAGGGGTGTGTGAGTGTGTGTGTGTGTCAGTCAAGGCTGGGGGAAGCAGTAGCCTATACATCTCAAATCAAGGAAGCAGGGGGAAGGTTGCAGAGCTAGGGGTGACTAGGGTTGCCAACTGTCTAATTGCACGAACCCAAACACTCTTGCCCTACCCCTTCCCCAAGACCATGCTCCTGACCTGCCCCTTATCTGAGGCCCTGCCCCCACTCACTCCATCCCCCCTTCCTCTGTCGCTCGCTCTCCCCCACCCTCACTCATTTTCACTGGCCTAGTGCAGAGGGATGGTGCCGGCCCTGGGCTGGGGTGGGTGGGGCCAAGGGATTTGGAGTGTGGGAGGGAGCTCTGGGCTGAGGGGATGAGGGATGTGGGCGCCGACTGGGCGGTGCTAACTCAGGCAGCTCATGGAAGCATGTCCCTGCGGTTCCTAGGCTCAGGAGCAGCCAGGTGGCTCTGTGCGCTGTCCCTGCAGCTCCCATTGGCCACGGTTCCCAGCCAATGGGAACATAAGAACAAAAGAACATAAGAACGGCCGTACCGGGTCAGACCAAATGTCCATCTAGCCCAGTATCCTGTCTACCGACAGTGGCTAATGCCAGGTGCCCCAGAGGGAGTGGACCTAACAGACAATGTTCAAGTGATCTCTCTCCTGCCATCCATCTCCATCCTCTGAGCTGCAGAGTTGGTGCTCGGGGCAACGGCAGCGCACAGAGACCCCCTGGCCGCCCCTGCTCCTAGGAGCCAGAGGGACATGCTGGTCACTTCCGGGAGCCATGCGGAACCAGGGCAGGTAGGAAGCCTGCCTTAGCCCTGCTGCGCTGCTGGCTGGACTTTTAGAGGCCTATTCAAATCTCCCGGACTGGTTTCAGTAGCCATCGGGGGATTGATTCTGATTCCAGGAGACTCCTGGCCAATCTGGGAGGGTTGGCAACCCTAGAGGTGACTGGGCACTTGGAGAACCCCGTGGTACCAGAGTATTAGAGAGCACTGGGGGGCAGATTGGAAGGGGAAAGAGCATCAGAGGTTGTTTGCAGAGGGGAAAAGGGTGGCTGACGCTGAGGGTGCCTGGGGTTATTGGGGAAGCATGGGAAGGAGTGAAACACCCCATCCTATCCCACTTCCAATTACGCCCCTTCTGTGCCTATCCCTACGCCTGCTCCCATTCCCTTAGCCTGCTCCCCTCTCTCGCCTATGCCTCACCTCTAGGACCCAGTCAGTGATGAATCTGCCAGCCTCCTTCTCACCAGCTGACTCTGAGCTGTCTGGGCATCTCCAGGAAGAGCACTGAGAGTTCATGAGAGATAGTCTTCCTGTCCTCCTGGCTGGCTCCTGGTGCCACATCTGCCCTCAGTGGTCAGGAGGAGCAATTGCATGCCATCCCAGTGGCCCTGCTGGATGTGTGAGTTCCCAGGAGGGCTGTGGGAACGTATGGGGGAAGGGCAAGTGAGCCTCATGGTCAATGTGTGACACTTGGCAGTACTGGGACCACGCCCTTAATGAATAAGAATCTACCCTAGTCCCTACAGCATGAATGTGCTTATTCCTCAATAAAGGCACTTTTCCCCAACACTCAAGTTTTTATTACACATAGTGTAAAGGTTGTGGGACAGATCCTTGGCCCTGCACCAGATGACTTGCACCATGCTGATGGCCCAAAACAGCTGTAAATCAGGTAGACCTACTCCTGCCTAGGGGAAATCACTTGGTGGCATAGAGCCATTACAGCAGCTCCTCTGCCTCCTCTACCCATGGCATAAGGGGTGTGTCAGGAAAAGGGGAAGTGGCCAGGCCATTCCCCTGCACCTCTCATCCCCCATGCACAGAACAGTCTCCTGGGGTTGCTGGTAGCTAGAAGTAAGTTAAAGTACCCCTGACACCCTCTAATTTACTCTGAGGACCCACTTGGTCGTTGGCAGGATCAGGGATTGTAAAGGTGGGGGTAACACCTCCCCCCACACACACACACACTCTCTCTCTATCGTGGAGCACAGGCTGACCAAACCTATGAATCTGTACCTGTTTTCATGGTTTGAAGAGATGCTGAACCATTTAAATATGGATTTAGGCACCTAACTTTAGGCACCCAAGTTTGAAAATTTTGTCCTAAGTAACTTACTCAGTTCACATATAGGAAGTCTGTGGCAGAAACAGGAAATGAACGCAGGTCTTGTGACTTTACTTAACAACAAAACCCTGCTCCCCCACACAGTCCCCAATTTCTACCAGTGGTTCTCAAACTTTTGTACTGGTGACCCCTTTCACATAGCAAGCCTCTGAGTCCAACACCTCCCACCCCCTGCTTATAAATTAAAAACACTTTTTAATATATTTAATACCATTTTAAATGCTGCAGGCAAAGCGGGGTTTGAGGTGGAGGCTGACAGCTCATGACACCCCCCCCCCAATGTAATAACCTCACAACCCCCTGAGGTGTCCCACCTCCCAGTTTGAGAACCCCTGCTCTATACTAACATTGATGCAAAGTATAGTGGTTTTTAACCATTACTGTAGACTACGTTACCATATTTTTTAAAATAAGGCTATGACTGAAACTGTGGGTGTTTCTTGGTCTTAATCCTGCTTCAACCATTATGTGCTGTGTAACTTTTGGCTAGCTGTTTGACCTCCTTGTGCCTCTGGCAATGCAGGTGGAAAATTGGGCAGGAAACAGGACTTAGCTGAAAAGAAACCGGTGCATATGTACTCAGCTTTCCTGGATTAATACATTAGAAACAGGGAAACCTTACATCTGACCAATGCTGAGATGTATGTGTATATTGTTGCTGAATATAAATTCTCCCTTTTGTCAGAGTCACATCAAACATGGTGTAATTCTACCTCATCAAAATCAAAGTATACATGTACACTGTTCATTTTACTAATTTTGTCAGTTCCCAGGCCATTATTAGAGGTTGGGGAGACAATGACAAGGAGAAGCAGAAATCAATGTATCTAGGGCCTTCTCCAGAAAGAAACGTTCATTCAAGTAATCCTGACTTACATGAGAAGTCTCTTTGGGAATATACACTAGGATCACTTATGTGGTGTACAAATTGTGTGTGTGAAAAAAGCTGCAGAATCAGGTTCCAATTTTTACAGCTTGTGGACAGGAGGACTACAAAATAGTTATTATTTGCTAAATGTTTTCAGCATTTAGTCATTTTATGGTTAGCCAGTTCTGAATACCAGATAAAACTGGTGAAACTCTATTCATGAAGGTACCTTCATTAATGAAATGCTTAATACAAGAAATCTATAAAACCTATGCTTGTAGGCGTAGTGTGAAAATTAACAGCATCCCAGTGTATAAATAACACGACATGAGCATTAACAGATGAAATCAATATCTTCTGCAAGGTACTTACACAGCTTGAGGCAAAACTCAGGGTGGTTAACGAACACCCTTGTGTGTATTATCCAGTGATCAAATATTTTTATTATCAGATGAGCTTGCCAACATTGTAGAATGCAGTTTTAATTGTGAGCTCCATCTATGATGTCTATTCTAATTAAAAATAAAGGCTTAAAACAATGCAATAATTGTGTCTTTTTTCTCTTCTTTTGTAAATCATAATAGATGTAATCTTATGCTTACTGTTCATCTCAACTGTACCCAACAAGATGAATGCCATGTTTATTTAGATATGCTTTAAAAATGTTTGGAAATGACATGCCCTAAAATGGAACTTGTACTTCACCATCAGTGTTCCAGGGAGGTGAGGAATAATTTGTAATTGACAAGGACAATGAAAAAATAACATACTGCACAGCACTGTCATTCGAAAGGGTTTTTTTATTCAAAGTCCTTTATTAAATGTCAAGATGCAAAAACATAAAAACTAGGGGTTGTCTCATTGAAGACAATTCTTCTTACTGGAGCAGAAGAGCTTGTTCTTTCTTCCTGCATATGTCTTTTCCTTGTAGGACAATATTGGTTTTCTTTTTTCCTATTAGTAGTCAGCCTCTTGCCTATATATAATAAATAAGATCCAGCTGGGAGATGTGAAATTTACCTTCCCAAGGGCCCATGACTAGGGCTGTGGCAATTATTCGGAAAAGTCACGGAGGATGACTGAAGAAGGCAAAAGTCATGAAAAATATAGTTAAAAAAATATGAAAAGTCACAGGAAATTTATTTTGCTCAGCCGTTGTTTTGCTATCACAAGAATGGTACATGTTTTGTGATAAGGGTTATTATCACATCATGATCATCCTGACCAGGCTTCGATTTTGAAGACCGAACCTTGCTCTTCAAATGAAAAAAAAAAAGGAAAAAGATGTTTGTTTTGTTTTCTTTTCTTGAAATCTGGTTAACCCTCACATCCCATTTGAGAGTTAAGGGTTTTGTCCTCTGAGTCACCATGGTGCTGTCAATGAGATGATGTGCTTTTTTACTCTCCAAAACATCCCAGAGTTTAACTTTGCAGCTCTCAAGAAAGTTTGTTCAACTGTCCCCATTTCTTCTATTCACAAACAAAAAGATCAGGAGTTAAGGATAAGTTTTAAGAAAGATTAAAATCACATACAAAAGGTATGCTACTGCTTACTGTAGCATGTGAGCATCTTGCAAAATTCTGAAGTGTACACATAAATATGTTTGTCTCTCTGATTATCCCTTCCTTCTCGTCTGCAGGGACCCGCCTTGTTTGTTTGTTTGGGGTTTGTTTGCTTTTTCTTTTTGGTGGTGGTAGTGTGGGAAAGCAGGCCTGCTGAAGTGGGGTTTGCATTTGTTTGCTGAGGTCTGTGGTCAGGCTGATCTCTTCCAGGAGAGAGCTCTGGTTTTGTGTGCTAACCACTGAAGAACCTCCTGGCTTCCTACTACATGATCAAAACTTCCCTCCCAAGGAAGTTATATTTCCTTCTATCTTGCCTATATCTATATTTACTAAACCCCTAATCCAGCAAAGCACTTAATGTTGAAGACAAATGTTTTTAGCATTATACTGGAAATATCAGCAAATATGATGAAATGAAGCTCTATTATGCTTGCATGGACGAGAAGGGAAGGTTTGCTATTGCTTTCAGTGTAAGATTGGGCCCATGATCGTGAATTTAACAGATAGCAGAATAAAGGTAGTGTGAGCAACTGTAAATCTTGCATTTCCTAACTTTCGAGTGCTTGACTTTTGCAGCCTAAATAACAGCCTTTTAATTTTTTTTCTCAATGTCATATGATTTTTTAAGCAAAAAAATTCTTATTATGTGGAACTGTAATAACTTCTCCAACGTGCATCATAAGCAGGTGTGGCAGAATTCAATTTTCTTTTCACAATTTCAACAGACAATATTAAGGTTTATTTTTCAGCATTTTTTCAATTTTTGTCTATTTAAATTTTCACAGTTGTAGGAAATGATGGGGGGGTGTCAGACCATGGGACAGACAATAATTATTTAATGACTGTAAACGTTGTGATTCAAAAAGCTGAAGCTTTAAACCACAAATTGTCAACATCACATCAACATAAATATCCTTTAATCAAACTCTAATAAGTTCTCAAGCAGCACTTTTCTTTCATTGCCTATCTATACATTTTGCTTATCAATGAAAATATTGTTGTCAGTTTGTGTGTGTGTGTACTGAAATTGATGTTTACCGATAAAATTGATGTTTACTGACATTTACGGATAAAAATCTAAGCCTTCCATATCTAATTGTAAGCAGTTTGTATTCTGACCCTTCAGGGCTGCAGCATAGACTTCTATCACACAAGCTACATGGCTAATTATGTACCTTGTAGGAGGAGAAGAGGGGGATTGGACTGCTGTGTCCCTGTGCTGGGTCTATGGGAGGGATAATTGGACAGCCCAGCCTGGCCTCCCTCTCTCTCCCCTTTTGGGTGTTTTGGGGAACACCTTCCCCATGGGGAGCCCCCAGAGGGGGATGAGCCACATGCTGAGTCTACAGGGTGCTTGGAGACTGCTTGCCCTGGCTCTTGCTCTCTCTCTCTCACTGTCCCCCTTCAGAGCTGGCCTGGGAGGCTCCAATCCCATGTGATGCCCCAGAATGGGGCACTGAGCCACTGGGGCCAAGTGGTAGCTCTGGGAAAAGGTGTTTACAATGGTGAAAAGCCCAGTTTCTGCCCCATGTAGAATTCCCGGAGAGGGCACTGGACCCTGAGGCTATGTACCAGGTGCAGGATGGGTGGTCCCAGCCTAGGTCTCTCCCTACACCACCGCCACAGCTATTCTGGCAGTTCCCTTATGTTCCCTGTATCGCACATGCTGCTTCTGCCTTGGTGCTAGTGTGGCCCAGTTTGAGAATGTTCATGTGTTTAGTTATAATTTTGGCAGGCTGTCAGCAGTTTCCAGAGGAATGGAAGTGAGAGAAGGGAACTGGTGGGTTTTAGAAATTTATATCTCAGCAAAAGCTGAACACAATTTCATGGGATGAATAAATGGCATTTGGGTAGCCGCAGGGTATTTTTCCTGCAGAATATCAAAGCCTGCAGCAAATAATGGAGGTGGGAGAGCTTCTCTAAGAAAAGGTTGCAGGAATCCTTTATAATGGAAAGGGTTAAGAACAACTTAAATATAGGGGTCCCTACTGGGTTCCCCTATAATATGTGTGAGTAGTGAATGGGTATATTTCTGGGCATCAAATGCAATGTGCTCTTATAAACCTACAAAATGGTTATTGTATAGGTCTAAACTCTGGAAGACATTTTCAGTGGTGACAAGAAGCCTAGAGCTATTTGCCTTTCTGTGCTCATAGACATATGACAGGAAGAGATCTCAGTTACTTTAGGTTGCATTTTTTAATTTTTCTAGGTCTACAATACCTACTTAAAATACTGACTTGTAATGCCCAGTTCAGTTATTATCTGATTTCATACACATGACAAATACAATATTGTGACCTCTTTCTCTTTTTCAAGACACCTCCCACTCGCATACTTGTAAAGATGAAAATGGAGTTCCCCTTTTTTAAAATTTCTCTTCACTCCTGCAGAAGATTTCAAAGGCATAAATTAGATGAGACCAGAACAGCTTTGTAATATCTCATCTTTCCCTGAAAATGATAAGAAATCAGATAGCAAATCCCTCAAGCAGAGTGCATTAAAGGTGACAGAACAAAGATCTTGTGGAGACCTCATCAAACGCAGACAATATGCAGCATTAATTCAGTGTCCATTCTGATTCCTTGCACTCAGATGGGAAATGAGGCTTGAGTGACAACTTTATTTAGTAAGCCACCGGCTGCTGAAAATTTTATGAAATGATGCAACTTACATGCAAAACAGCGGGGAAGGAGGGAGGTTAGTAGCAGTTCCTGATAAGATACAGCGAAAATGTGAATAATTCTCATTAGATATCAGTTAATAAAGGGCATGAAATATAAATTAGCTGCAAGCCTGTTCTGCATAAAACTGGCTTTGTGTTTGCAGTTGTAACCGTATCACAATACCTTTTATTAATATTGGATCTCTTTTATTGTCATGTCTGCTGTTTTACACCATTAGCTTTGGAATAATAATAGTTTGTATCACTTTGGCTTCATCAAAAGCTCGCCCTCATTGTTTAGACTGTTAGCCTTTCCAAATTGCTCACAACTGGGGTGCTGAGATTTGGTGGTTTTGTTGCTGGAGTCATCATCTTAACCAAAGCTGCATTTTCAGATGAAGATTTCAAGCTTCATTCAAAAATCAGAGCACTAGTACAATGACCTGAGACCTGCAAAAGGGCAATTATATTAAATAATACATGGAGATATACCTATCTCATAGCACCAGAAGGGTCTTTGAAAGGTCATCAAGTCCAGCCCCCTGCCTTCACTAGCAGGACCAAGTACTGATTTTTGCCCCAGATCCCTAAGTGGCCCTCTCAAGGATTGAATTCACAACCCTGGGTTTAGCAGGCTAATGCTCAAACCACTGAGCTAATACTAGATTGAAGCCAGGAGAGAGATAGATATAAAGAAGGTAAAGGAGGCATGTGGCTCTGGGCAATATAGTGAATATCATTCATATGCAAGGTGTCAAGGTTGCATTTGAGGCTGAAAGCAGGAAGAGCTTCCCCAAAGCCCTGTTGTAATAATATCAATCCTCTAAAAATAATTTACCTATTAATATTATTAATAAACCTATTTAGGTTTAATGCCTATCTCAGTTCCCCAGGAGAATTGATGAAAACATTTATAGAGTGACTTCTGTTACTCTTCCCTATGACAATGCTTTTCCGTGGCCACCATTTAGGTATCAGTTCATCCTAGTTCTTGGTATCAGAAACAGCCCCTGTATATAACCTTCCATTCAAACAGAAGCCAGTTAAATGGCCATAGAGTTATAGTTTCTGCCTGGAAATAGCATGCTCTAAAACATTTAGCATCAGCATCAACTAAAGAGAAAAACAACCTTATTTTCTTTTTCATCAAAAAACAGATTCAGCAAATGTCCCCTTACATGAGCTACTTTTAAACGACATGCATCAAAAGGAAGAAATGGCAGTTAAACCTATAAAAATAATTTTCCATGGCTTACTATGGTAGCACACAAATATCTGTGAGTAATGCCCCTACGTTGCTAGTGAACAGGGCACTTAATAAAAATCCCAACAACTGTCACACATAGGTTATAAGGTCATTTCTCACACATAAGATAAACTAGAAATCCATCCAAAGGATGGAATCTGGGAGCGTGTTATAAAGTTTACTGGAAAATAAAAAATGAGTTTCACATGTTATTTTATTTCCCAAGGGCACTTTGATAAACATACACATATATTGTCAATGCATAGTATAAAGAAAAAAAAAAGGAACCAAAAAACAAAGGTGTTCCAAACATAAGTGTCCTTTAGTAACACATTACAGTATTGCTGAAACTTAATTACCATGAAAATTACAATATTTAACATCTGGGTGTTTTAAAGCATTTCACAAACATTCACTGATTAAATTTCAAAACACTCATGGTAAGTATTATTATACCAATTTTCCAGAAAGGAAAACTGAAGAACAGAGTGTTTAAGGCCAAAATTTTCAAACTTGAATGCCTAAAGTGAAGCATGTCAATCTGCATCTAGCCCATTAAATAAGATGCTTGGGTTTCAAAAGGTGCTGAGCACTTGCAGCTGCTGTTGCAGTCAAATACCTTCTTGCCCTCAGTGGGAGCTGCAGCGGCTCAGCATCTTTCAAAAATCAGTATTTACTGGCCTAAAAGTGGTTTTAAGCAACCAAATTAAAAATTGTTACTCTGAATGACGCTCCCCAAACATTCCCCAGTGAGTAACTGACAGACTCAGGAACAGAGGCCCCCCTACTCTATTAGATCATGCTGCATAAAAAATATTTTTCTTCAAAATGCTGTACGCTGATTAGTATGAAATAAAATTCAATTTAGATGTTACATGGTCAAACTAAAGAGCCTTCCTGTTGGGTGGATTAGTCATTCCTTTTCTGGGGGGGGTTGATCAGAATTGGCTCTTCAAGCCTTTCCTTTTTAAACCTTGTTACTTTGTTAAACCTTGAATTCAATCTGGATAAATTAGAGATGGTGCTCATGCCCTGAGGGCCTCAAAGGGATACTGTGACCAGGGATGTTTCAAGTTGCATCTATTGAGGCATTTGTAACTTTTCTTTTGGCTCTAGACTTTGGCACTTTAATTCATGCCTTTGTAACTTTCAGACTGTGTTCCAACAAAGTAATCTATATAGAGCTATCCATGAACTCTACCTGGAGTCTACAGCTGGTTTATAATTCAGTTGCACAACTATTAGGTGGAAGCATCTGGGACTGTGAATCTATAGGACTACGGTTATACCAACTCTATTGTATGGCAGTGAAATATGGGCACTGAGGAAGGCTGATGGATTTTGATTCTCGTCATCTCTGGCAGATGCTCCATATTAAGTGTCAGCATAAGATCAGCGAAATGAGGGTATTTGTAGCTGAACCCAACCACCACCTCCATCATCACTGGTTTGGGTTTGGCAATTTTCTTAGTAGGGACCATCCAGCCAGATCATCTTAAGGACCTAGATAAAAAAGGAGGGTGGTGCTCCATCTGCAGAAAGGCTATGTTCCTTTGGGATTTGCCATGATAATGGTGATATGACTGGAACATATGATACCAACATATGATACGTCCTTTTCACATCTGGGGTGCAATTCAAGGTGTTTTCTATGCTCTATAGGAAGGCCATATATAGCTTTGGCCCCAACTATCTAGGAGACCACCTACCTCCCCATGATCTACCACAACTGAGATCACCTGCAGTGCTTGAGCTAACAGTACCTGTATTTAAATAGCAGCATTTTCTGTACAGAAAAGCCCTGGAACTGGCTCCCCCTGCAGATCTGACAGAACCTGAGTTTGGTAAACTTTAGAGAACAGTGCAATCGCTTTTCTGACATTGGAGGGGTATTGTTTGTTTTTTGGGTGATTATCTTTTTGTTGTTGTTTGCCTTTCAAAAGAGGTAGACATGTGTGTGTTTTTTAAACTGCTTTGAGATATGTCAAGAGGACACCTTTGCTCAATCTAAAAATAAATTAAATAAAAATTGCTCTTGAAAAGGCTATTAGAATTCCAGCAATGGATATTTTTAATAATATTCAATCGGAAGTTGAGCAATGCTGATCTAAGTCTTTTAGGGGTTGAGGAAGAGGCTTTTTAATTTATTTCCCTCACTCTGCAGCCTATAACAAAGCTAACTCTGCTCTAAGTTGCTGGCCTCTTTGCCTCCCTCCCTCATGATTGAAGTTCACTGTGAACTCTCCCACTGCAGCATATCTTACCCTAACACGCACAAAACCCTTGGCTCAACTTTCTGTTATGGAGAACTGTAATTATTACATAGCACAGAATTCAATAAAGCAGAATTTATTGTTGGAGAAAGACTGTGGCGGGCATCTGCACCACAATAAAAGTTGGCAGCTCTCTCAGAAATACAGCATGGGAGATGAACTTTCAGCGCCACATCTTACAGGTCCCTTACAGCTCTGATCAGGAGACAGATGTGTGAAGGCAAGCCAATTTCATTTTAGGATGAGGAAATACAATGTGATGAGACTTCACAAGTATTATTCCAGTGTATAATAGACCTCTGAAGGGAGTGCAAAGAAAAACAATTGTAGTGGCATAGGCTGCAATCCTTCACAACACTAAGCAGTTCCTGTGAAGTACTGAATGCCTACAACAACCATGAGGCTGTGAGTACCTCACAAGAAGGATTCAGCGCCTCACCAAGTTAAGCCCCTGCTTAGTATAACACTGGTGTGGAGATGGAAGAACCAGTAATCAAGATTTTTCTGAAATATATCTCGATATATCTCGATAAATCTATCTACACACACACACATATACGAGAGAAGGCTTTATAAATGGCAGTATGGTAAATCCTTCACTGAATCAGCAAAAGGATCTCTGCCTGATCTCCACTACTAGCAGGGTCTGGAGGGTATTTCCTATGCCTTCGGGACCTGCCATTTTGATTAAACATCTGAGAAATTTCCCCAAAGACTATTATGCTCAATCAATACGGCATTGCTCTCGCTAACAAAATTCTTTTAACATCCAACAGCCTTTGAATCAGAGATTAGAGAGGGCAGGTTAGTTCAGATACTGAACTACATTTTAAAATTACATAATTCTTTAGTAACATCTCTATATTAGACCATCTCCTTTTTCGAGTGGGAAATTCCAATGTTCTCGAGTTCCTCACTCAAAAGCTATAATGTCTGGATGGTCTAATAATGGTTGGACGGTTCATGCTTTCAAACTTGTAAATGTTATTCAAAGGCCAACGCATAGTCCTTAAATATAAGACCTGAAATTGATACATTGTATTATAATAGTGAAAAACGAAAAAAAAGCTTATATTATTATGATCTTATTTATTGGTAGAGAATTGATATTCAATATAGTTTTCAATGTAAATTATTACATTGAAAAGGTTTCACAGAGAAATACTGTATTCATACACACACACACACACACACACACACACACACACACACATCCCTACCCCTATGAACAAAATGCAATAAAGGCAAATAACCTCCTTAGACTTCTGCTAATAAACTTCCCAAATTTGACTTTCATGGTTCATAGCACTAGAAAGCCCACCTGGATTTTATTCTTGTACTAGGTGCTTACTTATTTGTGTGTGCGTGTGTGTGTGTGTGTGTGTGTGTGTGTGTGTGTGTGTGTGTGAGAGAGAGAGAGAGAGAGAGAGAGAGAGAGATGATTAAAAATATTTTCTGCTCCATGAAAGTATTATTATTATTATATTATTTTGAAAGAACAATTGTCCAAATTTCCACAAAAGTCTAAAGGAAATCTCTTGATATATGAGCTAATTAATATGCTGTAGCTGCTCCATAGTTAAGCTTACAACTGTGTTTGCATTACAAGTGCTATTTTGGCAAAATTCACCCAAAAATCATCTTAGCTTCAAAACTAGTAGGTTAGGTCACTGACCAAAGTATAATTTCAAATGAAGGGAATTGGACTGAGGTTTCCTGAATGACACTCTAAGAATAGATGCACCTGAAGAGCTCAAATCTTCACTCTTCAAAATCTTGGGGAAAAAATGTTGACATTTTGTATTAAAAAATGGAACGAAGAAGAGAAATAAAAAATTGCCTACTCTAAACTTGACTATCAGCTGGTGTGCTGATAGTACTGCTTCTCATACTGACCAGTCTCATTAGTTCCTTGTGATCCTTGGGTGCCTGTCGCCACCTGTTGTCTCTTGTCTTATATTTTACTGTGAGCTCCATGGGGCAGGGACTTTGTGTTTGTTTAGCACCTACCATAACGGGGTCCTGGTCGCTGACTAGGGCTTCGAGGCACTACTGAAATACAGATAATAAATAATAATAATTACATAATAATGAAACCTACTTTACTGAATTTCTCTAGCTGTGATCTAGTGCACAGGATGAAAGATTACCTGATTACAATCACTTTTGAAAACTTAATTGCATTATAAATAAGAATGTAGCTATAGATTTTTGGCTTCAAAAGTTTTGACAGAAATTTGACAGAAATAGATATTTTAAACTCCGGTGAACACATCTATATTTAGAGTCATAATCCATGGACTCCAAGCATTTTCTGTTATAGTTTCATCTTATTGAATGTTTTCTGTAATGAAATATAATACGAGTCTGATTGGGTTCCAGCTTTCATTTACATATTTTAAGGAATTGTACTAAAAAGGTACAGATTTGAGAACTGTTTTAGAGTAAGTCTCTAAGGAGGAAAAGGAAGAGAAAAACTCTTTGGGTCATATCCAGGCCCCATTAAGAAAATGTGAGTTTTGCCATTAGGGGCAGGATTTCACAATTAGAGTTAAATTGAGCTGAGAAAGTCCCCGTGGTTTCTAGGATGTCATTCACAAAGAATGTGTGTATGTGGGGTGGTTGACCATCAGTCCTTAGGTTAATGGGTTTAGAAAGAACATGAGTAGAACATGTCTGGTAAACACCCTCGGAAGAGTGCAGTGTGGTTGGGAGATGTGAGGAACAGAGAGTCATTGCTGGAGGGGCTGTTTTTTGGAGAGGAATATCAAAGACAACCCCACCAGCCCTCATAACTCAAGAATGAAAGCAGAATAAGGAATATAAAAGATATGGAGATACAAATAGTAAAGTAAATACTATAGAGAAAAGAAACCTATATGGGTCCAGTTTTATAGCTGCTTCCTATGCTGAGCTCCTACTGAAGTTAGTATGGGTGCAGAATGGCTGCAGAATCTAAATTTTTGACTTTACCACATTAACAGGGATATTTAAGGCTTATCATAAAGTTTTATCAGCTGACCGGAGACAGCACAGCATACATGGTAGCTATTTCCATGGGAATATAGTCTAGAGGATGATGATGACCATACAAAAAGAAATCTGCCTGAAGGGAAATTGCTTCAGAGTCAAAGCAACTGAGAGCCAAATGTCCAGTGTTTGACACAAATGCCAAGAAAAACGACTAGAGAAATTGTTAGTGTGAAGAGTAGACTTTTAGAAGTTACATCTAGATGAAAATTAAGAAGATTAAGACAGAAAGAGATTCAGTCCATGAGCTGGTGAATCACTGAAGAGATTTTGCTAGCTGAAAAAGAGGGTAACTATGGACATACAAAGCATTTTTTATTATTTATAATAACAAGAATATATAATGTCTGCCGACATGACATGATGCCAAGAATATTGCATTCAAACTTTCTGGCACTTAAAAAAAACAAGAAAAAAATGTCATGTTTTGCTAGTAGCTCAGTTGTCCTGAAATGAAAGATCATTATAGCTCCATCATGATTATGTCACGAAGTCCCGTAGAACATCATCAGTGGTAACCTATTAGCAAACCTTCGTGAAAACTTAGCAAGTTTATATGAGAGTATTCTAAAGGCTAGAATGCAGCTGTCAGTCTACAAGGAATCTGTGAGTGTATAAGCAATTACTGTCCTTTGGGGAAATATTCTAACATTCTATGTTAGCTTTTGCCTGGCCCGTACAGATATGCAAGTAGGATGCAGGAAGCCAGGCACAATCACAATCCTTGCGCTGAGTTGAGGCAAGGGCTGTTCAGGACTAGTGCTCACAGAGATGCTGGCATCCCCAAGTGAATGGGACCTTCACATGAGAGTGTACACTGCACCTTTTCAAATGTGATTCAGTGGCCCTTGTTTCCTTCTGTTCCTGCTTGAGATCTAGGAAGTACATGTCCATTTGAAGCCTTTTGAAGAGGAAATGAGCAGAGTAAGTTTTACGCATGATTATTTATTTAAACACAAAAGAAAAACATCCCCTCCCCACCAATGAAAATGTATAGCAATTATAAAATGGCAGGAAATGAATAAATGGAAGAAAGGAGGGAGAAAAGAAATAAGGGAGAAAAATTATGAAAGTTAGAAACAAATAAAAATGCAAAAAATCCCACAAAACAAGTTCCCACCCTAAACTGCATTCCCCCAAAATCAAAGCTGAAAACTAGCTTGGTTCTGTAGCAGCCTAATCAATTCAGCAAAGATACAAAAGTCTTACCTAGAAAAACATATTTCTCTTACACACACCAGGAACAACACGTTGTAGAGTCAAAAGACTGATCCTCTCTTATACAGTCCCAGAATGTGAAATTCTAGCATTTGAAAACTCACCTTCTGGATGCACGGTACATTTCATTGGCCAAGAAGTCACTGAAGTTCAAGACTGAGTCACCTTCATGCATGGCAAGGAATGAGAGAGTGTTGGAGAAACATGTTCCAAATGGTAACATTAGAAAAAAGAAACAATATCTTGCAGATGGTATAGGACTAACGATATGTCTACACTGCAACAAAAAAAAAAGGTATGTTTTCAACTTGGGTTAGCTAACCACTGTTACCAAACGCAGGTTAAAATAGCAGTGAAGACTTAGCAACTTGGCTTTTAACTTGGGTTAGCAGAATGAATGTAAGCCTACAGGGCAGCCTGGGGTAGAACTCAAACTTCTAACCCAAGTTAAAAGCCGAGTTGCCATGTCTTCATGGCTGTTTCAACATGTGTTAGCAACAGTTGGTTAGCTAACACAAGTTAGGAACATGCCTTTTTTTGGGGTGGGGGGGGGCAGTGTAGACATACTGTGTGAATATCCCCCTCCCATCAGAGAGCTTGAGTCCTTTGAATCATCCTTTGTTTTGCTTTATTTTTGTATATATATTCTGCTCATTGCCCCTTTAGATGTCTCCTCCAGATGATCAGTATCTGTTCACTGCAACAACAAATACAGCATTCACATGAGGACTAGGGGTATGTCTACACTACAAAATTAGGTCGATTTAATAGAAGTGGATTTTTTTTAGATACAGTCAATTGTATGTGTCCCATAAGTCGGCGGTGTGCGTCCACAGTACCGAGGCTAGCGTTGACTTTTGGAGCATTGCACTGTGGTAGCTATCCCACAGTTCCCGCAGTCTCTGCCACCCATTGGAATTCTGGGTTGAACTCCCAATGCCTGATGGGGCAAAACCATTGTCGCGGGTGGTTCTGGGTACATGTTGTCAGGCCCCCCTCTCTCCGTGAAAGCAATGGCAAAAAATCTTTTCTAGCCTTTTTCCCTGGGTTACCCGTGCAGATGACATACCATTACAAGCCTGGAGCCGGCTCAGCTCACTGTCACCATATGTTTCCTAGGTGCTGCTGGCAGATGCGATACTGCAGTGCTACACAGCAGCATCCTCTTGCCTTGCCTTGCAGACGGCAGACGGTGCAATATAACTGCTAACCATTGTCGTCATCCCGTGGGTGCTCCTGGCCGACCTCGGTTAGGTTGGTCGGGGGTGCCTGGGCGGACATGGATGCTCCTGGCCGGCCTCGGTGAGGTCGGTCGGGGGTGCCTGGACAAAAATGGGAATGATTCCAGGTCATTCTCTTCTTTAAGTTTCGTCTAATGGAGATTCAGTCCTGCCTGGAATATCATGCCAGCTAAGGGTTCTGCCTCAGGCTGCTCTCCCAGTCGGCAGCACCGCGCAGTCGCACCTACCCCAGCCTACCCCTTGCTGCGGGTCCCTGTTATAACCTCTGTTCTTCATGCCCTTGGAGATTTTTTCAAATATTCTGGCATTTTGTCTTTTGGAAGGGAGTTCGGATAGCACGGATTCATCTCCCCATACAGCGATCAGATACAGTACCTCCCGTTCGGTCCATGCTGGAGCTCTTTTGCGATTCTGGGACTCCATGGTCACCTGTGCTGATGAGCTCGCCACGCTGGCCAAACAGGAAATTAAATTAAAAAGTTCGTGGGGCTTTTCTTGTCTACCTGGCCAGTGCATCTGAGTTGAGAGTGCTGTCGAGAGTAGTCACAATGGAGCACTCTGGGATAGCTCCCGGAGGCCAATACCGTTGAATTGCATCCACACTACCCCAAATTCAACCCAGCAGAGTCAATTTCAGTGCTAATCCCCTCGTCAGGGAGGAGTACAGAAATCTATTTTAAGAGCCCTTTAAATCAACAAAAATGACTTTGTCATGTGGACGACATTAAATAGATCTAACGCTGCTAAATTCGACCTAAATTCATAGTGTAGACCAGGGCTAGGATGTCTATAAGTACTCTCTGATTATGATTAAGGGCATCTATTGTTGACCATTGACTTCACTGGCAGTTTTGCATGCAAGATGAATGCAGGAGCAGGCCTTAGATATAATTTAAAGCATTTGATAATTGGTATGGTAGGAGCTACACAATGTGTTAATAAGTACCTGGGGCCCAGAAAGCCTAATGTAGCATGGCTGCATTGCAAAGGCAGTGTAGACTTCTTACTAAAAGAAGGGGCACTGGGTTCTATTCCCAGCTCTGTCATTATGAATAAATCAATAATTCTAGGCCTCAGTTTCCCCATATATAAAATGGGGATAACATCTACCTTAGAGGGATGTTGTGTATCTAAATTCTTTAATATTTCTAAAGTGCTTTGAAATCTTCAGGTGGAAGATGCTACATAAGTGCAAAGTACTATTGTCCCCTCTTGACTTTCCCACAGCAGAAAAAGAAGGGTTTAAGATGCCTAGTGCGGCATAGGTCCCAGGGCTATGTATTTTTAAATGTTAGCAAACCCTTAGCTTATCCATATTTGTTCAGCCAAATATAGAGTTTACTCTGAATTCAGAAGATTTACAATACAAGCAGCTGCTGTTGGCTCAAACAAATGGAAAAGTGAACTAGGTAATTCCCTGAACCAATCAACATTAAAGATGGGTGTATTTGTATTGCTTTCAGTTCACATGTGAGGAATAGATTATATAACTGTACCTCATAAAATATTATACCTGAGACACAGAGTAGGATATTCAGTCTCCCTTATACATAATTCTCATTTCCCTCCTCCCTCCCACCCCCGTCCACTTCCCCACGAAAATTAACTTTGAAAGTTTTTAGCAGCTGCCTAGAGTATTGTTTCAGTGTAATAATGTAATGTATTTAATGTTTATGCTCATTAAGGATTTTAGTGGAATCATTTTAAATAAATGCTTTAGGGGTCACTTTGGCTCTATTAAGCATTTTAAATAGATTAAATCCAGGGTCTCTGCTTGCTGAATACCAAAAGGAGATCTTGCCTGTGAAGCCAAAAACAATTTAAAATATGTGAAATGCAGTAGAATTAATCTGTCCAGAACCAAAAGGAAGACTATATTTATAGCTGCTGATTTATTTGTTTGATATACAGTATGTGCTGTGGTTTATAATTTTTAAGGTGTGTGAATAGGGTCACATTAGATATTACAGAAATAGTGAAGCAATGATTTACAAGACTTCATATTGTGCCTATTGACCTTCTCAATAAGAAAGGTTGGTGGTGGTAACAGCACTGAAAAATTAAACCCATGGGAGTCAATTTAATGTAGTAGAAACTCTTTAACACCCAGCAAAATAGCCATATCAGCTGCTCCATCGGCAGATTATGTTTCAGTTGTAAAAAGCATTTTTTAATAAAAAGTGCACAAGCTTTCTTTATACTGCAAAGCATGTGTTTCCTCCTCCATGGAAGCAGCTGCTCCTATCTTTAGCATGTTAAGAATGGAAGTATTGTGTTGTAACTAGTGCACTCAGGGGGGAAAAGAAAAGAAAAGAAAAGAAAAGAAAAGAAAAGAAAAGAAAAGAAAAGAAACTGCTTAATGGTATCACAAGTCATTTGCTCAGATTCCTTCTGAAAATTAATCTCTGGGCTGTGAAAGAAAGATGCACATCTGTGTTCATCCTTTGTTGTGGGTAAACACATTAGTCTGCTCCACAATGAAAACAATATTAGCACATGTTCGGCTTGAAATAATCAATATCTAGGCCTAACAATTGGGTAATGTTTCATGTTAACACACTCACCATGAAAATGATAGGTTGAGGACAAGATATCTCTTTTAATTATCAGAGCCATGTGTCATGGGCATTCCAGAAATAATGGTATCTGAATGCATCTAAAACATTGTCAGATAAATGAAAGACAAAAAGCATTCAAACTGTGTTCTTCCTTATGATTTAGCTCATTTTCTTGCAAGATTATCTTGCTACCCAGTACCCTGCACAGCTGGAGGCTAGAAAACAGGATACAGAATCCTCACATTTCTCTAGTTCATCCTCTTTAGTGTGCATGCCTCATCCACATTTTGCAAGCAATTGGCCGAAAACAGCATAAGGGTATGTGCAGAGTGCAAACATTGTGTATAAATAGCTTCCCTACTCTAAAAAATAAATGTCAGTAATTTATCAGGCACCTCTTCCAATAATTTTAATTTTGCTTATATTTTAAGCCTAGGTTTTTATTTACCATATTGCCAACAGACCACTTTAGCCCTTCACATGAATGCCAATAGTCGTTACTACCACTTATCAACAGTCAGTGTTCTGGTATCCCAACATCTGAGCTGATCAGCTCCTGGTTTTCTAGCTCTTAAATGTAATCTACAAGGCAGAACTTTTTAATATAGTCCTAATGTAATGATTTGGGAGCTATTTAAGCTCTTTGAAATTTGTGCTTCACACAACGATTTGTTTTTCTATCTGCGAGAAACAAATGGGAGAACAGTCAAGGCAACAAGACTGGTATTTGTGAAGAAGCATATGGGAGACGTGGATAAGACAATTTGCCTAATGCATATTGGTGGGAGTTCTTTTTCAACTTAGCTCATCTACGTGGGAAGTTCATTATGATATTTTCTTTATAACTTATGTTTCCTCCAGAATATTAGAGCAAAGCCATGCACAGTACAGTGCAGGTATCCTTTCTGCATTTTGATATGTTGATGTGAAAAATCTTTAATTTCTGATTCTAGTTCTAATTACAAATGGTCTGCTAAAAGCATGCATCTCTACACAGGCAGATCAATATGCTATATATGGTAGCAATTGCCACTATTTTGTTCACAGATGAGGCATACATTTTAAATCCTATCTTGTTTGTTGATTATAGAATTCTTAGAGAGATGAATGGGTTAATATTTTAACACTGCATATTAATGGTTAACAATTTCATTTGAACATGATATGCTCAAATTAAGAGCAGGGGAGATGAGGAATTAATTGTGTTAATTGTATTAGCTTATCCAAGGGATGTAGATAGTGCTCCTAAAGCTTTGTTTAAAATTACCACAGATTAAGCACCACAAAATATTCAATACCTCTGGTGTTTTTTCTGATCCTTTGTTATTTGTCTGACCTGGGAAGTCCCCACAAAAGGCAAATGAAACTACCTCATCTACTCTGGCCAGAGAGCATGCTGGCTGCAGCTGGGATAGAATTCCTATATGTGGAAAGCAGAACCAGAAGTAAAGTCTGACTTATTAATGCTGCTTTTCAATCACTGTTTGACCCTGTTGCTCCACTGCCTTGCACGTTGTTTTATCACTTTACACCCATATAATGGGCCAGTAAGTGAAGTGTAAAATACTACAAGGTCAGATCACTAGCGTTTTACACCCATTTTGCACATACATAAATGACAATATCACATGCATGGCAGTGGAGTATTAAGCCCTCTAACTCTTATTATGCTGCAACATTAAAAGGCATTTTACATATTTTATAAAGGAATAAGTGTGTTGTCCCACTTGAAGCCTGTCTGGGGTTTTCAAAGATGCATTTGTAAGATTCCAATGTACAATCTGAATTCCTGAAATCCAGAATAAACTAACAAATCAGTGCCCGTGTCCCCAGCCAAGCGATCAGTGAACTATAGCTTCCTTAATTCAAAAGGTGTATCTTAATATATCAAATATCTCCAGATTTAGGCTAAGTACAAGCCTTTTGTACAGGAGTTCGATGGGTTGCAGGCATTTGAATATAACTCACGAAAGCCCTTCAGGAAGGCAGCCAGAGCATTCATTGCTAGCTGATCAAGTCAAAGATTAAAGGGGAACACTAGGAGAAAAGCAACTCCAGGAAGAAGCAATTTTAAGGGCCTTCATATTGCCTACCATATGGCTTATGGAGATAGAGGATTTCTAATCATTTACTGTCCTGTCACCACAGGGAGCTCATGAGGCCCCTCTGAAGTATTATGGACCACTGCAGTCTAATAATCTTGGGGAAGGTCACACAAGAGAGGTAAATTCCCTTAACTAGAAATGTTTTTATATAAAAAAAAGGGAAGGAGATTGAGACAGTACTTTGACATTTGTATTAATATACACTATCAGGAATGTCAGCTATAGTTCAGACAAACTTCTGAATTTCACATATCAAAACTATTTGTCAGAACAACTGGAAAACCTTCTATGCAGGCATTTCACTGAGCGCAGTTATCAGTTGTAGGAATCCTCATTCAGCACCTAATATCCTCAGCCTCCCATATCACAGAATCATAGGCATTAGAGATGGAGAAGAAACACTAGGTCCCTGTAAGATTGTTCTCTATTGTACCTTTTCTAGTGTTTCATCCTGCTTAGTTTTAAAAAAATACACTTCTATCATTTCCTTGGGAGACTATTTCCTAGCTTAGGTCTAGATTAATCAGTGCCCTACATTTTACGTAGCCACTTAAACCAGTGCAAGGTGAATGTACAACACTGCCACGCTGATCTAGTAGCAATTTACAGATTCCACTGGGGTAAATGACTGCACAGGGTGCAAGGCAATGGTGAATCTGACCCTAATATTTCACTGAAGAAATCTGCCCTGATATTCAGCCTAAATTTTCCCTTTAGTTAATTCATCCCATTACTCCCATCCTAACTAGTTTCTGTCTATTCTTGGTGTGTACACTCTTGGAAAGTGGTAGCCTATTATCCCATGTCCCATTTACCTTTGTGCATAAGGAAAATTAACTGGAGCCTTAGCAGAATAAATTGTTTCATGTAACATAGTACCAGTCATACTTATAGTATCTCAAAGCACTTTACAAAACAATAAACTAAACACTAGACATCCAGTGACTGTGCAGTTAAGTGCAAAAGCCATTTTGTACTCAACAATAGCATTCTCATAGTCTAGGATATAAAACCTGTTTAGCTGACAATAAGAAAATAAGCCAGCATAGTGCCAATGGGTTTTGAACAGAAGCATGAGATGTTTAGCTTTTTTTGATGTAATCAAGGGTAGAAGGAATCTGTGTTTGCTATCCCCGATAAAGGAGAGACATTTGTTAGAGTGCAGAACACACCTACTAAACAACTGCAGTATCAGAATTGTTGATAAATTCAAGTTCTTCTCTGGGAACTGAACACACAATCCTCTAACCCAGAGGGCTATCAATTGAGTCATCTAAAAATTGATATCAGATTAAGACACTTCTCTCAGACTTGGTCACAGTGGTGCATGCATTTGTCACCTCCAGGTTGGACTACTGCAACTCTCTACCTAGGCCTATATAGGAAATTCACAAACTGGAACTGGTACACAATGCAGATGTAACCACACACCTCCTGGGTGTGGTGTTCTGTCCCATCTAGTGGCACCAAGACCACTTAGAGAGAGAGAGAAAATGAGTCTGCGCTACAGACTTAGCTAACAGCCAGTTGGCTTTTAGCTCATGCTGTAGAGGCTCACGCACTAAGCTCCAGAGGTCCCCGGTTCGATCCTGCCTGTCAACGACCGGGGTCTGTTGGCATTACACAGAAGCCTGGGTCCTAAGTGGACCAACTGAATAAAACATCATGCCAGAGTTCCCCAGCTGGCACTGTCTTCTCCAAGCCACTGTTATCTCAAAGATTGCTTCTTTCATAAGTTTTCTATTATCCCTGAGCACACTATTTATATATCCAAACCCAGAGATAGTTCTGAGGCAACAGGAGACTGTGTTCCAAAAGAGCAGGTCTGACATCCTGGAACCCTGCCAAAGGAGAAAGGAAAAGTCCCTTCTTCTGCATCATCGAGCTGGCAAATCGTTCTGCCATATCATTCTCATCAGGGCAGAAACCTAGCAGTGCATGCAAGCCGGGGGTCCAGTTACACCCAAAGCAAGATGGAGAGCCAACTGCCCAGGAACAGTGCTTAGACACTAAAGGGATAAGTGGTTATATATATACATCTTGCTAGGTGGATTAAATTCTAAGTAACTGCAGCAGAATAAATACTGCTGCTTTTACAAATTGGGCTTAGTGGCCAAAGCGTACCCATGTGTCACCTGCAAGCATTGAAACAGGTCCCATGATATACTTAGCAATGATTATTTTGCAATAATACAAGCTGTCAAAAATGTTGTAATGGGGTGTTGAAATAATATTCATCTTATATTGAGTAATTGCTATAAATGCCTTGAGGTATAAAAATATTTGTTAAAATAAATATAATGTAGCTGGCTTTAACTGTAATTTGATATGGCTGTTATGGTTCCTTCTAGGCTATCTGGCCCCTGGTGCCTTTTCTGGACTGCTTAACTTAATGTTACCCACAGAAGTAATAACACCTTAGTGTATAGGACACAAACATCTGGGTCAATCTGAGGGCAAAGCTCGGCTAAAGGAGGCTGCATGCAATAAATATGAATGTAGGATACTACTACTATAAATAAAATTGCCCTGTGTCGATGTGACCAAGCATGACTGACTGAAACTGAATTTTCAAGAAACAGGATTAGGCACAGTGCATCAGTGAACCTCAAGTGAGCAAGTGATTAAGGTGGCTACTGATTCATTCTCAGAATGCTGGACATCGGGTACTTCCAGAATGGCATGAGCCTGCCTCTGCCTTTGTGACCCTACCCCTGCCACACCGGCATGACCTCATACACACAGAGCAGGCATGGCATGGCCATCCTAGTCAGAATGGCATGCCTACTTCTGATACAGCATCTGCCTCTGAACTTACTCTTGCACAAATAAATAGCCATAAGTCAAACTATATACCATAAAGTACGTTCACCTAACTACAGTAGTCCAACTTTACTGAGAGCAGACTGTTGTACCATTTCCTGATCTTTACTGTTGCTGTCAGAGGAATTGATTCATTGAAAACACTGCCATTTTCTTGTCTTGTTAGAATTTTTTCCATAAGATATCAGAATGTATAATATTTAGGATAGTTTTAATCATGCCTCACCAATCTACTAGAATTCTTTGAGGGGGTCAACAAAGGGGATCCAGTGCATATAGTGTATTTAGATTTTCAGAAAGCCTTTGACAAGGTCCCTCACCAAAGGCTCTTAAGAAAAATAAGCAGTCATGGGATAAGAGGGAAGGTTCTCTCATGGATTGGTAACTGGTTAAAAGATAGGAAACAAAGGGTAGGAATAAATGGTCAGTTTTCAGAATGGAGAGAGATAAATAGTGGTGTCCCCAGGGATCTGTACTGGGCCCAGTCCTATTTAACATGTTCATAAATGATCTGGAAAAAGGGGTAAACAGTGAGGTGGCAAAATTTGCAGCTGATACAAAACTGCTCAAGATAGTTAAGTCCCAGGCAGACTGCGAAGAGCTACAAAAGGATCTCACAAAACTGGGTGACTGGGCAACAAAATGGCAGATGAAATTTAATGTTGATAAATGCAAAGTAATGCACATTGGAAAACATAATCCTGACTGTACCTATACAATGATGTGGTCTAAATTAGCTGTTACCACTCAAGAAAGAGATCTTGGAGTCATTGTGGATAGTTCACTGAAATCATCCACTCAATGTGCAGCAGCAGTCAAAAAAGTGAACAGAATGTTGGGAATCATCAAGAAAGGGATAGATAATAAGACAGAAAATATCATATTGCCTCTATACAAATCCATGGTACGCCCACACCTTGAATACTGCATGCAGATGTGGTTGCCCCATCTCAAAAAAGATATATTGGAATTGGAAAAGGTTCAGAAAATGGCAACAAAAATTATTAGGGGTATACAACGGCTTCCATATGAGGAGAGATTAATAAAACTGGGACTGTTCAGCTTGGAAAAGAGGCGACTAAGGGGGGATATGATAGAGGTCTATAAAATCATGAGTTGTATAGAAAAAGTAAATAAGGAGGTGTTATTTTGTCCTTCTCATAATACAAGAACAAGGGGCCACCAAATGAAATTAATAGGTAGAAGGTTTAAAACAAACACAAGAAAGTATTTTTTCATGCAGGGCACTGTCAAACTCTGGAACTTCTTGCCAGAGGGTGTTGTGAAGGCTAATACTATAATGAGTTCAAAAGGGAGCTAGATAGATTCATAGAAGATAGGTCCATCAATGGCTATTAGCCAGGATGGGCAGGAATGGTGTCCCTAGCCTCTGTTTGCCAGAAGTTGGGATTGGGTGACAGGGTATGGATCACTTGATGATAACCTGTCTGTTCATTCCCTTTTGGGCACCTGCCACTGGCCACTGTCAGAGGACAGGATACTGGGCTTGATGGACCTTTGGTCTGACTCAGTATGGCCGTTCTTATGTTCTTAATCATTCTGGTGTGTGCTACTGTGCCCCCGATATCATTCCTCATTGTTCCACTATTTTTATGTAATATTTACTTACTACAGATTGTCTGAATTAGTTCAACAGCAGGTAAGTGAAGCAGTTCCCTGCTTTGCCCCACCTTCCTGTCCTAAAGGGCTGAGCAGTTAAGACACTGTAGGAATTTAACACAAGACACAGCCCATGAGGTCATTACACAGAATCAGAAGCAGAACCTCTTCCTGTGTCATTTGAGCTCTCTTTCCCCAGCAGCAATCTGATCTCTCTTTCCCCGCAATTAGGCCAGGTTTCTGGGATGGTGACTGGCTAAAAAAAGCACACAGCAAATTTAAAGAAATCTCTAAAACTTTAAAATTTGTTTGGAGGGAAAAAATCAAAACAAAAAAAATCCCCAAACCAAACAAAAGCCCTTTTAGGTGAATCAGTCCCATATGCATGCAGAATATTTTGTGCTTCAAGTATCTTCTTAAATATAAATTAATGATGTTCCAAGCCATATGGTCTTAAGTTCAGAGAATAATAATGGGACCTGGAAATTCTAGATTCATTCTTTGTTCTCCAGGTATCATTACATTCAGTGCTACCATGCCTCCATATGCTGGTGTCCCAAAAGGGGGCAGAGTTAAGGTTCCTGTGTTGTGTGAGAAGCATTATTTTAACTGTGAATTTCCTGGGGTTTTTAAGTTTGCAATTTGATTTTGTTGTAAAGCTAATATTCTTTAAAAGAATATGCGGGGGCACCTTACACTATAAATCTTCCAATGTTTGAGTTTGAGATTTTTGAAATCTCATCTTCTGGAAGGGTACAGGGAGCAGAAGGCATTATGGATGGAACCTTAACTCCATGTTAATTAAGTTTCATGTGTGAATTTCCTTTTATTTTTTAGATATGTGAATGAACCAGCCTGGTAGGGGCTTCTGAGATGTAAGGGAGGAGAGTCTCTGTGTAAGAGGTGGACTGACATAGGGCAAAGGATTCTCAATTTGCGAGTTTATCTAACACCAGGCTTTCCAGTGAAACTCAGTGGCGCACTACAGAAACCAAGAGTCCTTGCTGCAGAATTTAGGTTCAGCTTTCCACTGAGTACACAGGGCCCTGCTTCCAGCTGCCATGAAGCGCAAAGCTGAAGAAGCAACCAGTCTATCAGCTTTATTTTTTCAGTGAATTAACTTCTGCATGTTGGGCTTTTCACCCAGTCTGCCACACAAGTATCAGTCTAGAGGCGACTAGTGATCCAAAGGGATTATGATGTGCTGTAGAACAGGAAAAACTGTCTCCATTGGCCAAAGGTCCAGAGAACAAAAAGCCTGGCCAGCAAAGAGCTTAAGGCTACAGTACTAGTGAAAGAAGTGGGAGACACAATTTGTACTTGCTCTGATTTCCTTCTCCATCATTTAAAGCACTCTCGAGGATGAGAAAAGTGTGATGAGATGTTAAACAGCAACATGAGTTTTCTGTAGCATGCGTGCAAATGACTAGTGACACAGGACATTCCATTAAGTGATGTCCATGAAAAACAACACCCAGTGAATCATCCATCCGACAGGCTTGCAATAAGAATGTTGCAGAACTCATCTCTGGACGGATATTGCGGCTGTTTAATGTAGTTTCCAGCAAGCCATTTGTCATTTTATGGCTGCAACTAACCCCTTTTACTGTGTTCTTTTTTTCACAAGTTCTCCTAGAGAAAGGCTATTCCACAGCTTTACAAAACTGTGCACAGGAGAGTAATGCATGACCCAAAACAAATGGAGGGGGATCATGCTCACATCATGCCAGATATGTGGACCAGTCATCAAAGGGTGGGTGAAATGCCAGCAGCAACATATCTGGCAGTGCTGACTGGCTTTGCCATGTCCATCTCCTCCAAAGCAAGAACCAAGAGGAAAACTGTTTATTAAAAACTTTGGAAAAGATCTCATTGTGGTAAACCTGATTCATAAGTTGCAGCAGCAATGTAAAGTGGGGTTCACCCCAAGTCTGAGTCCCGAGTAGTTGTTTTAAGACAATAGTGTGAACCTTTGCTGTGCACTACAAGATCTTGGCTTTTCACTCAACATAATTTGCACATTGCTTAAAGTCCCTGATCAATAATTTCCTGTGATAACTCCATATTTTTGGAGAGGGGAGGAACAAACTAAGCATGGATTGTAAGAGCCATGGATATTTTTCAAGTTAGTTAACAACTTCCACACACTTGAACTGGCTGGGAGGAAAGTCAGCAGTTACAGAGGGGCTAGCTCAGTGGTTTGAGCATTGGCCTGCTAAACCCAGGGTTGTGAATTTGATCCTTGAGGGGACCACTTGAGGATCTAGGGCAAAATCAGTACTTGGGCCTGCTAGTGAAGGCAGGGGGCTGGACTCGATGACCTTTCGAGGTCCCTTCCAGTTCTAGGAGAGGGGATATCTCCATTTATTTATTTTAAGCCTTAATCAGTAGCTGTTGTTGGACAAAAATTAATCTGAAAGAAAGGAGACTATTTCACTAGGATGTTTCTGGTGCATCATTCCATACACACCATTCTAACTCAGGTGTAGTCTTGATATGATTAATCTACTCCTGGTTCATGAAATGTACAGTGTTATATAAGTGTTGGAGAGTATGTCTTTGAACAAGACAGCACATACAGACAGAACAGAATGCCTCTCAGAAAATGGCTCTTATTTCCAAGTCAGTTGACACTTTGCTTTACATCTCTCCTGTTTTTATGGAGCTAAGGGATTCAGTGAAATGACCTGAAGGTTTCGGGAAAGGATGTATGATCCTGTGGGTACAGCAAAGAACAAAGAGTCAGGAAATGAGGGTTCCTTTCCTGTCTCTGCCACAGCCTTCCTGTGTGATCCTGAGCAGATTACGCAAGGCTTGAGCCTGAGAGGAGCTGAGGACCTTCAAATCACACCAACTCAATGAATATTGAAAGGATACAATACCTCACTGGGCTAGAGCATGAATCCTTCTGTGCCTCATTTTTCTCATCTTTCAAACTGAGATAATATTTACTCTGTTATTTCACAGGCATGGCATGGTAGTTAATTCACTAATGAGGTGGTGGATTTAAGGTTATAAGCAAGAGTAAGTTGTCATTATCTCATTAATTTTATTTAAAAGAACTAAAACTTGTTCCTAACAACTGCTATTTTAATTGTACAAAAGCCCAATATATGGAATATACTTTTTTTACAGAAAACTTTCATGCCAAACTTTTTTCCTACCAGCCAATTTGCAGATCCTGACCTAACAAATCAGTTCTTCATACTAGCAGATAGTGAGCAATGGGGGAAGTGCCATTTATACATATACTGCTGGTTTCACTGTGAATTCCATATAGACAATTTGTCACTAAAAATAAGATTATTTGAACAATATTCTACAATTTAAAAAAACTGTTTGCCAAGTTACTGACATCTTTGTTTAATATATTTATGATGCTAAGGAGACTTTGGAGGAAATTGTATTAATTACCCTTCTCATCAAAATCTTACAGTGACACATGTTCTGCACAATTTAGTCTGGTTCCCAATAGAATAAAAAATACAATCAAGGGTGGTTGTTCCAGAATGAAGGATCGACAAATAGTGGAAGGAAACAATGGGATTACAACAAGCATACGAAACAAGAGAAAATGTTAAATTAATTTCCCCCAAGTAACCCATGACAATAGCGGGAAAAAAACAAAACAAAACTATTTTTGCCTTGGTTTTGTTCTTTTTTCTCCAAGTAACATGTACAACACAAAGATTAAATCAAATGGAATTATTTGCAAATCTCTTCTGTAAGAGCTTAATGTATTTGGGTCTAGGGTATGTATATGTGCATGCTTGGGTGTGCGCACATTAATGATCCTTTTTAAGTAATAGGCATCCCTAATGAGTAAATAATTTAATTAATATAAAAGCATTTAACAATTAACAGGTCTTATCTATTGGAAGACCTATGAACTCAATTATCTTTGTTTGGTCTACAGTTAGTTGAAGATAGTTTTATGTAACACAGCTTTAGAGGGTTTTTAAATGTTAAAATAAACACTAGGCTGCTTTTCAAATAGAGGAGGCTTTACTTGGGGTACGTAATCAGGAAACAAAACTCCAAGCTGGAATTTTTAATTATTTAAAATTTGAACTAAGGAATTTAGAGCAATATCTGAGCATGGTTTTGGAGCAGAACATTCTTCTTCAGCCTTGCCCAAATCACTTGAGCATTGAGAAAATGGTGATCTTGAAGTCCAAAATGGCATTACATTTGCTTTTAATTAGATTAAATTTTGGATGATTAAACTTTCCATGTTGGGATATTGCCTAGCAAAACATTCCCTGCAATTCAGTTGGGCATGTTATTACTTGCTAACCGTCCTAAACTGCTGCGTAATTTTGTTCTGCATTATTAAGCAGGTGCTATGTTGCCAGAGGTGGCTGCATTTTATTGATGGGTGAAGACAGGGGGCTGCATCACCACTTCCCCGGAGAAGAAGCTAACCTATGAGTCACTGATGATCTTGTCACAATTTGTGGTCATCAGACACTGACCACAGCTACTGTCCCTGGCACTCTTAATGAGAATGGGCATATTTGGCCATATGCCTTGCACCACGTGTTTCAAGGTCCTGATCCAAAGCCTTCTGAATCAGTGGAAAGATTCCAGTAGACTTCAAATGGCCTTTGGATCAAGCCTATAGAAAGGTACCTTTTGTCCCTCTTCTAACTCTGGCCAGAGGTCATAAGCTTATCTTCCTTTTCTCTGTTAATGGTCTGCAATTGTTACCACAGTAACATTCTGATACTAATATGCTCTTTAAAAATGATTAAATCAAGGTAAATAAACGGTGAACTGTATAAAATCCTATCTAGTCTAAGGTTTGGGTAACAGCATCACAAGGACAGGTTATATTTTGTAGTTACAGTGATTCAAATAAGTGTTCTCTTCCATCCTATAGCTTGGATGTCATTCTCTCAGGTTTTTCTTCTTTCTCTGTTGGCATCACAGCATCTCAAGTCATTCTCATCTGCATCAGTGGAGCTCACATCCATAAAGCCTTTTAATCTTTAGGTGTGAACATCTTGCATTAATTACCTTTCTAGCCTAGATATCTTCCTTTATATCCTTATAGGGGCAATGTTTAATTCCAGCTCCTGGAAATAAGTTTATTACAGCCCCCTTTTCAGCACAAGATCCCGCTGTATTTAGAAAACTCCATTACTGAGGTTTAGACCCCCAATCTGCATTTGTGAGATGCAGACTAGTTCAAAAAGTATTTGCTAACATCAAAAGATGCACAGACAATTAAGTTTCTTTCCTACTAAATGGTTTCTCCCCTGCAGAAGACAGCCTATTATCATTTATATGGCTACTTTATGTAGCTATATAGCTAGACTGAAATGTTAGTATCTCTTTTCCTGCCCAGAGTGACTATGACATCCTTTGCTTTAAGTATTTTTGAATGCTAATTAGGCTTTCACTGCCCCTGTCTATACTGTCTGCTATAAGACAGCTCCCATCCAGTAACCACCTTGAAGCTACCATAGATCTCACTAATTATCTGTTTTTCCATAATTCCAGTCTCTAACCCAGGCCTGTGACAAACTGGACCTAAATTATGCAGTAAGATCCTCTGGTTTCTCTGACACTCTAGTGCAGCAGACTGGAAATGTTGTCGCTGTGGATAAATTTTAAAAATTGAGATTATTATTACATTAAATATAACAATGCAAATAGGAGAGAATTCCTTATGTTATCTTTTTATATTAAATTACATTTATTTTACACTGCACCCACATTTAAAATGCGATCCTGGCAATGCATAACTGCCTTGTAAAAGTTATTTGGAGATATTAGAGGTTTTGTCAACAGGGTAGAGAACAGCTGGGTCTTTTGACATCAGAGAAAGCATGAGAAGTGGGTAGAGATTGTGGGATAAGCATATTTGGTGGATGTTTCTGCTAAAAAGACTAGCCATTCAAAGAGCTAACATGTTAACATTTCAACTGACAGAGTTACCACTCTCAACCCTCAGAATGACAGATTTGCATTGATTTACACTTGGGTCACATTTGCCAGATAATCTTTGCCACAGTATGGGCAAGGAACTTAGGTGCTGACCCTACAATCACAACAGGTATCTGTACAGAGCCCCTAACTGCTAGTTACTGATTTGTTTTTTCAATTAATTTGTTTTGTACCCTTTTGATCTTGGAGCCTGTCAGGCAGCCATGTTGCCTGCTCCTGGCGGTTCCCCTGGCATGTCTCCTACTCTAGGTGCGCCATATGTTCAGGGGTGGCAGAACCAGGTGGATGGAGGGAGCTAGTGCCCCTGCAATGGAAACTCATGCACCTCCAGAGGTGAGGGCGGAGGTGACAGCAGGACTCAGGGGAGCTGAAGCTGCCACTATGGGGCCCATGATCAGGCTGAGGGGCAGGGAGCAAGACCTAGAGGGGCTGGAACATGTCCAGGAGCAGGTAGAAGCTCCCAGGACCCTCCTTCCCAGCCTGAAGACAGCTCCCCGCCCCCACTGCTGAGTCTTAGTACCTCCACTCACTCTCCAGCATATCCCTCTGCCCCACCATTCTCAGGGAGATTCTCCCCAGCCCCACATATGGGGGTGGTGCATGCTATCTCTTCTCCACCCAGGGGTTCCTCCACAATGGGGTGGGGAGAGACTCCTCAGTCAGCTAAGCTGTCAATACTGCCCCTATGTACCAGCATGGCCAAGAGCAGGACTGTGATTCCAGCCTAACAGGTGGAAGCTCTAAGCTACCTTCGCCATATCTGCCCATCCACTATTCAGAGTTCCTCTGAGAAAGAGAGTGTTTAATGGCTTGCAGCAGGGGCAGCTGCCATAGCCCTCTAACCACATTGATCTCCCAAAAGCTTAGAGCTGGAATGTGTTTCTATTGGAAAATGCCAGTTCCTTTAAATCAAGATTTTGTGCGAGAACATGTCATTCTGCCAAAACTTCCAATGGAAACCAGACAGATTTCCTGCCTATCTCCCCAGCAGCCTGCTTGAGGGGAGATTGGCAGTCAGGACTCCCAGGGCTTCCTGGCTCCTCGGCAGCTCACCAGGCAGGCTGCTGGACTTCCAGGCTCCCTGGGAGGCTGACATCCCAGGCTGGATGGCTCCCAGGGTTTCCAGGCTCCCCAGCTCCATTAGAGCCTGCTGGGGGGCTGCTGGGGAGCCTAGGCTTCCTAGCTCTTTGGAAGCCTGCCCCACAGCGCTAGGGTTTCCAGGGCCCTGGGGAGCATATTTTGTTTTGGAAACACTGAAACATCCGTGCTGTAGGAACATTTTAGCGTTTCCAAAACAAAATATTGTAGAAATGTCACGTCCGCAAATCATGTCCAGAGTTTGACTTTTTGTCTCAATTAGGGACCAAAAAAAAAAAAATCTCCAAAACCTTGAAATTTTTTGTGGAAGTGAAATTTAGTTTTCCCGCCAGCGCTACAAGATCCTGGGAAGTCTGTGTCATGTTTATATTTTGCAGACTTTTGGGTAGATAAGTGGAAAAAATCTTTGCTACATTTCAAATGCTATTTGTAGCACTGTGACAATTTTTGGAGGAAGTGCGGATACAGGAAGAGAAGTTTAAATCCACTTGTTCTATTTATACTATATGGGGGAGATTTTCAAAGGCATGAATGGTGGCTACAGTACCTAACGCCCATTGACTGTCAATTAGGATTAGGTGTTTAACTGCCTTTCGGGTCTTCTAAATCTCCCTCTATATTATCAAAGACAAACACTAAAGATTGTAGATTGTTTTTTACAATAAAACAAGTTTTCTATATTTCCCACGTCTCTCTGTTTCTTCTGTCAGTTTTATATTCAGGAAATGTTAGCCCAATGGGTGAGACGGTACTGTGTCAGATGATCTGAGATCTTTTCCATTATGAGAATTTCCCATATTCCATTGAACCACAAGGTCCTTCTAGAGAAAGACTGAATTCAAAATTCTGCCAAGTTCAACTTGAGGCTCCAGGTGCCCCACAGGGGGGTGGGAGAATGCTGTCTTTTCTTCATCTAGCGGATTCTCCCATATGGACTGTGGATCACGTGGCATGGGTCCCTGCTATTTGAAAGTGTGAGAGCAACTTAGAAGTATGGAGTGGGTAGGTCATTGTTGTGATTTTTGCTTTTCTCTCTCTCTCACACACACACACACACACACACACACACACACACCAATATGAAGAAACCACAAGTGCACAGTTGGGTCCCAAATAACTATGTTTACTAAACATATACAAATATGCCAGGCCTAGCTACATACATACTGCTGCTCTGACTGGTTTCTGTCAGTTTTGTAAACAGAACACCAGAAGGCTCACAAACTATTTAAAGGGGAACTACCCTACTCTTATACACTACAGTCATTTTACTGAGAGAGCCAATTAATGGATCTACTAATAACTTCCTTTGTGTTACATCCATTTTGAGGTTTACCATCCTTGATCAATATTCCTGTCCATTGGGACACTATAACCAAATATAAATAAAGGGACCTTAAATTCCACACCGCCTGCAGCAATTGTCCAACACATCTTTGTAGATTTTATTTGAATGAGAGCATGTCAGGTGCTGCTTAAATAGTAACTTACAATTTTCTTTTACTGTTACACATGTGGAATACAAGGCTGTCCTATGTCATATAAGGGGCCAATGTTCTAGGGGAATTTCCTTCTTTGAAGCCGTGCCCCATTTATTCATGTAATTATATTCATCTTCCATACCAAGATTAATAAGTTCACTATACAGTTTTGAAATTACAACTCTGGAACATCTAGAATTCATTATCCCCGGTCACAGCCCTGATAAATCTAGCCCTGCAGAACCCTCCCCAGGCTGCTATGTTTGGGTACCACCACACTGGCCCCACATGCTGTTTAGCTTCCCTAGTATCCAGCACTGTCTCTTTCCTTGGCCTCACTGGCACACTTCCTGGGCCCAGATTGTCTGTCTACTACCCCTTCATTGAGGTGGGACCTTGTGGTCCCACTATCCCAAGACTCTCCAATAGCTTAAGGACACTCTTTCCCCGAGGTCTAACATTGTGGGCATTCTGGTTTACAGTTTGCCTCACCAGGAACACATGATATTTGAAGCACATAACACAGAAACTTTGCTAAAGGGTTCCAAAGCCATCACTCTTTACTTTAGACAGCACAAGAAATACATATACATATCTAGATCAAACAATAACATACCTATACGCCATCCCCTGCCTCAGTTTCCTCACCACTTTGGCGTGTTCTTCAGGATTTGGGTCAGTGTCTTTTCAGGATTCCAAGTCCTCTCTTCTGGGCCTCTCTCCTCAGGACCTCCCCTCTGGAACATGGAGTTTGCCCTCTCTCTCCTCCAGCCATCTTCCTTCTTACTGAGTTGGTCCCCAGTCAAAAAGGACCCTTCTGCTATGAAAGCATACCCCTGTGTTCCTCATCCTGCCCAAATTTCCTCTGTCTCTATGAATTCCTCTGAGTTTTTAAATGTTAGCAGCAATACCGGGTACCTTGTCCTGCACTGGGGGAAATTCCTTTCCTTCAACCCTGTGCAGAGAAGTTAGAGAACACTAGCTTTATTTAGGATGCAGCACCTCCTTTGTTCTCTTCAGGTAAGATCTAGTCATGTGCTCAGACTCTTTAATGATCAACCTATTCATAGACACACCTTTGGGCACTGCTCCTGTCTCCTCAGCACACACAGAACACAGTGAAAGACAGTCATAAGACATATGGATACAGACAGTTGATAAAATCAAACAAGAATTCATAAGTTGTACATAATCAGATTCCCCCAATCATGTTATCCTCTTTGTCAGTCTCAGTAAGTGATTTCTTGAAGCCCACAATTTTTCCAGGGATTGAAATATAAAGTATTAATTGTACATAACATTGGTTTGTTAGGACCCTTTTGATTGAAGTGGTTAGCGAGTATTCGGGTCCTGTGCTTGCATTCAGCCTCCAGTGAACCTGTTCTACCCATATAACCCATGACTGGTCTTACAGATGGCCTGTGTTTTGCATGGTTTTGTTTCAGCTACCTCACTCCAAAAGGAGTGTAATTGCTTCTTCCATTTCCCCCGAATGAAGGACATCTGTTACATCCACCAGCTTCAAGGAGGTTTCACCCAACCCCCACTGTAACAGTTATAAATATTGAATGTATTTTTGTTCTGCATTTCCTGCCTTTTAATTAACTGCATCATTCTTTTCAGGATTGCTTTTTCCTATTTTTAAAAAAATGGAATCAGTGTCTTCTGAAGGAAATGACTTCAACTGTTGTTGGAAGAGAAGGAACAAGGCAGGTTTTCATTCTTATTTTGTTCCACATTTTTAAGGGTAATTGAGGCTTGTACTTGTGCTGCCTAGTAGTAATGTCTGGGACTAGTAGCCCACCCTTCAATTCTGGCATATATTAATTTTTTTTTTATTGACCAGAGAGAACATCTTCCCCCAAATAATATCTAAAATGGAGAAATGCTGCTCTCCTGCTATCATGGTATTGGGTTAGTTACTGAAAGTGTCTGAAATAACATAATCTTAGAGAGAAGGGTTGCTTTTACCACTTTGCTTCTACCAATCCACAATATCATTAGCTTGTCCCAGTGTATTAAATATTTTAAAAATCTTTTCAGTAGACATGTAAATTATATCATGTGATTTTCCCAGAAGGGTGGTAATATGGACCCCTAAGTACTTCATTAAGATTTTTGCGCAGTTGAATCTAATTTTTTTGTAGTTGTTGTTTGGCATCTTGGTTTATTCTAAATGCTAGTATTCAAGATTTAGTATAATTGACTCAAAAGCCTCAGACTTCTATGTACTTCATATTTCCTTTCATAAGAAAAGGGAAGGGAATCAACATATTGCATTAAAACTTCATCCACATACAGTGTGTCTTTGTTCCCAACCTCTCCCAACCCCCCGCCACACATACACCATTTATTCCCAAGATTTGCAAAAGGTCCCACAACCATTGTAAATAGGAGGTATCCCTGACACTTGTCTCTCTAAAGGCTCAGAGGAGCTCTTACTAACTTAGAATCCCTTTATTAAACCCCTCTGCCAGAGTCAATCTATCCATCTATTCCCAAAGTTTCATTTAATCCAATTGAAGGCTTTCTCTGCATCATGGGTCAGTAACATTCCAGGCATCTGGGCCAAATGGATCATTCTTACAACTCTTCATATGTTATCTGTTAATTAGTGTCTTTGAATTAACCCTATCTAGTTTCTACTAATTAATCATGGCAGCAGAGAGTCCAGCCAATTAGCCAGCCAGAATAGCTCAACATCAATATTTAACAGGTATACAGGTCTATGATAAGCACAATCAAATTAATCTTTGTTAGGTTTCAAATCAATTAAATATGAGCTTCCATTGATTATGAAATTTGAGAGGATTCTAGGAGACTATTAAGCAAATTAACAAGTTTGGGAGCCAAAATCCCAATGTCTTTGTTTACTGCCTCAGGCAGGCTCTTCTCTTTCCTGCTTTTCCTCTTCTACTATCTCATCTGTTTCCTCAGCATTTATTCTACCTCTTTTCTGGCTGCAGGTCCTCTGGGACTTGACCTACTGCCACATCAATAGGGATCTTTTGCTAATCTCATAGTGTAATCCCAACTTTTAAGGGTTCTTTACCTTTCCCTGCAGGCCTGATCATATAATCTTGAGTTTTATGGGAACAGAAAAGTATAATGGGAAGCCTCAATGGTTTGGTGATTTTTTCTTTCTTTCTGTGGTATTTAAAAGGCTCTGTTGCCATAGTATCTGAGCACCTGACAACATCCTGTGAGGTAGAGAAGTTATCCCCATTTTGCATCAGAGGAACTGAAGCAAATGAGGCTGAGCAACATGGCCAAGGTCACACAGGAAGTCTGTGATGGGGCAGAGATTTGAACCCAGCTCTTGGCTATCACCTAATGACTGCACCATCCTTCCTCTCTCGTTCTGCTAAACTCCATGCTTCTTTTTAGTGGAAGTTACGACAGATTTAGAAAACCTTTTTGTCCCTGATCTGCCAAAGAGACATATCATTCTGCAATGATTCTCACAGAGTGATCGTTGTGTTCATGTTAGTGTAGCTGAATAACCCTAGTCCTAGAGTCAGACCTCGTAGTGAATTCCTAGACTCATAGAATCCATGGCAGAAGGGACCATTGCAATCATCCAGTGTGACCTCCTCTAACACAGGCCATAGAACTACCCAGAATAATTCCTAGTGCTCATCTTTTAGAAAAACATCCAATCTTGATTTAAAAATTATCATTAATGGAGAATCCACCAAGACCCTTGGTAAATTGTACCAATGGTTAATTACTCTCACCGTGTTGTGGAAACTGTATACAGTGTGCTCAGGCTATCTACAAAGGAAATTCTCCTTTCCCAAGAGTTTCTTTAAGAAGGGCTCAATATTTTTAAGAGTCCTGCAGTCTCCCTTTGTGAGTCCTTTTTGAGAGTCCTTTCATTCTTGTGTTATTTCTTCTCTCCCAATTCTCCAAATCATCCATTTTGTAGCTCCTTGCTCTCAACCACCAAAAGTCCCCTATCCACATCCGTAACTATGTTTAAATGTTTAAGCCTGCTTCAACTTTAGTTACTCTACTTTTTATTAGAATTCCCTGAAAGAAGCTTGCATCTCAGACTGTACTGATGTTACTTCAATCAGTAATTCTCTAATGTCTGCCAATCTTTCTCCATTGTACTTTGTTTGCATGTGGAATATTGGCTACAGGAAGCACCTCAGTGGGTCCCACTGCTTCTCTCTGGCAGCTTGCAAAGAAGATTTTAATATCCAAAGAGCATTTCCGTACTAACATATTGGCATTGGGGATCTCCAGCTATTTGTTAGGTGAGGTTTTAGGGCCTCCCAGTTCTCTAAGTTATTTAAATTGGCATGTGGAAAGTGGAGCTGTGCTGGGGAGCAGTCATCTTTCTTGCACCTCTTTACCCCAGTGTACTTTCCCCTATGTACCCCCTCCACACACACAATTTGCGATTCAGTAGGTAACAAAAATAAGAAAAGAAAGATACCTATAAAGGAGTGTCTTTTCTGGGCTCCCAGCAACAATTCTGGTGGTAGTTTCTTTGGGAGAGGAAGGTGAAGAGAAGGAAGCAGGCCACTGGCTCTGGCTCTTCTGGGCCTAACATCTCCACTGTTCAATTCTGCAGGGCACATGGATGGGGAAGGGGGAGAAGCTCAAAGCCCACATTTTTCACCTTTTGTTATGGGGATAAGATTGTTGTGGTTAAGCACTGAAATCTCATTTATGCCCTCACTATCTTTGCTGTATATAAGTAAGGAAAAATTACTTGTAATTCTGCTTCTCTGTCTTGCTGGTACACCTCCCCCAATATAACGCTGTCCTCGGGAGCCAAAAAATCTTACCGCGTTATATCGAACTTGCTTTGATCGATTGGAGTGCGTAGCGCCCCCCCCCCCCGGAGCGCTGCTTTACCACGTTGTATCCGAATTCGTGTTATATCAGGTAGAGGTGTATCTTCAGATCTGATCCTCACTTGGCTGTCATTCTTCCAGCACAACCCCCCTTGGTAGACCAAAGGATTTATTAGCTCTCTAAAAGAATGAGAGTTCCATGTGAGACCTGGGCAAGTACCTCAGTCCCTACTTGCAGTCAGTTCCAGAATTACATGGGAAGTAAGTGCTCCCCATTCTGATTAGGGAGTAGGAGTACTTGTGGCACCTTAGAGACTAACAAATTTATTAGAGCATAAGCTTTCGTGGACTACAGCCCACTTCTTCGGATCCAGAAGTGGGCTGTAGTCCACGAAAGCTTATGCTCTAATAAATTTGTTAGTCTCTAAGGTGCCACAAGTACTCCTGTTCTTCTTTTTGCGGATACAGACTAACACGGCTGTTACTCTGAAACTTGTGATTAGGGAGTGTTATCCACCCACTCGGCACCGGGGGAAGCAGGGCTGCAGATTTGTCAGGGCATTTTTTATTAAAAGTCATGGAGCAGTCCTGCTAAACTTAGTAGAAGTCACAGGTTTAGTGATGGCTCCATGATTTTTGAGAAAAAAAAAAAAAGTCCTGACAAATGAGGGGGCACCAGCCACCCACAGCAGCACTTTCCACCATGGGACCAGAACCCTAATCCTAGCCCGGTGAGGAGGGGAGGCCTCGGGGTGGGTGAGGGTTAGTGAGCGAGCCCATCCCACACTCACCCTGGGCATAGGCAGTAGCAGTTCCTGTGTCCCCCATGGCTGGTGCTGGAGGTTGAGAGTGAGCTGCCATGAACTCACCTCAAGCATGGGCAGCGGTGGCTGGGTATTGTGACCGGTGTCACAGCACCACTCGCTCAGGTTTGGCCCTATCACTCCTCTGTTATGATGGGGGTTGGGCAGCTGGGCCAAATTTGAGAAAGTGGAGCTGCGACCCTGTGTGCCAAGTCACAATACTCAGAGCAGGCAGCTGGGCCTAGCCCCACAGGACACAGGAGCCACCATTGCGGGGTAAGTGCAGGTGGGTTCGCTCCCCAACCCCCCTCAGGGCCTCCCCTCCACACTGCAGCTGCGACCCTCCCAGCAGGAAGTCACAGATAAACCGAGGAAGCATGGTATCAAGGGACTGGACTAGAAATGTTTCCTACAACCTGGCTGTAAACATTTGTGCTGCATGAAGGTATGCAGGGAGCACCCACATGGCTTGAACTGAAACAGAGAGGCTTTCCCGGATCAGAGAATATGAGCCATGACAAGACCTGCCAAGTTACAGTTGTAAGCGAAGCAATCAAAATTCCATTTTGATGCAATCCTTTTAGATCAATAATAACTATGGTGAGAAACAACATTTCAGGTGACGGGAAAACCACAATGTACTTTGCCCTTCGGTGTGTATGGTTTTTCTCAGTTAACTACCACTACCTTTAAAGACCAAAAGCTCTGAAGTGGAGGAGTTTGCCTCCGTCTCATGGTGGGAGCATGAGACCAGAAGAATGAGAACCCTGTGGAGATGGTATCTTTAAAAAAAATACCATTTTCCACTTTGAATTAAAGTGAATTCTGCCTTTATCCTTGGGAGCAGATAATTCCAAGCAGTGATCATTACACTATGGGAATAGAAGTCTCTCTCTATATTTATTTCCGCTGTTTTAATTTCCCTGAACAGCTACATAGAATCACAGAAATGTAGAGCTGGAAGGGGCTTGGAGAGGTCATTTAGTGCAGCCCCCTCCAGAGAGGCAGGACCAAGTAAACTTAGACCATCCATGGCAGGTGTTTGTCTAACCTTTTCTTAAGAACTCCAGTGATGGGGATTCCACAACCTCCCTTGACAGCCTATTCTAATATTTAACTTTCTGTATAGATAGTTTTCCGTAATATCTACCCTAAGTTTCCCTTGCTGCAGATTAATCTGATTACTTATTGTCCTACCTCCAGTGGACATTGAGAACAATTGATCACCATCCTCTTTATAACAGCCCTTAACATATTTGAAGGCTATCAGGTTTTCTCCCCCACCCCCCTCACTCCGTTTTCTTTTCAAGTCTAAACATGCCCAGTTTTTTTTAACCTTTCCTCACTAGTTATATTTTTCTAAGCCTTTTATGATTTTTGTTGCTCTCCTCTGGACTCTCTCCAATTTGTCCACATCTTTCTTAAAGTCTAGTGCACAAGACTAGACAGCATACTCCAATGGAGGCCTCACCAATCCTAGTAGAGAGGGACAATTACCTCCCATGTCTTACACACAACACTCCTGTTAATACACCCCAGAATAAGGATAGCCTTTTTCACAACTGCATCACATTGTTGACTCATACTCAATTTGTGATCCACTATAACCCCCAGATCATTTGCAGCAGTATAGAATCATAGAATTGTAAGACCTCAAGAGGTTGTCTTGTCCTAGGAGTGCTGGAACAATTTGTATAGTGGGGGTCCTGAGAGCATTGAACCAAACTGTAAACCATGTATATGATGAAAACCACTTCAAGCCAGGGGGTGTGGCAGCACTCCCACCATTCCTAGTTCCAGCACCTATGTCTAGTCCAGTCCCTGCACTCATGGAAGGACTAAGTATTATCTAGACCATCCCTGACAGATGTTTGTCTTACCTGCTCTTGAAAATCTTCAAATATGGAGATTCCACAATCTCCCTGGGCAATTTATTCCAGTGCTTAACCACCTTGATAGTTACTTGTCTAAGTAATTTTTAACTTGTTCTTTCCCTATTTTAGCCTTTGATCCTACCTCATTTTCACTGGCATTCACCAGTTAGCTATGTACTACTGCCTACCCAGTTCTTCTTCTTTGCTTAGCCAGAGAGTCGGCCATAGCGATCGTTCACCATTTGGTCCATTCCTGCACAACTGCAAATGTTTGACAACCTGAGAGTCCAACATCAGAACAGATTTGATTAACCCATGTAATGGGGGTCTGCCTCTGGGCCACCTCTACCTCTCAGTTGGTGGAATTTTATCCCGGATATTACTAGCCACCTGGAGAACGGTGTTCACTGGAATGTCTTGTGGCATCCTTGCGACGTGTCCAAAAAGCCTAAGGCACCGCCTGCGGACAATGGCCACAGTAGTCTGTAGGCCCGAACAACCATAAACATCTGCATTACATTCTACTTTATGCCCAGTATATGACGTTGACATTTTGTGTGGAAAGCCTCTAGCTTTGTCCAGTCTTTGTGACGTAGTGTCCATATTTCGCAGCCGTACAACAGTATGGGGAGGATACAGCTTGAATAAATCCTGAACTTGGTTGTCATACTAAGATGATGTTGATTCCATATCCATTGTAAATGGCCCATGGCAGATGCTGTGATGCCAATCCTACACAGTTATTCCTCATTTTATTTTTTATGCATTTGATTTTTCCTTCCTAAGTGAAGTACTTTGCACTTAACTTGATTGAATTTCATCTTACTGAATTCAGACCAATTCTCCACTTTGTCAAAGTTGTTTTGAATTCTAATTCTGTCCTCCAAAGTGCTTGCAACCCCACCCAGCTTGGTGTCATCTTCAAATTTTATAAGCATACTCTCCACTCCATTATCCCATTAATTAAAATATTGACTAATACCAGACCCAGGACTGACCCCTGTTGGACCCCCACTAGATATGCCCTCCCACATTGACAGTGAACCATTGATAACTACTTTTTGAGTGTGGTTTTTCAACCAGTTGCGCACCCGCCTTTCAGTAATTTCATCATTTACTACTTTACTTATAAGAATGTCATGTGGGACAAAAGTCTTACTAAAATCAATATATATCATGTCTACTTCTTCCCCCTCCCACCTGCCATTCACTAGGCAAGTAACCCTGTCAAAGAAGGTCATTAGGTTGGTTTGGCATGATTTGTTCTTGACAAATCACCCTCCTATCCTCTAGGTCAATGGTTTTCAAACTGGGGTGCTGTACCCCTAGGGGTTGGTGAGCTCTCATCAGAAAATATGCGAGGAAAAATCCTGTAATGGCAGACAATGATAGGCATAGTTTGACTTGTATATTTGGGGGGGCAAGGCCCCTGGCCAGCAGCCGCCTCTCTCCAGCCACCCAGCTCTGAATGCAGCGCTGCTGTCAGCAGCAATGCAGAACTTCAGAGCTGTGTGGCCTGAAACCAGCAGCTGCTGACTGGAGCATTCATTTGTTTGTGGCACAGGAGGCCTTTTTTTAATCCTGCTCCCATCCCACCCCACAATGCCCACTCCCACTTTCACCTGCTCCCACACTGTTTCTTGACTTTTTATCCCACTTCCACTATTATGGCAGCGAGTCCTGCGGGACCAACGGGATGCCAGTCTTTACTCTGAAGGCAGCACTGCCTCCAGCAGCAACAGAGAAGTAAGGGTGGTAATGGGGAACTCTCTCTGCCTGTGCCTGGGGATGGCAGGGTCTGGGGGATTAGAGGGTTCTAATCCCTTTGTGTGGGGAAGGGAAGATGCAGGGGCTGTTCATCCCCTTGTAGGGGTGTATGAGGATTCTGATCCCGCTGGATGGGTGGGTTGGGAGGTTCCCATCCCATTGCATGGGAGTGCATGGAGTGGGTGGGTGCTGGTGGGGAGACATCTGCTGAGAACAGCATGCCCAGCCATTCCTGGGACAATTATAGAGCCCTGCAGTGGGCCTGCTTAGTCACAAACTGGCGAGCATAGGTTATGCCCATTCTGAGTGATTGAGACCAGTACAGAGGCTTCTTTCATTTTAATTAATTACAATAAAATAACATTAAAAACTTCCAATTTAATATTTACAACAACTAGAAACTTGTTTGCGGGACTATTCTTATGTAACGTGAAAGTATATATAATAATTAGAATAATTATATCCGGGACAACACACTTCAGGGCTTGTGCATTGTGTTACATCATGTTATCCCTTACAGACCTTTTTTCCTCTTTTCAGAGGTATATTATGACTATCTCAGATGGGGATATGAGTAGACTACATTATTTGGAAAGGGGTACGCAGCCTAAAAAGTTTGAAAACCACTGCTCTAGGTGCTTACAAATTGATTGTTTTACAATTTGTTCTAGTATCTTTCCGACTGCTGAAGTTAGGTTGACTGGTCTGTAATTTCCTGTTTCCCTTTTTGAAGACAGGTATAACTCCCTCCTCACCCAAGATGTTATAATCCCACTTAAGTGTTAATATGCTGCAATGGGTTTCCACCCCCAGGCTTCACCATCTCCCATCTGCGTAGTATTAAGCCTGTCATAACACCATAAATAAAATCCTTCATATAGATTTGATCCGTTCAGTAGCCCATCTCTAGATCACCACCAGAAATTGTTCCTCTCTATAGAGACAAAATTAATTGCCCCAAACCTGACACAGTGGAGGACTAGGTGAGCCTTCTCATAATGCTATAGTAATTTCTTTTGTCCTGTTTATCAGAGCTTTTTTGATGCACCCTACAGCCCTGTTGGCCTTCTCTGATATCATTGAACAATTTGTTTTTCCTCTTCATATTACGGTTAATTTGAATCCCCAAGTTAATTTAAATATCCATAAAATTTAGGACTTTACCCATCAATGGATACAATACCTTACAATTTTTAGATCCAAAATGCAGCAATTTATATTTATTCTTGTTACAATCCATCGGTCATTACATAGACCTTCTGTATACATTACCAGTCATTTGCTGGTTACTACCAAAATAGCCTTAGTACCTAGGAGGAACCATAAACACTACATAAATATGTAATCTCTAATTTAAGAATGTAAATGTCAGTGAGCCATGAGACTCTGACAGTGAACTGATGTATGCTATGAATGGTTGGGATAACAGGTTCCTAAGACTGCATAGAAACATTACTATTGCAGCATAAGGGCAGTGTAGGAACTGTTTCCACAATGAAGGGTGCCTTGTCTCATTCTGCTCAGCTCTGGAACCAGAGTGTGGTTTATTCAGCTCCTATATTTCCATAATACAAGTAGAATAAAAGCAGATACACACCATAAGCATGGACTCTCTCCAACTCAGGTCCAAGCTTATATCAGAACAGATGAGGAAGCTCATAGCTTTGAACTAAACACAAATAGAGGCATGGATAGTCAGGGTTTACAGGAACCATACAAAAATAACTGGATATGTAAAAATGAGCTGCAAAACAGAGACTGATTTTTATCTTGCCTTCAGTGATCAGGAAGAAAAGAGCCTTTCGATGCTATTGTCTAGTGACATTTCCGAATATTTATAGTGCTCCAATAGTAACCTTTTGTTTGGTAGATAGTGAAGTTTGCACAGCATGCTGAGTATGTCATTAAACATTTGCCTGAAGATATGAGTGTTAGCATCAATGACAGGGTTTCCTAAACATGTCACATTTCCTCTGGCTGTCATGAAAAATTATAGTTACTGTGACTCACACTTTAATAGCAGCTATTTGTGATATTTTAACCTAATGTACAGCCCCAGAGGAGAAACAACAGACACAATAAAGCATTTGCCAGTGACTTGCTGGAAGGAAGGGATTCGGAGTATTATTAGGATGCCAAATTAAAGAGAAAAGGCTCTTGTGTCAAATGTCAAAGGGTCTCTGTGTTTGTTAACTTCACTGTAATTTACGCTTTATTATCTCTGAGAGCATGTACAGGGAAAGAAGAAATATTCTCTGTTTCTCTGGGCTAAGGTGCATGGCTGCAGTGATGATAAGGGTTAAGTGAAAAAAGACATGATTTGGTTACACTTTGTATTTCTTTAATGAGTAAAATACTAAGCAGTAAATATTACCTTTCAATGCATCTCAGTAATGGTAAGTTTTTCCAGCGTTTATATGTAAACAAATTATTGGACAGAGGAAATGATCTAGTTATTTTTGGATGCCTTAAAAAAATCCCTGTACATTACTTTATCTCTTATAATAACTATTTTTGTTCTTTTCTACAAAGGGACGCTAAGATTTCTTATGTCTTGAAGAGCAAAATATACAAAATAATTATATGTATGTTTGATAATATGGGTTCTCTTCCTGCAAAAATTCCCACAATACCTTTATTAGGGTGGCCAGATGTCCCGATTTTATAGGGACAGTCCCGATATTTGGGGCTTTTTCTTATATAGGTGCCAATTACCCCCACCCCCATCCCAATTTTCCACATATGCTATCTGGTCACCCTAACCTTTATGGAAATCTATACAATAGGAACAGAAATACTTCCCTACCTCACAGGAGTGGCCAGAAGCTTAATTCAATAAAACACCACCCATGCAAGTCCTTATAAGGAAATGTCCAGTTCAGATCTTTTTCCTATATGCTCTCACATCACATTCACCACTTTCACTGACAGCTCAACCTCTCTATAAATGTGTCTCAGATATCTCCACCATGTACAGTAACACCGTTATAGCCATCATGCTCCCCACCATCACATTGTAAGGCAAAACCTCAACTTTAATTTCAGGAACATCAACATACATGTCTGTCAGATAACTGTATCTGGGTGAATTGTATAATGTATTCTATTGCCCTTGGGGAACTATGATGTCAGAATTGAGGTTTTGAACTATAGGATGATCACAAGGAGCATAATGTGTGTATTGTGTTACTATATATATTGGAGGCGTATGAGACTTATTTCAAAAGGGGAGGAGATTGTTAATGATAGTGGTGAATGTGATGTGGGCTGGCATTTGGATCAGTATCCCTCTCCTGCCATGCTCAGTCCTACACTATTGTACTCACTGTTATGATCATGCCAAGACTCATGCCCAGCTCAGGTTCTAGGGCCTGGGACCCAAACTAGGCTCTCCTTTTAAAACAGATGATGAAGAAGAGGGAGACATTAAATATAAAGCAGAGATGCCATCAATACGTATGTTCAGTATCAGGGCCAGCGCTTCCATTTAGGCGACGCACCAGGATTTGGGGGGGCAGCATTTTGCCGCCCTTGGCAGCAATTCGGCGGCAGGGGGTCCTTCCGCTCTCCGGGTCTTCGGCGGCAATTCTGCGGCGGGTCCTTCACTCGCTCCGGGACCTGCCGCCGAAGTGCCCCGAAGACCGGGAACGCAGAAGGACCCTCCTGTCGCAGAATTGATGATGACGACCAGGAGCGCGGAAGGACCCCCACCTAGGGTGCCAAAAACCCTGGCGCCGCTCCTGTTCAGTACGTCCCTTCAGAATAGGTGTTTCAATGTACTTCCCCTAAGACAGTGAAGAATACTGTACTTCCTCCTTTGGCTCAGTTTTATGACAACCTGTATCAGAAACTACATGCTATACATAATCTCGCTCATTCAGATCATGCTTATGGGCTGGGCTGATGTTGATCAGAGCAGTCATAGGGCTATTTCGAAGACATCTCAAATACCACCTTGCAATCAAACAGCATAGTCTCATTAGTATTCAGAGACTTCAGAGGCAAAGCCCAACCAGCAGTAGCTCCTAATGCAGGACTGGCACAGTTCAGTAGCTGAGTGTATTCAAAGTGACTGGCTATTGATTTAAAACTGTCTGAGAGTCTGACATTTCCTTGTCAAGAAAAGAATGAAGAGATGTGTAACATTTAGTATGGAAATGACTATCTCACTTATCTACAATATTCAGTCCATGCCATAACGACCATCTATAAACTATACTTTTACTCTTGTACTTGCCACATACAAATGTCATGGTCAGTTATATCCTGGTGTAAGCTGAGTACGGATAACTACCTCGCTAGTGAGGGGCAGAAGAGCAGGTTTGTAGCAGGAAAAGCAATCAACAGTAAGGCGGAAGAAAGAATAAAGCATCCTGATTTATTCTTTCCTTCACCTTACTGTTGATTGATTTTCCTGCTACACATCCTCTCCCTCCTCCCACAAGATGCAACTTACACTGATTTACACTACCTTACCAATATGTAGTTTATGGGATTGTCCCACCACCATAAAGGAGAAATCAGTGAAAAAAACAAGGAAAATTACCTTTCCTTGCCCATTGTGTAAGGTTAGTTTGTCTTTATTGGTTGCTTTCTTTGTTATAAGCAGTAATACACTTATACTTAGTAACTCAATTTGTTATGACCTAAATTTAAAATGAATAACTGTATTGATGACAAATATTCCCATGTTGCCCTGCGTGTGCCACACAGCCACAGGCACCTGGATAACAACGGCAAGTGTCAGTTGTAAGTAAGTCTTATGTTTGGTGTATTGTCAGCGGTGACGCAGAGAGGGCCCAACTTTTTGTATATTTTTAGTTTTGGTGTCAAACAGTTTTGAAAGCTGTTCTTTTCAGCAGCAACATCTTGTGGGGTAGACGAGGACATACAGTTTCCTTGCCCATGATTGGCTCTTTCCAGAGTGATCAGCCTTGCTACCCATTCTATATTCGATCTAGAAGGAATACTTGGTTCATACCCCCAAATTCGTTTGCTTTCAGTCTTGGACAATATGATGCTGTCAAACAAACTAAACTAAACCTCTTTTGGCCAATCATCCACTCTCCCATTATACTGCTCCCAAAAAGACATTGCGCTTTATTTAGCATAAGTGGCAGACTCTGTCCAAACAGATATTTTGGCTCAACGTTTTGATGTAGGCAAAAGTCTTTTATGCACAAGTGAAATGTGGACCAGACTCACATAATTTTTGATCATCAAAATTAAATGACATAGCAGAGTAGCAGGGGGGTGCCTCTGGAGGACCCAACTAAGCCCAGATCAAGTCATTTCCTTGAACTACTCATTTTTGTAAGCACTAAATTAACTCACATTTTAAAGACTATTCCTTTCTTATGGACTACTTTCAACAGATTGCTTATAAAAATCTCTCTCTCCCTCCTACCCCTAACTCATGATAATTAATGGCATAATTAATCAGCATAGTGACATTTTTGAAATGGCACATTTCTAAAATTTAAAAACAAAACATTGGATGAATCTCAGCAGTTAACATAGTTTGGCAAAGAACTCCACAAAAATCTCACCATAAAAACGTTGCAAAGTGGAAAGTCAAATGTTCCTCTAGTCCCACCACTCAGAGCATACAGACCTTTATTAGAAAGGCCAGGGAATTTCACATTCTAATATGAACTTTTTAGAGTGCAGAGATCTATCAAATCTCTGACATGCTCATGTTCACTGATTTCTATAATAAATTCCAACTTGGATTAATTCCTACCATGGCATACCCCTGTCTCCTGCACCTTTCAATGGCCCACTGTCCCACTCCCTTTTATATCCATGTGCAGATCCCCTACCTTCATTTAGTTCCTGATGGGTCTTCATCATGCCAAGGAGAGTAATTTTCTGTTACTTCAGCAGATCACTCCACTTCTGTTGGTGCACATGGGTTCTCTCTCCACTGAAGTCTACGGTGTCACCATAGGATTGCCCCTAGAGGTGAGGTCTAGGGCAACAGCCCTGCAACTAGTGTAAGAAGGGCAATCAGTGGGGATGACATCAGCATCTCTGACTACAACTGCTGTTACAAGAAGGAATTCAGATGACTGGTCTTTGTGCCACAATAAGAGACACAGGGAAGAGCAAAACTTTCCCCTCATACCCTCTACTTGTTATACCCTCCTGTTTTGTCTGGTCTCAACTTAGATTGTAAACTCTTGGGGGCAGGGACTGTCTGTTATGTGTTTTATCGCAGGACCCAGCACAAAGAAGCCCTACCGTCATACCAATAAGAGCTCTAGGGCAACAGTGGAATTTAGTGCCCGCTGTGCCTATGAAAATCAGGACCTTAGTCTGAGCCCGCTCTCTGCAATGGCCTGTTGGGTTTTCTTTTCAGTCTGACTTTTGTACAGTGCGCACTGCTTCAGGAAAACGGTGGGATTTACATCGTCCTTCCTGGTTCGGAACAAACAGCTGCCTCACTCACTATAACTGAGCACAAAGCAACTGTGCCCTGGCAGTGACCTCTGAACCATATGACAAGCACTGGCGAGAAGGCAGCTCAGTTCCCCAGAAGCACTGGAATACTCAGTCCCTGCCACCAGTATCAACAGCATCTGTCTTAGGAAGGACTAGCTGCACTGTCCAGTGTTTAGGAACAGGCATTCATTAACTCTCAGGAAACCCTGATCTCTTGTCAGCTGTAAACACCTCAGGATGAAACGCCAATTGTGACCTTCCTTGTAAGTAGCCTGTGTCTCTCAATTTAGCTCTTTCTTTGATAAGAATGAATCTCTTAACAGAAATTACTGACATTACAGGGGATTCTTGGCAGCTATTATTTTCTTTTGTTGCCCATGTTCTAACCTGTAATGAAATAATCGTCTTTCACTTAATCCTACTTCAGGTTCTTCTCTTATATTCCAAGCTTTTGGATTTGACTCAGTCCCTCCCTGAAAAAAACTGGTCAAAAAATCAGAACATTTTTGGTGACAATTTTCATGAAAAATTCACATACGCACTCTCTGATAGTCTGTACCCCTGTATTCAACCCTTGTACACTCTTATAATAACCTTTGTACAGTATGCTTTGTGAGGTATTATTTGAAAACTCATAACTTCCTGGTCAATATTGCCCTGATAAAATATGTGTGGCAACACTGTATGTACAGATATAAGATTCCACTGTATGGTGTTACTAAGGCTATGTCTACACTAGAGAACTGACAGCAGCACAGCTGTACCAATGCAGCTGCTCTGCTGTGAGATCTCTCATGTAGTTGCTCTATGCCAACAGGAGAGAGCTCTTCCGTCGACATAATTAAACTACCCCCAGTGAGAAGCTTTCCCACTGACATAGTGCTGCGCACACTATCATTTATGCCGTATGTCACTCGGGGGGTGTTTTTTTTCCACACTCCTTAGCAACATCAATTTTGCCAACGTAAGTGGTAGTGCACACATGGCCTAAGACATATTCTGGGGAGCGGCCAAACCAATTCCTCAGAGATAAAAAACACGCAGACATCCCAGCAAGGTGTAAACAAGGTCAAATGGGCCATCACCTGTTTAAGTGGCTACTAAATTGGCAAGAAAAGGGATACGGGTGAAAAATCTACATCTTAAAAAGAAACCGCTGGGGGTTCCCATCCACACAAACTTTCTGTCTCCTGAACCTCAGCTGGAGATGTTTCTTGAAGAAGGGAAAGATCTATAAGGCAGGGCAGATTTCCCAAATCATTCCTTCCTTTCTCTCTGCTCACAGCATCGATGACACCTGAAGAACAAAGAAAGTAGCATGGCCTGGGGGAGGGACCTTGACTAGCTAGTAGGAATGCTGAAATGTCTGGTGAGGGAGACTTTGCTTTGAATTCACTCTAGTTTGTTAAGTTAAGCATTAGTTGCATTTTACTTTTATTTTTCTTGTAACTAACTCTGACTTTTAGGCCTCGTTACTTGTATTTACTTAAAATATATTCTTTTGTAGTTAATAAACTTGTTTTATTGCTTTATCTAAACCAGTGTGTTTGAATTGACTTGTTTGGGAAACTCCATTTGGAAGAACAGGACTTGTGCATATCATTTTCTATTAATAAAGGGACAGACTTTATATGAGCTTGTATGGTCCAGGAGAGTGCTGTTGGGCAGTACAAAACATACATTTCTGGGGAAAGTCTGGGATTGGGAGTTTGCTGGTGTTGCTCTGAAGTGTAATTCAAGTGTGGGCAGCTACAGCACTCATACAATATATCTGGGAGTAATTTACATGTTGGAGGCTATGAGTGAACAGACCAGGAGTGGTTGCTCTCATAGCAAAGCACCACAAGTTAGAGAGCTGAGGGGACATAGCTGTTCATCAGTCCAGTTTGTACCCTGGGTATGTCACACAGCCTTTTTTGGGAAAGGTCAATGTTTGAATTTTGATGAAGTTTTTTTTTACCAGTTCTCTAGCTGGTCAAAATATTAGATGGATTTTACGCTATTTTATGTTATAAAATTCATCCTGTTTTGTTCTTGAAATCAGACATTTTGATGAAAAATTCATTTTAAAATTGAAAATTTGGAAGTTTCAGGCAGCTCTACCTGGGAATTTGATCTCTTTTCTGACACACATTGACAGTATTACCATATGACTCAACAGAGTGTGTGCTATTGTACTGAAATGTATGAGTGTCCTATTTTGGCTTATGTATTTTAAGCAGCCAGTATGATTAAACTATGCTATTTATTTACAAATTATAATGACTCTCCAACACTATGGTAGTCTTTGTATTGACATCATTACATAACCTCTAGTGTTCTCAAGTGGGAACTGCATTCACTCATTCACTTCTGCACTCTGGGCAATAGGCACTTGGATAACTTGATGGTTGGCACAGTACAAGAACCTGAATGGAATAGAATTGGCATTAGACACAATGTTGGCATATCTGTAATACAATCTGAAGAAGGACTGGTGTTGTATATTCCAGTTGTGACTGGGGGATCATTTCTCACAACGTGAAACTAAGTTTTTAATAGGAGGTGCACCTTCAGTGCTGTATGGTCCCCCAAATTCCTGCCTCTTTCTTATCATGAGAAGGCAACTTTATACATTTCTGGTGCTAGACAGTCACCCTCTCTGCTTATTTTACTTAATACACTATTACTTAAACAGGACACTTTTAAAATATAAAATGGCACTTTTTTTGTTAACTTCCATTATTGCATACAGTATTTATTAGAATTAATGGTTTTGGAATAAAGTTACCAACACTTTTGGGGGAAAATGGCTGTGTGTTGGTTCACTCACCACATTCTCCTTCTCTGGAAACAAGTATTGCAACAAGGCCACTGAGAAGGAAATGGGTACTTGAGGTAGTTAATCATTTGTGCAAGTGCAAGTTATGGGATGGTAGATAGGATTCACAGGCTGTAAACAGCAGCAAGGCACTGAGAGACTGTCTGTGCTGAGTGCCATTAATTTGCACGGAGTGCACAAGATCGGGAGAAGTTGCCTAGCTAATTAAACCATCTCACTCAAATGGATTCCAAATAGGGTTAGTTTAGCACTAAAATAATTTTAACCGCACCGTTTGCATAAGATATTCTAAAATTTATTCTGTATTTGAAAAGTAAAGCTATAGATTATGCTGTAGTGCTGGTTTTACAGAGCAGAGTGACTTTACTGTTACATATAAACGTGGTAAAACATCTACATGCTTTTTACCTGCATCTTGTTTAAAATTTTATTAAAAGGATGTTAAAAAAAAATACTGAACAGAGTTTGAGCATAGAAGTTTTTGCTTATCAGGGAATAACATAGAGATTAGCGAGGATGCAAAGTTTGGTTTAAGATTAGGTACATATAAACGTGGTAAAACATCTACATGCTTTTTACCTGCATCTTGTTTAAAATATCTACACACAGGAAAACCTAAAGGGTGAAGTTCAGGAAAGACTGACAGGAGATTAGGTGCTGTGATCCACTAGGACTGGAAAATAGCCTTTCACCTCTGGACACCTGCATTAAAACCACACAGATGGATTTGGTAATCTCCATTTAGTCTTAGTGGTCAGTTGTCCATATCAGAAATTCACTATGCGGCTTGGCACATTTAGCCAAAAGTGAATATCGGGGTAGTACAAGTCTGTCATGAAGTACAATAATGAGCTAGGTAAAGGAAGCTAGCATGGTGTAGTATTTGTTTGATCTACACCTGCCTCTATCCACTGTTATTATCTTCATACCACAGACAATACATCAGACCTGGTGCTATTTGTGCAGATAATACATAAGGGAAAGGAGTTCAAAATGTACACAGATGGTAGACCTTCATTTTAAATTAAAAAATCATCCTTTGGTGATCCAAAATTTGTTTAAATGAAGGCAATAATGCCCAAAGGAATGCATGGAACAACCACGCTGTTTCATGGCCCCACCATTTCCTTAGACAATGAAGGATGATTTTTAATTTAACTTATTTTTTAATTTAATCGGAGGTTTTACCATCTGTGTGTGCACTGGACTTTTTTTTTTCTTTAACCAAGGCTCGTAGTCTCTCAGATGTGGGCTCTAGAAATATAACAGGATAGATAGTCATTAAAACTGATAAAAATTTACTTTCAAAAGGAAATTTTAATAGTGAATTAAATTACGGTGCTGTTCATTTTAAAGTAGTCGAAGCTCAAATTTTTGCAGTCTCTGAAGTTTTCTACTGAAAAGGGATGGAACATCTGAACTATCCTACATCTTAACAATAATCCCGTGAGCTGCCACTATAATTTTCTAAAAGTTTTTTCCTTTCTCAGATTATTACTATTCAGTCCTGAAATCCTTAGCTCATACTTAGAGAAATTTATACTCATGTGAATAATAATTCTCATTCACCCAAGTAAATGTCCCATTTCTGTCCATGGGAGTACTTGGGTAAGATTACTCACATGGGTAACGGCTCCAGGGTTTTTGCTGCCCCAAAAGTGGGGGCGGGGGGAGGAGAAAGCCACGATCGCAATTGCGATCGGCGGCACTCCAGCGGCAGCTCCACCACGCCGCTTTCTTCTTCGGCGGGAATTAGGCAGCAGGTGCTTCCCTCCGAGAGGGACCCGCCGCCGAATTGCCGCCAAACAGCCTGACTTGCCACCCGTTCCCCTTGGCCGCCCCAAGCACCTGCTTGCTGGGCTGGTGCCTGGTGCCAGCCCTGAATATATGGAGGGAATAAAGCCCTCCAAACCTGTTAACATACATGAAAAGTCCCATCGAAGTCAGATTATTGACATGTTTAAAGTTGAACATGCATGGGGTTCAGGGGCACCGGAACAGGGGAAGCCAGGGGGCCATGGCCCCATCACTTTTTACCAGCTGTAAGGATGAGCAACTGAGGGGAGTGGGCATAGAGGAGTGGGCAGGGTCTTGGGGGAAGGGGTGGCATGGGGGTGGGGCCTCGGGAAGGGACAGCATGAGGGCAGGGCCTCAGGAGGAAGGCACAACTCAGGGGCATAGCCACGTTCAGATGCCAGCGGCCCCCCAACTTTTAGAGAGCTGTGTGAGAAACAAAAGTGTCCTGGGGAAAAGACAGTCTTAGGAATTTTAATGAAAGGAAATAATAGTCTTTCCTTATCTTAGCATTTTGTACTGGCACCTACCACCATTGTATTTAAGCACACTTCACATCATTAGTTGTATTCCAGGGTTCAGATACCCTTTTTTCAACAAAGATGGATAGATTACAAAAAAAAAAAAAAATCTAACACACCTTTAAAATATACTTGACAAATCTGATGTGAAAATAAAACCTTTTTCAAAATATTGTCATTTAAATCAAATATGGGTAAAACATGACATAAAATGGGATATAAAAATTATTTTTTCATCCTGCCCACCAAAAAACGTTCTTCGCATTTCTGTATAGCATGCCCATAGAATTCTCCAATATGAAGCATAATATTAATAACAGACAAGTAAATCCAGAAGCAATTTAGTCAACTGGCCACAAAATGAAAAGACGACAACAACCAGAAAATTACTACATGTTTTATCTCTCTTCATGATGGTTTTTCACATGTAATAAATTGGTTTTAGTGTCCTGAAATAGACAATAAAATGGATACCTACAAAACTGACTAAGGATAGGTGGAGTGCCATTAATTAAGCACTAAGCCCTTTGAAATAGGTCATTACCAGCAGTTTTTGGTGATGGACCATTAATACTCTAACTAGCAAGTCATTAATAGTGGTAATAACCAATTCTGAGGGGGTTATTGCTAGAATAAACTATCCTTACTAATTTTAAAACCATTTTAGATATGAATTTGCACACTTTGGCTTTAATTTCTGTGCCTGTACAATGCCTTTTCATGAAAAGCTACTCTATTCTCACAAAAATACATGTCTGCTACAACATTGTGTGTGTGTTGCACAGGGAGTTCACTCTCAAGCAGAATTAATGCATAAAGCATGTGGCATAGGATATCCTCTGCTTATTTTATTTTGTCTGTGATGAAGATTCTCAGTCCTATATGGCCTCGCATATTCTCTTTCTTCTCTGATCACTACACTGGTCTCTTTTGGTCAGGTGACCCTCCCTGAATAAAGCTCTCTTTTGATATAGCTAGCTGCATACAATTATTCTCAGATGAGCTTCTGAGGCAGAGAGATACAGTTTAAGGCTAGGTAATGCTCTCTTTGTTACTGTGCATGGAGTAAGCCTAATATTTAAACTCAGCCTCCCTATATCTGTTAAAATATTGGCACATACTTACAGATATCTACAGAACAAAGCTAAATCACACAACTCAGAAACACGGACAATAAATACAATGCACAAAAATGCCTATTTCATGAGACAAGTCCCAGGCCTATATCTTACTCATATGAATATAGCTACAGATAGGAAAAACGTATACAAAAGATAAGACATAAAGAGCATCTCACCTTTCTGGAAAGCAAAGATCACTTGCTCTATTTCAGGGAGAATTTCCTGACTCTGATCCTATCGGGCCAATCAGGAAGAAAGTGGTATCTCTCGTTTGACACTCCAAAACCCCTATCTAAGTCCCTCCTGGAAACCCCTTTTAAGCAAATATACCTTTTTTTTTTATACCCTAGAAGTATATCAAAAACAACGGGCAAAATCCTGGACTGGCTATTTGTAATTGCACTGTGGGAGGAGGGATAAGAAGCAGTGCTGACCAAGTGATAAAACCAGAGACATCTTGACAGTGCAGGGCAAATTGGCTCAGAGTGGCTGAGACGCTACTCCTTTTAAAAGGAATAATAAGGTGCATGCCCTGCACCCAGCACCTGCTACACACTAGAACAATAAGTGTTGGGAGTTTGGAAGCCTGACCATGTCACTCATCTGGCAGACTATGCCCCCTTCACACTGTGCGGCACCATATTATGCACTCAAGTTTTAGGTTGATATCCTGACCTGACGATACATGGGGAATCAGGGTTGTAAGAGGCTCCCTATGGCTTCCTCCCCTCTTATTGCACACACACAGTAGCAGCAGGAGTTTGGGAAATGCGATTGCATTCTGTCTTCTGAAACAGATAATCCCATCACAGCCATTTTCTCAGAAGACATATTTGAGCCAAATGTGTTAGCTATTTAATAATAAACACCTGGCAAGCTCCGGAGAGATACGACCATTCCTCCTTCCATGTGCAAGTAAGTGACTGCAGTTCTTCAGCATGACAGAATGGTGTCCATGCTACTGCTGCTTTGTCTAACAAACTCCTTTGGCAAAATTGCTTCCAAAGGCAAACAAGCACCACCGTGGGCCAGACTCTGTTAACCATCAAGTCAGTGCAAAACGTTCACTCACGTCATTGGGATCAGCATCAGACCCTAAACTGTTAATTTTATAGAAAACATGGGATTAAATGCCATCTTCCCTCTTTAATCATGCTCTCTCTTCACAGGTGCATGGTACATTCAATCTTATTTACAAGGGTAGCTAGCACAAAAGATATATAATGGCAAAATTTCAGAACAAATACCGCTTGCTTGTATCATGTGTGTTCTGTATATGTTTTCCTCCACAATAGAGAAGAGCACTAACTAACAGGCATGTCAGCCTTTAGCATTAGGATCTTTTAAAATGTAATTGAAATTTAGCATAAGCAATACAAAGTTCTCTAACAGCTCTTTTATACTTCCTCAGAACATAGGTAATGGCACCGTTTAGTGGCAGACCTGAGCCTTTGTTCCTTGTACTCAGTGCTTGATGCTTCATCTCTCCCTAAAAATGGAGTAATGACCCACAAATGGGTCAAGTGAATTATATAACAAAAGTCTGTTTTCTAACTAAAGTGATCACTTACTTGCTTCTTCTCCTTGACAATGGTGAGCTCATTTCATGTTCCCTTTTTAGCCGCTTTCTGTTTTTAACAAAATTGTTGCAAAGATAATTGCTGTGTTTTTATAAGGAAAGAAATCAGCACTTCTGTAGATAACAACAAAAAGCATGTGATACTTATAAAATAATGGCTACCAATCAGTATAAAAATCCACTAATTATCATCACAACAGGGGAATGAATGGCTCAGGATATTGGTAATTGGACAAAGCCTCACTTCTAGGTCACTAGTTAAAATTCTACCAAGTCAATACTGACTGACAGTCACTATCCTTTGACAGCTCTTTGGTAGTTTATGTGAAATGTGTTGATGGTCTAAATCAGTGCGTGCCTTATACAGTTTTACAAGTGTAATAATTGCCTAGGGGAAGCAAGTTTCTTCAAAGTCTATTCTCTTCACCTTCTACCAGAAAGCTCCCGTGTTTACCCCATTCTGTATGGGAATCTCACTCCTCTTCCCTTATCCAACCTTTTTTCTACTTTAAAAAGGGGAAAAGTAGTTAATTGCTTTTGTTCTCAGATGTAGAAACTTAGCTACTGAAGAGGAGCCACAGGTTAGGGCTTGATATGTACAATGGCAACATCCACATGTCCATAGGACTAGCTATGGTCTTGGTCAATATCCAAGCACACATCGCAGGCCATGTATTATTCCAAGCCCACAAAATCCATCCTCACAGTTGGCATCATGGATATCAGTTTCGGTGAAGAGGGCAAATATGGTTGGGGAGACTGATTCTCACTCCTAAAACTAATCCCTCCAGGGCACTGTTAGGTATTAGGTGATGTTAGGATTATTATTACAGAGAAGAAGGCCCAGTCCTTGCCCAAACAGCTAACAATCTAAAGACAGATATAGTGTTGCCAACTCTCATGATTTTGTCATGAGTCTCATGATAATTATTGTTTTCCTTAAAGCACCAGCTCTTGGAGTCAAGTGAATATGTGATGATTTCAGCCTTCATTCTTAAAGAAAAAGTAAGTTTCTAGCCCTTGTGACTGTAGAGAAAGCTTCAAAATGTGACCCCAATGCACCAAAGGCTCACAAAGCAGAAGGCAAATAAAAAGAACACCAAATCTAATATTTTTATATAATCTCATGATTTTTAAAGCCAATCTCATTATTTTTGGTGAGTCTGACTCATGATTTTTGACCATTTGAGGTTAACAATACTGCAGACAGACAAACAGATAGAGGGTTTTAGACACTGATAGAGTGTCTCATAAAAGCGTCCATGAAAATTCAAATGGAAAATTCAAATTCAATAAGAACACTGTCATATGGCTAAAAAGCCATAAGCAAAGAGTAATAATAACAGTAATGTACATAGCTGGAAGTGCAGTACCATGGGGAACTCTATTAGGTCCAATATTTATTTAACAACTTTATTAATCACCATGAAGATTTGTGAGTAAAGAGCACATTAATTAAATTTGCAGATACTACTAAACTGGGAGGCATCACAAGCACCAATCAGGATAAAGAAATGTAATACACAGGAATTTAGAGAAACGTGGGCTCAAAATAGCAAAATTAGATTCAGCTTTGAAAAAACACAAACTTATGCATACCTCAGGGGGAAAATACTCATGTTGGAGAGGAAAACCCTAGGGCTACTATGGACAGCAAATTAAACAAGAGCTTTCAGTGTGATATAACTGTGAAAGGCCAACACAATTTTGGGCTGCAAGCAAACAGGCTTTGGATCAATGGAGCAGAGAGGAAATAGACTCTATACAGATAAATATGTCTGGAATATAGCGTTCAGTCCAAGGCACCAAATTACACTGGTCTACAAATTTTTGAGAAGTCGTCTGCTTCAGAGATAAAATGTGCTATTTATTATGTATTTTGATGTGCTGAAATCAAATATGACAATTAAAACAACTGATTGGCTACTGTTTCTAAGATATTTAAGTTTTTACATTTTATGTCTATGTATATTGTTTAGATAGTAGAGTTTTATTCATAAATTGTAAACCTAGGTCTTTTCATGTGTTTATGGTTGCTTTACATGATATTTCACCTGTCCTGTTTATGTAACACTTTAAAAATCAGCAAAAGGGTTATATAAATAAAATTTATTATGAAACAAAAGGAAAAAACTATTATGTACATAGTTTAGTCCTATTCAGTGTCTACTCGGTGCTTCTTGGCTTGTCTCTTGTATTCATTAAATGGAGCATCTCTTGTCACTGTCCAGCAATAGTCTGCAAGCATTGATTGGCTCCATTTGCCCTGATAGCGTTTCTCCATTGTTGCAATGTCCTGGTGAAATAGCTCGCCGTGCTCGTCGCTCACTGCTCCGCAGTTCGGTGGAAAAAAATCAAGATGAGAGTGCAAAAAATTTATCTTTAGTGACATGTTGCAACCAAGGCTTCTGTATGCCTTGAGGAGGTTTTCCACCAACAACCTGTAGTTGTCTGCCTTGTTGTTTCCGAGAAAATTTATTGCCACTAACTGGAAGGCTTTCCATGCCATCTTTTCCTTGCCACGCAGTGCATGGTCAAATGCATCATCTCGAAGAAGTTCACGAATCTGAGGACCAACAAAGACACCTTCCTTTATCTTAGCTTTACTTAACCTTGGAAATTTTCCACGGAGGTACTTGAAAGCTGCTTGTGTTTTGTCAATGGCCTTGACAAAGTTCTTCATCAGATACCCAGCTTGATGTGTAAGAGTGGTAACAAAATCTTCCTTGATTCAACAAGTGGTGGATGCTGAACACTTTTCCTCCCAGTCTCCAATGACTGTCGGAGTGGCCAATCTTTCTTGATGTAGTGGGAATCTCTTGCACGACTATCCCATTCGCAGAGAAAACAGCAGTACTTTGTGTATCCAGTCTGCAGACCAAGCAAGAGAGCAACAACCTTCAAATCGCCACAAAGCTGCCACTGATGTTGGTCATAGTTTATGCACCTCAAAAGTTGTTTCATGTTGTCATAGGTTTCCTTCATATGGACTGCATGACCAACTGGAATTGATGGCAAAACATTGCCATTATGCAGTAAAACCGCTTTAAGACTCGTCTTCGATGAATCAATGAACAGTCTCCACTCATCTGGATCGTGAACGATGTTGAGGGCTGCCATCACACCATCGATGTTGTTGCAGGCTACAAGATCACCTTCCATGAAGAAGAATGGGACAAGATCCTTTTGACGGTCACGGAACATGGAAACCCTAACATCACCTGCCAGGAGATACCATTGCTGTAGTCTGGAGCCCAACAGCTCTGCTTTACTCTTGGGTAGTTCCAAATCCCTGACAAGGTCATTCAGTTCACCTTGTGTTATGAGGTGTGGTTCAGAGGAGGAGGATGGGAGAAAATGTGGGTCCTATGACATTGATGGTTCAGGACCAGAAGTTTCATCCTCTTCCTCGTCTGACTCAAGTGAGAATGATTCTGGTGCATCAGGAACTGGCAGTCCTTCTCTGTGGGGTACTGGGCGTATAGCTGATGGAATGTTTGGATAATGCACAGTCCACTTTTTCTTCTTTGACACACCTTTCCCAACTGGAGGCACCATGCAGAAGTAACAATTGCTGGTATGATCTGTTGGCTCTCTCCAAATCATTGGCACTGCAAAAGGCATAGATTTCCTTTTCCTATTCAACCACTGGCAAAGATTTGTTGCACAAGTGTTGCAGCATATGTGTGGGGCCCACCTCTTGTCCTGATCTCCAATTTTGCAGCCAAAATAAAGGTGATAGGCTTTCTTAACCATAGTGGTTATACTGCGCTTTTGTGATGCAAAAGTCACTTCACCACAAACAGCAGAAGTTATCTGCACTGTTCACACAAGTACGAGGCATCTCTGCTCACTTTGGCTAAACAGAAATGTGTCCCTTTGCAAAATCAAACACTGACAAATAAGAGAGCATGACACTGTATGATTTCTAGAGCTGATATAGGGCAATTTGTTCAGCAGAGTGATGTAAGCTTCATTATGATTGCATCATCCATGACTTCTAGGGATAACATGATGCAATTCATATAATCTATGACGCAATACCAGCTTCAGATTGCATCATTCATTGTTTTGCCTAAAAAGCAAGTACTGTCCAAACCCAGTCATAGATTAATTCATAGATCCAGTCAAAGATGTATTTTAGTCATTTCTGGTTTAAATTGGGTTCCCTTCCCTTTATAACTCACTTATCCTCCGCCATTTCCAAGTCAAGGGTCGTATATACTAACCCAATAGCATATCTTGAAAACTAGAGCCAATCAACAATTTTAAGCATCATTTTCGTTCTCAGTGACCCAGAATTAGTAAAGTTTGACTACATTTATTTCAGAAGCATTTTGGCTGTAGAGCAGTGTTACCAGAAAGATGTAGACAAACTGGAGAGAGTTCAGAGAAGAGCAGCAAAAATGATCTAAGAACTGTGGGGCTGATTTATAAAGAACTATTAGTCAAGTTAATCTTGTATAGTATTGCTAATAAGGGACATGATAACAGTCAACAAATATCTGAAAATGGTGTAATCACTAAGGCCTCTATTCCAAGCTGCTCTGTGCAAACATTTAGCCCCAAAGACCTCAGTTAGGCTCTGTGCAAACACAGGGACCAGTCCAAATGGACCAGCTGGAAGGGCTAGGGTGCAAGCCCGGAAAGTAATTACTTAGTGTAGCATACGGGGTGGAATTCAACTGAATAGGATGACAAGGAACATTGAAGGTGATTATTAGGAACCATTTCCAGATAGTGAGATATATTAGGCTGTGGGACAATCTCCCAAGGGGAGTGGTAGAAGCTATGACACTTGGAATTATTAAAACTAGGGGGACAAATGCAACCCTATGAACCCCTCAGTGATAACTGGCAAAAGATTCCCAGTTCTGTAACAGCAACTCTTATGAGGCCTGACACACTCACTACTTCTAACACATTGCCATCATGGTATTTATTTGTAAGGAAACTCATGTGAGATATTCAATGAACGCTTGCGTCATAATGGTCACGATAAGTGTTGTGAGATGTGTGTATGAAGGTTACTCAAGAAGTTGTATGTATTAAAAGTAAGTTTGAACCATGTAACCAGGCAGGGTTGATAAACAAATCTTTCCCTGAGAAAGGAATTTTGATTTACCTGTCTGCTTAGGTCTCTGTTGTCAATTAAGCAGGGTAAACCAAATACAATGGAGTGCATTTGCATCGGAGTTATACAGGAGGGACAACTTAACAGAAGGATAATCAAGCAGCATGGCGGAGAGCTCAAGCAGCAGCAGAGAACTTTATCTGGGGGTACACTTCAAAAGGACACATCTCATTCAAAGGTTTACTGGACTATCAGGAGGAGGAAGAAGAACCCTTTGGTTATCCATCACTTAAGGAGCAAAAAGGACAATGCTTTTTGCATCCATGAAAACTGGATCCTGGCCCTGGAGGGCTGCTGATGCTGAGAGGTTACTTTAGGTCAGATGCTTATCTTAAACAAAGATTTTATTCTGCTAAACTTAGGTTTAGTCTCTTAAAAGCCTGTTATACTTTTATTTGTAACCATATCTGTTGCCTTCATCCTTGCTTTCTATCACTTAAATCTCTATCTTTGCTTGATTTATCTTAAGTACATGTCAGTACTGTAATCTTAAGCAAAGCACGAATTCTTAATTGAATCAAACAAGCTGGTCTCTTTGGTCATCTGGTCATCTCTGGGAGTGCCCAGTGACACATATACTGCTGGGGAATGTTCTTCCAGGGGGCTCAGGAACTGGGGTGCACCAAGTGTTACTTGCAAGTCAAAGCAAAGACTGGCAGAGCTTCGGAGGGATTGTTTGAGTAGCTAACTGATTGCAAGGGTCAGGGAACTGCTACATCGTTTAAAACTAGCAAGTTTTACTTTAGCTAAGGCAAAGGGGTAACAAGGTGACTCATAGTTTTTGGAGCCCCGAGAAAGTGTCAAAACAAAACACTAGAAAATGCCCTCTAGGAGTAATCCTGCATTGGCAGGGAGATGGCATGGATGATCAAACAAAATCAGGATCTAGAGGGAAAAATGGAAAGCAGTAAAAGAGGAAGTTTCTAAGGCATCAGTTTCCAAATATAGGAGTGATTTAAATAAAAAGAAAACAGGCGCTCTGATAGTGCAGATGTTGATAATTAAAACTTAAGCAAAACCAATCTCAGTAAAAAAAATTAAATATAAAATAAAGACATTAAATTGCTGTTGAGCTTATTCTGGAAGAAAATCTAAAATCTGGGGAGAAATATACACGGGGGGAAACGATCAAAGATGATTTAATATACTTCATTCCCAAAGGTGATGTATGCCATCTAGAAATAGATACAGCAGAACTGACAATGGCCAGCAGGCCTGAAAGGAAAATTACCAAAATAATTGGGTCCAGATGATGAAGATGTCATCAATGTAGTGCAAGTAGAGTAGGGGCGCGAGGGGACAAGAGCTGAGGAAGCGTTGTTCTAAGTCAGCCATAAAAATGTTGGCATACTGTGGGGCCATACAGGTATCCATTGCAGTGCTGCTGACTTGAAGGTATAAATCATCCCCAAATCTGAAATAGTTGTGGGTGAGGACAAAGGCACAAAGCTCAGCCACAAGGTTTGCCATGACATTATCGGGGATACTGTTCCTGATGGACATCAAGAATTGTAACATTCGAAAACCAGTAGGAGAGCACGTCAATCTTCTAGGACATTCAACAACAGACTTAAAAGTGGCGATTCTTCAACAAAAAAACTTCAAAAACAGATTTCAATGAGAAACTACAGAACTGGAATTAATTTGCAAACTTGACACCATTAAATTAGACCTGAATAAAGACTGGGAGTGGCTGGGTCACTACAAAAAATAATTTTCCCTGGGTTGATATTCACCTCTTCTTGTCAACTGTTGGGAATGGGCCACATCCACCCTAACTGAATTGGGCTCGTTAGCACTGACCTCCCCCACTTGGTAAGGCAACTCCCATCTTTTCATGTGCTGTATATTTATACCTGCTCACTGTATTTTGCATCTGATGAAGTGGGTTATAGCCCACGAAAGCTTATGCTCAAATAAATCTGTTAGTCTCTAAGGTGCCACAAGGACTCCACGGTGTTTTTACTGATACAAACTAACATAGTTACCCATCTGAAACCTGTCAAAATAAGCGAGGGACATATGCAAGGTATATATGCCAGGTATAAAGGAGTATATAATGAGGCTTAGAGTATATGTTGTAAATATTAAGGACAAGAAAGTTAGATGATACAAGAACGTTGAACAATATTCAATAAAGTTTATAAAAGATCTTTTATAATAGAGCTTAATAGATTTGAGTAAATAATTGACAGCAAATAATAATGTGGTCAACAAATTTAGGTCCCAGACTTGCAAATGATTGAGTACAATTTACTCATGTCAGAGGTCCCAAAGAAGTTGGTGGGTAACATGAGTAAAGTTACACACACATTTAAGTATGTGCTGGATCAGGGCCTTAGCTTTTTTCTGTTTGCATTCACAAAGTGTCTGTGAGCACTTGATGATTTCCTCAATGTATTTGTTATGTGAAATGATTTATGAAACACTTCCTGGTCTGTAGATAATTCATGAGCAATTTCTTTCAAGTATTTGGGATTCAGCCTTTGAAAATTCAGTCCCACTGTAGGAGTGGGGCCTAAGCATACAGGAATTATTGGAATAATTAAAGGGAAAGATGCAATCATTATTATTACAGATTTAGTGCCCTGATTCTGCAAAGGCTTATACATATTCTTATCTTCATGCATTGCCAGTAATCCCACTGACTTCCATCCCAATGGGAATTCAGTGGCAGTACTTGCAATGCATAAAAGCAAGCATGTGTGTTCCTCTTTGCAGGATCAGAGCTGCACACTCCAATCTTGCAATGCGATCTGTTCTGGCGGCCCTCTACACCCATGCAGATCTCATTGCAGGATAGGGTCCTTCTATACCAAGAGGATACAAAGCTCAGAATTAAAATCCAGTGTAAGAAAAACAAAAATAAGGCAAAGCTTTTAGACATTTAAGGCAGGCCAAAGTCAATTACAATCACTATAGAAATTTTCTCAGAATTCACCAGATACAAACACACTATAGTGCACCAAAGGCTTGAGGTATGACAATTTCAAGTGTTGCTTTTTACTCCTGTTTGCCTGGCAGAGCCAACACAGCTAAGAAGCTGCAGATTCTATTTCATTTTGTACATCATCAACAAAATTGTTTACTATGTTCCAATCAGTGGAAACCCGTTGGAAACCTATTGACGTTAAGGGAGTTTCAGAAGTGTCACTGGTGGCACTCTGAAGCCAATAGTGTTGCACACACGTCACTGAGGGCCTATTTTGGCTTTCAGATCTTTAGTACTGTTGATAATAGGTGAGATGGAGAGAATCTAAATGTCGCAGTGAGAGCCCAGGGTGAGTTTGCAGGATTAGGAGTTAGAATATCTGTCTTTTAATTTGTAAACTGAGCACATTGGATAACGACATTCTTGAGACACAATAAATATGGAACTCACCATGACAGTTTTACCAAGTCACTTTTCAGAGTAGAGCTGTTTTAACATCACGTTGGACAACCCCAGTGGCCTGCTGTCAAAATCTTATCACCATTTCCAGTCTTCAAAGGATTCCTATGAAGTGAAGCTGTACCTTTGATCCTCCTTTTGTAAATAAGGGTCACTTAGAGCCCAACGTGGGTGTAATTTGAAAAAGACGTGGTGTGGAGAAGCGATAAAGGATGCCCCAGAGCCCCTGATATGACATAGCCAAACCACTTGCCTGCACCTTGATCTCTCTCTCTCTCGCTTAGGTACTTATCTGGCTTCCATTACCACAGTATATAAGCACCACATAATCACATGGAAAAACTTGATTGGCCAGCATTGTAATTGATAGATGGAAATATACTGAGGCACAATAGTTTGTGAAAGGAAAATGTTCTGTAATAATTCACTCAGAGGGGTATTATTTTCTGTAATCAGATTTCATCTCATTGATTTTTTTTCTCCATAACCAGCTCAATACTATAACACCCCTCTGAGGTAGGGAAGTGCTATTAAACCTTTTTACACCTGGGAACCGATGATCCTGAGAGACAAGGTAACAGTTTGTGGCAGAGTAGATCTCTATTCTGTCTCAGAAAGATAGGGCTGCCCTGACTTCCTCCCTTTGAAAAGCTGCAGGAGGAGATGAGCGGAGTGGGAGGAGGAAAAGAAGGAGAGGTGATAGTGTTGGGGGTTGGTCTATGACTTGCAAGCCTCCTTCTCCCCTCCAGCCTCTTTTCCCTTATGGGGAAATATAGGCAAGAATCCCTCACTCCAGCCTGATCCAAAGCCCACTGTAGTGGTGAATGACAACTGGCTTCAGTGGCCTTTGGATCAGACCCATTGAGAGTGCTTCTGGAAACATGACAAGATAGCTCCCCCCATCTCTCTATATACAGTGCACTGATTCAAGTGCAATTATTGATGCAATCTAAATATATGAATATGCCCTCAACACATTAAAATATTCCGTGAGGTGCAAAAGCCTAAAGAGGAGGAATGTAATATTCTTGTTATGATTATTACTATTGTTGTTTTTGTTTTGCTAATTATAATTATGATATTTGTATTGATACTTCTCAGTGTGCCTATCTGGAAACAAATAATAACTGCCCCTGCTGTCCATGTAAAAGTTCCAGGGGAGCAACTGGAAGTAGTGATGAAAAAGTCAGCATCAGAACAGTGTGGATGGCTCCTGTACTTATAAAAGTAGCTTATGACTTATGCAATAAAATCATCCATTTAAGAAAAAGAAAGAAAGAATAAAAAGCCTGTTCATCCAAATTTGGAAGTTACTTTTTTCTCTTTAGAGTGTGACATGCCTGAGTGAGTATCAATTAAATCCTCACTCCTTCCCCTCTCTCTGCAGTTCTCAGAGTCAATGAAGGGGAGGGTCATTATAAGATATTACAACAATGGCCCATTTTTAGCCTGTTCCACTGGTTTTTTGACTCTGTTGATTAAAGGGATCATATTGCAGTTTTCCACGTGGTAACTATATTAAATGGGGGGATGGACCAATCTACTGTCACACGATAACACCATTTGAGAGCATTTTAATGGGGGTTGGCAGATTTAAATATTATTTGAGGATCCTGGAGTGTCTGACATTTCAATTTGTTATCAGGCCACTCATATCATACGGCAATCATTAAACATATACCTTAATAAGATTTCTCCTCGTTCATTATGAAAATGAGTAGGGGAGGGGGAGAGAAATAAATACACAGTTCTTCCTTCCAAAACAAGGACTCAGGAAGTAATACAGTGGATTCCGTATAGAGCACTGAACCATGTTTTTTAGATTTGCAAACAATCCAAGCAATATATTTGCATATTCAAAGCAAGTGAGAGAATTTAGATAAAAACAAGACTAGCTAACATCCTTGTTTTACATACTGTAAACACACTCATAATCACAAAGATGAAAAGTTAATTATTAGATCACAAGTTGACTTATTTTACCACTAGGATAGGAGCTAATAACCCACTTGGGTCATCTTTGGCTTTATTAGGTTTTTACACCAGGGACAGTCTTTGCATATTACAAATTAATCATCATAAATCAAGTACCAAGTGCTATTTAACAGATTAGCCATCTTCACCTTTTGAGCTGTAGGTAGAGCTGTGGTTTAGCTTCAAAATGAAAGGGCTACATTCTCCATATGGTCTTAGAAATATTTCCCCCTTCACATCAGTGACTGCTTCACTGGGGATATTCTTTAAAATTATTTTTCTTTTTATTGAATCTCTTTTTTCAGATTTGTGTAAGTTTTGCCCTAAATAGCCTCAAACACACACTCATTGTACACATTTTAAAGAATGGATGTTTTGTGAAGTATATACTGCTTTCAAAACAAACAATCAGAGACAAAAGGAGAGGAAAATAAGTTTGGGAAAAGACAAACGACATTGTTAAAAGTACAATTAAAGGCATATTGTGAGGTCGACTTAGATTGAAGGTTTAAGTTTTGTAAAAATAAAGTTTTACAAAACTTAAATTCAGTGGAAATGCTTGTATGGCATTTAAAAATAAATTCCAGTGGAAATGGTGGTTTTGTTAGATTTAAACAATTCCTGGCAGTGTTTGCAACACAGGCATTGTGGCAGTATGCAGGTCCTGATCCTGCAAATGCTGACTTCTGTGAGTGGTCCCAAGGGTTTAATCCATCTTCCATTGAAATCAAAGAGACTTTTGCCATTGACTACTGTGGGAACAGAACTGGGCCCTAAGCGATGCCTCATATCAGACTCATACTCAGAGCAGTTTATTTGTATTTATTGTGAAGGTGAATGTAGTGAACAAACTAAACAAGCAATGTCAATGGTACAGAGTGAATTAGTTTTTAAAAATTCTTTCAGCTTTACTAATTTGAAGTATTCTTAATAACAGATAAAGTGACATGTTTCCAAAACTCCAATAAGGCAATTCTGTCTTTTGAATTCACTGAATGACTTGAGTGGTCTCAGAACAACAAAAACAACCAGACAAATAAATTGACAATATAAATTAATCCAGTTTGCAAGAGCGTCCTTATTTACATTCTACATCTAGCCAAACTTCATTCTTGGGTTCCGTCTGCAGTCAATGCCAGTGTCAACAGCTTCCAATAGACAAGTCTTCGGAATTCTACCACACATAATGTTCCAGACCTTAAAGGTGCATTAACCACAGGCAGCACCAGAGTTCTTAAACTTCTATATACCACACAGGGAAATTATACATAGTTAAATATATTGGGCCTGATCTGGTTTTCATTTAAATTAAATGACAAATCTCCCATTGACTTATTTGGAAGCAGGATCTGGCTGATAATATTTAACCTGGACATGTGCCTTTAAGGGAATGCTTTATTAAATATTCATCTATTTTTGTAGCATTCAAGTTATTTCCCCAAATGGCAGTTTTATAAGTTATGAAAATAAGGAAGGTCTGCAACTGCTGTGTGTGCAAAATTCCTATTAACATTGACAGTGCAATGGTTACATACTCCACTCATTGAAGGGAGTATATTTGTGTTAATCAAAACATTAATCCAGAAGGCACCATTTAATGGGACAATTGTCTGTGTAAGGTATATAAATGAGTGTAGCCTATCCTTTCTAAGAAAGAGGAAAGAATCCAGCAGAAATCATATAAATCTGCATCTAATTTAAATTACACAAATCAGAGGGAGAAGGAACAAGCTGTCAACATTTGGCATTAGCTGTCATCTACAGCACAATTATTTTTATAAAACATAAAAACAATTGAAGACTGCAAGAATTTTTACAGTAGCTATTAATGTACTAGCAAGAGCGGCAGGCTTCACGGCTGTTTCTATCACTTGACTACACAGTACTTTTTCATGCATAGGGATTGAGTTTATTTTGCTTAGATATTTAAGACTGAAAATGTATATGTTCCCATTCATTTCTTCCCACATGACTAATATTTTCTTAATATCTTTATTTGGAGAACAAAATATCTTATTCCAAAAGGTACCTTTATATATTTACTTAGATTTAAACAGATGAGATACATAAAATTCAACTTTCCCAAGCTCTAAGAACCTTGATAAAAATTAAAACCACAATCTGTAACAAAAACAGAACAGCAATAGCAGACCAGTGCTTAATCCCATTCATCACAGGACAGCCAGTCGAGCAAGGACAATACAAAACAACCCCACATCAGCTGCCACAAACATACTAAATATAAAATATAGGGAGCATGAGGAGGGTTTTAGGGCATAGGCATTATAGGCCCATGTCTAGGGATGCAGCATATGGAGTCATGTAATTACAGCAGAAACTCTGCTTTCATTTTAAAAAAGTAAGTTTCTGAAGGACAAGAGGACAAGATCAGGCAGCACAGTGTTCATCTTCTTATCAAACATCAAATCCAAAAGAGGTGCCTCAGGTAAGACAGTTCATTTTGAATTCACTCCTCTGACAAATGAAACCAGAGCCAATGCTAACAGATTTCATGCTCATTTACAGACCACCACAGTCTAATGGGTTCATAAAGGAGCTCGCTGATGCCTTGTCCCCCCAGGAAATTTCAATATGCGTATCAACAAGGCCATAGATGCAAAAGTCCCAAAACCCATCTCCATACTTGCCTTCCTAAAACTTTCACAGGTCATCTCTGATCCAACCCACATGGCCAGTCACACAGCGGACCTGATCTTTGGCCCAGGTGTCAATATCAAGGACATCAAAACCCAGCCACTGTCATAGACAATTCATCGCCTCATTAAGGTGGTGGTCAGAGCTCTTCCAGATCCCAGGCAACAAGAAAGACCCAGGATCCTGATTTGACCACAAAGTCTCATGGGCTCCACCAAATTCCAAAGTCTAAAAAGGACAAAAACACCGCACACAGGATGAGGATTTGAGGATCTGGTGAATCGTTATCTTTGTACACTAGCCTCAACCATTGACACTCTGGCCCCTAAATGGTCCTGTCCTCCCCACTATCCACAGACATCTCCTTGGATTTCTAACCCCCTGGGCCAGATGAAGAGAGAGGTGCTGAAACACAAGTGCTGATGGCAGAAAATGAAGACTGATACAAACAGAATAAAACAACGTGTTCCTCACAGCTTATGCTGAGGCTATATTAGAGGCCAAGAGAACTTTCCTTCTAGCCTTCACTTGAAGCTGTCAAATCGTCCCTCCATCCCAGGGAGCTTTCCAGGGTGGTAAACCACTTCAAAAATCCTGCATGCCTGGCATCAAAACGGAGCACCAAGCCTGTGAAGAACTATTACCCTGCTTCACTGAAAAGATCACACACATGGGGAATGGCTTCCCAAACAACCTGGATCTGCTCCACCTGCACCCACCAACCATCAGTCCACAATCACAGGGATGGCCCAGTGTATGGATGAGATCAGCTCACAGATGAGGAACAACTGGTTGAACTCAAGCAAGACAAAGATGAAACTGGTGGGCAGAGGAAAGCATTTTAAAGAGTTTGCAGCCATGGTGCAGTTACCTTTGGTTGAAGATACACACCCACAATTGGCCAATTCAGTCCATAGTTTAGAAGTGCTCTTGAATGCCTCTCTGATGTTAAGCTCTCACATAGCAATATCCATAAATAATGCTTTCTATGATCACCAGCTAGGTGGGAAACTCCATCCCCTCCTGGTGAACAATTACCTGCCTTCAGATGTTCACCTGGGCATGAAACCTTTAGCGCTTAGGAAACTCCAACTGGTATAGAACACTTCAGCAGGACTCCTAAGCAACACACAAAGCACATTAAACCTGCCCTCTGTGCTCTACTCTGGCTTCCTATAGAATCTTAACTCAAGTTCAAGTTCTGAATCCTTATCTTCAAGGCACACAATGGTCTGGCCCCAGCATATCTAAAAGATAACTAAATCTCCAGGATGAAGATTGTGGACAATAACTTCACTCCTCTGGCGCAGTGGAATTTTGTACAATGAGGTAAAAGTTCATTTGTTCAGGAGATGGAGTTTTCTCAGGGGCCACCCGGACAGTGACCAGGATATGAGTGGTTGAGCTTCACTGCTAGAGCAGGTGTTAGTAGCCAGGAGTTGGAGCCCAGCATCAGAAACGGAGTCAGAGGCCAGATGCCAAAGCCAAGGGTCAACACCAGAGTCAGAGGTCAGGAATCAGAGCTGGAGGTCAGAACCAGGTTACCTGGAATGAGGCAGGGCAGGGGCATGGCTGGCTCCAAGGCTGGAGCAGAGCTGGAACAAAGCTGGGAACAAGCAGACACAGGAGCTATCACAGCCATAAACAACGCTTTGTGCAGATGCTGAACTGCTGCTGGGCTTAAGAGCCAATCTGCTGACTCTTCCAACAAATCAGGCACTGTAGCCAATTAGGCAGCTTATTATAGGCCAGCTATGCTTGTTAGGTTGCCTGGAGACTGGCTTTGCTGAAGGCCCTGTTCCTGACACAGGACCATGCAATGAACTCCCACAGGAACTGAGATCCAGCTCAAACCTCACCATCTTCTGCTCCAAGTGTGCACTTCTTTGATGTTGTCTTCTCTAACATAGACATATAGAGATATGTGTGTGTGTATGTGTGTGTGTATGTATATACATATATTATATACATATATAATTTATTACTAATTATTACTATTAATATTATTTAAAAATCCAAGACAAAGACCCCACTGCACACACTTCTCCCTTTGGGGAGCGGATGAGAGTACAAACACATGACAGATGGTAGTCACACTGCTTAAAGAACTGCTGGAAGGCATTCAGATGCTACAGGGATGGGCATGGTAGAACAACATATTTAGAACAGAATAGGCCTCATGATTATGAAGAAAAGCTTGAAAATTTGACCTGAGTGCAACCACTGCAGGGATGTCTGCCTGACTCTGCAAATAGTGAGAGCTGTTGTTTCAGGCTATTGTGGATTGCCTCATTGTGATTGTAATTCCAACACCCATTGCTGGGGGGGGGGAGGGGAGGCACCAACAGAAGACCTCTATCTCAGAAGAGAGTCCTTGTATATGAAAGAAGGACTGGCCCACCTGTCAAGTAACTGCTGCTGTAAATAATACTAACCTATAACTCTGCAAATGAGAGGCCCTGGTACTCCCAAAGGAAAAGGGGGGCCCTTGTTGCCAGTTCCAGTGACAGAAAAAGGGCCGCATGCTGCCATCCCTGCCTCTCTGTGGACACAGGGCCCATGGCACTGGGATATGGCCTGGGGCAGGGCTGCAGGATTGAGCCATAGGAGACACCATGTTGTGATGTGCCTAGGGCACCAAATTACCTGCCTTCCAGCTCTGTGGGTAACTGTTGCCTTTGGCATACTTTATTTAGTAATACTAGTTTTTAAAATCAAAAGAAATTAAATCACAAAACACAATTTAACCTGTACAAAAGGACTGTGGATGGATAACATCATTTTAAAAGTGATACCTTAATTATATGGCACTTAGTTATATATGTTAATGATATTTACTGCCCTATCTGAGCATCTTTTGCAACTGCATAGTGATATTTCACTAGCAAAAAACAAATTAAACAAAAAACTGGTCCCTGAAGTCAGAAGGACCAAGGGAGGTGTTTATTTTATACTATTAGTTTATACAGTGAAGTGTGCCCCATCTGAAAGTGGGTAAGCAAGATATAAGTGTCTTAAGCACCATTTTGCAACAGTGGTTAAAGACTATTCTGCATCTAGCTGAAAGCAGGGGAGACAACATGTATCACTGTCCCTTTTTCCAGTACCAATGTACAATTCTTATATCAGTGTCACCTCTCTGTTGAATAGAAGACATCCTAGGCCTCGTTTTAGTATACATATATACTAGGGCTGTTGATTAATTGCAGTTAACTCATGTGACTAACTCAAAAAAATTAATCATGATTTAAAATATTAATTGCGATTAATTGCAGTTTTAATCACATTGTTAAACAATAGAATACCAATTGAAATTTATTGAATATTTTGGATGTTTTTCTACATTTTCATGTATATAGTATTGTGTTGTTATTGAAATAAAAGTGTATATTATTTTTATTACAAATATTTGCACTGTAAAAATGATAAAAGAAATAGAATTTTTCAATTCACGTTATACAAATAATGTAGTGTAATCTCTTTGTTGTGAAAGTGCAACTTACAAATGTAGATTTTGTTGTTACATAACTTCATTCAAAAACCAAACAATGTAAAACTTCAGAGCCTACAAGTCCACTCAGTCCTACTTTTTGTTCAGCCAATTGCCAAGACAAACAAGTTTGTTTACATTTACAGGAGATAATGCTGCCCTCTTCTTATTTACAATGTCACCAGAAAGTGAGAACAGGCATTTTCATGGCACTTTTGTAGCTGGCATTGCAAGGTATTTACGTGCCAGATATGCAAAACATTCATATGCCCCTTCATGCTTCGGCCACCATTCCAGAGGACATGCTCCCGTGCTGATGAGGCTCATTAAAAAAATAAGGTGTTAATTAAATTTGTGACTGAACTCCTTGGAGGAGAATTGTATGTCCCCTGCTCTCTTTTACCCATATTCTGCCATATATTTCAGGTTATAGCAGTCTCAGATGATGACCCAGCACATGTTTTTTATTTTAAGAACACTTTCATTGCAGATTTGACAAAATACAAAGAAGGTACCAATGGGAGATTTCTAAAGATAGCTACAGCACTCGACCCAAGGTTTTAGAATCTGAAGTGCCTTCCAAAATCTGAGAGGGACGAGGTGTGGAGCATGCTTTCAGAAGTCTTAAAAGAGCAACACTCTGATGTGGAAACTACAGAACCTGAACCACCAAAAAAGAAAATCAACCTTCTGCTGGTGGCATCTGACTCAAATAACAAAAATGAGCATGCATCAGTCCGCACTGCTTTGGATGGTTATTGAGCAGAACCCATCTTCAGCATGGACGCATGTCCCCTGGAATGGTAGTTGAAGCATGAAGAGACAATCTTTAGCATATCTACCACGTAAATATCTTGCAATGCCAGCTACAACAGTGCCATGAGAAGCCTGTTCTCACTTTCAGGTGACATTGTAAATAAGAAGCGGGCAGCATTATCTCCTGCAAATATAAACAAACTTGTTTGTCTGAGCAATTGGCTGAACAAGAAGTAGGACTGAGTGGACTTGCAGGCTTTAAAATTTTACATTGTTTTATATGTTAATGCAGGATTTTTTGTACAAAATTCTACATTTGTAAGTTCAACTTTCATGATAAAGAGATTGCACTACAGTACATGTATTAAGTGAATTGAAAAATACTATTTCTTTTGTTTTTTTACAGTGCAAATATTTATAATGAAAAATAAATATAAAGTGAGCACTATATACTTCGTATTCTGTGTTGTAATGGAAATCAATATATTTGAAAATTTAGAAAACATCCAAAAACATTTAAATAAAATGGTATTCTATTACTGTTTAACAGTGCGATTAATCACGTGATTAATCATGATTATTTTTTTAATCACATGATTAATCACAATTAATATTTTAATCACTTGACAGCCTTAATATATACTAGTCCTTGTACAGGGATGGTCAAACAGCATGCAGGGGAACTGCTTCTTTCAGAAACCTCAGCCCAACACCAACGCCCTGTTCCCATGAGCAACTCTGCCTCAAGAACTGACTCTAATCAGAAACAAAGGCAGAAAGAACACCACACATCTCCCTCTCCAAACATCACTGCCTCAAAACAGAGCCTTGGAATTCAGGAAACTAACAACAATCCAGTATGTCTTCCCAAGAATGGACATTTGTTTGCACAATAAGAAAAAAGACCTTTGAAGACATTTTGTAACAGCACCACTTGGTGACACCTCCAACAGAATAAATTATAGTATCTTTAATGGAAGCCAGGGAAAACGTCAACCACCATTCCAGGAGGGGACTACTTTCTGCCTGTGAGAGTCTGTTTTTGACATAGTAATTGTTTTTAAGCCACCAGCACAGGCATGTGTGCTACCTAGAACCTTCCTGTATATCTGGCCACAAGAAGACCACAATGCCTATTTGTGGGAAGGAATGCCCTAGTTTTGTTGGCTTGTTCCAGCCAATTATACTGAAACTCAAGTTTTAATTTAACATTAATATACATTTGACACCCAGCCCAATCCTATTTCCCTGCTGCCAGAAATTCTTCATACTGTCAGGACAATCCCCTTCAATGATATTCTCTCCTACTCCCACCACCACCACACACAGAGCACCAAAAATGCTCCCCACTGTGATATGAAAAAAGATATCCTTATTTTCTATTCCTGAACTCTACCAAAGAGAAACAGCAGCTCTGTTTCTGAAGTGAGCTGATATCACAGCAAATACAGTTCTGGCAAATGGGGAGCGAGGGGTATATTCCCACCTAACTAAAAATACCCTGCAGTTGTGAGCACTTTATTCCCTGAGTTTTCTTACAATGGACAGCAGTGAAAAGGGTCTTGCACCTTTAAACCACCACAATATGACATAAGAATGAAATATCCAGTATCAGCCTGCAACTAAGAGCAATGGCTCTTTTAATGTTGAGGGCACACAACATTCCCATTGATTTCACTGGAACTTGCACATAAGGAATGCAGCTTTAATTCCCAGTTCAGTTTTACCCAATCCCATTTTGGACACCTCAGCCATATGTACACACAGCTGACTGTCTTTAAAAGATTTATATGCCAGAAAAACATAAAGCAAACAAGGTGAGTGAGAGAACATCTTTTATTGGATCAACTTTTGTTGGTGAAAGAGACAAGCTCTGGAGCTCCTCTCTCTCATATCCAGGGCCCAACACAAGTATAACAACACTTAAAGCAAACAGAAAGAAAAAACATTTTACTTTGCCTGCACACATCTGAAAGTGAGTAAGCAAAATGACCTCAGCACCACTTTAGAACTTTGGTTAAAGACCATTCTGTATCTGGTTGGAAGCAGGGGAGACAAAATGTATTGTTACCCCTTTTTCCAGTACCAACAGCCTAATCTGATTCCAGCATCACCTCTCTGGTGAGTGTCTCACAATCTTTAGCACTCCAACACCCCTGGAAGGTAAGGCAGTGCTATTATTGAAGATATTTTTTTAAAAATGACCTGCAAACCAACTTGATACTACACAAAAGTTAATCATGGGCTCATAGCATTGTCTGTTGCCATGAAAAAGATACAGGGTAGGAAAAGAAGTTGTTCTGGGCAGGTTTGCCATTCAAGAAGTGGAATTGGGACACGTTGGCAGTAGGCTAGAATTTGACCATCCTGGCTGAGCAATGTGTGTGTGTGTGAGAAACTGGGAACTGGAGGATGGGTAGGTGGGGTCTGATGTTACCTTGAGAACCAGGTGGGCACTCAGCTGGAGGAGGGAATCTTTGTATAAAAAGATACAAAAGGAGCAGTAGGTAGTTCTGGAAGGAGACCAGATGTATGGGAGCAGTGACAGTCTTCCAGCAGAGGCCTTTCTCTATTCAGAAAATAATATCAAAGTAAAATAAGTTTATGTTCAATTCAATCTGTGCACTGTTCACAGCAGTTAGTTTAGTAGAAGTCTGTGATTGCAGACTTCAGAGTAATATGGCCCCATGGTACATTCTATGCAGTAAAGAACCACAGACTCACTCACTACCTGCAAAGTCTGCACCTTAATGACTAGTTTGGATTTCTGGGGCTGAGATGAAAATGCATACAGTCTCCTCTTTTGAGTGTCTTACTGTACTCTGGCTGCAGATGATACTGAATAAAGTAGTAAACATATAAACCAGTCGTTGGGACTGAGAGCTTGTCACTGTAGTTTTCCATTGTCTGACATACAGGGTTAGTCTTTGTGTCCTGCAAAATCCACAGCTGTGGCCCCTTCAAATTTTGAAGGAGGACCTCAGCCAATACGTGGCTGCGGAGATGTGGAGGCTGCCTGGACTGCTGTTTATGGTGCTAGGGCCATGCTGATCTCCCCTCCATCCTATATCCAGCTGTCTGCAGCTGAGTGACTCAGCTGTCAAGAGCCAAAATGATTTCTGGCCACAATATGGAGAAAGGTAGCTCAAAACTGTGAGAGAACCTAGAAATAATGGAGTACAGGTGTAATCCCAGGCGACGAAGAGAAGAGACTAGGTAGAAATCAATGCAGATTAGAATTAGCAGAAGGAAAGAATAAAATCACTCTATAGGTAACTATCAGTTTGTTGGTAACTATCCAGACACATAATGTGGAAGCAGTTTGCTTTTCCTTTTCTGAATAAGACTGATTTTTCATCTAGATTTGCCAGGTTACCTCATGGGTTTGTTTCACAGATATGTGATCAAATGAACCCGCATTCTGCCAGATATGTGATCAAATGAAAACTCTCATAGCAAGTCTCTTGGGAGGTCAATTAGAAAACTAAAGTCGATTAGAAATGTATAATCAGAAAAATACGGTGTTGCATTTAAAAATCAGTCCGAAAATAGAAAAGTCCTCTTAATAAAGTACAGATACGTGATATATCGTCAGAGAATGACAACTCCCTTTCTGCATGACTTCACCTCAACAAATTCACCCCATCGGGAGTGCTGGCTAAAGCACCCATTTATTACCATGTGTTCTGCTTTATGAAACAAATGTGTTTCTCCACTCGTTTAATCACCAGCAACCTTCCCATAACTAAATCTTTACTTATGAGCATGCTAACTAGGGTTGAGCAGAGCCGTGAGTAGGAAATGTAATTTTGCTCTCCAATTGCCCTATTCATTATCCTCCTCAGCATTTACATTCTGCGCAACATTAGGATGCTGCATATAATGTGATCATTTACTATGTGGCTGTGACTGCCAAATGCAATGAATAAAATAGAGTCTTCTGAGAGAGTTATTCTACATACAGGAAAAACACCACTTGGTTTAATGGGGTTTAAAAGTTATCAAGTGCAGTGCAATGTATATATAACATACATTCTGTGTTTTCAGTTTTCTTTTATGTACAGAATAAAACAAACAAATATTTAAGGGGGAAGGATAACTCAGTGGTTTGAGCGTTGGCCTGCTAAACCCAGGATTGTGAGTTCAGTCCTTGAGGGGGCCACTTAGGGATGTAGGGCAAAATTAGTACTTGGTCCTGCTAGTGAAGTCAGGGGGCTGGACTCAATAATCTTTCAAGGTCCCTTCCAGTTCTAGGAGATAGGCTATCTCCATTAATTTATCTATATTTTATTTACAGTCCACATGACTCATCAAGAAACATATTGCTTCTCTCAGCCCTGTCAGGGCAGAAATAATTGTTAGTCATATTTACGCTGGTACCACTATATCCAGGAACAGGTAGAAGGGGAAATATTTTTATCTACTATGGGTATTTTTCTTCCTATTCAGCTAATTTTAGATGTAAATAAACAGGCATTTGCAGACTGGGGAACCTAAAAGCTGTAGTGCCTTTCTCTAAAAAAGCCTGCTTTGATCTAGCTCAGAAGACGGACTGAAAGCACGTGTTTGAAGCAGGAATAAGGGTATGTCTACACTACGAAATTAGGTCGAATTTATAGAAGACGGTTTTATAGATATCGGTTTTATATAGTCGATTGTGTGTGTCCCCACATAAAATGCTCTAAGTGCATTAAGTCGGCGGACCGCGTCCACAGTACCGAGGCTAGTGTCGACTTCCGGAGCATTGCACTGTGGGTAGCTATCCCACAGTTCCCGCAGTCTCTGCCGCCCATTGGAATTCTGGATTGAGATCCGAATGCCTGATGATGCAAAAACAGTGTCGCAGGGGGTTCTGGGTACATGTCGTCAGGCCCCTCCCCCTCTGTCAGAGTAACGGCAGACAATCGATTCGCGCCTTTTTACCTGTGCAGACAATATACCACAGCAAGCATGGAGCCCACTCAGCTCAGCTCACCGTCACCATAGGTCATCTGGGTGCCGGCAGACGTGGTACTGCATTGCTACACAGCAGCAGCTAATTGCCTTTTGGCAGTAGACGGTGCAGTATGACTGGTAGCCGTCATCGGCTATCTGGGTGCTGGCAGATGTGGAGCTGCATTGCTACACAGCAGCAGCTCCTTGCCTTTTGGCAGTGGATGGTGTATTACGATTGATATCCGTCGTCATATTCCTCAGTGAGTTCAATCAGAGGCACCCAGGAAACTTCTTCAGCAGATTCCTCTAAAAAATACTGAACCAAACATTCCACGCTGGGCATCTGATTCTTCATTTTGTCTCCTGGAGACCCGGCAGTCCTATTGAACCGTCTTGACAATGATGGCTATCAGTCGTAGTACATCATTTTCTGCCAAGCACCCAGAAGATGTCGATAGCTATCAGTCATGCTGCACCATCTGCTGCCAGCTTAAGATGTAAAAAATAGATGGACCAGATTTGTTCTGTATTCATTTGCTTCCCCCTCCCTCCGTGAAATCAACAGCCTGCTAAACCCAAGGTTTTGAGTTCAATCTTTGGGGGGGGGGGAGGAGGCATTCTGTGTGACAGTTGTTTGTGTTTCTCCCTGATGCACAGCCACCTTTGTTGATTTTAATTCCCTGTACCTGTACGCCATGTCGTCACTCGCCCCTACCTCCCTCCCTCCGTCAGACACTAGTTTCGCGCCTTTTTTTCAGACCAGACACCATAGCACTGAGATCATGGAGCCCGCTCAGATCACGGCAGCAATTATGAGCACTATGAACACCACGTGCATTGTCCTGGAGTATATGCAGAGCCAGGACATGCCAAAGCAAAACAAGGACCAGCCAAGGAGGCGATTGCAGCACGGCGACGAGAGTGAGGAGGAAATTGACATGGACATAGACCTCTCACAAGGTACAGGCCCCAGCAATGTGCAAATCATAGTGTTAATGGGGCAGGTTCATGCCATGGAACGCCGATTCTGGGCCCGGGAAACAAGCACAGACTGGTGGGACCGCATCGTGTTGCAGGTGTGGGACAATTCCCAGTGGCTGTGAAATTTTTGCATGCGTAGGTGCACTTTCATGGAACTTTGTGACTTGCTTTCCCCTGCCTGAAGCGCCAGAATACCAGGATGAGAGCAGCCCTCACAGTTGAGAAGCGAGTGGTGATAGCTCTGTGGAAGCTTGCAACGCCAAACAGCTACCAGTCAGTCGGGAATCAATTTGGAGTGGGCAAATCTACGGTGGGGGCTGCTGTGATCCAAGTTGCCAGGGCAATCAAAGACCTGGTGATATCAAGGGTAGTGACTCCGGGAAATGTGCAGGTCATAGTGGATGGCTTTGCTGCAATGGGATTCCCAAACTGTGGTGGGGCGATAGACGGAACCCATATCCCTATCTTGTCACCGGAGCACCAAGCCACCGAGTACATAAACCGCAAGGGGTACTTTTCAATGCTGCTGCAAGCCCTGGTGGATCACAAGGGACGTTTCACCAACATCAACGTGGGATGGCCGGGAAAGGTACATGATGCTCGCGTCTTCAGGCACTCTGGTCTGTTTCGAAAGCTGGAGGAAGGGACTTTCTTCCCGGACCAGAAAATAACCGTTGGGGATGTTGAAATGCCTATCGTTATCTTTGGGGACTCAGCCTACCCCTTAATGCCATGGCTCATGAAGCCGTACACAGGCAGCCTGGACAGTAGTCAGGACCTGTTCAACTACAGGCTGAGCAAGTGCCAAATCGTGGTGGAATGTGCATTTGGATGTTTAAAAGCACGCTGGCGCAACTTACTGACTTGGATAGACCTCAGTGAAACCAATATCCCCATTGTTATTGCTGCTTGCTGTGCGCTCCACAATATCTGTGAGAGTAAGTGGGAGACATTTATGGCGGGGTGGGAGATTGAGCAAATTGCCTGGCCGCTGATTACGCGCAGCCAGACACCAGGGCGGTTAGAAGAGTACAGCAGGGCATGGTGTGCATCAGAGAAGCTTTGAAAACGAATTTTGTGACTGGCCAGGCTACGGTGTGAAACTTCTGTTTGTTTCTTCTTGATGAACCCTCCGCCCCGCCCCCCCCGTTCCCTCTACTTCCCTGTAAACTAAACACCCTCCCCTCCCCCCTTCGAGCACCGCTTGCAGAGGCAATAAAGTCATTGTTACTTCACATTCATGCATTCTTTATTAATTCATCACACAACTAGGGGGATAACTGCCAAGGTAGCCCGGGAGGGGTGGGGGAGGAGGGAAGGAAAAGGACACATTGCAGTTTAAAACTTTAAAACTTTAACACTTATTAAAGGCCAGCCTTCTGATGCTCAGGCAATCATCTGGGATGGAGTGACTGGGTGGCCAGAGGCCCCCCCACCGCGTTCTTGGGCATCTGGGTGAGGAGGCTATGGAACTTGGGGAGGAGGGCTGTTGGTTACACAGGGGCTGTAGCAGCGGTCTCTGCTCCTGCTGCCTTTCCTGCAGCTCAACCATACGCTGGAGCATATCAGTTTGATGCTCCAGCAGCCGGAGCATCGACTCTTGCCTTCGGATTGCAAGCTGACGCCACCTATCATCTTCAGCCCGCCTCTAGCTCTGTTCAGCCCGCGATTCAGCCCGCCACCTCTCCTTTCGTTCATATTGTGCTTTTTTGCACTCTGACATTGACTACCTCCACACATTCTGCTGTGCTCTTTCAGCGCGGGAGCACATCTGGAGCTCCGAGAACATATCAACCTGAGTCCGCCATTTTCTCCTTCTAATCTACGCTAGCCTCTGCGAAGGAGAAACATTTGCAGCTGGTGGAGGAGAAGGGAGAAGTGGTTAAAAAAGACACAGTTTAGAGAACAATGGGTACACTCTTTCACGTTAAATTTTGCTGTTCACATTACACAGCACATGTGCTTTCGTTACAAGGTCGCATTTTTCCTCTTATATTGAGGGCCTGCCGGTTTGGTGTGAGAGATCACTCACGCAGTGCCAGGCAACAGAATTCGGCTTGCAGGCAGCCATGGTAAGCCACAGTCTTTTGGCTTTTTTAACCTTCATAACATGTGGGAATGGTTTCAAACAGTAGTGCCCTCATTTCCCATACCAAGGACCCATTGGGTTGGCCATTTAAAATGGGTTTGCAATGTAAAAGGAGGGGCTGCGGTTCCCGAGTTAACATGCAGCACAAACCCAACTAACCCCCCTCCCCCCCAACACCCAATTCTCTGGGATGATCACTTCACCCCTCCCCCCCACCGCGTGGCTAACAGCGGGGAACATTTCTGGTCAGCCGAGCAGGAACGGGCACCTCTGAATGTCCCCTTAATAAAATCACCCCATTTCAACCAGGTGACCGTGAATGATATCACTCTCCTGAGGATAACAAAGAGAGATAAGGACTGGATGTTGTCTGCATGCCAGCAAACACTGGGACCATACGCTGCCATGCTTTGTTATGCAATGATTCCAGACTACGTGCTACTGGCCTGGTGTGGTAAAGTGTCCTACCATGGCGGACGGGATAAGGCAGCCCTCCCCAGAGACCTTTTGCAAAGGCTTTGGGAGTACATGAAGGAGAGCTTTCTGGAGATGTCCCTGGAGGATTTCCGCTCCATCCCCATACACGTTAACAGACTTTTCCAGTAGCTGTACTGGCCGCGATTGCCAGGGCAAATTAATCATTAATCATTAAACACGCTTGCTTTTAAACCATGCGTAATATTTACAAAGATACACTCACCAGAGGTCCTTTGTGTGCCCTCAGGGTCTGGGAGCATGCCTTGGGTGAGTTCGGGGGTTACTGGTTCCAGGTCCAGGGTGCTAAACATATCCTGGCTGTTGGGGAAACCGGTTTCTCCGCTTCCTTGCTGTGAGCTATCTTCATTGTCTTCATCATCATCATCATCATCTTCCGCGTACCCCGAACCCACTTCCCTGTTGCGTGATTCTCCATTGATGGAGTCAAAGCACACAGTTGGGGTAGTGGTGGCTGCACCCCATAGAATGGCATGCAGCTCTGCGTAGAAGCGGCATGTTTGCGGCTCTGCCCCAGACCTTCCGTTTGCCTCTCTGCCTTTGTGGTATGCTTGCCTTAGCTCCTTAATTTTCATGTGGCACTGCTGAGTGTCCCTGTTATGGCCTCTATCCTTCATGGCCTTTGAGACTTTTTCTAATATTTTGCCATTTCGTTTACTGCTATGGAGTTCAGCTAGCACTGATTCGTCTCCCCATATGGTGAGCAGATCCTGTACCTCCCATTCAGTCCATGTTGGAGCTATTTTGCGATCCTGGGACTCCATCATGGTTACCTGTGCTGATGAGCTCTGCGTGGTCACCTGTGCTCTCCATGCTGGGCAAACAGGAAATGAAATTCAAACGTTCGCGGGGCTTTTCCTGTCTACCTGGTCAGTGCATCTGAGTTGAGAGCATTGTCCAGAGCAGTCACAATGAAGCACTGTGGGATAGCTCCCGGAGGCCAATAACGTCGAATTCCGTCCACATTACCCCAAATCCGACCCGCAAAAGCCGATTTTAGCGCTAATCCCCTCGTCAGAGATGGAGTAAAGAAACCGGTTTAAAGGGCCCTTTAAGTCAAAAGAAAGCCCTTCGTCGTGTGGACGTATCCAGGCTTAATTTGATTTAATGCTGCTAACGTTGACCTAAACTCGTAGTGTAGACTAGGCCTAATGTTTGAGAGGAATGCTGGCTTTTCAGAAGGTCCTTTTCCCCCTTCCCCCCCACTGATTGGAGCCAAGATTTAAAGACTTTAAAACTTACAATTGATTGACAGAAGTTATATTTTTATAAAATGTGGCATTTGTGAAGAAATCCTTTCATATGCTAGAGCAGGGGCGAGCAAACTTTTTGGCCTGAGGGCCACATCGGGTTTCCGAAATTGTATGGAGGGCCAGCTAGGGGAGGCTGTGCCTCTCCAAACAGCCAGGTGTGGCCCCTGCCCCCATCCAACTCCCCCTGCTTCTTGCCCCCTGACCTCCTGCCCCATCCAACCCTCCCTGTTCCATGACCGCCCCTGGAACCCCTGCCCCTGACTGCCCCCCGCTGCCTGATCTAACCCCCGCTCCTTCCTGACTGTCCCCCTGGACTCCTGCCCCCATTCAACCCCCCCGTTCCCCACTCTCTGACCGCCCCGACCCCTATCCACACCCCCGCCCCCTGACCACCACCCCAAACTCCCCTTCCCTCTATACAATCCCCCCCGCTCACTGCCCCCTTACCGCGCTGCCTGGAGCACTGGTGGCTGGCAGCGCTACAGCCGCGCCACCCAGAGCACCAGGACAGGAAGCCGCGCCGCCCGGCTGGAGCCAGCAACGCCACTGCGCAGCACAGAGCACAGGGTCAGGCCACAGCTCTGCAGCTGCGCTGCCTGGCAAGAGCTCGCAGCTCCGCCGTCCAGACCATTGTGCCGGCGGTGCAGTGAGCTGAGGCTGCGGGGGAGGGGGCTAGCCTCCCAGGCCAGGAGCTCAGGGACCAGGCAGGAGGGTCCTGCTGGCCGGATTGGCCTGCGGGCCATAGTTTGCCCACTTCCATGCTAGAGGCACAAGCACGGGGCACATGTTTGCCATGGTGATAAAACACAGATGGAGGAGTCTGAAACATTTCCCCTGTTTGATTCTATCTTAAGTTTTTCTATAGTGCTCACCACCATAGTATACAAGCATGTATTGGGTGTGAATTCATTTTCATGGGTAGGACCTATGAAAATGATCTTTAAGTAAGTGACTTTACTTCTAAACAATTAGGTGTAATAACAGCGGCACCGTTCAGTTGGTGTGGGACTGATGGGAAACACACTTGTCATGGCTGCTAGTCTGGATGTAGTCAGCCGTATACCTCATGTACTCCTGAATTATTCATTCATTATACTATTTCTTATTAGAACAGCTTCATGCTTTGTACCTTGTTCAGCCAAAGACTGCAAGTGCAGAAATCATACCAGTACTACACTGAATGTTGACTGTTTGAAGGTAGATGCTGCATTGAGAGAGTAGCTGTTCTCCAGTGGGACATTACATTGAAGTTCGTTCTGTCACACAGGTGGGAGTTAGAGAGGCCATGTGGAGCTGGTTAAGAAATATTAGCCAAATAATTTTATTTGCTCAATTTCACAGTCTTTTCCAAATAAATCATTCAGCAAAGATATGGTTTAATTAAAAGTCCACGTCACTTTTGGAAAAGAGTAGTGGTAACTCCAATGACTGATCCAATATCCCTTGTATCAATCAAATTGATTACAAATGCCTATGACTACATATTAATTATTGCCCTGCTGTATTGCCTATATAGTCACTGCACTACCAGTGCATCATCATTGTAAGGCACTTTAGAATATCATGAGTATGAAGTGTGTTCTATGAAAAAAACCAAATCATATTCTGTTCCAGAACATCATGTGGAATGTGGAGCAGAGGTTAGTCAATGCTATTCAACCCAAATGAACTACACTGGCATTGTCACTGGGGCTTCTGGACACTACTTGTAATATAAATACATGATAAAGAACAATAACAATAATACAGAATAGTGTAACCTTTCTGCCAGGTGGAGTCAGCAGCAACATGGGCCGGGTTTAATATCTAGGGGTTCCTTTTTAACAATAAAACATAAGCCCAGCTCAAAGTCCACCCAGTAACCAGGAAAAATTATACCCCACTCCTGGGCACCTCTAGAAGGCAATACTTCCCCACTCAGAAGCACTTGTGTGTAGAAGAAACTTTTAATGAAAAGGGGAAAGCAACACGGCATTGATTTGGGAAAATGCCACAAGCATTATTCCAAAGGATACGACCATGAGCAAAACACCCACCCCAGAGTACATTGGGCAGTGCACTTGCCTAAAAGCCCAACCAACAAAATTTGTTAGTCTCTAAGGTGCCACAAGTACTCCTGTTCTTCTTTCAACCAACAAAAGTTCCTTCAATGTGCCACTCCCCTCCCCCCCCCACACACTACACCACACCATACCACACCACACTCACAGTTGTCCTTTGCCAGAGTTCAGAGGTGCATTTGTATGAATTCACCTCCTCACAAGGGTAGGAGGGAACGCACCTTGGCTTGCTCCTCTGTCAATTGCTCTGCTATCACTTGCTCAGTTTGTTGGCCGCTCACTCCACGGTCATCTTCTCTGCTGTCACTCCAGAATAAGAGGGATTGTCACATGGTGGGATTTGCTGATATAACTATACCTATTTAACTATATAACTGGTATACAGGAAATGATTCCACAAAACATTGGTTTCAATAAACCAGCATTTTTTTGGCAGAAAATAAGTTTTGTTGAAAATTTTTCCATCAGCTCTAGTGAGTTTGTTTGTCACCTTATACATGTCTTCTGGTTGTAAATACGGTGCTCACTCTGGCTCCCTAAGCCAAGACAGCAAATTTAGAATGTTTCATTTACCAAAGTCCTGGAACATTCTCAAATAACTGTTAAGCAACAAGAACCACTGAGATCTAAGCTTTGGAGGGTCGCCTGAAACTAGCAAAGAGTGGGGCAGTGATTGTAGAGCTCAGCCTGTCAGATTTATCTGCCAAGGCTTGCTCCAGAAATCACCAGAATTTAGATTTGGAAGACACAGCTATGTAATTTCAGAACACATTGCACTGAAGGTCTGTTTCTGCTCCCTAGCTCCACCTTCTGGAACTGCTTTTAACCATTGATTGACCAAATTCTTCAAGACTAAAAGGCAAGCATCAGATTTATTTCTGAGAAGGAATGTGTTTGCCATCTATTGCTTTTGTATTTCCTTTTTGTTGTCAGTCAACTCGGCATACGTTGGCAGCACCTAGTTCCCTGCTAGGCTCACAGATCACTATGATTTACAGATGGCCTACAACTGATGAAATGGCAAAGGAAGAGGTCAGGTTGCAAGAGGCAAAATCTGATCCATTTAATCACAAACAATAATAATGTTTCTGTTTCTGTGTAGCTGATGACAAACATGAAGACATAACTTGGGGTGATAGTGTCCTGAATTGGTTAACACTGCAGATAATATTTGATCATTAGTTCCTTCTGCACAGAATTGGCACTGTACTTCTATTTTCTTAAAAACAAAGTTATGTTTGCAATGGGTTGTATTATCCAGGATCTTTGTCGTAACACTGAGTCTATGGCTCCACTGAACCATTTTTCATCCACTAGGTAAGTGTTGCAATAAATCTTGTCTGCCTTTGGCTAACCTGTCAGCCTGAGGTACTCACCAGTCCCACAGCAGTGCAGTTTGCTCCCCACCGCAGGGAGCAGCTGATAAAGTGGCACCTGATATGTGCCACTCAATGTATGCAGATAAATTGGAGCCAACTGATCATCATGTCTTCACCACTCCTCAGTCTTACTGAATAAGCATCCCTACTGGTTTCTCTGCCTAGAGTTTAACATTTTCAAAAGTGGTTATCATTTAAATATCTATGTTTTGGAGTTGTGAAGGTAGTCTTATATCACAGTTCTGCTGCCACGTAGGGGCTGGTTCAGCCCCTGGCATAAGTTAGGAAAGCCTTAGGGCTATTCTAGAGTATACGTGGCTTTCTATGGCCAAGCAGGGCCATTCTAGCAGGAATAGTTGACATACAGAGGTGCTCCTGCCATGCCCCGTAAAGTCCCCTATATTAAAGGGTGTGGTGATGATGGGGGTTGTGTGCAATCTAGACTATGCACAAGTTCCCACCACAGAAGGGGAATTTCAAGGTGGCCAGATCTGGTGCTTTACAACAGTGCAGGAGTAAGACAGAGAATAGAGCCCTAGGACCTTAACTTTGATCTAATATTCAGTGGGTAACCAGTGGTGTTCAGAGCATCACATAAAGTATTTCCTTTGAGCAGTGCTTACCAGCAGGCAGGCTGCTGTGTTCTGACCTGCTGGAATGCCCTTATTTTTTGTGGATTCTGTCCCAAGTACAGTATATTGCAATAATTAAGCCTGAAGGTCACAAATGCCTGGATTATTGTGACTGAGTGTGGAGCTGAACTTAAGAATGGCCATACTGCATCAGACCAATGGTTCATCTAGCCCAGAATCCTGTCTTCTGACAGTGGCTGGTGCTAGATGCTTCAAGAAGAATGGCCAGAACAGGGCTATCTATTGAGTGATCCATCCTGTTGTCCAGTCCCAGCTTCTGGCAAAAGTTGCCCGGCCAGCAAAAGGTGGTAAAAAGGATTTTATACTGCTGTTGCTATGGGGGTGTCCTGTACCAAGGAGGAGTCCATAATTGTGACTGTACTAGAGTTTTTTTGTCAAAAATGTCCCACTCTTGCTGGCAATGGTTCTACTCCCCCCCGGCAGCACTTGTAGGAATGGTTGTGCAGCTCAGGCTCCTGTTTTCAGCAATGTTGTCTAACCCAGATCAGGTCCAAAAGACCTGGTTTTTAAAATGCTGGCAGCAGTCGGAGGCCTTCTTATACTAACACTCCCACTGTTGATACCAATGGTGCAGCTACGCTGATGATAGCAACAGAGGAGAAATGTTGCCAGAATACTCTTGTGTAGCTACATCATAATTGGGTAGATCTGGAGGGCAGAAAAAAATGTGGCAGAAGGCACCTCAAGAAGAAGAGAAGAAGAGGCAATAAAAGATGACCAGAATCATCCTGTTCCTCCTCTCCCATCTCTATCCTGGTCACTGCCCTTCTATCGCCTCCCCAATCTTTCACTATCTTTTTTTCCATCTGCTCTAATATGGCATAATTTTACTTTGTGAAATAATATGGCTGAATGCAGAAGCACCTCTGGGGAGGCAGCAAAAACCTTTTTCTCTCTGAATCACAAAGCACCAGTGAAGTTCTGCAAAATGATGTGGGGAAGGGAAAGAACTCAATATTCTAGCTCCCTTTGCTAGCACCTTTGGCTGATTGTCACCCTCATTGTTATCAGCTCTGTGATTTTATTCAATACCTTAATCTCTCCTTCTATGTCCTGCACCCTTTTCCTTTCTGAAAGGATTTGTCAGTCGAACCTTTCGTGCTAGATATATTTGAAGAATTAAATTATTGTCAATGTCAGTGGTTAGGAGCTCTTCTTTAAATATTATATGAATTCAACAGTGGTTAGAAAATAGATAAAGAGATTCCAAAACTCATTAACATTTTACATAAGTAGCAGCTTAACCCATCCGAATTGCTTTTCTTTTATCACAGTTACTCTAATTACCCTCCAACCACAGGGACACTGAACAGATTGCTAGGTCTGCTTTGGGGGAGAGAACAGACTAGTCAGAGGCCCCCTGGCTTTGAGAGGGATTTGGGGACTTATGTTTAGGGTTATGCCTCCCACAAAAGCACCTCAGCTCGCTGCATCCAGTGACAGAAGCCACACAGTTTCTCTCCAGAGTCCAACATGTGGTGTCCCTTCAGGCCAGTCTGTTCACAAATATTCCCTTTCCCATCATACTACTGATCAGGACAGCTTGCCAACATCACTCTCTCTGTTGCACTCAGACTGCTTTGGGCTAGAACTAATTCAGAATCAACTTTCACCTCTCCTCTCAAATAGGAGGATTTAGCAGATTATTTAATCAGAGCAGAATTACTTCATCTAAAAGTGACCTGATTTTAGGGAAATTTTCACTCATTATTTGGGGGAACCTTATGACTTTAATTGAAGGTATGAGATTAACTAACTATTGTACAGTCTTACAGCAAGTGAGGAGCAGCAGATCCCGAGTCCCCGGTCAGCATTCTCACCTAAAACTGGTGCAAATACGTTGATATGATTTATCTTAAAGGGAGGAGTGGCTGGCTTATAAGTGTCTCCTGTTCCTTCAGATCAGTAGTCCCTCTTGTGTAGTCTCCTCGTATGACCTGGGTACCAGTGCACCCATCATGACTCCTTTAATCCACTCCTTCTGGGGTCACTGTAATGGCTGGATCCACACAAGAGTGCCAGTCTCCAGGGCTGGTAGGTCCTTGGCTGACCTGTGATACTCTAGTGCCTGTTTTCTCTGATTGATGGCCATATCCTCCTGGCAGCACCTCCATCCTGCTGGCTGCAACAAGTCTCCCCTCGCTGGCAGCAGGGTTTTGGTCCTTGACCCATTTTTGCCTGCACTGAACTGTTGTGGCTTCCCTGTGATGGGTTATTCCTCCTATGTGCCAAAAATGCTAACCAGGGGTCTGAACCAGAAGAAACAGCCTTGTGTAACAGACTTCCTGCTGTTTTCACATTATTCCACCTTGATCTGTGAGTATGTTGGGGAGGAGCTTGTGTATGGATTCTGAAACTGCAGGCAGCTGTGGACAGAACTTGGACAGAAAATGTATCATTCCTATGAAGCATTTTACCCCTTTCACATCCACTGGAGCTGGTATGTCTGATTGCCTTGATCTTATTGGGAACTACTTTCAGTCCTCTGTTGTGAGCAGATGTCCAGTCATGATTCAAGGAGTCGGTCATGATGTCATCACCACTTTATTAAACTGTGTGGACTGATCTGTCCATGTTGCTGAGTTGCTTCCAGCCCAATTCCCTGCATTCCATGTTCCTCTGGTGTTGCATCAATAACAGTCCCTCTAGGGAACATTGTATGCCTCGTATATTAATGATGAGGTAGACAGTATATAAATTCATAGTGATGGAATGGATAAGACAGTCTGTTTGGGCCAAAATCACTTTGGGGAAGAAAGCTACCTTAGGTTCCCCTAAAATAATGCCTAGGTATGCTACAGACCCCCAGGCCAAAGCCCCACTGCCCCAGGCAGGGGGCCTTTGACCTTAGCCCCACTGCCCAATACTCAAGCTCTCAGGCTTGGGCTTGGACTTTGGCCCTGAGCCCCAGCAAGTCTAAGCCAGCCCTGGCGACCCACAGTTTGAGAACCGCTGAACTAGTGGAAATGGTGGATTCTCTGTAACTTGAAGTCTTTAAATCATGATTTGAGGACTTCAGTAACTAAGCCAGAGGTTAGGGGTCTATTACAAGAGTGGGTGGGTGAGGTTCTGTGGCCTGCAATGTGCAGGAGGTCAGACTAGATGATCATTGTCCCTTCTGGCTTTCCTGTCCCGACAGCCTGAACCTGATATGCTCTCAGATTCAAGGAGTCAGTCATGATGTCATCACCGCTTTATTAAACTGTGTGGACTGATCTGTCCATGTGGCGGAGTTGCTTCCAGTCCAACTCCCTGCATTCCATGTTCCTCTGGTGTTGCATCAATAACAGTCCCTCTAGGGAACATTGACTCTCTTACTCCAGTTCCACTGATCATGATACAATACTGGTCAGAAAATGGACTTCCCGTTCCACAGAAAATTATAATTTTATTGCATAATGGAAATTCAAAAATATTTCAAGTTTGAAACATCAAAATATTTTGCTTTGGAAACATTTTGTTTCATTTCAATAATGCTATACAGCACTAGATCCATACTAAATATAATATATACATATAATTACATTATTATAATATAAAAGTCTAAATGAAATATTTTGATATTATCGAAAGGAAACAAGAACGCTGAAATGAATAAAATTTCTTCAAAATTGACATGTTCTTATAAAACATTTTGATGTACATGACAAAAGCATTTTCTGACAGCAAACTGTTGTGTCAAAAATATTTCAACCAATTTTACTAAATGGACACACTGTATGTTCCTTGAATTTTTCCCTCAGAGGCAGATTAATGAGAAATAAATCTATGAATCACTGGCACTAGTGCTTGCCAGGCAACTTCTAATCATTTGTCTGCTCCATCTGGCAACAACTTAAAAGACTAATTACCAGTGATCCTAACAAATATACAGTAAGATTCTTAAATCATCTTTTAAAATGAGGCCAGCACAGTAGCATCTAGTCCAGCATGACCCAATACAAAGAAAAATGTCAGAGTCAGAATAAGTTGCCTGAAAAATAAGCAGATGGCATTAAAAGCTTCCACCTGTAAAAAAAATCTACAAGGAAAAAAAAAGCCCAGTAAACTATTGAATTATTTAAAGCTTGGCATCAAAAGTCCATAATTTTGTAGAAAATAGCAGCTGTGTTGACTTTGCTTTTTACATCTACCTTCCAAAACAGTAAGAACGTACGAAATTTTAGAAGAGGAAAAGGGTTTTCAGCTCAATATGTCTTTCTTTTTTCAATATTGTTATTAATAATAATGATACATTTATTTTTCTAGACGAAACATCTGTGTGCTGCAAACACACAAAAAGGCATTAAACCCAGAAAATGTCCAAATGACAACATGGCCCAATAACCAAAATGATATAGAAAATCTAATGATACACCGTCTACCAGCAATAAATAGCACACCCAGTAAACACAAGCATAAAAGGAAACAAAAAGGTCTTCAATCAAAGTAATGGTTCTCTTGCTACCCAGTACATGAAATCACCTTTTCCTTCTCAAAACAATGTGTTTCCTAATCCCATTTATCCCTACTGCCACGGGGCCAGATTCTGATTTCTGTTACACTGGTTTAAATCCAGAGAAACTCCAATGAGACAATTATTTTCAAATGGGACAATTTCCTTGTTTGACTAGAAACTTTTGACCAAGGAATCTAAGCAAACACATTACATTGACGTAATCTCCAAGTTCCACAGCATGAACTCTGTATAGCCAAAGGATCTCCACATGAGATTGATGCAGTTGAGCTGACCAAATGCCCAGGTCTGCCACGCCATTATATTAAGGTTTCAAGTGTCCTGTTTCTTCACATAAAATATTAAACAAATGTTTCTTTTCCCACTTTGTTTTGTTTTAAATTTTGTTTAAATATATCAAGAAGTCAAGGCCAGTTCCAGGCACCAGCGCAGGAAACAGGTGCTTGGGGCGGCCAATGGAAAGGGGCGGCACGTCCGGGTCTTCGGCGGCAATTCGGCAACTCAGTCCCTCTTGGAGGGTAGGACCGGCCATTGAATTGCCGCCGAAGAATGAAGTGGTGCAGTAGAGCAGCCGCTGAAGTGCCACTGATCGCGGCTTTTTAGTTGTTGTTATTTTTCTCTTCACTGCTTGCGGCGGCAAAAAAGCTGGAGCCGGCCCTGCAAGAAGTGGGAGGGCAGGGAAGGTCAGTGAAAATACAGCTCAATAAAAACTAATGAGGGAATCCAACCCTTCCCCAATAATTCCCTGTCATTCTTGGAGCCATTCAGTCATCTTCAAAACTAGCCTCCTGATTTGAGTCTCCTCCAAAAATCTGTCCCCTGCTCTTCTATTACCAAAACCCTTATCCATGCATGGCAATTTCCCTCCTAGAATATAGCAACCTTCTTCTCTCTGGCCTCATTGTACGAGGCTCTGTTCAAACAGACAGGAAGATATGTTCTCTGTCCCCATAAGCTTGCAATCTTGTAAGACAAGTGATATGCACAAAATGATAGAGAGGGTTGCAATCAAATGTATACACACACACACACACTTTTAAAAAAATGAATATAAAACATCTTAGCTATGCCCAGCTGCCACTCAGCCTATCCTTTCTTGGAGGTATCAGAGAAGAAGTAGAGGCAGGGTAAAAGAAGATGGTTGCGGGAGAAGCAGACAAATGAGCAATCATTGCCATTCAGCTCAAATGAGTTGGATCCCAGTTCGGCAGTGCTTATTCATGTGAGTACTCTCATTGCCTTCAGGAGGCTACACGATGTGAGTGAGGGCTACAGAATCTGGCCCTTGGACAGTTATGGTTTCTGCCCTTACAGGTGAACAAGCAGATCTGTCAATAACTCAAAGAGCCAAAGATCTGAGTCAAGTGCTATAAAGTCAATCCTCTAGGAAGCGTAGAGGTGCCACACTTCCTGTACACTCTTCAACCACACAGCAGTAGGAAGTTTTGTTACCTTATTGCTATGCATAGTTTCTGTTCTTAATAAAGTGTTTATCTTGAACTGTGCTGCTTGTCAATAAAATACTAAAGTCCATCTTCATTCTGGATTTTCCATTTTCTGAGCCAACTCCATCTTCCACTATATCTTTGTAAAATTTAATCAGTGTTTTTCAGAAAATGAACCTGCCATTGATAGTTTAGCTGCTGGAATAATATTAATTTTTCCAAGTGTCATTTTTTAGTTGCGTGTCCACATGTAGAACCTGATCCTGCATCTATTGAAGTCAGTAGTAAAACTTCCTTTGAATGTAATGGTACAGGAATCAGGGTCTTGCAAGGTGAAAAGTAAAATTGAAAATGGACACATTTTTACGCATACTTTGTTTCTGGCTTAATCTTTGGATTCTGCTGGTCCTGCTTACGTGGAATGAAGAAACTCTTTTACATTTGGAATTCATTTCTAAGGGTACGTCTACACTGTATGGGTAGACAGATGCGCTATCTGTGATCAAGTTAGTGGGCTAAAAATAGCAGTGTAGCTGGGGATAGCATGGGGATCTTGGGCTAGCCACCTGAGTACAAACCCATCCGGAGACCGTGGGTACATACTTGGGCAGCCAACTCAAGCCATTGCCCATGCTAACCCCAACCACACTGTTATTTTTAGTGTGCTAGTTCAAGCATTTCCAGTGTGTGCCTGTCTGCCCAAGCTGGGAAGCATGAGCCCAGCTGCAGTGTAGACATCCTAGAAGGCAAGTACCTCTGCTGATAGTACAACTGTGTGTAACACAGTTCATGTACACTAGGAAAAAGGTATGTGGCTCGTGCAACATGGTCTGTTTGAGGGGGAAAGAAACAGAATGGCAGTATAACTTCAGGTGCATCAACACTGCTCCTGTTGCTGCCACTTTCTTCCTTCAGGCTGCCTCACACCAACTCTACCCTTCTTGCCATCTTCATGCTTAACATGAACCAAGACAGGAAAGGGGGGGGGGAGGATTACTGAATCAATTTGAGGCAGCATCTAGTTCTGATTGCAAGCGTCAAGCTTTTTCTGAAATATCTCAGAAGAATGGAAGTACAGACAGATTTATTGGTATACATACTTCACTGGATTTATTTTGGTGGCGTATATATATAAGCAAAGATTAAAAGCCAAAACAAATGTCTAAATCATTGTAGATTGGTAGTACAGTGGGATAAATGCAGCACACTCCTCAGCAGATTCTAGCAAGATTCTAAGTACTGCAGACTGTAAAAGATGATGGCATCTTTTGCATTCTCCTGACTGAAATCCGGAGGAGAAATTCCTTAAAGAATTAAGAGAGCTGAATAACAAAGTGTCTTCTCAGTAGTTTAATATCTGGTTTCTTATTATGCTATGGATTTTCTTAAAAAGAAGAGTTTCAGATAGAGACTGAAAGTGTTTTTATTTAATTCAAAAATACTAACAGCAGGTGGTGATGCTAAATGCCAAGAATCAGGAAATTCAAAGTTAATAATAACACCACCTTAATAACATTAGAAATAATAAAAGTAATTCCTCATATTAATATAGCATGTTCAACCTGAAGGACCCCAAACTGCTTTACAAGCTGTATGCGCTGGAATTATTTCACTACCATTAAAATGTAGCAGTCATTCCACATGAGCCGCAGTACAGGGTACTGTTTTTACCGGGGGAACTGAAGAACAATGTTTACAATTGAAACTACAGTGGGGAATTTTATAGCAAGTGACTTATAAAACTACTATGGAACTGGGCTCACTGCACCAGTTTTATGAAAAGTGGCATCATTAGTGACCACAGGTGATTAGGATCATGTTTTTGTCTCCTTCGATAGATATTTATTTTATGCAGATGTATTCAGAATTGAAAATGAGGCACCTAGTGAAGGCTGGAGGAATACCTGGCGTGAGTCACAAACACATACAAATTTAGACAGCAGAACCCAAACTGGCCTCCCCCCACAGAGATAACCTCCATCAAACCTCACCCTCTGCAGCAGCCTGCACAGTAAATGTGCTTTTGCAACGTGCCCTGAAGATCATCAGATCACAGATATTTTGGGCCCCACTGTGGGGGCCTGTTCCAGAGCTGAGGGAGAACACTCTACCACCAGTCCCCTCTTTTTTAAATCCAGAGGGATCTAGCTCAAGCACTAATCTCAACTGCAGCAGTAGGGCACTGATAGAGATGTGGTCTCTCAAGAAGAAAGGGTCCAGGCCAGGTAGGGCTTTATAGGTTAAAACCATCTCCTTAAATTCAGTCTGGAACCCAAATGAAAGTCAGTGCAGATCATAAAACAGGTGTCATGTGCTGCCCAAGAAGCACAGATTTAGGTGCCTGGATCTTGCAATCAGATCTACATGGGCAGACCAGGCAGATGCATAGAGCCCCACTAAAGTCAGTCCCAAAAGTCAAGGGTTGAATGCGCTAGGAGACTGAGCTATCTTCTCATCCTTAAAGGTTGTCCCTCCAGAAAAGTCTATGGGCAAAGAGACATGAGGGAAGCTTGAATTTCCATTGCTGTCTATGTGATCAACCTATTCTGTTGATAAACAGAGGGCATTGGTTTCCAGGTGTGAACAGGTAAATGGTCCACCACCTAGTGGTCACAGTCTATGGCAGTCACTCCACCTAGTGGTTATAGTCTCTGGTGGTCACTCCACTTAATGGTTATAGTCTATGACGATCACTCCGCCCAGTGGTTATAGCTGAGGGAGGCATAGGAGAACCCAGGCCATCCCACTTCTCTGGGTTTTGACCCATGGCTCTATGAGGTTTTCCCAGGGCTTGGACACTGACGGGCCTCAAATCAGCTTCTCTGAGTCACTTTCTACTTCCCTTTTTCCTGTACCAAGCTTCAAGGTGTCCACATAAGTACCAGTTTGTGGGTTGCTTACCTATCTTTGACTGTAAGAGCTACCACTCACCAACGATCCTTCTCCCAGCCTGGGTCTGGCTAGATCCTGCTCTGGAGCTCCCAGAGCAGGTCCTTCTCCCTGCCCTGTCCAACCACAACTGAGCCACCCCACCTCCAACTGGAGCATGCTTGGCAAGGGCGGAGGGGTAGGGCCTCTTGAGCCCAGAGCTGCTTTTTAACCCTCTGTTGGCTAGTGGGGGATTTATACATCCTGTCACACCAGGACTAGGACATTTCACTTTAAAAAAATAATAATGGTACATCAATGGATAAAAGATAGCATTTCAGCTTTGACTTTGAATTCTCAATTTCTTGCCACTGTGCGTTACAATCTTCCATACCAAAAAAAAGAAGAAACTGTTGTAATCTACAGTTCTAGCTCAGATCACTACACTAGTTCTCATTTTTTGCACTATAGCAGTGGTAGCAATTTTATAAGTGTTAATATTACTTAAATAAAGCGTACTGCATTCTATTCCCATCACTTCGGTAGCATTTCTTAATACTGAAATTATCTTTTTATTAAATAATTTTATTAATTCCCATAGACTAGAAACTGATACACGACCAATGAAAGGTCAGACAAATCAGAGGTTGTGAGCACAATGGACTGAACAGTACAGGATATATCTGTATATACATGTGTGTCAGCTGGGGAAACGAGGCATGCTGCTTCTTCCAAGGGCTCATATCCAGTCTACTAACAATTAAGATCAGACTCTCTCCAGTTTCCAATTAAGCCAGTTCCAGGTACAGGTGTCTATTTTTGAAAACATTTGGAAAGGCCTCTAAGCTTATAGGTATTGTTTTGTTCCATTAGCAGACATGTTTCAATCCCTGAGTCAATCCCATAGCTGAGGGTAAAGGTCTATTTTTCCAATAATGCTTTAAGCGCTTAGTTTGAGACATAGCATTACCAATACATGCATGCATTTTGTTTAGTATTTTGGAGTCATGTCACAGCAAAGTTGTGAAGGAAGCAAATTTATAGCTGATGGATAGCTGGGTGGGAACTGGTTTTCCAGACAGGAACATTTTTGCTATTCTAAAGTTTTCCCATTCCCCATCGGGATGAACCTGACACCTTTCAAAGATGAAAAACGAGAGACAGAGGGACCTAATAGTTTGGTGGTTGGTTAGGACATTCACCTGGGATGCAGGAGACCCAGATTCGAGTTGCTGCATGAGTCAGACCAGGAACATGAACCTGGGCCTCTCACATCTGAAGTGAGGCTGTTCTGGGGTGGGTCTGACTGACTCTCTAATTTGGACCAGAAACTCCATCCTGGACCTGAGCAGACTTTTCAATGAAAGTTTCATCAAACCCAGTATGTTTCCATGAAACGTTTTGGTTTCAGCGAACCAGCACTTTCCAAGGAAAAAAATGTTTCAACAAAAATTTCACTGCCAACGTTTCTACTTGTAATTGTTCTGGGACCTCAGAAAATATTCCTGAACTTTTCATCAGTTCCAACGGAAATGCTAAGTGCTCTCTCACCAACAGAAGTTGGTCCAATAACAGATATTACCTCACTCACTTTGTCTCTCTAACATCCTGGGACCAACACGGCTGCAACAACACCGCATATAAACACTACCAATGTCCAGCTTTAGGCATTTATCATCAACATTGTTTATTTTATGCACACAGGCAGGCATCATGTAAACTGTATGAATAAAACCTGAATGTGAATAATCTCAATGCGACTGTATGGATATAGTTCTGATCGGATCACTGGAATCTGCCCATTCATCACCAGCGTATTCAGTACCTATATTCTTTTTCCATTTAACCTTGAATTTATCCTCTGGGCCATTATATTTATGCAGCAAGAATCAATAGAGAGTGGAGACCTTTTTGTGCTCCATGGACATTGCTGACAGCTGGTCTATAGAGGATTAAAAGTAGGCTCTGGAAAGTTCTGGCATTGGTTATGTCCCTCAAAAGGCCCCATAGGATTGATTCTCTACTCCATTATGCCAATTTTTAATTGGTGTAACTCAACAGGATCAGTGGAAGTACATCAACATAGAACTGGTGTGACAGAGTGGAGAATCATGCATCCATGGTCCATCTATGGGATTCAGATTGGAATTTACTCGGAGTCTAGGATGTTGAGATCTAGGGTTTTGACTGGGACCTCTCTTTAGAGTTATCTTTTTCAGGATAATTCGTTAAGCAATTCTATTTCTAACCATGTTGAAATGTACAGGATACTAATACCTGGCACATGAGGACACTTGGATTTAATTAATGGAATTAATTCCTATGTAAAATTGCTACTCAGCACCTTCATCATTTAAAAATTATTCAGGCAAAAAACAAGGACACTCCATTTGTTTGTTCAATAATCCATTGAAAATAGAAATAGCTAGCAGCAACCTTCTTCCTTACAAGTCTCCTCTCCTCTGGTGCTGATTACATTTTATGAAAGGCATACTATACCTAGCTTGCTTTGGATAATAAATCACTAAACTGGGAGCTTCAGTTATATTACTGATTTTGATAACAAAATTAATAGAATTAGCTGCTTATCTGCCCCACCAGGAGATTTTTGTGAAAGAAAGAAAGAAAGAAAGAAAGAAAGAAAGAAAGAAAGAAAGAAAGAAAGAAAGAAAGAAAAATCTTTTTCTATGGCCAGAGCTGGTTGTATTTCTTGTGTGTGACGGTACAGCAGTTATTGTGATTTCCCTTGGTCTCCTGCAAGATGATAAAGCCCTGTCTAAAACAATGAAAGAAATGCTATCAATTACTGTCTGCTTGTTCTTGTTTCATGCATAATTAAACCTGGACAAAGACAGCATCAGATCAGACACTAACAAGCAGCATCACAAAGAGTCCAGTTGCAGTTTGGTGCTGATAAATAAAAATTCTAAGCAGCTCATAAACAGGAGAGGGGAGGGGAGGATTTACTAGCCTTTGTTTGCTTTTATTTGCTGGTTTATGGCAAGATCATCTTTTGAAAAAAAATGTACAATTGTTACTTGCTCACCTCTAGGGCCCCAATCCAACTCCCCTTGAAGTCAGTGGAAAGATTCCAATCAATTTCAATGGGAGCTGGATCAGATCAAAACTTGAGCTGAAACCAAAACCCTTTATGATCCCCCTCCCTCCCTACGCTTCAACCGCTGGGCGGGTTCAGATGAATTGGAACCCAGTTCCAAACCAACCCTTGTTTCTGTTCTGCACCAATAAAAGAGGAAAACGTTCATCTTCTCTGGCTTCACCTACTTCTATTTGCAGATGAGAGCTGGGCCAGAATAAGAAAAACTTATCTGAACCTTCCAAACCGCGACAATGTGGAAGGATGTGGGACCTGGACCCAATTCATTCCTGGCTTTGTGAAACCAAAACACAATCTGTAAGCCGTTGCAAGCCTAAGCCCCTCTGGTTCTGCCTGTTTCCAGGAGTTCCAGGAAGCTAGTGAGGCCAAAAAAGCATTTCCCCACAGACTGTAGATCAGCAGCAGCAGAGTAAGCCATGGTCTCTAATGATGCCTGAGGGATGCAATAGCTCTCACAGCTGACGTGCACCTCACCTTGGGGTAAACAGTAGTTGAATTAGCATAACTGCAGATGAGCCTTCTTCACTGCCTCTGACCACACTGGCTCCCACAGCCTACACACTGCAGATCAGGAAGCCTGAATACAGCATAGCTCCATGGCATGCAGAGGTTGTGTACTCCCTCTGTGTGATCCTGGTATCCTGCCTTCAACCTATGCAGCACAACTGCTTTAGTTTCAGTGCAGTCCTGGCTCTCTGTAGCCATGGAATAGGGGAGCAGGTTTACCTCATGTTTTTTAAGTAATGTATGTGAAAGATTTTCTTATTTAAATCTTTCCAGGAAATATTTCCATCTCCACAGGTACATTTTTGCTCCTTTTTAGAATTAATTAATTTTGCATTCAATGAAAATTAATGGCTAAAATGGCAAAGTAAAACATAAACAATATTTAATATTAACTATAAATCTAAGATTCCTTTCAAGGACCTTTGGTCTGAGTTGTAAAAGGTTTTCTAATTTTTTATGACCATTTTTAAAAGTTACATTTGTGTTGATGTCATTTCAGAGATCTTGTAGGTTTTACTCATTCTAAAATGTGAATTCCCGAGTCTCTGAACCCTATTGCTTGCCTTAGCTATGTCATGTACCCCTTTGTCTTCAGTTATTTTTACTTTGAAATAGAGCTGATTGATTTATTTCTTGCAGACAATATCTATTGCAAATTTAGCCTTTTTTTCTGTTAGTGAGCTGTTTACCTGCCAATCTAGAGTTCTGAAAAAGTATTTGTTATTCGTTACGATTAAATATTTAAATTACATCCGAGCACAAATTCCCCGATCAGGATTGGGACCCCTTTCTACTGGGTGCTGTATAAACATAGAAAAAGGAACCATTCATAAGTATTTGCTTGGAAGCTGTTTATTTCAGCTAGTCTCTCTTCATGGAGTGAGCAGTCACTTACAACACGTGATACCAGTTTGACTGTCTGACTGGATGACTGAAACTTTCTAAACAAGAGATTGCTGAATGATGAACAGTGAGCAATGCATTTCCAATGGGAATTTTTAGACAAATAGCCATTCATGCTAAAAAAGATGAAACTTTTTGGGGTTCATAACTATTTTCACAAATATTTGACAGCTGTCTAAATAATTAATAATACGAGCCTACAAACAATAGTGAACTGAACCTGGTGCCTCTAAGCATGAAAATATACTAATGAATGTCTGCTCTGCTTCTAAGTGCTAAGAGAAGCTGCTTTTGTTTACAGCTGTGTCTTCCTATTGAATGATTTCTTCATTTCCTTTTTTTTTTTTAAATCAGGAAACATTGTCAGATATACCTTTGTTGTCAGCCTTCTGAAAGCAGTGGAAGCACAGCTAGCTAGAGGCAAAGTTCTGCAGTGACACCACACATTTCAAAGTACAGAGCAGAGAAGATGTGTCAGGGGCAGCCTCTTTACGGAGATCTCCCATAGAGATGGTATGGGATTGAAATACTTCTTTGGGGGGCAGTAATTGCAGGAATGGCATCATAAACCTGGTGACATCCATTGCAGGTAAGGAGAGACATGAGTACTGAATTTCCTGTTCCACTGAGAGACATCTACCCATGGATATCCAATTTTTTTCTGAATCTGTCCAGCTAGCAACAGCAGCCAATACAGACCCTTGTGTATCCAAGCAATTAAATCCATCACAATTAGAAGGAAGCCATTTGAGATAATAGCATTTTCCAGAGATGAAGAAAAGCCACTGGTAGTAAATAGTGTAGAAAAAACTTACTAAACACACAGCTACTTTCAGGCAAATATAAAGATTCCTGCCCTAAAGAGCTCACAGTCTAAACACCAAATCATGCCAATGCTGATTACCAGTAATATTTCTTATTATCATGAGTCACCCCCAATGTTTTCTACCTAAATGGTTTGCTTTTCATCACCTACTGCCTTTGTCCATTTATTGCAGATTAACTCAAATGACACGTAGCGCATGTTCAGACTCTCACAATTTCATCATGGACAACAGCCTGTGCTAGAAATTAAATAGTCAATACTATTCCCAACGATCCATCTTTGACTTTATAATACATCTTATTTCCAAGACTACTGAATGTACAGTATTCCCCACATATACTAATATATTTGGGGCTGGGTTACTGAGTCCTTTGGTAAAATCCATGTTTATGTGTGTGACGGGTTGGATCACAGAAACCCCCTTGGGAGCTACCACCTGACGTACCAATACTACCCCTGCTTCTGTTTTCCCTGCCAGCTCAGGATTCCAGCGCCCTATCTTGCTGAGCCAGACACTCCCGTCTGCTCCAACACAGACCCAGGGTCTGAATCACTTGTCCCAAAGCTGCAAGTTTACCTGAAAACAGCTCACAGAAGTGTGCTTGTCTTTAGCACTCAGATGCCCAACTCCCAATGGGGTCTAAACCCAAATAAATCCGTTTTACGCTTCATAAAGCTTATACAGGGCAAACTCAAAAATTGGTCGCCCTCTATAACACTGATAGAGAGATATGCACAGTTGTTTGCTCCCCCAGGTATTAATACATACTCTGAGTAAGTTACTAAATAAAAAGTGATTTTATTAAATACAGACAGTAGGATTTAAGTGGTTCCAAGTAGTAACAGACAGAACAAAGTAAGTCACCAAGTAAAATAAAATAAAATGCGCAAATCTATGTCTAATCAAACTAAATACAGATAAGTTCCTCACCAGTTCCAGAATGCTCCCTTTTACAGGCTAATCTCCTTTTAGCCTGAGTCCAGCAATCAATCACATCCCCTGTAGTTACTGTCGTTTGTTCCAGTTCCCTTCAAGTATCCTAGGGGTGGGGGGGTGGAGAGGCTCCTTCCTTAGCCAGCTGAAGACCAAATGGAGGGGTCTTCCCAGGGTTTAAATAGACTCTCTCTTGTGGGTGGAGACCCCCCTCCTCCCTCCTCTGCAAAGTCCAGCTCCAAGATGGAGTTCCAGAGTCACCTGGGCAAGTCACATGTCCCTTCATGACTCAGTCTTTACAGGCCGAAGCCATTGTCCACATGGTATCTTGCAGGTCTCCAGGAAGACTTCTTATGTGGATTGGAGCATTCCAAGATGCATTGTTCCCCAAGTGTTTACTGATCAGGTACTTAACCTGGCGAATTCCTTCCTAAAGAAGCTGACTAAATGCCTCACAAAGCTTACTTAGAAACCAAGCCAGCATATAACCCATATTCTTAACCTCAAGTAGAGAATGATATAGGATGAATAGATATAGTAGACCATAACCTTTACGGAGATATATTACATGGCACAGGCAGCACAAAACATATTCCAGTTATGTCATATATACATTTATAAGCACCCCCCCATAAAGCTTATGGGGTACACTGTCACAATATGGTCTTAAAAAAACCCGACTGAGAACTTAATGCTTGTCCTTACATGTCATCATTAGCCCCCACAAGCACTTTAATTCTACCAGCCTGACAAAATCCTTTTGGTTATTTCTGAAACAAAACATTGGTGCAGTGCTTCTGGGCAAGGAGACATATGTGTCTGCTTCCACAAAAAATAAAAATGGGATTTTCCAGCAATCTAGTGACGTGCAGGATCCAAATTCAAGACCATGATGGCAGAGCTGGAAGCACACTCAGCCTCTAGGGGAGAGCTTCTGATTTACAGAAGGAAGTGTGTTGACAAAGTCTGAAGGGAGTGTTAGTCAGTTCTGCTCCTCAGCGTAACGCAAAAGCTTTTAGAGTCGGGGGACAAACATCAACAGACCCAGATTTAAAATAGGAACAAAAGAAGGGGAACAACAGGGATCATGCATAGGGAAGAGAAATGTGGGGGTGCAACTGTGGCCTAACGAGGACCTGACTCTGGCCTCTTCCATTTTAATATGGGAACTGTTAGTAGTTATAGCCCCACCTGCAGTCAATAATGCATATTTTCTAAGAATATTGTACCTTTAAGAACTGACTGCTTGAGTAACCTGTCAATCAATTATAACACCCTGTTGGAAGAGGAAGCTTTGTGGTAGATGAGATGCAAGCCTGGAACAGTACAGTCCTACCTCTCCACTGGAACAGGAAGCATTAAATGTAACGTTGACACAATATCAGAAATTATAAATTATATTAAATGTCTATTCATATCATACTCTTCTAACAGGCGAGTACATCCTCAATCTGAGTTGCTGTTATAGGACATAAAGCATCAGGGGGTCCCTAAGGTAGACTAGTTCATCACTATTTACAACTTTAGCCTTGAGGTGAACACACTGACTTATAGGCAGCCAGAGCAGTTTTCATAGTGTTGGCATTAGCAGCTCTCAAAGGCAACCCCTCTCCCCAAGAATTAGTGCTAAAATATTCTACAAAAGCTGCAGCCTACAGGTGGCTTTCAAGGAGAGCCTGAAATAAAGAGGACTGAGTAATCTAGCATTAACCACCCTTAAAACTAACTTCTTAAACAAATACTAGAAGCTAATATATGGATATTTTAACATTTCTCCCTTTAGGTGCCTGTCAAGGCTCCTTCCCCACTCTGAACTTTAGGGTATAGATGTGGGAGCCTGCATGAAAACTTCTAAGCTTAACTACCAGCTTAGATTTGGTCCGCTGCCACCACTCCCAATGTGCTAATTCCCTTCCCTGGGTAGCCTTGAGAGACTCTTCACCAATTCCCTGGTGAATACAGATCCAAACCCCTTGGATCTTAAAACAAGGAGAAATTAACCATCCCCCCTCCTTTCTCCCACCAACTCCTGGTGGATCAAGATCCAACCCCCTTGGATCTAAAAAACAGGGAAAATAAATCAGGTTCTTAAAAAGAAGGCTTTTAATTAAAGAAAAAGGTAAAAATCATCTCTGTAAAATCAGGATGGAAAATAACTTTATAGGGTAATCAAACTAAAAGAGCCCAGAGGACCCCCCCTCTAGCCTTAGGTTCAAAGTTACAGCAAACAGAGGTAAACACCCTAGTAAAAAGGTACATTTAAAAGTTGAGAAAACAAAGATAAAACTAACATGCCTTGCCTGGCTGTTTACTTACAAGTTTGAAATATGAGAGACTTGTTCAGAAAGATTTGGAGAGCATGGATTGATGTCTGGCCCCTCTTAGTCCCAATAGCAAACAACCACCAAAACAAAGAGGAGAAACAAAAGCCTTTCTCCCCCCCCTTATTGGTCCTTTGGGTCAGGTGTCAGCTAGATTACCTGAGCTTCTTAACCCTTTACTGATAAAAGGATTTTGGAGTCTCTGGCCAGGAGGGATTTTATAGTATTGTACACAGGAGGGCTGTTACTCTTCCCTTTATAGTTATGACAGTGCCGCACAAAACACAGCTGGAATTTTAAAATAAATGCATGAAGATGGACATGCTCAGAATTTTGTTAATAGCAGCTTTTACAACTAAAAATCATCTCTTCTATTTTGAAGATCAAAACAGTGCACCTTTCTGAGATCAGGGACCACTTTGTGCTAGATGCTGTACAAACACACCATAATATGTAGTGCCTACCCTATAAAGCTTAAAGACTAAACAGACAAAACAAGGGGTGGGAGAAAGGAAGTTTTATTATCATTATTCCCAATTTTACAGAAGGGAAACTGAGGCATGGAGCGATTAATGCCCCAAGTCCTGCAAACAGAACTGTGTAGGCAGACTCTGATGTACATATGAATCTCTTTGCTAGACCATGGCCTAATTACCCCAGGAAATTTGCAGCAGAGCCAGGAGATGAACTCAGATCTCTTTAGAGCTGTCTAGTGTCTCAGCCACAAAAACCATCCATCTCAATCAAACAGAGTCTTTGAATAACATTGGTGATTACACAAAGAGAAGAATTCAGCACTCCAAGCACTTTAGAGGTTAGGATTCATCCCATGCTAGCTCACAAAAATGGCACCAGTAAGAACACAGGTGATGTGCACCTGCATGCTGTGAACCCTCAGCAAACCTAGCATTCCAGGTTTGTTGGGGAGAAGTTTCCCATGTGAGTGACTGGGGCTTTATCCTGGTCTCTGTGAAGGGAGAACATGTTTTTTAAACAGTTTTGGAAACAAAAGTTCTAACAACCAATAATGCAGAAAGTGAGATATAATGTAGCCAATACTATAGAACATAGTCAGTTATACAGCAGGGGCAATATAGCACATGTAGCATAGCACAAGAAGCATGAAGGCACGACTCATTTTTAAAGACATGATTCTTCCCCCTGCATCACAGGGGCATTATAAAATGGAAAATATTGTTTTTCTATAAGGGGAAATCAAAACATTTTTTGACCTGTCAACTCTTCCCTCTTCAGAGAAAAACACCATAAAACTATGCAGTAAATGAGATTCCCAGTGCTACATAGATTGTAGTAGTAGCTCTATTTCTGTCCTTTTCCTGAACTACAGTATGCTGAATGTCCATTCCCCAGTGCAATAACAAAACATGATGACCAGGGCTAGCTATGAAATTGTGAGAAAAATGCAGCTCCTGGAACCCTGTGAGTAGAAACAGGCTTGTTCTTACTGAACAGAAGTGCCACTGAATGAGCTTATTCATTCTGTAGTTATTGAACCTGAAGTACCCCTCATGGAAAATCCTAATGATTTAATAGAAAATTAAACCTTTCCATAGGATTCTTTGAACCAGGCTTTAGAATTTAATAGAGAATTATATCCCTGCAATGGAAGTCTATAGGAAGGTACAAAAAAAACTATTCTATACTAAATTCGATAGGACTTTAGAATAACATCTAGACAACTCCCTTAAATGTCTGTAGAAACCTACTGGGTTTTATAATTAGCAATTTCTACAGGGCTTTTTCAAAAGGGACAGTATAACTACACAAGCTAGGTGAGGTCTATCGGTCTCTCCCAGCTCTTATATTACTGCCCATCACTGTAGCACCAAGGCCAATGTACTCGCCTCTCATTTGTAGATTTCCAAGTCTATAATATGTTCATCTTTTGCCCTGCAATACGGATTCAATGAAAATAAATGTGACAGCTTCATTCTCCTCTAAACACCACAAAACTCAGAGCTCAGTTCTGCCCTCGGGTATACCCAAGTAATTTGTATTGAAGTCAGTGAGCCATATTCCCTGAGGCTGCAACTCTTTTGACTTCAGTGGAGTTATGCCAACAAGGGATTTACCCTAGTAGAAGCCATAGCTATGTAAACTGAGGGCTAAAGCGGGCCCTAAATTCCCACACAACTTGGCACAAATAGCAGCTGCTGCACAAGACAAGCCCAGTGGTAGAATAGTAATGGTGGTACAGGTCAAGCATTAAGGGCAATGGCAGAGCTGTGTGGGAAAGCTCACACAGTACCTGCTCATCTTAGGAGTCCCTCATTTTACAGCTTCCCCAAGTGACAGCATAACCATATTGTCCTCTTCCCCCGACCTTTCCTACTCCTAGATCACCCTGTGCTATCTTCTCCTCCTGTTTATACTCATCTTATCTTTGGCCATCCCTATTCAGGAGAGCACTTAAGTGTGCTTACCTGTAAACACATGTACAGATCTCATTGGAATCAATGGGACTTAACACATGATAAAAATTCCCTAATAGGAATGATTTTAAGCATATGTTTTAGGGCTTTCCTGAATCAAGCCCTTTGATTGTAAGCTCCTGAGGACAGGGAACACATCTTCATGTGTATTATATAAAGCATCCCGCACATCTATGTTGCAATATAAATAATAAAAAGGAACACTAAATCCTCTGTGATCATTTAAAGTATTTCACACACACCTCAGCATGCTGAACTTTTGGAGTAACAAGACAGCTGGAAATACTGCGCATGGACTGTATTTGTTGCACATTCCAACAGGGATGTAAATATTCACACACGTTTGAGCATCGCTTAAGCAGCAGCAATAAAGACCCTGAGCATTTCCTGAGAATTAATGATAATCTGAGATTGTTAATAGCCTGAGGTGAAACCTTGGGTCATTAACCCCAATTGGTCATTAAACCCTAGGAAGTGCCCAGGGCTGAAGTCATTATGGCAATTATACTTGTCTGGGTTTTTTTATTTTTTTAAAAATCAATGCTTTACTATCCGCACTGTGGTTCCTTCAACCTGCTATAGGTTCAGTTAGAATGGGAACATTCCTGTCATCTCCATAAATAACTGAATATTGTGCAAGTGTTGTCAAAGTCATCGGGGCACAGCATGCAAGAATAGGTTAGGGATCCCCTTCTCCATTCCAAAAATCTACAGTTTTGTTTACCTTTACCGTCTTGGAAAATCAGAATATATCCATCGTGTCATAAATACACAAACACACTCTGCAAGCCATTTACACATTTATATAAAATGCTCATTGGCAGTGATGTCTTACTAAATGTTATAGTGCAGGAGCCCAGAAGAACTGATTTCAAGTTCTGGTACGCATTACATAGTCTCCAAAATCTATCTTGTGTGTGATGTCATCAGAAGACAAAGAACCCACATTCAAAACTAATATTTTACCAGTTATTGTATCTAATTGAAAACCTAGACAGTTGCAATGAGATTTCACACATTGGTAATAAATACACATATCACATCAACATAAAACACACAACTCAACTTTATATAGAAAACTTTCAAATAAGTAGCAAGATGCATGGAAAGCACACATGTAGTTAGTCAAAAAGCCTAAGGGCTTGAGTCACCAATGTGTTGCTCAGTTTCAAGTTGGTACAACTCTATTGGAACTGAAAGAATGGCAATACAACACTAAATGGGGAGTAATGCAGTGGGAAATCAAACCCCAAATATTCATACCTGAACCCACAATTTTTCCCAGGGAAAAACTTGCAATTAGAGCACTAATCATGGCTGGGCAACAAATACAAACATATGGACCACTCTTGAAAATGTGATTTGTGTGTGTCAGACACCAAAAACAAGGATCCATACTGCAATGCAATTAAAAACAAATCTATTAAAACCATGACATCCTCAGCACTTTTCAAAGATCATGATACCATAGTCCATTTTACAATACTGTCTAAGTCATGCACTTATCATATATGTCTACTTCCATATTATAGAAATGTTGCCTAACCTAGATAAAAAAAATAGCCCTTACCAACATCTGTAACATCTTCTAAGTACCTCTAAGATATATACACTATACATATAGGGTTTGATCGTATCATATAGGGCAAGAGTCACTGGTATGCTCAAGTTACTTTTAGGCCACCCCATAAACTCAATTTAACTGGCAGACCAGACCTGGTTTACAATGGTTTTCCATTGTCAAAATGCTACTTAGCAGCTAAAGTGCACCAGTGAATCCAGCCTAGTTAGGAGAAACACATTCTAACAGATTAAAGAGATTAATTTTGATCTGAGGCCATTCCCTAGCCACTTCCTGCAATGCTCCCCCAGCCTCCTCAGCCTTCACCTGCCAGGGCCAGGACCCCCTACACCCTTCTCCTGGAACCTCCAAGTACCCCCACCTGCTCTCCCACACTCTGCGCCCCTAGCCCATTCCAGCCCACACACCCCACTCATCTGGTCCCCGCAAACCCCGCATCCCTCAGTCAGTCCCCTGCACCTTTCCAGATAAGCTCCTCACTGTGGAAGCAGCAGACACAGCGAGTTCAGGGCAGCAGCAGACAGGGCAGGGGGCTGCCTGTATAGCAGGGCCCATGGAGGTACAGGCTGGGCAGCAACATGAAGCCCTGACAGCACTGGCAGAGTCACCGGGAGCAGCCCTGAGCCACTCAGCACCTGAGTCTCAGCCACTTTCTTTCCCTGGCCTGGGGGAAAGCCCAGCAAAGAGTTGGGGGCTGTTTCCTCCTCTTTGGAGACCCAGCTGTTCTGTCTAAAAGTAGACTGTGGGGTAACTACAATAGTGCCCAAGGTAGAGTGGCCTTTCCTGGTTGGGCCCCCATAACCACTGGTCCTGGCGCAACTGCACCACTTGCATCATTGAACGTCGTATCTTTCATGTGACTTAAAACTCTGGAGCTTCTTTGGTAAAGGTTTCAAATGTGGAGATTTCCAAATATTTCTAACCGAGCAGGGAACATTTTCAGCACATGCAGATTGTTCACAAACATAGGTGGTTTCAAAAAGTAGAGGAACAAACCCTTAAAGGTCAGTTTCAGCCTTCTTCTCTACAGTCATGGAGAGCCCCCAGGCAGCAGAACTGGTATAATCCCACTGCACGGGGGAAGGATTTGGATGCAGGGGGCAACAGGGGTGAAATTTACCCTTGTGCAGAGGGCAGTCACAAGGCCTCTTCACTAATTATGTCCCACTTACACTCTACACAGGGGTGAATTGCACCTCAGGCTGCATGTCCCTTGTCTAACACAGAGTCCTGTCCCATGAGAGTATTCTGCACAGCAGGGAGGGGTGGGGTGGAGTGGGTGGAATCTTGGACAGACTGGAGGATTCTCTGTCACATGGATCCTCCCATCTCAAAACACATAACCCTAACCTAGAATGGAGCCCACTTTAGGGGGAAACAGAGCTACTTCAGCCCAGTGGCTGCATGCTTGGTGCTAGGATGCCTTTCCCAATGGGCACCTGTCCAACAGCAGCCCGGTAACTCATGCTGATCATTGGGCTAAGAATGACATGACATGACATGACATAAGCAAACAAACAAACTGTTTCAAATGTAAAATCTCACAGTTGTTAAACTATTTCCACTTTTGTAAATAAAATATAAATATTCACGAGTTAACATCTCTAGCGAGAGGAAATCCCTTGTATTGTTAGGAGTATATAACTAATACCCACAAGTTATGCATATTCCCTATCGTTAGAAAAGATGATGCTGTGAAGCTACATTGACTTAACAATGTATACCAAACACCACAGGATTAAAAAGTCCCAGGGTAACATTCTAGTCCCACTGAAGTCAATGGCAAAACTCCAATATACTTCAATGGGCCCAGAATTTCCCCCCAATTCATAAACACAGCTCTCCACAAATTCTTACTGGGGGACTGAAGAACATACAAATGCTTTATAAAATAAAAATGACCTAAATAAACATCACCCTGTCCCCTCTTTAGGACAATTCAAATACACAGACAAATAGCATATCAGATCTATGGACAGGTTCTAACAAGAAAAAGGGATTACACTATCATTCATTCCCCAACAGCTATTGCCACAGAAGCATTAGGTACCAGGCATAAAGTAGTGTCCTGGCAAGGAGCCCGCACATTCCTGGATGGCACATATGTTTGCTGTGGATAGTATTTATTATAACAGCTCAGTAGGACCTCTATAGTCAAGGGTCAGGGAGCATTTCCATTATAAATAAAGAAGTTTAAGGCTCTAACAGCTTTGTTGGGTCAAAAGTATTAGTAAGACAACCACAAATTTGTTTTTACAAAAGATCCTGACATAAATGCTGTTGTGTTGTTTCAGTTCTAGAGATCTTTAAACGCTGTCTTTTTGACAGCCTAGAAACCAAAATAGCTTGTAGGGCTTTTTTTTTAACTTCTGTTTTACTGAGAGTCCTGAAGCTAGTTTACCGTTTTTTCTCTGTAAATTTAACCCATACACAGTACATGGTCATTACTATGCTATTTCCCTTGGGAGGCATTCTTCTTACAGAGCCACCATAGGGGAGCTAACACAATCCAGAATTGATATAAGCGAACAATAGCATTTATTTGGATCTGAGGATTTTGGTTAAAAATGCTGCCACTTTATACAGACCGACCACCTGGGGCTAATCTCCCTGAGGGACACAACTGTCTCAGTACATACATTATTTTGCCTGCACAGGTCAACAAGCTACCTTTGTATCAACTGCATTTTAAAGCATGTCCTCAGATAAAATAGATCAGCTCTGATCAGCAGCTGAACGGGAGACCTCTGAAAAGAAGAGGCTGTCAAGAAGTGGTATTGGTGATTCAGTAGACAGTCTCTGCTATGAGTCAGTACTGAACCAGTGCCTCAGCACGGTGCTACGGGTCATTCTACCATTCAAGGTGTTAAGTATCAGGGGGTAGCTGTGTTAGTCTGTATCTACAAAAACAACAAGGAGTCTGGTGGCACTTAAAGACTAACAGATTTATTTGGGCATAAGCTTTCATGGGTAAAAACCTCACTTCTTCAGATGCATAGAGTGAAAGTTACAGATGCAGGCAATATATACATACACATGGAGACCACTCTCTGCTCTCCATATGTCAGTATATAATGCCTGCATCTGTACTTTCACTCTATGCATCTGAAGAAGTGAGGTTTTTACCCACGAAAGCTTATGCCCAAATAAATCTGTTAGTCTTTAAGGTGCCACCAGACTCCTTATTGTTTTTATTCAAGGTATTGTTTTCTTAGATGAGATGTAAAACCAAGGGCCTCATCACTCATTCATATCTCAGTGGCTGGGTAATTTTACTACATTCTGCCCATCTGCATCTTTGTCTTGATGAGATTATTCTACACTTTCCTCAACTAAAAGGTGGTGGTGTGTTGTGTTGCTAACACAGAATAGCCACTGTGCTCCATCCAGAGGTTAAAATAGTGACAGCTGAGTACTCCCACTGTACAGTTTGTAAACTACTCTGGGCTCTGTTGTATTAATTTAGATGAAATACATGGGCCTAAAGAATCAACATAATCTAGTCACTGTCCAACATTAAACAGTATTCAACAAGGTTTAGTATACAGAGACCTTGGCCTGCATAGTCACCTTGATGGATCGGTCCATCAGCCCTCACAGAGAGAACACCGATCACAACATGTCATTCGTGCCATTCCTTCCGCTACCTGCTGGCCAGACTGTCAGGGGCACCGGACACCCCATTGGCATAGCGCACCACAGCCTAGAACCCCTGAGCTCAAGCAATCCACCAGCTTCAGCCTGCCAGAGAGCTGGGATTACAGGTGTATGCCACCACGCCCAGGTTGGCCTGTATAGTACCATGGCATAAACACCATTAAACATCCTTTAACCCAGGGGTTCTCAACCTTTTTCTTTCTGAGGCCTACCCCCAACATGCTATAAAAACTCCATGGCCCACCTGTTCCTCAACAACTGGTTTTCTGCATATAAAAGCCGGAGCTGCTGTTAGGAGTGAGGAAGTAGGGCAATTGCCCGGGACCCCATGCCACAGAGATCGCACAAAGCTAAGTTGCTCAGGCTTCAGCTTCAGCCCTGGGTGGATGGGGCTCAGGGCCCTGGGCTTCAACCCCATGCGGTGGGGCTTCAGCTTTCTGCCATGGGCCCCAGCAAGTCTAACGTTGGCCCTGCTTGGTGGACCCTCTGAAACCTGTTCATGATCCCCAGGGGGCCTTGGACCCCTGGTTGAGAACCACTGGTTTAGATGGTATCAAATAACTGTCCTTTTGGGGGGAAAGAGAAGAAATTATTTGTGCGGAGCTGGAGCTGTCGTTGCTGTTGTTATTAAAGTCTGATCCCATTTCCTTGAAAACAAAACAAGACAAATTCACACCAAAGGGGAGAGAAAAGAATAGCAAAGACAGATCATGCAGCTTCTGTCCCTGGTATTGACGCTCACTTGCAGCTTCACTATGGAAAAACACAGGCATGGCACATGGTGTTATCAGCCACTCTGAAACCTAGCAAACTTGTACCAGGATCAGGTTGTTTAGGCCTTTGGCCCGGTCTGGTCAGGACATCTTTTAGGATCAAGATGAAGAAGATCCAGGGTCACAGGAGATGGATGCAGTGGCAGTCATAATGGTGATGCTCGTGCCTGTAGTGAATTTTTCTCCCAAAGTCTCTTTCATTAAGGACTCCAAAAAGGAGCGTTAGGTGGAATAGCTCATATTCTCATTATTTTGTCCACCAGTTAGGCCTAGTTTCTGAACCACCAACTTTGGTTCATTCATTTTCAGTCTCACACGGCCTTGTTTACTGGGCATGATCTTAACACAGTCCTTGAATTATATCAGCACGCCTTTTAGTTTTGACTAGTTCGGCCTATCTCCCTTTCAAACCTTTTCCCATCAACATTTGTTATTATAGGTTATTATGAGAGCTTCTTACAGTTGAACTCACAACTAAGGTAAATTTGTAGGTCCAATTATTACAACAGCTCTATCTGGGTGAAAGGTGCTATAATCAGTTGTTGTTTTGTAATGCTCCAGAAGCTGTTATCCCAATATAGCACCATCAAGAGCCATAACAGGATCTTCTACCCACTGTTTTACATACCCAGCAGCTGGAAGGTTGGTTGGCAATGGTTGTGAAACTGGCTTTCCAGCCTTTGAGTAGAATTAAAAATGAAGAGCAAACAGAGCCATATCATCAGCAAGGCAGATCCCAAAGGAGTAGCCTCCTTGCAGATTAAGCGCCACTCAGATCAGTTTCTAACTAGATCCTTAAGACTCTGTGGCTGGATGGTCAGTCTGTAGTCAGTATTGTACCACTCAAGGTCAAACCAATATTGCTTTCCACTATATTTAGAATCAGGGTTTTCTGGATGGCCCTCAAAGGGCACAGTGGCACAATCTAGCTGAAATATGGGAATCCAAATTTAAAGTAGTAAAACTCCAAAGCATTTGCTTCTCCAACACGTAAGTACAGTAGCAGGATATATACCCCGTCATAGCTTTTCCAGTAGCCATCATTGAGAAGTATGTTGAATGCTCCTGTTTAGTAACTATTAAAGTACACATTGCCTTGTATACATTAGACTTTTAGAAGGTGTTAGGTATTATGTTATAACAACACGCTTTTAAATCCTACTCAAGATAAAGCCAATTAAAGTTCCTCAAGGAATAATCCTAGCCAATAAAAGGGACAGGGGTTGTTGAGACAGAGCCTAGCCTAGGAAACTTACTATAGATAATGGCTTGCGGTTTGTAGTTACACATTCTTTTTTTTTAAATCAGGAGGATACAGCAGATACCAGAAACTGAATGCTAGATGAAGCAATTAAACTAGATAATTAAAAGCAGCCTGAGTATACTTTGCTTGGAGCTGTCCATTACAACAAACAATATATCCAACCATCAGGAGGCTAAGCACACAGGTATTGGAATTTCCCCAGCTTTTGTTATGATGGGCCACTAGCCAAATTTTTCCCTATGGTCCCATACAGAGGTTCCTGCATCAGCTGCTTCCCCAGTGAAGACCATAAGCAAATATCAAGAGACCATTGTCTGAACCTTGAGTAAGATTCACTAATAGGCTCAGGCACTCCAGCAAAATGTAGCACTGAATGATCTCATGGGGATAACAAACCACAGTCTAATAGCAAACCATCCATGTGCATTAGCCAGTGTCATCTTCTGGCCACCTTCTGGCCCATCAAAGGCATCCCCAATTCTTTCTTACTCTAATGGCAACTTGGTCCCCTTCCCTTTGTGAGACCCCATGATGAAGCCTCCAAATTCAGGCAGCTATAGTTATAAATTGGTGGCAGTGTTTGAGAACATTACAATCTTTATGGATAAGTAGTTTGGTTTTGTTCTCTGTAGTATACTGCAGATTGTAATTAATGATAAGGGTCAGAGTAAAGACCAGCAGAAGTGCTCTCCTACCAGGAGCAAAGCTAGAAAGACTTCAGAAACATATAGTGGGCAGTAATTTTCAGGTTTCTTCAGTAGATCTCTGAAGAACTGGAACATTTATCTGCAAAGGAACATCCCACTTCTTGATACAACCTTGTACATTTTTGTGACTTTTCAGTGAGATTTATGCACATGCACTGAGAAATGACTATACTCCTTTGGCAAGTGAAAGATTCTTAATAGGTTTTTTACTTATTTAATTTATTCCCCGCTCATCAATTTCTTCTGAAACTAGCCTTGGTTCCCCTTTTCTAGTTTGTCTATGCACTGATGATATAGTGCAGGAAGGATTTCATGTGGAGGTAGAGGGAGAGTTCTTCCTCAATGTATTTATGAGGTTCTTTGCTGAAAGAAATGGAGGATTCTGTAATTTTCTCTCTTTCATGGTTCTTGTAATGATTATATCCTTGTCAGTTCCCATCCTCCGATCAGGATTGTCTAGCTTCTCTGGGTGCATCTCTTAACATTACTTCCATATTTTCTTGTGTGTCTAATTAGAGTAAACTTTTTCATGAATAACCCTCAAAGCTGAAACGCACATACACACACAGAAATATGGATGCATGCTGTCAGTTCCCTGCTCTCTCTCCATTCCGGGGCACATCCTTCCAGGAACAGCTTCTGTGGTAGAGTAAGCTCTGTTGCCATGCTTCAGAGAGATGAAAGTGAAAGTACAGAGGAAGCGCCAATTAAAATAGCAGCACATAGGATTCACATTGATAATTCCTGCTTTGCAATAAAGCCTGCAGCTCATGATAAGACTAAAGACACAAAAAGATAATTTTCTTTAAACAAAAGAAACCCACATAGGTAGTAATCAGTCAATAAATTAGAAAATCATTAGTAGCAGCAGTGAGAGAGGAGAGCAGATCCCCAGACTGTCTAGAAAAATCTTCCTTCCTCACTTACCCTCAACCTTAAGGGAAAAGAGGGGAGATAAATATAAAGAATTCTCTCCCCACTACCCATCTTATTGTTAGCAGCTCCAGCCAGCATCAGAGCCCTCCGATGGGATCTCATTTAAACAAAAATACGTTTTCTTGTGTCTGAGTTAGAAGGGGGGAAACCAAACAATTAATAACAATACAGTGAGAGAAAGGATTTATAAAGAAAAACATTTATTATAATAAATGAAAACAAACATTATTTTCAGGCTGAAAGGAGGAGTCACATTAATAATGATTTAGCAAGGACCCCAGAGGCAGCTGAGCAAAACACAAAGCCTAACTGATGTTGGTGAGTGGCTAATGATTAAAGCCACACTCAAGTTACAGTATAAAAATAACAAACCAAGAAAGGGGGACCGACATCTGCCACAAAACTTAAAGTATAAAAGAAACGTGACTTGTGTCCTTTTGGTAATAACAGTATCAACATTAACTGAACCTCAAGGCTTTGTTTCAAGTCAATATTTCTGGAGCTTCCTGGAACAATAAATCTTGATGTTAACCACAGTAGAGGTCAATCTCTGTCTAATATATGCTTTGTAATGCATTTAAAGTACAGATATAGTATGTAGATGGTGAATTATTCATACAAGCAGCCTATTAACGAATAAGTCAATATATCAGCTTCTCAGAAAGATGCTATCAACTTAGAACAAGATTTGGGCCACACTAACAGTGAAAGAGAGGGTTACCCCTACAGGAGGGTGTATACCCAATGATATACCAACAGCACAACTACAAAGTTATTTATCTTGTCTGTCTCTTTAGTTCCTACCAACTTGTTCACTGTTTAAACCCATTTCTAGGCATATATTGTACATTTTTACTCTTAAACTACATTTTTGGAGTATCAACATTTTTGGAGTATCAACATTTTGCCTTATCCTAGGTATCTGTTAGGGCACGTCTTCACTACCCACCGAATCGGCGGGTAGCAATCGATCTATTGGGGATCAACTTATCGCGTCTAATGAAGACGCGATAAAATCGATCCCTGATGGCTCTTCCGTTGACTCCAGAAATCCACCGCAGCAAGAGGCGGAAACAGAGTTGACGGCGGCGCGGCAGCGGTCGACTTGCCGCCGTCCTCACAGCCAGGTAAGTTGACCTAAAATATGCCACTTCAGCTACGCTATTCACGTAGCTGAAGTTGCGTATCTTAGGTCAACCCCCCCTGTAGTGTAGACCTAGCCTTAGAGATGATTGAGCAACATCCAGAATATTTTATTCAACAGGAGCCAGTTTGTGATAAGGTACAGCTCAGAGCAAGTTGTGGTACATCATCTGCTTCACCCAGGAATAGCCTTGGGAGTTGATGTGACTCACCTTTGAGTCACAACAGTTCCTCTGCTTCCCCCATGTTCTGCCTGATCTCTAGTAGCGAGTATGAAGGAGTGGAGTCAAAGTTATGCCCATTCCCTGCCCCAGGTCTGCTCTGGGAAGGGAATAAGCAGGCACATAGCAACCACTTAATCCTCTGTGTCCAGACCCACAGTCTAGGTAGCCTCTGGCTGGATGTTGAGGAGTTCTTACTCATGTGTATGGCCAAGTAGTCAAGCTCATAATCTAGCTCTTAATTTGTTCCATCAGTTGTCCAATAAAATTGCTCGCCATTTAATTTTTCCCCTCTATTCAACTAGTTCTAACAAAGGTCAGACAATAGTCATTAAAATTAATTATTCACCGTTTTTCCACCAGTCAGTAAACGAACATTTTTTCTCATTCTTTCACTTGGCTCTTCTTTTTCTTTATCCATTCACCTTATGTTTTTCTCAGGTCACCTGTCACAGTGGTATGAACATGCAATATAAATCAGTTTGTTCATCATTCATATTCTTATATGATCTACTCTTCCTATGGCCTCCTTACTCTTTAGGCCTGATTGACTTTAGTAGGACAGCGCAGGTTAAGCACATAGGATTTAGCTCTCCATGAATCCCCCTGCTCTTCTTCTGCAGTCTTCTCTTCCTCTCCCTGGGTTTAGTTATTTTGCCACAAATTTTGAAAGACCCACAGTTCCCATGTGACAAGAAGCTTCAATTCAAACAAAGAAATGGCTGTGAGAGCTGAATACTTAAAATCTATGTTTAATTTTCTTTTTTCTATGGGTCCCTTTATGAGTAGTATGGGTGTTAAGGACGAGCTCATCGTTAGAAGATCATGAAAGGAGGTACAATATTTCCTTTTATTTCCATCAAAAAATCCATATCTAATTACATATGAAGTATTTTAACAGGTGGAAATCTCTATGATGTGGTATGGGTCCCAGTCACAGTAAGCCATTAGGTGCCTAGCAATGATTGACGTAATGGAGAGTTTCATTTCAATCCCAGATGGCTCTAATTAAACATCCCTGCAAATGGACCATATCCCTTTTAATGTTCTTCCAAGTTTTCTGTGGTATACTGCTATTTCAGCTGATCGCTGCCCAAATTTGAGTCTGGGAAACATTAACAAGAGCTTCTGTCCTCAATTTATATTGTTCACATGAAAAGAAAAGGCATTGGAACCATTTTACAGAAATGAAAATGGTAACGTTCTGATGCGAGGGAAGAAAAGGCAAGGAAATATGACAATCTACAGGAATAAAGAGAAGCTCGAAGTAAGGAGCTGAAATAACAATTGATGGGACTAGAGGATGAGACAGATTTAGCATATAGAGCATAACAGTAATAGGTTAAAACATATGCAACAGAAATATTTGCTGACCTGCCTGGTCTGTTTCAAATTGTCTGTGAGATTTGTTTGCTCCTCAGTAGGCATGTATAACTCCCATTAACATTAAAGGAAGTTAGCGAGTACATTGACAAGAGAATATAACTGTGTCTGCCAAATGCTGACCAGACATTAGAGCAGATTTAAACAATTAACAGGGTCCCCCATCCAGTCATTGGACTTGCTTGCACATTATAGCTGCCAGACCTTGAACAAGGCCTTCATAGATTGAAGGCAGCAGCTCTACTGACACTACTCTTCAATCATATGCAGAGGCTGTCTCCATATCACTCCCAGTCCAGGGAATAAGAAACCAGGAATGCAAACCTTCTCTCTCATATGGCAAGCAATAGCACTGGGACATAATGTCAGCACAACATACACCCCTCAGGTGCCCGGTACTCAAATCTGTGCTAAATTGAACCTATTTTTAAATGGGGTTTTCAGAACATGTACTCTAAATATGGATTCAGCCAGCCTGTAATGTAATGTAAACAGGACCGTTGAAACTGACCCAGCATGCATTCAAGTAGCCTGATGTCAGAGCACTTCAGTAATACTGTCAATCAGAGACATTTTTATTTATACTTTGTTCTAAGAGATGTTTGTGCCCCCCTGCTATTTTTCCCCTCTCAATGGTTCTTCAGTAGGCTGGCCCACTTAACAAGAAGAACAGGACAGGTTGTGACTTTCTTCCAAGTCTGCCAATGTATATCCTGGATCATGCCCAGGAGCTTTAAAATATGGCAGGGGTTACCCTCTTCCCTCCTCTCCCCTAATGATGAAGCACACTGCCCTTCATAGTGTTTCCACCCTCTCCTGGTCTAGAAGCAAGGGATTAAGCTTGGTTCCCAATCCCAATGCAGATCCCCTTCATAGCAATGCAGTGCGCTGCCATTCCCAGACACTTTCATACTTGCTTATATGTGAAACCAAACAGCACATGGCATGACACTGATGAATAGAGCCCTACAGAAGGTTTTTAAAGGTCTGAAAGATATAAGCTTGGATATATTATCTAGATTTAATTATGTGTCAAATACTTGAAAATACTGCAGTTCTGACCCATGATGACTTTCTGAATTAATTCTTGAATCCAAGATTTACACAAGTCAAAGTTTCAGAGTCAGAATCCTTTAAAAGAGCCATACATACAAAACAATAGCTGTATATCAAAAGTTGTAGCGCAAAGGTTGTCGGCATAGACACTTCATAGGACTTCTCCAAGCACACATCCTTTATACATGTACCTACATCTAGAAGAAGCTCTAACCTTCAAGAAGCTCAGCAACAATAAACATTTGATTATTTCTACTAGGAAAAAGAGTGTAGCCCCTTTTCCTAGGCATGGCTCAAGCCTTGCCCCTAGTGCTTGCCAATCAGAGTGGCTTCTCCCCCTTCACATGGGTTGGATCCTAGGGGCTTTGTTGTGATACCTGGTGCCTCCACCCAAGGTGACTCCTCTCTGTGAATAGGTCACAGGGGGTGCTGTCCTCTGGGAAAATGATTAATACTACTAATCTTAGCAAGGAATATAATGCAGTACATAAGAAACAAAATACACTAATACAAACCTCAACAAATGAAATGCCACATTCCAAAATAACAATATAGCAAAGTATCAGGGGGTAGCCATGTTAGTCTGTATCTACAAAAACAACAAGGAGTCTGGTGGCACCTTAAAGACTAACAGATTTATTTGGGCATAAGCTTTTGTGGGTAAAAATCTCCCTTCTTCGGATATAGCAAAGGGGACTTTACTGGGGACAAGAAACAGAAGGAAAGGGTTAAGAATAACTAAAAAGCTATAACATCAACAATATAACAAAGTTCCCACCTCCCAACATTCACAACTATATTCCGACCCCCAGCTCCCTCCTTGGCACCTCTCCAGGCAGATGGAATGCCTAGGATGAGTCCAGAGATGGGTGTAGCAGTGCTGCATGCATTGGCCAGCTTAAGGAAAGTGCAAGGGGGCCCTCTTACAGTGTTTTCAACTTTTAGTGGGGCACAGTCCTCTCCAGGATCCCTGGTCTGGAGTGCTCTGGAGGTCTCTGCTGACTTTCAGTAGCCAGTGAAGGGTTGATCCTCTGCCTCTCTGGCCACTAGTCTCTGCAGGGCAGGAACTGTCTGACAATATACTACATCCCATAGCAGTTCAAAGCAGAGACTCCCTGAGTTGTTCCGCATCTCTCTCAGCTTCTAAAGTCCCAAACTCAAGAGCTCCAAAAGTGAAACTAAAACTAGTCATCCCTCTGTCTCTGAGTCAGCCTGTCCCCTCCAACTGAGGGAGTATGCAGTCCTGGCTCCTCATTGGTCTAGCAAACTGTCTATATAAATCACCCAGTCAGAAGCCTCCCTCTACTGGCTTTTGCAAGAATTTCCAGCCTTTTCTCTCCCTGCCCCAGACTGTAAGTAGACTTGGAAATGGTTGAGTCCAATCCAGGGCTGCAGCAGCTGACAAACTCCAAAGAGGGCATGTTACACAGGGAAGAGAGCATGAGGTCTACAAAGTTGCCAACTATGATACACATCATAGGTCAGCTTTCAGACTGGACCAAATATCTATCCCTATCTTTTGATAACCTGAAATCATGGTGATTCTCCAAATTAAATTCCCATCACCAAATCAGCTCCTCCCACCACCAAATCAGCTCCTCCCACAACTGTTGTTCTGAAAACTTCAAAAGAGAAAAACTTTCTTCCCTTACAATAATGATTCTCTTGCTCCTTGAACATTTCTCCATCAATAATTCCTGGCAAATCAGTCATCACCAGCAGCCATTGTATTTTCTTGAGGTTTTTACAGCAAAGATGCTTTGCCTCAGGCTATTAATGCTCTCACGAACCAGCCATTAACCATATCAATGAGTGGTTTCAAGATTAATAATGTTATTGAAATACATAACTTAAAAATTGGTACAACCAGTAACATTTAAGAGATTGGTGCATATGTGAGATAAGCTCTCACAGCTTTATTCATGAAACGTGTTCAAATCATTGTGCATTTCTAGCATAGTGGCCTGAATATAAAGGTGGTTTTACTTCAAAATGTTTTCTCAGAAGTTTTCAGGGATCAAATATAAATTTAAAGGTTTTTTCCTTTGGGGTAGGAAGGTAAAGAGAATGAGGAGATGGAGTGTAATTGCTTTTCAAAGTTGCATGGGAGATTTGGAAACTCAATTCCCATCAGAAATTAATTGAAATTGGGCATTTTAATTTTGTGGGTGGCTTTGAAATTCCCACCTGAAAAGTTTTTACTAGCCAATAAACCACTTTGTATATGTTTCCCAATTTCCCATTGGATCTTGGAAGCTCAGAGTTACTAAAATTTTCAAACAAGATTCCAAAAGCCCTGCTAGCACTCCTCTAGGACCGCTGTTGATGGGCTCCTCCTACTAAGTATGAAAGCTCATGCTCCCTGGGATATCATGATGAGAACAAAGTGATTTCACAGTTCTCCCCAAAGCTATCACTAACTATAAGTTTAGTAATATCAATTTTCAAAAATCATAGTATATCTAAAAAGGCAATATTTTCAAAATGACTGTGAAACACTATATCCGACCTGTGCTCTTTCCTGTGAAACTTATTTCGTAGGGCACACTTCTTGTCCCTAGAATGTCATGGTGTGGAGCCTGGCTGTGTTACACCACCCTAGAGGCTAAATCAGATACAGAGGGGCACCCATCAGCAGGGGGCATATGGCTAGATTTTCTAAAAAAACTAAGAATAACTGGGTGCTGAGCCCTTATTTAGGTACCAAAATGGACACTGAGCACCTGAAAATATGGCCCTAAGCTCTTCTAAAAATCTAGGCTATAGTGCCCACTTTTCCTGCAGATCCCCCCACACACACACATACATGCACACACATGAAGGACAGTCTAGGATTCCTTCATAGTGACCGCCAGTTGTACTTCTCTGATGTCCATACGAGGGTAAGAAGGAATCCTGCCCAGAGAAGTGACAACTGGGGAGACTGAATGGGCCATGCAGCCCTGGAGCTCTCAGACAGGAAACGATGGGGCCCGTCCAGTCGAAGAAACAACAGCAATCAGGTGGGAGAGGGAGAGAGGCCTTCAGTAAATTCTTGAAACCCTTTTCTGGAGGCACTTAGCCAGACCCTTTTCCCCCCAGCTTTCTCTCTCCCCCATAGGCCCACAAGATCTTCACATGAGTTATTGCAGCTGTGGGCCCAACTTGGGGAAAGAGGACCAGGATCCAATAAGGGGTGGTTGAATGAGTAGTTCCATGGCTCCTGATCAGCCTGTGGAATCTCTCTGCCCTAATTATAATCAGAAATACACAGCAAAACCCCTGAGAACATTTGCATCTAATCCCAAAATGGGTGTTTCACAACATAGCTTTCCCCAAATCAATCAGTTTACTCCCATATCAATCACATACATACCAGTCTTCCCAGATACGTACCAACAATCCCACCCATAAATCTGTCATTCTTCTCCCCAACCCCAAACAAAGGCTGAATCATTCTCTCCCCTTTTTCTAATCTCCTTTCCCGCACAAAAACCTCCCAGGGTCCTTTTCTCTTGGTCCTGGCACTGAGCTCCTCTTCACAAATGTTATGGCTTGACTCTAGTTCTTATTGTGCTGCATCCATCCCAAGAGCAAGTTAAGATTGGTGTGGGAACCTTAACTGAGTGTTTCTTGGGGGTTTTGTGTTAAACTCCCAGGGTGGGATCTTCAAAGTGCCTACGTGATTTAGGAGCATAAGTATCAAGTACAAGTCACTTAGGCACTTTTTAAAATCTCACCCCCAACCTTAATTTAAAATGTGGTTTTATTTGATGAGAATATTGTATATTTCTATTATATTTTCTGTGATGCCCCACATATTACTTCTCTCAGTGGATTTTGCTATTTGTATTTATACAAAATTCCTAAACAAAAAGATTTTTAACATAGGATGATTTTTCATTTCCATTTACTAGGCCCCAGAAGAAAATATTCCTTTTTTCAGTTGCAATAATAGGTTCCTTAGTGAGTTCCACAGATGGATGATAACAGCTTGAGACCTGCCTCTGGCTTTCTCTCACATGCTGTATGGTTGCTTGGGTCACCATATCGCTGCTGGAGGAAATAGGTAACCACTTCCTTTTCTCTATTGACCATTTACTCTTGGCTTTTAATTTATTAGTGCATGTTGATCCACATGAGAATACTGGTTACGTAAGAATTGTCTATCAGAATTGTAAGAACCAGAGTCCATTAAAGGAATGTAATGATCTTTCACCTCTAGCTCACTTGCTGGATTGTAACCCACATTGGTAGTTACTGGATGTTGTTACTGTCTAATGGCTTTTGTGGCCTGCTGGTGTGTGAAATGGCAAATTGGGAGGGGAATTTTGCTCTGCTGTTACCAAAAGAGCCAGCCTTAGCATTTTAGCAATCCAATTGCTAAAACTTGTCTGCAAAACAATGTTTCAACACTCCCAAACATAAATGACTTCTGAATACCAGGATCACACTGCCACTGAGTAACCATCTTGGGGTTTTGAAAAGGTCAGTGAGGGGACTCTTCAAGGTACCCCAAACTCAACAGACTTGTTTTATATAGAAAAGGAGATTCCACAGTTATTTCGGAGGCCACAGGCGTACATAATACATTGGGCCCAGTTTATACCATCCATCTATCCATCCTCCTCCGCTTCCTCTTTATTTGTGCATGTAGGCAGGATCTGAATGAGCTTTCTCATGACGTCTAGTGACGAACTGGGGGGGAAAGACTTCAGGAGCAGACTGTATTTGAATAGACACCCTCCTACTCTGCCTAGATGTTCAACAGACAGAGCTGCTTTGCCAAAGTGATCAATTTTGGCTGGTTTGGGGTTATTATTCACTTTTATTGTTGAATGCAGGGGTAAGGAAATGTTGTTATCCTTATTGTACAAGTAAAGGGCAGCAGAACTCTACATAGCATGCTCTGATGGAAGGGGTCATCCTAAACTGAACCTCACTTGTTAAGCAGGGGGTAGAGATCCCAGTGAAAGTTAGAGGGAACAGATATTCCAACTTGGTTGTGTGGACTTTGCTTAAAGAGTCCTAGATGTATTTGATCCTTCCCTGTCTAGTGTTTAAAGACAGAGCTGATTGAACTCAACAGAATGTCCTTGTTTCTGTTCAGTGATTACTAGCACTGAAATCACTGATAAACAGATTTAGGGGCTAAACCTCAGAGCTGGTTTGGGGACAGTGTTGTAGTGAAAAGCAGTGCAGAGGCTGCACTAGCAGTGAAATCACTAAGAGCTGGGCTACGTGGTGAAACCTCAGAACCAGGGGTGGCTCCAGGCACCAGCACAGCAAGCGCGTGCCTGGGGCAGCAAGCCGCGGGGGGCGGCGTGCCGGTTGCAGTGAGGGCGACCTGAGGCCTGAGGGAAGTCCGCCGGTCCTGCAGGTTCGGCAGCAATTCAGCGGCGGGTACGCTGAAGGCGCGGGACCGGCAGATCACCCGCAGAAACGCTGCCGAATCCGCGTGACCAGTGGACCGCCCACAGGCGTGCCGCCAAAGGCCGCCTGACTGCCGTGCTCAGAACGTGGCATTGCAGACGTGGCAGTGAATGGTAAGCAGCAGCAGTGCTGAGCAGGGGCAGGGAGAGCAGTGGTAGAGGTGGTAGGAGACAACAGCAGAGCAGCCAACGGTGGCAGAGATAACGATGGCAGCAGGGGCAAGCAGGAACAGAGGCAGTGGCAAGTGGCAGTAGATATAAACGCAGCAGCAGTGAGCCAATGGCAGAGACACCAGCAGCCACAAAGACATTGCTTGATCCCCACCCCCTTTTTGAGATCCATTCTGATCAATTTCATGGCCAGAGAATTTTTAAATTAAATTAAAGCTGGGGGAGGAAGCCCCAAGCTCAGTGCCCAGAGCCGTGGAAGGAGCTGGAGGCTGGGGGGCAGGGAAGGAAGCCGGCAGCCCAGCTCCCAGGCTGCTGCAGTGCAGAAGTGAGGGTGTCCTGCCCTCATTTTTGCACTGTCTCTGGAGGTGGGTCTGATCTCCATACCAAGAGTGGCCATGCAGGGGAAGGACAACTCCTCTCTCTCCCCAGTGTGTCCGGACTAGCAGCTAGGGCATCCCTGGGCTCCAAGCAGCAGGGGATATCAGATTTCATGGGGAAGGGCTGATTTCACAGTCCGTGACATGTTTTTCATGGCTGTGAAATTGGTAGGGCCCTACACATGAATGCACCCTGAACTCTGGGTCCTCACTGACCAACGACAACCAACTGTGAGTGGGGTGTAGCACACAGAAAGGGCAGGGCATGTTAAAGGCACATGGTTTCATTAGACTTTCAGACCACAAGGTGGAAAACCGAGGCAAAGGACACTGCCCAACGCACCGTGGGGTGGGTGTTTGCTCATGGTTAGATGCTTTTGAGTCATGGTTGTGTTACTTTCCCAAATTAATGCTAGGTTCCCTTTCCCTTTTAACAAAAGAAAACTTTGATTATACACAGACCCCCTCGCGAGTGGGGCAGTATTGCCTTTTAGAGGCACCCAGGGGTGTTTTTTTTTAATTTTCCCAGATTACTGGGTGGGGGCTCAAGCCGGTTCTCTTTTGTATTGTTAAGAGTACCCCCTAGATATTGAACCTGGCCCTTGTTGCTACCAACTCCATCTGGGAGAAGGTTACATAAAAGGGTGACATGCCTCTGGTCGGTGTCCCCTAGGTGAGCTGGCACAGAGTTCATGATGTTTGGTTTCACTAGCTGGGCACAAACAATAAATGAAAAGCAGAAGTTCCTCTGAGCACCAAAGACAGGCTGCTGTCTCTCTTCTTGTGTTTTATGTAATTGTGTCATGCAGCCCCTTTCAGCATTTCACTACAGAGTAGTTTTTTTACAGCTGCCTGTGTAGAGTATCCTGCTGATAGACACAGGTCAGTGGGTGAGATAACTAGCTACTTCTTGCTGAGGTGGAGTGAAAAAAGAGATTGCACGAAGAGCAATACATATGTATACATATAAAGGTTATATTATGCCACTCCATAGGTTTCCTGTTCTAGCCTCCGAGCTGCTATGTTTGGTTTCACTTTCATCCCCCATTTCCTCAAACTCACCTTTTGCCTTCTGCAACACTGGTGGCCTGCCATATGCTGCTTAAAGGCATCTTCCATTCAGGCTATTTTTCAAGTGGGTTGTTAGAAGAGATGTTATAATATGGGTACCTTCTAGCCCTCTACCAATGTTCTTCTTGTATGTACAATAGACATCACTGCCATCCTCTTACTCTAGATAGATGCAATTTTCTTTTCAGGTTGCTGGGCAGTGATGCACATCTATACTCCTCTCTATTAACTTTAAACCTGTCAATTGGTTTCTCTCTAGGACCTTTAGTTCTACTTTTTTTTTAAACTTTACTCTTATCTTAAACTTTCTTCCTCTGACTTGTTGATAACTCTAACAGCACTACTGCCATCATCAATTTTAAGAAGTTTGGGGCAAATCCTCAGCTGGTATAAATCAATTTAGTTTCATTGACTTCAATGGCCCTTTGCCCAGTTGAGTCTCCTGTATCTACTGGTGGTATGGAAGCATGAATATCTATGCTTTCTTCCATGCTGTCCTACATATCATCAACATGAGTAGTAGTATTACAATAGTGCTCAGAATGTGCCATGTTCTGTACACCCCCCCAAGAAGACACAGTTCCTGCCCCCACAGAGTTTACAGTAGAAGACAACAAGCAACAGATGAAAGGCAAAGGGGAGTGATTCCTACTGACAGAAATAGTTAACAAATTATTTACCTAAGGGCTCACCCTAAACCATTCAATAGTCCAACCAGGACTGAAAAAAACGCACACAGTCAGTGCTAGAGATCCCATAAACTACCACCCAGTGGCTAACTTCCTTTTTCTGAGCAAGCTAACCAAGAAGATAGCAGAAAATCTTCAATGCCAGTTTATCAGGTTTTCCATTATCCTGAATCTCACTCAGACTTCAAGCCAAGGAGTAGTTCACACACAGTTCTTCTTGCTCCGATGAATAAACCTTCTGTCTATACATAAGGGAAATACATCTGTACTCATCCTACCAGACCTCTCTGTGGCTATAATATTCATCAACAAATACTCTTGTCCTATTTCTATGAGTCTGCAGGGGTGAATGGAAATGACCTAAAACTACTCAAGTCCTTTCTCTCAGACCAAATCTAAAGAGGCATTATGGGCACCTGTTCCTTCATCTCCAAAACCCTCCCCAGCAGCGACCCATCAGGTTCAATCCTTCTCTCTATGGTTCAACATCTCTATGATGCCATAGGGAGAGCTAATGAGCTAACACAGGCTCAGTTGCCAGCAGTACACAGCTGACACCCATCTCTACACCTCCCTTCTCCAAATATAAATAGCAACATTGTCTAGCTTTTTCAGAGCTTAGCCAAAAATGTGAACCTGAAAGAAGAGTACATAGCTAAGGCTGAGCATAAACAAGACTGAGGTGATTCTGGCGGGAAATGGGAAATGCCTCAGAAAACTCGTCTTTTCAATATTATTTCCTACTCTAAAGTGCATCTGCCCTCAGATTTTTAAATTGTTCCTCAGCCTGGGCATCTTTTTTGATGACGCAAAGCTACTGGATACCTGAAGAGTCACAGTGGCAAAAAGCCCACTCCCATCTGTGACTGATCACAAGACTGAACCCCAGCCCATCAGACATAGACCTGGCTATGGTAATCCACATGTGTGCAACCTCCAAGATTTCTGCATGGCATTATATCTAGAAATAAAACTGGACACCATGAAAAAACCCCAACTGATACATAACTCAGCAGCACATATGCTTGGTACATAGATCACTGTAAGAGCATCACCCTCACATTCTAGTCTCTGTACCAGCTTCCACTGAATACAGAGAACTCAGTTCCAGGTCTCTGTCCTAACTTTCAAAACCCTGTATGAGACTGGCTCTACCTACCTGAGAGATTGTCTATCCCTCCACAGTCATGATCTTCCACAATAGCTATGTTATACTGCAGCTATGAAACTGTCAACAAATCGGGGAAGACTTATGAGCACAGAAAACTTACTTTCACAGCAGCTGGACCAAGGCCATGGAACTTATTACCTTCCTAAGAGAAAAGAATGCCCACTAACCTCACAGCATTTGGAATTAAGTATAAAACTCATCTCTTTCACATAGTAGTTCTTCACACACACTTCAACCTTGCTTCCTTTACTTTTCCCCCAAAAGCCAAAGTCAGGTAACTTACTACTGAATCCTATTCTATTTAATTTTATTTCTAGGGAACAACCTAGATAAGACAGCCTTATGTACCATTTAGAACCTAGAGATAGGTAGGTAGATGGACAAATAGAACATACAAATCCATTTTTATTAAGTGTCATATTTCTCCAGCTGGCTATCTACATCACCATTACTAGTTGGTTGGTTGTGAGCATCATGGTAGAAGTGGGTCTTGATGAGGATTTGAAGAAAGATGGGGGCAGTGGCTTTGCAGACCTGCTCAGGAAATAAATTCCATGTGCAGAATATAACATGAAAGAAGGCCTGGAAATGGTTGTGAGAGAAGTGGATAAACAGAGCATCAATGCTTTTATCAAGGCAGAACAGAAGGAATTAGGGCTGAGGCAATGAGAAATATGGGTACATAAATAGGAAAGAGCAGAGTTGTAAATGGGTCTTGAAAGTGAGGGTTAGTGGCTTGAACTTCATGCAGTAGAAAAGGGAGAATCACTAGAAGGATTCAAAGAAAGGATTGGCATGACTCAATGAATACAAGGTGCAAAATTCAGAGCTGGATCTGACAAGACCTGAAGTCTGGGGTTGTTCAGATCTGGGATTTTGATTCTGTTTATTATTGTCAGGATTTTCAAAATGTTCATCATTTAGCCTAGCTCTGCGGGAGCAGAATTAGGCCAACACAGAATGCTTTTCAAATCCTAGCCTATAACAATCAAGGCTATTTGTGAAATTCAAATCAGTGGGTGGGTTTAGAATTTGAACAGTCCTACTGTTCAGGTGTTCACATATTGATTGTTTTGGTCCAGGCCAGTCTTTAATCAAACAATGTTGCCTGCTTTGCATGCTTCTTTATCCCACCTCCCAGCCATCCTCTGTCTTATAATAGCAACAACAACAACAAAGGAAAATACAGGGTTTTTAAAATAATTTACATACTTGGAACTTCACAAATCTTCTCACCTGGCTCACAATTTAAGGTCCTGACCTGCAATTAATTGTCAATTGCAGGATCAGGGCCTAACATTGTAGTTGAATTCTATAAAACTTTCTCCTAACCAAAAAAAATTGTGAATCTACTGGGTCATTCTTTACAACTGGCTGGTGATGTGGAGTCTCTAGCAGAATACCCTGCAGTGTATACGGCTGAATTACGTGCTCGCAGATGACTTTTGGGGTAGTGGCTTCCTTAACTGAAACATTTTTTGTTAGTGTAGGTTTAATATTACATGCCTTTTGACACACGTTTGTGTTTCACTTGCTTATTTTTAAAAAACAGCAGCATTTGTTTGCAGTGGCATTGTAATGCCCTCATAATATTAAACCATAATGTCACTAAACTACCACTGACATTGTAATGGCTCACATTACCATATCATTATAGATGTTAAAGTCAGTCCCATATACTTTCACCAACATCACTATTGCTGCTGCAGCCATAAAGATGTCAGTGACAGTGCACCGAATCACCATTATAGGCATAGTCAAGATAATAAAATGTTGCAAAAAGTAGCTATTAGGTCATGCTCAGTAGCTGTTTCCAAATATAAACCTCTGAGCAGTTTAAAAATAAATTTCAAATTAGCCACTCACCAATCTGCATTAAGAACTAGAATTAATGTGAGCAAACCCACCCTACCCCGCCTCTGTTTTCCACTGAAGAACATTTTTAAGCCAGAGATCATCTGAAACCATGTATATTTTTATGGCTATTCCACAACCAAAAAAATAAATTTAAACCACTGGAAAATTAAAGGGCCAAATTCTGTTCTTGGTCACATCTGTATATCCCCATTGGCTTCATTTGATGGCAATAGAAATGCTCTGAATAAGCGGAAAACACATCCAGGTTTTATATACCAAGATTCTGCCAACTGCAACTTAATCCAGCCAAGGTGGAACACTCTGGAAATAGGAATTTATATTCCAACACTGACACAATTGTTGTACTCGGGCCTTTCTGTATCATTAATATATCAAGCTGTCTCAGATTAATCTTTTGCATCAGATTTGTGAAAGCAATATAATACCAGGGAGGCTAATAAAAAGCAGTTAATAGAGTTGCTGGCAAAGGGAGGATTCACTTTAATTTAAAAAGTACAGGGGACTGAGACTGCCTGGCATAAATGGGAGTGACAGAGGATAGTATAATACACACAGCACCCTAAGTACACTAAAATAAAAGCACTAACTGCAATAACAACATATATTTATGGACATTACATTCAGGGAAGAATTAAGATTACATGGTACAACTGTAATTATACTGCATGCTGTGGTTGGATTGCTTGTCCCTTATACACAGTACATAAGAATGGAAGGTGACAGGTATAGTGAATTTTAACCATAATAAAATTCAGATAGGTAAACTTATAACAGGGGGGAGTACAAAAGAGGGAATTTTGTAGAAAAATTTAAAATTTTCAAATGAATTTTTATTTGTTGGGATTTTGGTTGGGTGGGTGGGAGGGTATTTCTTTGCAGCTAGGCAAACTGCAAATCTTGTGTGACTAATTTTCATGTTACTTCTTCAAATTTCCAGTTGGGTTGATCAGTTGCGATTGGTCACAAAACTCAATATGTGATATTGATTCTTCTTCCCTGATTGGCTGAACCAAATCCATGTGGTCTAAAAGGTGACTAGAAGCCATTTTGACTCATTTTCACAGAGGTAATGGTGTGTTTTGTGTACTCTCTCTTAGAACATATCATAACTAGTTTTTTATATAGAGATAAACTGAAATTCCATATAATCTATCTCTCTCTATATGGAACATGGAGGTTGGCCTTTAAGCCCAGGCACAAAAATGGAAGGGGACTGTTTTTTTCTGTGTATAAACACACCCACACATACTATACAGCTAGAGAGAGAGAGAGTAAGGAAGAGGAGAGAGAGAGGTTATATAGAATTCCTGTACAAAGCAGAAGGCTATACAAAGCAGAAGGCTTATATAGAATTTGTTTGCCTGTACAAAGCAGAAGGCTGTCGGGATAAGGGTTGTATTGCTTCTGGACATTAAAATGCACTGTTTATTTTAATAATCCTGAAAATTTAAATAGAAGCTTAAACAAGATCAGAAGGCCAAACTAATATCCCGTATCCACTCTTCATTTAGGCCCCATCCACAAGCCAAGGTTTTATGGAATTAGAATTAGCAATTTCCCCCCCCCATGTTTCCCTGGCTATGACGATATTTCAGTCACAATGCTCTATCCCTCCAATAAAATATGTTATTCTACAGAGACAGGATCTAACGTTCCATATAAACTCAAAATACAATTTCCAGCTCCTCAAGTAAATACATTGCTTTTTTCAGAGGGTAAAATATTCTTAAGATCACTCCTCCATGTTTGTGTTGTAAATGGTTCAGAATTTGTCAATACAAGGCTCTGCTCAATTCAAATATATACACAAAAATTATCCCCCTGTTTATCTGTTACCCTCTCATCAAATATACACAGAAGAAAGAAAATGGGACTTATGGATGTTTCACATAGATATTTTTAGATATGCAGACATATATTTCATTGAAGAATTTATTTAATTTGAGGCAATCCTAGAAAATATGAAGAAAAGAGCCTTCATTTTTCTTACATCATTGACACATGGAAGATGTATATTTTGAAATGAGACCAGCCTTTGAGTTATTAGATAAATTCTGTGCAGTAACAAAGTAAATCACAAAGTGTCTTACTCTATAAGGAAAATCTTTTATTTCTGGTATAACCTCCTGACTGGGTTTCATTTGATCCCTGAACATTTAGGCCAGATGCCCACTGTTCTCTAATTTGGATAATTCTGTCCATTTCCAAAACTTGTTAAGAAACGTTTACATCCTTTCGGGAGTCAACATGATATATAAAAGCATTTCCAAAACTGTCATATATTACATAATGCCACTTACCTGACTCCTTACAGACCAGTTCCAAAATCCAATAAGTGCTTCCATCACAGAATGATGATTTCTGGGGGGGAAACAGTGGAGTTGAATCCAGATGAGATAATCTTAAAAGAAAAATCTCTAAATGATTATAATAATAAGCACTGAATTCCCCTCTGTTCTTTCTATTGCTGACATTAACCGTATAATAGCGGGATTCACCCATTTTCCAAAAAATGTCTTCATGGGGGGTTTTTTATGGTCAGAATTTTATTAAGGTTTTTTTTTTTTGGCTTCTTTTATATTATTGCTTGTTGCTTGTCAAACTTTGCAGTTAATTATACTGAAATCAGCCCACTTAGTTCCCAATTCCTGCAAAGATTTATGCATTGTCTTAAATTAAGTACTCATAGTAGTTAAAATGAAGCACGAGTGTGTTTTATGCCTGAACCGCCTTGGTTTTCATGACTGAAAAAAACAAATGTTTCTCTCCCTTCAAATCGCTCCTCAAAAGTCATGGCTTTCAGTTAGCCTTTCATCTTTGATCTCAGCCCTAGTGTTATGCACTATCTCACTTGTGCCTGACTATTAAAAATACAACAAAGCAAAAAACAAATCCTAGGGAAAAAAAACAAAGAATCAATTGCCATTCTTTGTAAATAATGACTCTTTCATGCACAGAATTCCTTGTCCTTTGTTTTCTGTTACTTCTCTTCCTTCTTCACCCCCACCACTTCCTTACCCTTCCTCGTATATTGTCATTATTCATTATGCTACCAGTCTTGTAGGCTTCTTAGGGCAGGGATCATGTCATCTCAATTGTCTGCACAGCACCATGCACCTCCAATGGTTTTACAAAAATATCAATAAACATATTCCCCTCTGAATCAAAATCTTTTTTTCTGGGTCAACTCTACTCCTTCTCTGGATATGAAATAATATAGGCATGTTATGTCAATGTTTTTTTTTTCCTCTAGAAAAGGGAATTCAATTAGGACTTTCATGAATGGTATGGAAAAATACAAAGCTGAAAAAATGACAATACAAGAGAACTTGTAAAACATTGTGCTGAATAATATTTAATACCATCTACCGTCTGGAAAAAATGCTAGAAGACTGAATAAAATTGCAATTCTGATTCACAGAAAGTCAAATTGTATAACAATACAACAGTCAATATAATATAACAGGGGCCGTCTCTCCCAACAGTATTTTCTGGAGAAAGGTATTCCAGGATTAGGGAGAATCCTAACTGGCCTTTCCAAACATTTAAGCCATTAGTCCACCATTTTCACCCTATACTCCCATTGCTATTTGCTGTTCTAATTGTTATTACATCCCCAAAACTGCATGATTAAACAAAAATGATTAAAGGTCTCTAGATCAATGGTCTGCAGACCTCTGGAAGTACACAGACTATGTCTAATGGGCCCACGAAAGGTTGTTGTAACCATAGAACAGTGGTTTTCAACCTATGATCTGTGGACCTCTGGGAGTCCACAGACTACGTCTAAGATTTCCTAAGGGGTCTACACTGCCATTCAAAATTTGTATGGGTCCAGAAATGAAAAAGGTTGCAAACCACTGGTCTAGAAAATAATGACCTCTGAGGAAGATTGAAAAACTTGGGTTTGTTTAATCTGGAGAAGAGAGGACTGAGGGAGGACATGATAACAGTTTTCAAGTACAGAAAAGATTGTTACAAGGGTGAAAAATTGTTCTCATTAACCCATGATGATAGGACCAGCAGCAAGAGGCTTAATTTGCAGCAAGGGAGGTTTAGGTTGGACTTTAGGAAAAACTTCCTAACTGTCAGGGTGGTTAATCACTGAAACAAAGTGCCTAAGGAGGTTGTGGAATCTCCATCATTGGAGGATTTTAAGAACAGGTTAGACCAATACCTGTCAGGGACAGTCTAGTTATTACATACCTTTGCCTTGAGTGCAAGAGACTGGACTAGATGACCTAGTGAGGTCCCTTCCAGTCCTACACTTCTATGATTGCACATGGATGACAGGAGAGGTCCCAGAAGACTGGAGAAGGGCTAACATACTGCCCAGCTTTATAAATGGAGAAAAGGAGGAGCCGGGAACTATAGACCAGACAGCCTGACCTTGATACCTGGGAAGCTACTAGAACCATGTATAAAAGATTCAATTTGCGAATTGGACGATAAAGGGGTAATCATTAGCAGCCAGCATTGATTTACTAAGAACAAACTGTGCCAAACTAACTTGATTGCCTTCTTCGACAGGAATAACTGGTTTGATGGATAGGGGGAATGTGGTGTACGTAATATACCTGGACTTTATCAAGGCTTTTGACACAGTCCTACATGACATTTGATAAGTAAGCTGGAGAAATGCAGGCTCGACGGAACTACCATTAAGTGGATACATAATTGGTTAAACAACCACAAATAACAGATTGGAAGGAGGTCTTGAGTGGGGTTCCACAGGGATCTGTTCTGGGTTCAGTGTTATTTAACATCTTTATTAATAACCCGGATGTAGGAATAGAGAACATACTGATCAAATTTGCAGATGACACAAAGGTAGAGGAGGTTGCAAGCACTTTGGAGGATAGCGCTAAAATTCAAAGAGATCTTGATAAATTGGAAAACTGGGCTATAGAGAACAAAATGAAATTCCACAAAGACAAATGTTAGGTGCTACACTTAGGGAAGAAAAAACAAATGCACAAATATAGAATGGGGGATAACTGGCTTGGCAGCAGCATTGCTGGGAAGGATCTGGAGTTGTGGTGGATCACAACCTCAACATGAGTCAACAGTGTGATGCTGTTGCAAAAAAAGCAAATGCATTTTTAGGTTGCATTAACAGAGGCATAGCATGCAAGGCACGGGACATGATAGTACCACTCTAATCAGCACTGGTTAGCTCTCAGCTGGAGTACTGTGATGATGTCACCTGATTCAAAATACCACCTTGGACACTGCTGGTGCTTTTCAACTGAAGAAGGAGGGTGGGGATCAAACAGGGAAACAAAAGATTCCCGCCTGATTTAAATACATAGGGTACATCTGATGGCTTCCCTCTGTAACTGTTGCCCTGTCTGAAGAAGCCGACAGCTTTCAGCAAAGGATAAAACAAGTGTCATTCTGAAGTGTCTCATAAATTGCAGTTTCAGGGGTATAATTGTGCCCTTGGTTAGCCTGTGAATACTCATTTACTTTGCACCCATGTATCCCAGGGCAAAATTTGGGCCTATACCAGTAATATACGAACAGAACCATAGTACTAACTTTAGTTACAACGTGTAAGAGGTTCATTCTTAAAAGCTGACATATTTTCAATGCCAGAGTTCTGCTGTCATTTGGATTACTTACTGAGATGTCTTCACAGCAAGTGAAGCAACCACCTCTGTTTCTAATCAAGAGGGTTCCAGCTCAAACACCTCGGCTACTCTCAGCAGTAGCAATAATTCATGTGGAGAGGGGGCAATTCCTGTGCAACCAGATCTCAAGCCATTTCGGTCAAAACTGAGTTATGATTTTGAGTGCCTCAATTTTTGGGTGCTGCACTTGCAAGACATTAAGAGACCTGTTTTTTTTAAAGAGCTGAGCACCCTCCTTCAAAAAAATCAAGCCTCTAGAGAGTGTCTCACATTGGGAACCCAAAAATGGAGGCACCCAAAAATCTCTAGTCCCATTTTAAAATCTTGACCTAATTAGTGTTCTAAATTAAAATCACTTCCTTGAACTCCAACTGGAAATTTATTGGCAGTGGTGCAGATCCCTGAAGTGATGTGTTCACTGTGTGGAACTAGGCAGGAAGCCACATTTTGCACAGACTTGCATTCCCAAATAGAATGTTGTGGAACATCAGGGTTGGAAGGGACCTCAGGAGGTCATCTAGTTTAACCTGCTGTTCAAAGCAGGACCAATCCCCAGACACATTTTTGCCCCAGATCCCTAAATGGCCCCCTCAAGGATTGAATTTACAACCCTGGGTTTAGCAGGCCAATGCTCAAGCCACTGAGCTATCCCTCCCCTCATGGCAAGCCCTCCCACAATGGCCTTGGTATGTAGCACATTATTGCAGTAGTCTAATCTCAAAGAACCAAAGCAATGGAAAATTGTGGCAGGACCTCATCCACAAGAAAAGGACAAACTCTTGCAGAAAAGCATACATGGAAGAAAAGCACTGCTAGCCACTTCCTACTACTTGGGCATCCAAAAGTACCTCAGACCTTATGAGTCCCCCAAACTGTGTTACAAAGAGTGGACACCGTTCTAGAAATCATTTTCATCATGTCCTTCAGGCTGATTTTATGTTTCTACTAGTCCTCCCATCCTCTTTTTTCTCTTCATAATTTGCCTGCCTTCCTCAGAGTTATACAATGTCCCTCACATTCTATTTCCACATTTGCATACCCATATTTCTTCATTAAACAGAAACCTCTGTGCTGTACAATAAAGTTCTCCATTCCTTAGGCTAAGCACACACACAAGCCTTTTGTCTCTGAATAAGTGGCTTCATGTGTGACTAAGAGGTCTGAAATTTTATTACTCAACCTTCTAACTTTTGCATTGCATCAAAGGGAAGGTCAGTAATCTTCTTGACAGTAGATTAAAAAGTAAGAAGCTTAGCAAGAGGGCCTAGAAATGTAACCTTCAATGCCCCATTAATGTGCTTTGAAATGAATCTTGATGTAAGTTTTCAGCAAATGTTTAAAGAAAGATAATACAAATGAAATGGTCATTTCCCCTTTATTATACTAATAACTTTACCTGCTGCTAATAAGATTAATAAGTGTTTTGTTGCAGAAATGGAAGACTATTCTTGGGGAACTTTAGATCATAGTAATTTCCAACTGTATTAGTGTAACATACAATTTTAGCATACTGTCAAAGAGAGCACAAATTGAATTTCCACCTAATTCTGCACTTTTACTTGTGGAGGTGTATGAAACTTCTTTCAGTTAAAGTCAAATATTTTACTGTGCATGCACAATTTTGCTAATGAATGAATGACAGATAGACATTTTTCATTTGATAAAGACACACACTTAACGTATGGAAAACTGCATAGTCATTTTAAAATAACTTGCACCATTGTCAGAATTATCTTTTCAGATGTTCAGCAGGGCTAGGGATTAATATAAATGTAAATGTAATCAAGCACACTACCATACTTTTAATAAGACATGTAGAAACAGTTTCCATCTCTCTGTATTGTGCTGAGACCAGTCAATACTTTGTTATCAAAGGAGATCAGTGGGGGAATCAGTGTACCAACCAATACATGTCTTGATTCAATGATGTAACATACTGTACTGAATTTGCTGAGACTGTTTGGATGCTGACTCATGATTAAGGCTAAGATTGTGTCACGGATATTTTTAGTATAAATCACGGACAGGTCACAGGCAAAAAAGAAAAAATCATGGAAGCCCGTGACCTGTCCGTGACTTTTACTAAAAATATCCAGGAAAAAATGGGGATCTGCAGGTCCCCATACCGCCTGTAGTAGGGCGGCTGCAAAAGGGCGAGGAGCCACCTGCAGCAGCTGGGGGCTGCAGGGTACCCCTGTTGCCTGCAGTTCTGGGGGTCCCCTGCTACCCATGGGGGCCAGGAGCTGTGGGATGCCCCTGCCTCCTATGTCAGCTGAGAGCTGCAGGGTACCCCTGCCACCCACAGCTCCAGGGGCCCACAGTGGCCGGGAGTTCAGGAGATCCCCTGCAACCACATTGGCTGAGAGCTGTGGGATGCCCCTGATGCCCACAGCTTTGGGGGCCCATGGCAGCCAGGACCTTGGGGGTTCACCCTGTGGTAGCTGGGAGCTGCGCAGTACTCCACCACCTGAGGTGGCTTGGAGCTCTGGGGGCCGCTAGAGGTGGTGAGGGTACCCCGCAGCTCTCTGCCCCCACGAATGGCGGGGGACCCTACAGTTCCCAACCACCGCGGGCTGAAGTCATAGAGGTCACTGGAAGTCACAGACTCCATGACTTCCGCAACCTCTGTGACTAAATTGTAGCCTTACTCATGATAGTAAGTTCCAAGGGGATTTGGGAATGGTTTATACAAAAAGTCCCCAAAGTCATTGTGATCTCAAACATTATGTTATGAAAATATGACGAATCATCACCTTGAACACTTCACTTCTATTTTGTATCCCCATACCCTTACCCTTAATCTTTGTATATTATGTCTCTTTTAAACTGTCAGCTCTTTGGAGCAGGGACCAAGTAGCTCTAGACTTTAGATATGTGGATAAACATAGGGCACAAAAGGTCTTCTCTGAAACCTTAACGCCTACTAGAAATAAAATGAAGTGTAAGGGATTTAGAATAAAACAACAGTGATGTATTCTTCTTCTCTTGGCATATGAAGAAAAATATACAAACTTTTTCTTTGAAAATATCTTTAGTACTCTTGCAGAGTGCTAGAGTGAGAAGCCTATTATCCTTTGTTCCAGACATGGAACTTCTGCAAACTGTCCTGTGCTTCAGAGAAAACACACTCTGCGGGGGGAGGGGTGCTATCTTTTGGGTTGAATTGCTCTCTGGGGCCATTTACATATTTTGCATTTGTGCTGAGACTCAGAGAGGGATAGCTCAGTGGTTTGAGCATTAGCCTACTAAACCCAAGATTGTGAGATCAATTCTTGAGGGGGACTGTAGTGAGTCGGTGTGGCTCCCCTCCTGTCCAGAAGAGGGAGCCCACGTGCCGGCACCAGAGTGGGTGGGACCACCACCGCCTGTCCCCGCCCCCCGGAAGTCAAGGGGCGGGACAGGAAGTATAAAGGCCGGCCGCCAGAGCTCAGTTGTGGCCCAGCCACCACAGGGAGCAGACGTGCGGCCGGTAGCTCCTGGCCAGGAGACCGTCGAAGACCGGGGCTTGGACCCTGGCTGGCCTGAGCTACCCCGGGCCCGCTACGAGGAGGAGCCGCCGGAGCCCGTTCACGCCCGCCACTGGGAGAACCCCTGGGAACCGGACCCCACTAACCCTGAGGGTGAGACTGGACCCGAACCCCTTCGCCCCTGCTGCTATCCAGAGGAGCTGCCTGAGGACCATTGGCCAGACTTCCCAGCAGAGCTACCAGACTTGCCGCCGAGCCCGGGCAGAGAGGAGCCCATGGAGATGGACTGGCCCGATCCCGGCGTAACGAACGAGGTAGGCTGTGAGGGGGATCACGGAAGTAGCCCGGGGATAGCCGACCCCGGTCCGGCTGCAACTGAGTGTGAGCCTATGTCAGTGTGTTGCGGCCTGGATACCCCACTGACCAGCAGCGGCAGCAACCGCTGTTAGGGCCCCGGGCTGGAACGCAGTGGAGTGGGTGGGCCTGTGTTCCCCCCTGCCACTCCCTGCACGGGTGGCAGGCTTCCCCCTCACCCAACGCTCGGCTACAGCAAGCCTAGGCGTACCTTTGAACTATTTGCTCGCTCAGCCCCTGCAACAAGGGCCTGAGCCTAACTGTGTTTGCCCCGCCCTGATCCAGGGCCTGGGCTTTGAACTATTTGCTCGCTCAGCCCCTGCAACAAGGGCCTGAGCCTAACTGTGTTTGCCCCGCCCTGATCCAGGGCCTGGGCATTGAACTATTCACTCGCTCAGCCCCTGCAACAAGGGCCTGAGCCTAACTGTGTTTGCCCCGCCCTGATCCAGGGCCTGGGCTTTGAACTATTTGCTCGCTCAGCCCCTGCAACAAGGGCCTGAGCCTAACTGTGTTTGCCCCGCCCTGATCCAGGGCCTGGGCTTTGAACTCTTTGCTCGCTCAGCCCCTGCAGTCAAGGGCCTGAGCTTTAACTGTGGTTGCTCCGACTCTGCACTAAAGAGCCGGAGTTTCGGGACTAACTGACTACTTGTTCCCACCGTAGTGAGTCGGTGTGGCTCCCCTCCTGTCCGGAAGGGTCGAGCCCCAGCTAGGACCTACTACAGAGCCCCTGCCCCTGTGAGAAGGGGCTAGAGGGGGAGTGGCAATTGCCCCCCCCCGTTCTAAGGAATGGATATGGAGCGGCTGTTTCAGCTGCTCACGGAGAGCCAGGAGCGGCAGCAGACGGCCCAGCTGCAGCAGCAACAGCAACAGCAGGCCGCTCAGCTCGCACAGCAACAGCAGCGAGATGCCGCCCAACTCCAGTTGCAGCAGGAGCAGCACACAGCCCAGCTCGAGCAACAGCAACAGCTGGTGCGGCAGTTGGGAGTCCAGCTGCAGCAGCTGCTGGTCACGCTCCCTCGCCCCGCACCGGGGCCGGCAGGGGAGGCTGCGGAGATGCCGCGGTTAGCTGCCCCCCTTCGCTTGACTAAGATGAGCCCAGACGACGACCCGGAGGCATTCCTGGTCACGTTCGAGCGGGTAGCCCTCGTCGCCGGGTGGCCCAGGGACCAGTGGGCTACCCTCTTAGCCCCCTACCTGACGGGGGCGGCCCAGGTGGCCTATCGTGGATTGGCGGCTGAGGAAGCACGGGACTACGACCTGGTGAAGGCCGCGATATTGGACGTCCTCGACGTCAGTCCCGAGACTTTCCGACAAAGGTTTCGGGGCCAGACTTACCCCACCGGGGCCCGACCGCGGGTAGTGGCCCAAACCTTAAAAGAAGCTTGCCGACGGTGGCTACAGCCCGGCACCCGGACGGCGGAGGAGGTAACCGAGCAGGTGGTGTTGGAACAGTTCGTGCACACCCTACCCTCCCGAGGGCGCGCCTGGGTGCTTCGCCACCGGCCGACGACGCTGGCCCAGGCAGTGTCACTAATGGAGGACTTCCTGGCCGCCGAAGATGCAGTAGGGCCCACCTTCCGCCGCCCCGGGCCCGAACCAGCCCGCGGCGAAAAGAAAGGGGAAACCCCGAGCGGACCACGACACCCCGCACCGAGGCCCGACCCCCGCCGCGAGATCCGGACCCGGCACGCGGACCCGACTCCTTGGACCGGACCAGTGGCCCCGGGCCAGGGGCCCCCAAGGGCTCGGCGAAGCCCCCCCCGGAGCCCAAGCCGAGAAGGCCCCCGGAGCAGACGACCTGAACTCGGACCCTGCTTCAGTTGTGGGAAGATGGGGCACCTCCGGCGAGACTGTCCGGAGATGGATTGCAGCTATGGGCAAGTGTGGGCGGGCCACACTCGAGCCAGGCCAGCCATGAACCCCAAGCTGACCGTCCCGGCGGCCGTCGGAGGGCGGACTACGCGGGCCTTGATCGACTCGGGTTGTGGTCAGACGTTGGTCCGTAAGGACCTGGTACCGCCGGGTGATACCCGCCTCGGATGTATTCATCTACAATGCATCCATGGGGACGTCCGACCATACCCCAGCGCCCGGGTCCCCCTAACCATCGCGGGGATCACCCGACACCTGGTGGTTGGGGTAGCTCCCCATCTTGCATACCCTGTGATCCTCGGTCGGGACTGGCCGGCCTTTGAGGAAGTCCTACGGTCCACGCCGGCCCTGGGGGCTGATCGGTTGGGGTCCTCCTCCGAGACCCCCGAGCAGGGTCCGGCGACCGAGATAGACGACACGGACGCAGCGGGACCGCCACCGGAGCCGGCCCCTCAGCCCCGCTTCGATACCGATTTCTGTCGGGACCAGCGAGAGGATCCCACCCTTAGCCGCTTCTACGAGCAGCTCGCGGCAGTAGATGGGAGTGTTGTGGACCCCCAGCGGGCCACCCTGTGGCCCCATTTTGAGCTGCGCCGGGACCAGCTCTACCGCCTGGACCGTGACCCCCGCACCCAGGAACCACAAACCCAACTGTTAGTGCCCCTGTGTCACCGGAGGGCGGTAATGAAGTTGGCCCACGATGTGCCAGCCGCCGGGCACCTGGGGCGAGAGAAGACCCTCGCTCGAATCCTGGCGCGCTTCTTTTGGCCAGGAATCTCTCAGGAGGTGAAAGAATATTGCGCCTCCTGCCCAGAGTGTCAGAGGGTCGCCCCGCCCGGGATCCCCAAGGCACCCCTGGTCCCCATGCCAGTGATGGAGACACCCTTTGAACGGGTCGCCATGGACCTCGTGGGCCCCCTCCCGAAAAGTGCCGCGGGGTTTCAATACATCCTGGTCTTGGTGGACTATGCCTCTCGGTTCCCCGAAGCCATCCCCCTGCGAAGTATTACCGCCCGGTCTATCGCGGGGGAATTGCTGAAAATCTTCGCCCGAGTAGGACTGCCTAGAGAGATACTGACCGACCAAGGAACGAACTTCACGTCCCAATTGTTGCGACAGGTCTGTGCCCTCTTAGGCATCAAACAACTCCGGACGTCCGTGTACCACCCGCAGACGGACGGGTTGGTGGAGCGGTTTAACCGCACTTTGAAAAGCATGTTGCGGAAATTCCCCGCAGAGGACCTCCGCCACTGGGACCAATTCCTTCCACCCTTGCTGCTAGCCATCCGAGAAGTCCCGCAGACCTCAACAAAATTTTCCCCTTTCGAGCTGCTGTATGGACGCAGACCGCGGGGCCTCTTAGACCTGATGAGAGAGACCTGGGAACAGTCAGCGTCCCCAGCCCAGGGCCTCCTGAAATATGTCATCCAGTTACAGGAGTACCTTGCCCAGGCCGGTGCCCTGGCCCGCGAAAATTTGAAGACGGCGCAGGAACGGCAGAAACGGACCTACGATCAGGGAGCCCAAGTCCGGGAGTTCCAACCAGGAGACCGTGTCCTACTCCTCCTCCCGTCTAGTGAGTCAAAATTGTTAGCCCGGTGGCAGGGACCTTACGAAGTCGTGCGTAAGGTCGGTCCCGTCACCTACGAGGTGCGGCAACCGGACAAGCGGAAGGGAACCCAGCGGTATCACGTCAACCTGCTGAAACGGTGGCAGGACCGGGAGGGCCTCTTGATCAACCCATGCCCGCCCGAGCCGGAATTGGGACCCCAGGTACCCTCGACGGATGACCCCCCGGCACCCCAATTAGGACAATCGCTCACAGAAGAGCAATGTAAACAGACTAACTGCCTGCTGCAAACCTTCAAGCGAACCTTCACGGCCGTACCGGGCCACACGTCCCTGGTCAAACACTCCATCCAGACCGAGCCGGGAAAGGTGGTTCGAGAGACAACCCGGCCCCTGCCCTATCGGATGCGGGGTGCGGTCGAGGAGGAAGTAAGAGCCATGCTGGCTCTGGGCGTCATCGAACCATCCCAGAGCGAGTGGCGTAGTCCGGTGGTCCTGGTGCCCAAGCCGGACGGTACCCGCCGCTTCTGCATCGACTTTCGGAGGGTAAATGCCATCTCGCGCTTCGATGCCTACCCGATGCCCCGTGTAGACGAGTTACTGGGCCGCCTGGGGGAGGCCCAGTATATCACCACCTTGGATCTGAGCAAAGGCTACTGGCAGATCCCCCTCGAGGAGACCTCAAAAGAGAAGACCGCCTTTGCCACTCCAACGGGGCTGTACCAATTCACACGGATGCCATTCGGTCTCCATGGAGCCCCGGCCACCTTCCAGCGGCTGATGGACCAACTTCTGCAGCCCCATCAGGACTATGCGGCGGCGTACCTAGACGACGTGGTCATCTATAGCCGCGGCTGGGAGGATCATCTGCCCCGGGTTGCGGCAGTCCTAAGGTCCCTACGACAGGCGGGCCTGACCGCCAACCCCAAAAAGTGCCGGATTGCCTGGCAAGAGACCAACTATCTTGGCTATACCGTCGGGGGCGGGCGGGTCAAGCCCCTCGTCGGGAAAGTCCAGGCCCTCCTGGACTGTCCCACCCCATCGACCAAACGGCACGTTCGGCAGTTCCTGGGCCTCGTTGGGTATTACAGACGGTTCATCCCCCAGTTCGCGACCATCGCAGCACCTTTAACTGGGCTTCTGACGAAGGACAGCCCCCGGCAGGTACGATGGTCCCCCGAATGTGAGGCGGCCTTCCGGACACTACAGAAGTGCCTCTGCCAGGAGCCGGTTCTCTATAGCCCGGACTTTAAACGCCCATTCATCTTGCAGACCGACGCCTCCGGCGTAGGATTAGGGGCAGTCCTGTCCCAAGAAGTGGAGGGAAAGGACCACCCCGTAGTATATCTCAGCCGGAAGCTGTTCCCCCATGAGAGGAATTACGCAGTGGTGGAAAAAGAGGCCCTCGCGGTGAAGTGGGCCTGCGATGCCCTGCGCTTCTACCTCCTCGGGGCCCCGTTCACCCTCGTCACAGACCACGCCCCCCTCCGGTGGCTAATGCGGATGAAAGATAATAATGCCCGCATTATGCGGTGGTACCTCGCCTTACAACCCTACGCATTTATGGTCCAGCATCGAGCTGGTAAGGACCATACGAATGCGGACTTCCTATCCCGCATGGGGGAGATGGCAGGACCTGGCCCCGACAGGCGGGAGCCAGTCTTAAGGGGGGGGGTGTGTAGTGAGTCGGTGTGGCTCCCCTCCTGTCCAGAAGAGGGAGCCCACGTGCCGGCACCAGAGTGGGTGGGACCACCACCGCCTGTCCCCGCCCCCCGGAAGTCAAGGGGCGGGACAGGAAGTATAAAGGCCGGCCGCCAGAGCTCAGTTGTGGCCCAGCCACCACAGGGAGCAGACGTGCGGCCGGTAGCTCCTGGCCAGGAGACCGTCGAAGACCGGGGCTTGGACCCTGGCTGGCCTGAGCTACCCCGGGCCCGCTACGAGGAGGAGCCGCCGGAGCCCGTTCACGCCCGCCACTGGGAGAACCCCTGGGAACCGGACCCCACTAACCCTGAGGGTGAGACTGGACCCGAACCCCTTCGCCCCTGCTGCTATCCAGAGGAGCTGCCTGAGGACCATTGGCCAGACTTCCCGGCAGAGCTACCAGACTTGCTGCCGAGCCCGGGCAGAGAGGAGCCCATGGAGATGGACTGGCCCGATCCCGGCGTAACGAACGAGGTAGGCTGTGAGGGGGATCACGGAAGTAGCCCGGGGATAGCCGACCCCGGTCCGGCTGCAACTGAGTGTGAGCCTATGTCAGTGTGTTGCGGCCTGGATACCCCACTGACCAGCAGCGGCAGCAACCGCTGTTAGGGCCCCGGGCTGGAACGCAGTGGAGTGGGTGGGCCTGTGTTCCCCCCTACCACCCCCTGCACGGGTGGCAGGCTTCCCCCTCACCCAACGCTCGGCTACAGCAAGCCTAGGCGTACCTTTGAACTATTTGCTCGCTCAGCCCCTGCAACAAGGGCCTGAGCCTAACTGTGTTTGCCCCGCCCTGATCCAGGGCCTGGGCTTTGAACTATTTGCTCGCTCATCCCCTGCAACAAGGGCCTGAGCCTAACTGTGTTTGCCCCGCCCTGATCCAGGGCCTGGGCTTTTAACTCTTTGCTCGCTCAGCCCCTGCAACAAGGGCCTGAGCCTAACTGTGTTTGCCCCGCCCTGATCCAGGGCCTGGGCTTTGAACTCTTTGCTCGCTCAGCCCCTGCAAACAAGGGCCTGAGCCTAACTGTGTTTGCCCCGCCCTGATCCAGGGCCTGGGCTCTGAACTATTTGCTCGCTCAGCCCCTGCAGTCAAGGGCCTGAGCTTTAACTGTGGTTGCTCCGACTCTGCACTAAAGAGCCGGAGTTTCGGGACTAACTGACTACTTGTTCCCACCGTAGTGAGTCGGTGTGGCTCCCCTCCTGTCCGGAAGGGTCGAGCCCCGGCTAGGACCTACTACAGGGACACTTAGGGATCTGGGGCAAAAATCACTACTTGGTTCTACTAGTGAAGGCAGGGGGCTGGACTCAATGACCTTTTGAGGTCACTTCCAATTCTATGAGATAGGTATATCTCCATTGGTATCCAATTAATACAGGTGTGATTATGTTCCCACTAAGAAGTGGACTGATACAACTTACTCATTTATCTCAGGCCACAAAACATTACTACCAGCTTTTGGAGACTAATATTATTGGATAATGTGCTGGATTTTAAGCAATAGGCCGGTAGTGAAAAGACCCAGGTATCTCACAATTCAATATTATTTCTCACAGATTTGACAGATAGGCTGTTCTCTGTCCTTGCATACTGAAAAACAAGAGAAGGCCAAAATGAAAGTTTAATCCTTAAATACCTCTTCACATATTCTAAATATCCAAGATGCATTCAAATCATGGAACCCAATAAAAAAATCATGTAGACTAATATTAGCTAAGAATTTCTTATTCTAAGGATGTTTAGTACACAAAGGTCTGTGTCAGAGGCTTTCACACCAGTGCTGGTTAAATTATTCTTTTTGTCAGCAGGTTATGCTTCTTTAGGCCAGTTTTGGAACATCTCCCACAGCTCTCAGTAGTCATCTACAGGGTTGCTATAACCCTTGACCTGGCAGAAAGCTGGGAAGATCAAATTTGTATTTGAAATGTATTCTCTATATAGGATGAAGGTGGATGGCTACAGTCATATGAGTCCCAATGGATTTTTTCCTTAGAAATTGAAACACTCCATTTCTCATGGTGGAAAATATCTTATCTGAGAAAGTCTGTACTACTTCAGAACCACTTAGACCAAAGCACTCTGGCCTGAGATTTTTCTCTGAAATCACAATAACCAACACACGGGTCATTTTAATGCACCTCTGCACTTCTATTTTCAGTCAGCACAGAAGCAGAAGTACTAAAAAATCTTAAGGAAGGTGATTCTTGCAGTATTTCTGAGCCAGAGTGTGCCAGAATGTGACTATTTATTTAAATATAGATACATTTTCAAATGGAACCTCATGTTTTGAGATTAACACATTATAATCTTAGACTTTCTTCTCAGTACAGTCATATAGAAAAAGGCAGCTATAAAAGTTGTGGGAAGAGTGTCAATCTCTTAAGAAAGAGACTGATCCAGATAAGGCTACTGACTCCAAAACAGAGAGCATCAGGAAGAAAAAGTTAGGTGCTACAACTCTTCCCCCTTCCTTTATACTTAGAGGGGATGCAGTACCAATATTTTATATAGGTAGCATTGTTTCCCTTTCTTCTTGACATCTTCAGTCATTAGTAGTAGTCATAGTCAATCATAGTTTGTATATTAAAATGTAGAAATAATGTTCAGATGGTGCTTATGAGAATTAAAAATATGTTGTTGACACTGTATGTGACAAACATATTCAGGATAGTTAATTTATTGGTTCTTTATAAGTAGCATTAGAAGTGTCTTCACCTTTGCATAGGCAATAATAATAATATTTAGCTCCAACAGAGCTTGAGTCAAACCCCACTGAAGTCAATGGGAATCATGCCATATAGTACTTGCCAGTCATAGGTCTCAAAGCATTTTTCAGAAGAGAATAAGCATTATTATCCAGGGACTTCTAGGTGACTAAGCAGGATGCTATATGGTGTCTGTATGAAAAATATATTTGATATCTATGATCTATTAATTTTATTTTTCTTCAAGATGAACAAAGAGGAGATATGCAAAATTATTGTGTGCATGTATATCATACAAATTAGCAAAGGGTTTCTCTGGAGAAACCTGGCATGTATTTAGTTGGGACCTAGATGTTTTGCAGCTCACAGATTTCTGTAGGCCTCCCACCACTATCTTGAAGGATGTTCTGCATATGTTGTCATGAACACAGAGGAGCACTCGGTGAGATCCTTCACTCTTCTTAATTCTTTATTCCATATGCTGAATAGAGAGATTCTGAATACAGAGAAGGTGCAGAAACCTGCTGTTTCTATTCCCTGGGATGAATCAGGCCCATTATATTTTATTATCCATTCTAATGTTACTTTCTTTTTCCAAGAATAGGTTCTGAGAATTACTTTTTTGTCCAGATATATAGCATTAAAAATGAAACAACTTCCTAAAATAAAAAACCGTCCAGAGATTATCACTACTGAAGGAGTGTTACCCTGCTTGATATTCAATATGTTTTCTCTTGACAGTTTTATGGTACGATTAAATTTCATACTTTCTTTTCAGCCTACTCTGAATATGCATTAGAAAACCAACCATCATAATTCTAAGCCAATTGGCCTGATTTGCTTGTTTAAATTCACATACTGCTTCTTTCTGTACATTTCATTGCTGACTGTGTCCTACTGATCTAAGAGAGGCTATAAGTTGTACCAGCAGAAGTAGAATCAAAGCAGCACATAGGCAGCAAAGGGATAATTTGCATTAAAACTATTTTTCTAAACTCAAGTTAACTTAACATGAAAATAATATCATTCTAAAGTATTGTGTTAGACTACACAAACTGGAAAGACACAGAGATAATGGAGGGGTAGCGAAAGAAGATTATGGTACTCATCCTATATTAGCCGAAAATTATACTGGTATTTAGATGAACTAAATAATGTAATAAGATTCATTTGAATGCAAAAATAAATGAGAACTTAGTGATATTAACTTTTAATGCTTGTCATTTTATGTTAATTTATATTTTAAAATGATAGTTGATTTTTTGTAATCAGGCTGGCTAATTATAACTTAAACATGTAAATTTGACATGATGCTGATACCAAATTAAAAAAAAAAACACACACACACACACAACAAAGCACTTAGTTAGAGAGACCTTCAATTCATTGGCACTGGATTCTGCCAGCTATATTAAGCATTATGCTTTCCACTAGTATCCTCATTTGATTTCTGCAATATAATTTCTTTAGTTTGTTTTACCAAGGACAAAATAGTGATACATTTGATTTGTGTAACCTTTTCCTGATAATTGATTTGATCATCCTTGGAGAACTCTTCCATATATCTTTGATATTTTCAAATGTGGTTTTCAAAGATTCCCCCATGTTAAAAGTATTATTAGCATAGAAAAAAATCTTTCTAGTGCTGAAATAGTTTCAAATTAGGATCATTGGCACTGTTCCTAAACAGGGCATAATACATTTTTCTTCTAAGTCCTAAAGGGGCACTGACCTTCTAAAAATCAATATGTAAAACTAATATCTTACATTTAATACATTTGATTCCCTTTAGGGCAATTATTTCACAACATCTGTAAAACAAAAGATGTTACGTCTAAGCATGCCAAATAGATAGCAGTTTACACGTTCCTGGAAGATGAACACTTTCTTTCCCTAATTTACACTTTGAAGTTAGACTTTATTTCATTTCTTTTATCTTGTTTCCAGAATTGAAATAATAAATTCTTCCTGTCAGCTCTGTACAGATTGTTTTTTAAGTGCTCATAATTCAGATATCTTTTTTTAAAAAAAACAGACAAAGCAGTTTAGCTTCAATGACCTTGGCTTTCATCACACTGGGAGAGGTTGTGCACAAAGCTGTATGTATAGCAGAGGCATGTTAAACAGATAACCTTGCCGCAACACTGTGTTATTCATTTGAACAGATTTGTTCTTTTGTGTAATGGGGCTCAAGAGTTTCATGAAATCTATTTTTATTTGGGTACATGTATAAAGATAGTTTACAGATCTTTATAGATTTTAACCTTTTATCAGGATGTTTCTCTCCCCCCAATGTATAATGTTTAATTGATATTGTCACACAGTATGTTATAAAATAATGTAGGTCAGCAAGAATGATATTTAGCAGCAGCAGGCCAAATCCTGCTGTCCTAGTCTGTCCTCACTTAGGCAAAACTCCAGTTAACTTAAACTGGAGTTTTGCCTGAATAAGGACTGAAAGCCAAATTGTGGTCTCCTAAGGTAAAAACTTCACAGGAACGTGAATTTCAGCCGTGGGCTTTCTTCCAAATCATCTTGTGAGGTAGAGGAGGTGTATGCTTTTGCCTGCCCTATGGCAGTACCCTTCTCACTTGCGGCTGTCTCAAGATCCATGGGAAAGTCTTGCAGATCTTGAGCATCCTCAGATGGCCAGTACATTTACATGCAGGCCCAGTAACTTTGTGCTATTGCTCAGGCCCACTTCAAACTCATGGCAGTCCAGCTCCTTTGGCAGCCATGCTCCCATTAGTTCCCTGCCCAAGCCCAGGCCCAAAGTTCCCAGGGGGGATGAGAGAGTTGGATAACATGGGTGAGGATTCCGTATAAGATACTGAAGACATTGTTTGCCTACCGGCTTAGAAATTAATGATGCCACAGCGAGGGATTCTCCCCTAGTCACAGCCCCTCCTCACTCAGCCATACTGCCCCTGGAACTAGAGAGTCCCCAGTGTATAAAATTACAGGTAGGGTTTTCTGTGAAATAGTGCAAAAAGAGCTGAAACCCTCTACCTTCCCTTACTATTTGCATCTTTTTTGTGGAGTTGTCTACATTCTGTGCATAAATAAGAATGATATGATCTGGTCCTCAGTAAGGGACTGCAGTACTTAGCCCAATACATTCAAGCAATACATTTAGCCCAACATATGAGCTATCATATTAGACTCCATTGTGGCTTTGCCACAAGCCGTGAGTAAAAAGCAGCATATATGGGCAGACTAGGGCCCAGCCAGTGACTTGGAGGGTCAAATCCAGTTCCTGTTTCCCCACTGCTTCAGGCAGGAAGTAATCTTCAGCAGCCTGATATCTGGGTCAGTGGTTGGAGGGGCGGAGCTAAGGCTCTGCTCACTCCCTGCCTCTGACCACCTGCATAGGAAGGGGAGTGGCAGTCCTGCAAAAGACTCCTCCCCGTGCTGCTAGCAGAGATACTGAAAGCCCACACAAGGGAAAAGAGCTACCTTTGTCCCTTACAAACCTGCACAGATGCATAGCCAGGGCCATGAGTGTGCCCCTAGCGAATCTGTCATTTAACATTCAGAGTTGGCAAATCCATCGTTGTGTTTCCAGATTTCTTGTTATTCATCATGCATATTCATCCAGAGCTCTGTTATAAGGCAGGTCTTTTGTTAGCTTGTGCACATCAAGGATCAACTCTTTTCCTTATTGTTTGTCACTGCCTAACCTGATCAGGTCAATTGTATTTATTTATACAGCGAGAACTTAGCAGTTTCGTTGCTCTTTCACTATAAAAGGCTTTATTGTACTGACTCCGGCTACATCTACACTTGAAAAAAACCTGTGGCAGTGAGTCTCAGAACTCATGTCAACTGATCTGAGTTCATGCTACCGGGCTAAAAGTAGCGGTATAGACATCCCCCCCTCAGGCTGGCACCCAGTCTCCGAAATGCAGGATTTCTTACTTTTGACGCATCTTAGTGATGGAGAAGAATTCCAAAATCTGCAGGCCATCTTTATGATAACTACAAACATCTTTTCACTGGTACAGAACTGATTTTTTTTTTATTAAAAGCATCTTCCATAATAGTTAGTGCATACTTACAATGCTAGCTACTTTCTTCCAATTATGTTATTCAGAAATAATTGGATTTCTGAGTTTAATTGGGCTCTAAATTAGCCACAGCTTTCATAAAAGCTATTACAGAGATTTCTAATAGCAGCTTTTCCTGCTATTTAGGTGCAGAGAATTTCAAAGAGAGTGATCCACCAGTATAAAAAGTCTTGGCTGCTGTGAACTCTAGCACAGGTTCACATTAATTATGACAATTTAGGCACCGGTCTATTGTAATTAAACATTTGCTGAAAACATTATCCATTGTGCACAACTGTCATATACAACTGGTTGCCTCTTGTTTAGAAAGGTGTAATTTTGTTTTCCATGTTCTCAAAAGATCAAGAAGCTTTACAATAGCAGCTGGCTACTCAGTGGCTGGGTTAGTGTGTGCTTGTCACCAGCTGCTATTTCAAATTAATTGGATTCAGACATTCAGTATACAGTGCAGCAAAATTGCATTCTGATCATTTCCACCCTCAGCAGTCACCTCCTGCCATTTCAGCTGCACTGGCCAGTCAATGGGGGGATGGAGTCAAGGCTCTGCCCACTTGATCTGGGGTGGGAGCAGAAGGAGTCTTATCCAGACCCAAATTCCAGGGTAGCCCATGCAGGTGTATTAGAGGGGTTCTTACTCCTTTCATGGAGGCAGAGGCAGTGCTAACCCATTGAGAGCCCTAACCAGGAATATTTTAGGACCCCCTTTACCCCTCACCAATCCCCTACAAATAAGAATTGTATTATTTCCACAAATTAAAAAAAATATATGAACACAACACATACTAATACACCTGCTAACAAGTCCACGTTAAATATGATGAACAGTGTTAGGAGGTTTCAGAGTGGTAGCTGTGTTAGTCTGTATTAGCAAAAAGAACGAGAAGTACTTGTGGCACCTTAGAGACTAACAAATTTATTTGGGCATAAGTTTAAATTTGTTAGTCTCTAAGGTGCCACAAGTACTCCTCGTTCTTTTTAGTGTTGGGAGGTAATAGTATAGCAGGAACCCCTTGAGCTGCTAAGTGACACCATGCCTAGTGATACCACTGCATGTTGCCCCATGATTTCCAATGGCAAATAGCTGTTTTTGTTGAAAAGGTGGTAACATTTCTCTGAATTTTAAAAAATTTAGTCTGAGGTCAAGCTTGAAAATTTGAGATTAAGTCTAGGATGGAAATTGGGTCATTTTTCAGTTCAGGATGCTGTTCCCTAATGGAAATGGCAATACTTTTCTTTAGACTAAATTAAAAATATTTTCAGTACCATTAGAAACCCTTTTCTGCTCACGATATCATCATTGTCTTTTCTTGAGCTTCAGGAAAGATCTGTTCTCCAGAAAAGGCGATCCTAAATCATTTCCCCATAACCTTCTGCAATAAGACCATGCATAAAACTTTAGAATTCTATGCCAAGTTGGTCCCTTAGAGCAGTGGTTCTCAAAGCCGGTCCACCGCTTGTTCAGGAAAGCCCTGGTGGGCTGGGCCGGTTTGTTTACCTGCTGCGTCCGCTGGTTTGGCTGATCGCGGCTTCCACTAGCCACGGTTCACCGCTCCAGGCCAACGGTGGCTGCGGGAAGCAGCGCAGGCCGAGGGATGTGCTGGCCACCACCTCCCACAGCTCCCATTGGCCTGAAGCAGCGAACCACGGCCAGTGGGAGCCATGATCGGCCGAACCTGCGGAAGCGCCAGGTAAACAAAACTGGCCCAGCCCTCCAGGGGCTTTCCCCGAACAAGCAGCGGACAGGCTTTGAGAACTACTGCCTTAGAGAGCCAGTTCAACTAGATTATGAATAATTGTCATTTTTTCAGCCAATCAGGTCATTCCCAGTATTCTTTTGAGGTACTTTTCCTCCCCGCAGGAATGCATAGATCTTTGAAAAAAATATCTATTATAAAAATTCAAATATATTTATAATTAATCATAAATAAAACATAATACTTCAACTGATTTATAAAGTACTGAAACACACTCACTCCCATGTTTTTTGGCTTGTCAAGGGAGTTGCTTCTTACTGCATAGCCTTAAGACTGCAGAGCCAGTCACCGATCTCACACACTATGAACCATGGCAGCTTCTCCAGGGCCAGCTACCAAAACTGAAGTGGAAGGGACCCATACAGGATAACTATTTCAGCTGGCTCCTCCCTCTTCTTTCAGACCAAATAATGAGGAGCAAGTAAGCAAGCTGTGAAACCTTCGAGGGACTAAGTCATGATGTGTGCATCCTCAGAAAGAGAGGCACTATGAAGATTGGCGGGCAGGAAGTGTCATCTCTTGGGTAGAGTAGACAGATTTTCATAGTGAAGAATGAGACAGTCACAGAGGATGGATCTGCATAATTAAAGAAGTGTCTCTTTAAAAAAAACAACAACATTGCAAAGCATATAACGTTATTTCCCTGTCTACTTCTTATAACCAAAGATGAATCAATGTGAATCTACCACATATGATTAATATTCCCTACATTCTTGAGATAACCCTTGGTAGGCTGTCATTAGTTATAATATTTGTCTGTTTCTTGAACAAGAACACAATATAATATGACAACTCAATTTTTTTCTTTGACATTTCAAACACAACCAGGTCACATTCATCAATCAATAATGTGTTTATCGTATGTAGTGGTCAATTATACCCCAGCAATCAGTGACGGTTTTCTAGCTTGTAATCCAGACACATATACTGTAATGAAAGCCACATTTTTTGAACCTGGTTGTGTTTTAGAACCAGTATTATTGATTAAGGCACAGCATAAATGTGTTAAAAGGGCATCAGATACTTCAAAATCCCAATTTCATTTCTAAACTATTAACATATTTTCAACAAATAAGCATTAGTAGTACACAAATAACCTATGGAGAAAAGGTGGCAAAGAATAGTGAGATCATCTCTCTTCTTGCAAGAAAAAAATATTTTAAAAGTTATGCATTATTACAAATAGAAGCATTTGCATATGCTGATTGCAAGGTTACAATTATAGCCCACAGTTGTTCTTGTGATTTATTACAGCATAAGGACCCTTTGCTGGAATTATAACTATATAAACTATGGTTATTAATAATATATCTGTTAGATACAACGTTAGTACCATTTGCCAGCACACTATTTTATTTGTACTTGATATCATTCAGAAAAAACTAAACTCACCCACCGCTATATCCCCCACCTCTGCCATGCATCAAATATTGTGCTACTCGTGTTCAGACAAATTATATTAATCACATTGCAGGTTTAAACTAGTGTAAATGGTGGATTCTCTGTAACTTGAAGTCTTTAAATCATGATTTGAGGACTTCTGTAAATCAGCCAGAGATTAAGGGCCTATTACAAGAGTGGGTGGGTGACATTCTGTGGCCTGCAATGTGCAGGAGGTGAGAATAGATGATTATGCTGGTCCCTTCTGGCCTTAGAGTCTATGTAATATTTACAGTCAAAAAAATATTCAGAGTGGGTCTACCGCTGAGTGACTGGTAGAGCTGCTCGGAAATTTCCTGGCAATGTTTTTCCAGAAGGTAAATGCTGATTGATTGAAATGGAAATGTTGTGTGGAACTGTGTTGATTCTGATAACAGTTTATTTAGACAAAACAGAATGGAGTATTCTGATATGGTCAGAACGGACTGCGTCAGAATGGATCGTTTGATTTTCCACTTCAAAATGACTTTTATAATGTACAATTTAAAAAAGAAACAATTATAAAATTATAATTCAAAATTTTAAATGTCAGAATTGAAACTAAACATTTTTATTTTATTGAAATGAAATGTTTTGATCGACATGAAACTAAATGTTTTTTAGAATGTTGTTTGGCAGGAAATAGCTCTCTCTCCCACCCCCCTTTTCATTTCATTTTGGAACAGGAAAATTTTTGGAAATTTCAGAATTTCCTGTGAAACAGAAAATTTGGTTTCCTGCCCAGCTTTAATGCTCATCTAGGTAGAGCTGGGAAGCAATAATCAATAATCCAGCTGCCAGAAGACCTGATGACCTCTGAGCCATCAGACATAAGCTGTCCTACTTCCCAGCCACACGAGAGAAAATAAAAAAACCTCCTGACCCTCAGCACCCTTTCCTTGCCCTCCATGACAGGGTTGGGAATAATAATGATTCCTACCCAGGCTACCCCAATTGGCTCTTCCATGCGAGATGGTGAAGAAGACTTGTACCAGCTCCCAAACATTCCAGCTGGGTAGGATGACCCATTGCTTTGAGAAGAGGAACACTGCATGCAGCACTGGTAGACAGTAACTAAGCTAAATGCCAAATATAAGGACTTATGCACATCTCTATTTTATCAAGCATCCCCCTACTCTCCCACCCTGCTGGCAGTACAGAACAGTTGGCTTTAAGATGCTGTTTACCAGAGAGCAAGGAGGAAAAGAATAGCGCAAGTCTGTGAGCATATATGGGCAGACTCCATTTCCCACCATCCCATCTCGATAGTCCAAAAGCTGGGCACCATAGAGGAAAGAGAATGGAGTAGGTAAGGAAAGGATGATGGTTGGGAAGGAAAGACTTCAACAAACTCCTTTAAATAAAATATCCCTTGTCAAGCATCCTCCTCTTCTCCCATAGCGCTGGCATTCAGAACAGCCAACAGAACTGTATCTCCTGAGCAGAGGATGGCTTGCTTACCTGCGTGGTAGCTTGAGTGTACTTTATGTCTGACATCCACTTCTGTGGAGGAGGAGGTGAACCTGAGGTCAGATCTCACAGGATGTGGCCTCCACTCCCTCTGTCCAAGGTGTAGAAACAAGGCCTCTGATGGAGTGACTTTTCATTGCCACTGGAGGTGGTTTACTTGGCTGCTAATAAGTCAGAGGAAAGAGACCCATCCACTGCTACTGCCAACACTTTTTTCTGAGATTCCCCAAGCAATCCAGCAGTTATCCTTGCCAGCACAGGATCAGCTATTGCTGAGTTATTAAATGTCTGAGGAGATTCCATTTCATGTACAGGGGGATTCACTAGATTTCTAAAAAGAGCACCCAGGGCTATGTTATCTTTCTTCTTGCCAATGAAGGCTAGACCTTGGTCCATCAATTCCAGTATCATGCCTTCAGCAGAGGGAAATGTCTCATGCTATAGGAAAAGGTGGGACAAATATAAAATAAAATGACAAAAAAGCCAAGATGCACCTACCTATTTTAACTGAATTAGATCTGCTTGATTGTCATTTTCAAGCCTCTCTCTCAATGAAGGACAAGAGCTCTATCCTTCCTAGCTCAGCATGCTGTTTGGGACAGCTTTTGTTGTGTATTTGTACAGCACCTAGCACAATGGGGGTTGTGGTCCACGATTAGGGCTCCTAAGAATTCTGGTAATACAAATAATAATTAATAAACTAAATCCCCATGCTGTGCTGTTGAGAATGTTAGTGAACTCTAAATTTGTGTGTCATTTGCTTATGCTGCCGGTGGTTGAACAGAGTCAGAGCTTGATATGATACTAAATGAAAAGACCAGTAAAGGTTAAGGTTAAGGCCAAGATTTTTTTAAAAATACAACCCTACGCTACCAACTGCTAACCTCTGCTGAGCACCCAGCAGCTCTTACTCTTACCAAAATTGGGCCACTTATTTAGCTGCTTTAATATAGATTTGGGATCCTAAATTTAGGCTCTTATTTTTGCCAGTTTTGGCCTAAAATTGTAAGTGAGATACGAAAACTAGTTGTTCGTTGTTTTCCCGCCTTAAAATCCTGTTATGTAGTGTTACTGCCACTAAATAGCTGCTACGTTCCACCTTAGAAGTAGAATAGCTGCGTATCAGCGGGAGCTGAGTGACCCCCTCTTACTTTGTCAACCATTTTTTAATCCTTCAGAATTGAAAAACAACATAACTCAGTATGCAGGAATTAAGGGCAAGATAACTCATGATTATTCCTTACTCATTTGGGTATTCCCATTAAGTCAATGGATGAAATCAACTGGACTGCTCATGTATTTGTTACTCCTAAAATACTGTTGTGTTTATCATTATCATCCTTATCCTGAGACCCCCCCCCCCACCCTCAAAAAATAAAACTTCAGAAAAATCACCAGTTTCATCACACTGCATTTTAGTTATATCACGTTAGTAAAGCTCGAACTGTTGGTTACAAATCTAACAGGCCAATAATTGCTATTGGTATTATTTTATATCATATTGTGGGCTTTGTCAGCGATTAACAACCTTTAGATAGTAATAATTTAGAAGATGAAAGACTGACTCTACTACATTGAGCAATATGCTCCGTATCATATTAGTAATACAAAAATAATAAAAAGATGATGATGGCAGTAGGTTCCCCTTGAGATTTGCCCTATTACTATGGTATAAATAGTAGCTTTTCCCTTTCCAATCAAAGCTTTGTCATTCAGTTACTACTACTACTTTTTCTTTAAAATCAGATTGGCTATAACTCTGGAGCCTACGTCATTCAGATGAAGCAACTTCTCCTCCTTTAGAGCCTATTTTGAAAAGGAGCCTTCCTAGAACGTGCTAAGTGCTGTCAACTTCCACTGGGGAAAGCTGCTGCAGCAACATTACTTCTGAGACGTTTATAGTTTTATTAAGGAAAAAAACCCTCCCTTATTCATTTTTTGAACCTGTCATCAGTAACTGTCAGGCACTTCAGAACTGATAATTCCAGACTTTAGTGAACCACTCATATGTCAACACAGTATCATACTTTTAACTTCACTAACATGACATTGAATTCATTGTTCACAAATGCATACGGAAGTTGTCAAAAGTCTATTTTTTGGTGGGCTGTTTCTTGATTTGGTATCACTAAAAGAAGAGTAAGAAAATTGATAGGACAGGAATGCAGGCATATTGCAGGCTTGAAATAATTAAAGCTGGACAAGAAGTGATTGTCTTCTTCCATAATAATTGTCAAGAGTTTGAAAAAATTGGGATTGGGACAGAAAGTCAAAATTTCAAAAATTTTCACAAACAGAAATCCCAGGGGAAATAATGGTTCAGGTAGATTGAAATTTATCATTTTTATAATTTCAGAGTGTTTCATTTAGATTTTTTCTTAAATTTAAGCTAAAAGTTAAACAAAAAATTCAAAACCTAATGTCATTTCTAATTGAAAATTTAAATGTTTTTGGAATAAAACATCAAAACAGGACAATTTCTCTTTCCCATTTTTCTTCTAATTTTTTAGAAGCCAACAATTCATTAATGCCAACACATTCCTAGGGGACGTTTCAATTTTGACAAATTGGCATTGTCCAGTGGAAAAAAGTGTGTTGAAAAATCCCTGACTAGCTCTAGAAATAATATTATTTACTATAACGTATGGCACAGAGTGCACCAATGCTTAACAAGAAACAGAAGAGGGGAAATCCTTCCCCTATTCAAGTCCATGGGGCTTTAATGTGACCAGGATTTTACCCCAATCCCTAACCCAAGGAAACAAGTTTACAAAATAAAGCTCCAGTCATGCAACTTGTTCCACACAAAAACCCTGCACCTATGCAGAACCCTATTGATTTCAGTGGAGCGCTGTAAGAGAGCAAGTGTCTGTCCATATGGAACAAATTCCAGAATCAGGGACCAAGATAGACAGACAACACATAATGTACTAGAAGACCCACAGGTGCTGCCTTAGAGAATACTTTTTTCCCCAAACATTATTTTAAAATCTAATCTTCCTAGATCTGCAAAGTTATTGACTTTGCAACATAAATTCCATTTTTGACACCATGCCCAGCTTTTTATTATATCATATTAAAGAGATCAGCATTGCTAGTGTAAAATGTAAATCCCTGGTATGAAAAAAAAATCCATTATCAACTCATCTAATCAGATTAGGATCTTTGTATCCTATTATCAGCTCTCTGACAAGATACTATTTCCTAATGACAGGGATTTCACTAATACTGTGCAAATTCTACAAACATAATTTGAAAATACCTATCAAGTAAGTAGGATGAAGTGCCATTTTCTTTCATCATTTGCATTTTACCAAACCACGAGCAAGCATTATATGGAATCATGAAAGTTAACTTTTCAAACAGTCCAGGTAGAGGTGGACAGATTATCACTTTTTGCAGGCTGTTTTATCATGGGTTAAATCATGGTCCCATTGAAGTCAATGGGAATTTTGCCTTTGACTTCAAATGGAGTCAGGATTTCCCCTATTGTATTCATAAAATGTCTTCTGTGGATGAGAGAGAGCAAGATGCTCACTTAGTTTTTTCCATCTTTTATGGCATTCAATAGTGCCTCGAGTCCCCAACCAAGATTAAGGTCCCATTGTGCTAGGCAATGTCACCCAGGCATAAAGGAAACAGACCTGTAGATCTTATAATGTAAATAGAGGTAGGGAACAGAGGCACAGAGAGATGAAGTGATTTGCCCTGGGTCACACAGCAGACCAGTGCCAGTTCTCCTCTCAGATGCAGCAGGCTAATCTGCCAGGCAGCCAGATGCAGACCTCTGATCCCTTATATCTTTCACACTGGGTCAGACCAATGGTCCATTTAACCCAGTATCATGTCTCTGGCAGTGTCCGGTGCCAGATACTTCAGAGGGAATGAACAGAACAGGGCAATTATCAAGTGAGCCATCCCCTGTTATCCAGTCCCAGCTTCTGGCAGTTAGAGGTTTAGGGACACCTGGAGCATGGGGTTGCATCCCCAACCACTTTGGCTAATAGCAATTGATAGACTTATCTTCTATGAACTTATGTAATTCTTTTTTGAGCCCAGTTATACTTCTGGCCTTCACAACATTCCATGGGAACAAATTCAAGATTGACTGTGTGTTGTGTGAAGAAGTATTTCCTTATATTTGTTTTAAACCTGCTATTAATTTCAGCAAGTGAGCCCTAGTTCTTGTCTTATGTGAAGGAGGTAAATAATACTTCCTTATTCACTTTCTCCATCATTCAATATTTTATAGAGCTCTATCATATACCCCTTGTCTCTTTTCTAAGATGAACAGTCCAAGTCTTTTAAACTCTCCTTATATATCAGAGGGGTAGCCGTGTTAGTCTGTATCCACAAAAACAAGGAGTCCAGTGGCACCTTAAAGACCAACAGATTTATTTGGGCATAAGCTTTCGTGGGTAAAAAAAACCCACTTATTCAACACTGGTTCTCCACTTGTAAGGTAACTCCCTTCTCTTCATGTGCCAGTATATTTATACCCATATCTGTAATTTTCACTCCATGCATCTGAAGAAGTGGGGTTTTTTACCCATGAAAGCTTATGCCCACATAAATCTGTTAATCTTTAGGGTGCCACCGGACTCCTTGTTGTCTCCTTATATAGAAGCTGTTCCATACCCCTAATAATTTTCACTGTCTTTTCTGTAACTTCTCCAATTCTAACATTTTTTTTGAGACTGGCAACCAGAGCTACACACAGTATTCAAGGTGCAGGAGTACCATGGATATATATAGTGGTATCATGATATTTTCTGTCTTATCTATCCCTTTCCTAATGGTTCCTAACATTGTTAGCTTTTTTGACTGCTCCTGCACATTGAGAGGTTTTCAGAGAACTATCCACAATTACTCTAAGATCTATTTCTTGGTAACAGTTAATTTAAACCACATCATTTTGTATGTTTATTTAGGATAATGTCTTCTAATGTGCATTACTTGGCACTTAACATTGAATTTAATCTGCAATTTTGTCATTAAGTGACCTAGTTCAGTGAGATCCCTCTGTAACTTTTCATAGTCAGCTTTGGACTTAGCCATCTTGAGTAATTTTTTATCTGCCAATTTTGTCACCTCACTGTTCACCACCTTTTCCGGATCACTTATGAAGATGTTGAACAGCACTGGTCCCCACTGAGCTTTCTGGAGGACTCTGCTATTTACCACTCTCCATTGTGAAAACTGATAATTTATTCCTCCCCTTTTTTCCCTATCTTTTAACCAGTTACCAATCCATGAGAGAACCTTCCCTCTTATCCCATGACTGCTTACTTTGACAAGGTCACTCACCAAAGGCTCTTAAACAATGGTTTTCTGAAAGTCCAAGTACACTGTATCAACTGGATCACCCTTGTCCACATGCTTATTGATTCCTTCAATGAATTCTAATAGACTGGTGAGGCATGATTTTCCTTTAAAAAAAAAACAGATTCTTAAATTCTAGGACTGGAAGGGACCTCGAGAGGTCATTGAGTCCAGTCCCCTGCCTTCATGGCAGGACCAAATACTGTCTAGACCATCCCGGATAGACATTTATCTAACCTACTCTTAAATATCTCCAAAGATGGAGAGTCCACAACCTCCCTAGGCAGTTTATTCCAGTGTTTAACCACCCTGACAGTTAGGAACTTTTTCCTAATGTCCAACCTAAACCTCCCTTGCTGCAGTTTAAACCCATTGCTTCTTGTTCTATCCTTAGAGGCTAAGGTAAACAAGTTTTCTCCCTCCTCCTCCTGACACCCTTTTAGATACCTGAAAACTGCTATCATGTCCCCTCTCAGTCTTCTCTTTTCCAAACTAAACAAACCCAATTCTTTCAGCCTTCCTTCATAGGTCATGTTCGCAAGACCTTTAATCATTCTTGTTGTTCTTCTCTGGACCGTCTCCAATTTCTCCACATCTTTCTTGAAATGCAGTGCCCAGAACTGGACACAATACTCCAGTTGAGGCCTAACCAGTGCAGAGTAGAGTGGAAGAATGACTTCTCGTGTCTTGCTCACAACACACCTGTTAATGCATCCCAGAATCACGTTTGCTTTTTTTGCAACAGCATCACACTGTTGACTCATATTTAGCTTGTGGTCCACTATAACCCCTAGATCCCTTTCTGCTGTACTCCTTCCTAGACAGTCTCTTCCCATTCTGTATGTGTGAAATGGATTGTTCCTTCTTAAGTGGAGCACTTTGCATTTGTCTTTGTTAAACTTCATCCTGTTTACCTCACACCATTTCTCCAATTTGTCCAGATCATTTTGAATTATGACCCTATCCTCCAAAGCAGTTGCAATCCCTCCCAGTTTGGTATCATCTGCAAACTTAATAAGGGTACTTTCTATGCCAATATCTAAGTTGTTGATGAAGATATTGAACAGAGCCGTCCCAAAACAGGCCCCTGCAGAACCCCACTTGTTATACCTTTCCAGCAGGATTGGGTACCATTAATAACTACTCTCTGAGTACGGTTATCCAGCCAGTTATGGTATGCACCCACCTTATAGTAGCCCCATCTAAGTTGTATTTGACTAGTTTATTGATAAGAATATCATGCAAGACCGTATCAAATGCCTTACTAAAGTCTAGGTATACCACATCCACCGCTTCTCCCTTATCCACAAGACTCATTATCCTATCAAAGAAAGCTATCAGATTGGTTTGACATGATTTGTTCTTTACAAATCCATGCTGACTATTCTCTATCACCTTACCACCTTCCAAGTGTTTGCAGATGATTTCCTTAATTACTTGCTCCATTATCTTCCCTGGCACAGAAGTTAAACTAACTGGTCTGTAGTTTCCTGGGTTGTTTTTATTTCCCTTTTTATAGATGGGCACTATATTTGCCCTTTTCCAGTCTTCTGGAATCTCTCCCGTCTCCCATGATTTTCCAAAGATAATAGCTAGAGGCTCAGATACCTCCTCTATTAGCTCCTTGAGTATTCTAGGATGCATTTCATCAGGCCCTGGTGACTTGCAGGCATCTAACTTTTCTAAGTGATTTTTAACTTGCTCTTTTTTTTTATTTTATCTTCTAAACCTACCCCCTTCCCATTAGCATTCACTATGTTAGTCATCCCTTCAGACTTCTCGGTGAAGACTGAAACAAAGAAGTCATTAAGCATCTCTGCCATTTCCAAGTTTCCTGTTACTGTATCTCTCTCCTCACTGAGCAGTGGGCCTACGCTGTTCTTGGTCTTCCTCTTGCTTCTAATGTATTGATAAAAAGTCTTCTTGTTTCCCTTTATTCCCATAGACAGTTTGAGCTCATTTTGTGCGTTTGCCTTTCTAATCTTGCCCCTGCATTCCTGTGTTGTTTGCCTATATTCATCCTTTGTAATCTGTCCTAGTTTCCATTTTTTATATGACTCCTTTTTATTTTTTATATCATGCAAGATCTCATGGTTAAGCCAAGGAGGTCTTTTGCCACATTTCCTATCTTTCCTACTCAGCGGAATAGCTTTCTTTTGGGCCCTTAATAGTGTCCCTTTGAAAAACTGCCAACTCTCCTCAGTTGTTTTTCCCCTCAGTCTTGATTCCCATAGGATCTTACCTATCAGCTCTCTGAGCTTACCAAAATCCACCTTGCTGAAATCCATTGTCTCTATTTTGCTGTACTCCCTTCTACCCTTCCTTAGAATTGTGAACTCTATGATTTCATGATCACTTTCATCCTAGTTGCCTTCTACTTTCAAATTCTCAATGAGTTCCTCCCTATTTGTTAAAATCAATTCTAGAACAGCTTCCCCCTAGTAGCTTTTTCAACCTTCTGAAATAAAAAGTTGTCTGCAATGCAGTCCAAGAACTTATTGGATGGTCTGTGCCCCGCTGTGTTATTCTTCCAACATATATCTGGATAGTTGAAGTCCCCCATCACCAGCAAATCTTGGGCTTTGGATGATTTTGTTAGTTGTTTAAAAAAAGCCTCATCCACCTCTTCCACCTGGTTAGGTGGCCTGTAGTAGACTCCTAGCATGACATCACCCTTGTTTTTTTACCCCTTTTAGCCTAACCCAGAGACTCTCAACACTTCCGTCTCCTATGTCCATCTCCACCTCAGTCCAAGTGTGTACATTTTTAATATATAAGGCAACACCTCCTCCCTTTCCCCCCGTCTATCCTTCCTGAGCAAGCTGTACCCATCCACACCAACATTCCAATCGTGTATTATCCCACCAAGTTTCGGTGATGCCAACAATGTCATAGTTGTATTTATTTATTAGCACTTCCAGTTCTTCCTGCTTATTACCCATACTTCTCACATTTGTATATAGGCATCTATATGACTCTTCCCCAACATATAGTGTTTATCTATGTGTCTGATAATGTTGTTCTTTATGATAGTTTCAACCATTTTGCCTGGTACTGAAATTAGGCTTATCAGCCTGTAATTGTCAGGATCTGAAGCCTTTTTAAAAAATAGGTGTTACTTTAGCTATCCTCCAGTCAGCTGGTACAGGGGCTGATTTAAGCAAAAGTTTACATACCTGTGATGGGGTGTCCACCCCACACAAGGCAAAGCAGGTTACATTAGGATAATTAACCTGATAAACTGCACCTGGGGAAGAGTCAGGGATTGAAGGACTGATTGAAGATGGAGCTCAGCTGGGGAAGAAGTGGAGGGGCTAGTATAAAGCCAGGAAATTGGGAGCAAAAGGGGGCTGCAGTTACATCCTGAGAAGAGGGAGTTTGAGCTGCTATACCAGGAGAAGGGGGAGTCAGAAGCTGAAGGAAGGAGTCCAGGGAAAGAGCTACAGAGTCTAAGGGAAAACAATCCACAGTTGTCAGATATAGGGTCCCTGGACTAGAACCCAGAGTAGTGGGCAGGCATGGGTTCCCCTGCCAGCTGCTGGGAAAGTAGCACTGGACCTAGCTTCTTGGACTAGAAGACTGACTGGAATAGCAAGTGGGCTATTGATGCCCCAGAAGAGGGGAAAACACAGTGACCTGAATGGAGGACTAAGCCACAAAGACAGAGCACACTGAGTTGCATACAGTCAGAGAGAGACAGACAATAGTAGCAGGGTGAGCAGAATAAGAGTGGAGCTAATGCCCAGCTGTGGCTACAAGAAGGCATCCCAGTATGAGTGGGTGTGTGAAAATACCATCGTTAGAAGTGCTGCAGTTTCATACGAGTTCCTTCAGAACTCTTAGCTGAATATAGTCTAGCCTGGTGACTTACTGTTTAATCAATTTGTTCCAAAATTTCCTCTATTGACACCCCAATTTGGAGCTCTTCCTAGATTTGTCACCTCAAAATAATGTTTTGGCTGTGGGAATCTTCCTCACATTCTCCGTGAAGAAGACTGATTAAAAGAATTTATTTAGCTTCTCCACAACTGTTTTTTCTTCCCCGAGTGCTCCTTTTTCATCTCAATTATCCAGTGGCTCCATTGACTGATGGGTTTCCTTCTTTTGATGTATTTTAAAAAATTGCTGTTTATGTCCTTAGCTAGTGGCTCTTCAAATTCACCCTTGGCCTGCCTTACTGTACTTTACACTTGAAAGTACCATAACCTCTGGCAAGTCTATCTTCCTCACTAGGATTTGTCTTCCAATTTTTAAAGGATGTCTTTTTGCCTCTAAATGCCCATTTTACTCATTTGTTTAGCCATTTTTTGTCCCTCTTACTATTTTGGGGAGAGGGGGAGATATACATTTAGTTTGAACCACTGTTATGGTGTTTTTAAATACTCTCCATGCAGTCTGTAGGCAGTTGACCCTTGTGACTGTACCTTTTAATTTTCATTTAACTAGCACCCTCATTTTTATGTAGCTCCCCTTTCTGAAGTTAAATGCTACTGTGGTGGATTTCTTTGGTATTTTTCCCCCTACAAGGATGTTAAATGTAATTGCATTACAGTAAATATTAAGCATTTTTGAGAAAAGACTAAGAGGAGACTTATCAGTCTTCAAATATGTTAAGGTTGTTATAAAGAGGACAGTGATCAGTTCTTCAAGTCCATTGAAGGTAGATCAAAAATTAATGGGCTTAACCTGAAGCAAGTGAGATTTAGGTTAGACATTAGTAAATCTATTCTGATAAAGATAGTTAAGCACTGGAATAGGTTTCCAAGGGAGATTGTGGAATCCCCATCATTAAATGTTTTTAAGAACATGTTAGATAAAACGTGTCAGAGATAATCTAGGAATACCTGGTCCTGCCTCAGTGTAGGAGGTGGGTCTAAATGACTTCTCAAGGTCTCTTCCAGCCCAACATTTGTAATTCTAAGTTCTACTGCCTGATAGGTTTTAAGCCCGTTTAAATGGGTTTGTCTGGTAAAGCTGGTGAAAATGGCTACAGATGTTCAGCTACGATATTTCAAGCTTACTGCAGTGTTTCCCATAGCCTTGTGAACAGATGTCACTTTGCTACACGTTCTTAGTTGTTTAAGACTTACCATTTTTGAGACAACACACTTAAAGCCTGGACTAGGTGCCATAGCACAGCATTTAGCCTTGCTGTTTTAGGTCTTTTGCAATGAAATCCTCAAGCATAGAAACCTGAGGAAATAAATGATATTTTTCATTTCACTGAATTCCCCTGGATTCAAGCAGATTCTTGCTACATTGTGTATGGTTTAAACGATGATGTTGTTTCCTATCTTTAGTGGTTCCATTAGATTATATTTCTCAAGGCTTCCTAATATATTAACTGTTCCAGGCTTATTTAAATACACAACTCTGCATTGTCCTTTATAATTTACGTTAGATATTATTGTGGTAAAGAATTATCAATCCAAAACAAGCCTGGTCTCCACATATATTAAAAGCCCCCCCTTAAAAGCTTTAAGAGTCAATATTATCCTCTCAGTGTATGAAGAATTTAGATTAGTGTTGTAAGTTACCATACAGTCTTTAAGTTCCATAAAGCAAAACAGGTGCACAGTTAAGAAAACTGTCTCTCCAAATATGTAATATCAATTGATCAGACAATTCAGAAGAAATTATTAATAATTTGAAGTCTAGCTTTGAAAAGCTTTGCTAATGAGATATCACATTCAGTGTAGAAAGACAGGGAAGCACAGCACCATCTACTGTGCATATCTATGTATGTTTAAGAGTACACACAAAATGAACAGTACACTTAGTACACTGACAAAATATTCAGCAGTGACTCGCATAATGGCTTCATTACACAGCATTGAGATGGAAGCAGCCAGATGTTATAGACAGAGACTAACAATGGGGATTCAGAGCCAGCAGGCAGGTAGCACACAGATCAAGGAAGTTATCAAAAGCTGCACGTAGAAAATAGTTAGTAGCAATGTTTCAGCCACAAGGGTTAACACAGCAATGATCTCCAAAGATATAGAACTCTGCTGATCCTTGATGGCACCATTCCAGATTGGGGATGCTGCAAAAGATCACTGCTCTGCAGCAGGAGATCTGGGAGGCACTGAGGAACAAAAGAAAGTTTGTAAACCTTTTTCTGCATTGATGCAACTACTCCAAACCTCCAATGTTAGGAACAGTAGTGCAATCAGGGTATTTTTTGGACCATGTCATCTAACCCTGCTCTCAAGTGGTACAGTGTGCCAGTGTCCTGTCCTGTCCTATCCACATTATAGCTCAAGCTATTGGTAGCACAGGAATAGCTGCACTGATGCAGAAAAATACTTGGAAATTCTTGTAGTGCAAATGAACCTTCGGAGAAAGTGATATGTGCAATGCACACTGTGACGTTGTACCCCATAATGCTTTATAGAAATGTGCTTATGAGTGTAAATATGAATAACTGGAATATGTTCTATGCTAGATATGCCATGTAACATATCTTTACAAAGGTTATGTTCTTCTGCATGTATTCATCCTATTCGTATGCATGTATCACATTTATATCTGAAGTTATGAGCATTGGCTCTATGCTCGTATTTAAAGCGTCTACTGTAGAAAGCACCTACGGCAGATTTGATCAACATAGTGGGAAGGGGTTATTCTAGTAAATGGAAGTAGTTGGCTAACAATGGATCTTGATAGATGCCAATCCACATCTGAGCTTTCCTGGGAACGTTCGGGCTAACATGTGGGCAATGGCTCGGCCTATTGAGAACTGAGTCATGCATGGACATATGACTTGCCCATGTGACTCCAAAACTCCATCTTGTAGCTGTGATTCTACACAGGAGGAGAGAGGGGTTTCCACCCACAAGAGAGAGGCTATATAAGCCCCTGGGAATCCCTCCATTTTGTCTTCAGCTGGCACAAAAGATAGCCTCTCCACCCCAAAGAGATGCCCAAAAGAAACTGGAACAAAGGACAGTAACTACAGGGATGCGAGTGATTGCTGGACCAGACTAGGAGGAAGTCTAATCTGTAAAAGAGGCTTATTGGAACGTCTCTGAGGGTGATATTTACCTGCATTTAGTTTCCTACTGTATTAAGCTTAGACTTGCATGTTTTATTTTATTTTGCTTGGTAATTCACTTTCTTCTGTCTATTACTTGGAACTACTTAAATCCTACTTTTTATATTTAATAAAGTCACTTTTTACTTATTAACCCAGAGCAAGTATTAATTCCTGGGGGAGCAGACAGCTGTGCATCTCTCTCTATCAGTGTTATAGAGGGTGAACAATTTATGAGTTTACCCTGTATAAGCTTTATATAGGTTAAAACGGATTTATTTGGGGTTTGGATCCCATTGGGAACTAGATATCTAGGTGTTGGAGACAGGAGCACTTCTTAAGCTGTTTTCAGTTAAACCTGCAGCTTTTGGGGAATGTGGTTCAGAACTGGGTCTGTGTTTGTAGCAGGCTAGCATGTCTGGCTCAACCAGGCAGGGCACTGAAGTCCCAAGCTGCCAGGAAAACGGGCTCAGAGATAGTCCCAGCACATCAGGTGGCAGTTCCGAAGGGGGTTTCTGTGACTTAACCCGTCACACACACTTTGTGGGGCCATGGCCCAACATCCTTCTGCCCTTTCTGGGAGGCTAGCACTGCTATGGGCACTAGCCTTGGGGAGTACTTTTGCTCAGGAGAACACTAGGGCTACTGTTGTGCCCTGCTTTTGCCCTGGGGGAAAAACTGATGAAAGCTCCTTTGTGGCCTCTAAGCCATGCACACCTTCATAGGACAGAACCCAATCTGGCCTATCGTGGGGAATTAAGAAAATTGCCAGTGATGCCGCAACAAGTTCTCCAGAGTTTAGAAGCGGAAGGTAGTCAGACTTTGTTGCGTTCCCAACAAAAAACTACAGACGAAAACTAGAGCTGTGCAAAGTGATCAATTTTTGCATCACAAGCAGTAATGTGCAATAACTAATATTCAGTGTGCCAATAAATGTCATCAGACTGAAAATGTCACCATTTCAGCCACTGCATTCTGCATTCTTGGGGTGGGGTGAGTGAGTAGAAATTCAGCTGGAGGAGCAAAGTTTTAGATTTCAATGATTTTTTCCTAGGCAGAGTTTTATGGAAAACATTCACCAGTTTTTCTGGTGTGAAATGAGAGGCCTTTGCCCATGGAAACTATTTTCCATTTTTCACATCCCCCAAAACAATGCGAACAAAAAGGCTTTGCTATTTCATGAACTGAAACAATTATTTTTTTATGGCCAGTGAGAATTTCCTGTCATTGCTCTGAGTCCCCACAACAGGGTATGCTTTTCCCTCCGTACACATTGCAATTCCTACAGAAACCAGGAGCCAAAACAATACCTTAGAATGTACACATCACAAAACTTAAAAATATTGCATGCACTTGTTTCTAGTGCAAGGCCTTGACTCGTGTCAAAAAATTGCATGTGATCTGCCAATTTTCAGCTTGAAAAAGACCTGCATGGCTCTTGCTATAGTCAGTCAGTTATCAGGAATGTGCAGAGTGTTGTCATGGTAGATGTTTAGGCATCCAATCCATTGGAATTAGTTAACCAGCTTTTCTACTGGTGTATTTCCAGCCCCAATACCGAAAGCTTGTTTCTCTAGTGACTTACACACCAGCATAAATCACTGTAAATTACTATACTGGGAAGAGAATCAGCCCCCAAATGTTCAACCTACTTCTTAACTGCTTCATCATTTTGTCTTTTTATCTGAATGAGCCTGCAGGATCCCAGTCTAGAGTGAAACCCTGACCGCACTGAAATCAATGGGAAATTTTGCTATCGACTTCTAAGGATAAAATCCTGACTCCTCTGACTTTTACCGCTTGAAATCATTGTTTAAATCCCATTTTTATAGGTAAATCACAACTGGCAGCGAGCTTGGGCACCTCATCCATGTTGCTATTTAGGCTCCTAGAGAAACCTCACATAACTAAGCACAACTGCTGAAGATGCAGCCAGGACAGTATTGGTGATTTACGTCAGGCCTGACATTGGCAGAGCCATGTGTGGAGGCTTGCAAAGTACCTGTGTACACGGGTTTGCCTACACTAAAGTTAGTGAGCCTGTTTTAATGTGAGTTAGTTGATTGAGTCCTGAGCTAAACCACAAACATGTGGCCTGGAACATTTGTGGAATGTATGGAATTGCATTTACAGTTGTTAGTTAACTTGAATTAAAACAGGATCACAAACTCTAACTAAGGGTATGTCTACACTACGAAATTAGTTCGAATTTATAGAAGCCGGTTTTATTGAAATCGGTTGTATACGGCCGATTGTGTGTGTCCACACATAAAATGCTCTAGGTGCTCTAGTCGGCGGACCGCGTCCACAGTACGAGGCTAGCGTCGACTTCCGGAGCATTGCACTATGGGTAGCTATCCCACATCTATCCCACAGTTCCCGCAGTCTCCGCCGCCCCTTGGAATTCTGGGTTGAGATCCCAATGCCCGGATGATGCAAAACAGTGTTGCGGGCGGTTCTGGGTACATGTCGTCAGGCCCCTCCCCCCCCCCCGTCACAGCAACGGCAGACAATAGATTCGCGCCTTTTTACCTGGATTACCTGTGCAGACAACATGGAGCCCGCTCAGCTCAGCTGAGCTCACCGTCACCATATGTCCTCTGGGTGCCGGCAGACGTGGGACTGCATTGCTACACAGCAGCAGCTGCTAACTGCCTTTTGGCCGTAGACGGTGCAGTAGACTGGTAGCCTTCATCGGCGATCTGGGTGCTGGCAGCTGTGGGGCTTGCCTTTTGGCAGTAGATGGTGTATTATGACTGTTAGCCGTCCTATTACAAGTTGGGTCATCGCACATTAGCAGAGTCTTCCCCGAGCACCCGATCGTGCCATAGGCCTGAAGACCATCGTCATACACTAACTGCCAAGCGCCCAGTATTTGCTGCCAAGCACCCAGAAAGATGCCGAGGGCTATCAGTCACGCTGCACCGTCGTCTTAAGATGTAAAAAATAGATTTGCTCTGTATTCATTTGCTTCCCCCTCCCTCCGTCAAATCAACGGCCTGCTAAACCCAGGGTTTTCAGTTTAATCTTTGGGGGGACCATTCTGTGTGACCGTTGTTTGTGTTTCTCCCTGATGCACAGCCACCGTTCTTGATTTTAATTCCCTGTACCTGTACGCCATGTCGTCACTCGGCCCGCCCTCCCTCCTTCCCCTAGTCCGTCAGATACTACTTTCGCGCCTTTTCTTTGAATTCTGGGTTGAGATCCCAATGCCCGGATGATGCAAAACAGTGTCGCGGGCGGTTCTGGGTACATGTCGTCAGGCCCCTCCCCCCTCGTCACAGCAACGGCAGACAATAGATTCGTGCCTTTTTACCTGGGTTACCTGTGCAGACAACATACCACGGCAAGCATGGAGCCCACTCAGCTCAGCTGAGCTCACCATCACCATATGTCCTCTGAGTGCCGGCAGACGTGGGACTGCATTGCTACACAGCAGCAGCTGCTAACTGCCTTTTGGCAGTAGACAGTGTAGCATGAGTGATAGCCGTGGGGCTGGCAGCCGTAGGGCTGCATTGCACCAGACCCTTGCCCTTTGGTAGGCGATGGTATATTATGATTGGTACCCATCATCGTCGTACTGGAGTGGCTGTCAATCATGGCCACCTGGGCAGACATGCTACTGATTCGATGATGATGGCTACCAATCGTAATATACTATTTTCTGCCAATTGCCCAGTATTGTCTGCTAAGCACCCAGAAGAGGCCGAGGGCGATGCTGGGTGCTGGCGGACGTGGGGCTGGCAGACGTGGGGCTGCATTGCTACACAACAGCAGCCCCTTGCCTTTTGGCAGATGATGGTATATTATGACTGGTATCCGTCATCATCATACTGGAGAGGCTATCACTCATGCTGCACCGTCGGCTGCCAGCTTAAGATGTAAAAAATAGATTTGTTCTGTATTCATTTGCTTCCCCTTCCTCCGTGAAATCAACGACCTGCTAAGCCCACGGTTTTCAGTTTAATCTTTGGGGGGACCATTCTGTGTGACAGTTGTTTGTGTTTCTCCCTGATGCACAGCCACCTTTCTTGATTTTAATTCCCTGTTCCTGTACCTGTACGCCATGTCGTCACTCGGCCCTCCCTCCCTCCCGCCCTCCCTCCTTCTCCTGGTCTAGTTTCGCGCCTTTTTTCAGACCAGGCGCCATAGCTAACACTGGGATCATGGAGCCCGCTCAGATCACCGCAGCAATTATGAGCACTATGAACACCACGGGCATTGTCCTGGAGTATATGCAGAGCCAGGACATGCCAAGGCGAAACCCGGACCAGCCGAGGAGGCGATTGCAGCGCGGCGACGAGAGTGATGAGGAAATTGACATGGACATAGACCTCTCACAAGGCACAGGCCCCAGCAATGTGGAAATCATGGTGTCACTGGGGCAGGTTCATGCCGTGGAACGCCGATTCTGGGTCCGGGAAACAAGCACAGACTGGTGGGATCACATCGTGCTGCAGGTATGGGACGATTCCCAGTGGCTGCGAAACTTTCGCATGCGTAAGGGCACTTTCATGGAACTTTGTGACTTGCTTTCCCCTGCCCTGAAACGACAGGATACCAAGATGAGAGCAGCCCTCACAGTTGAGAAGCGAGTGGCGATAGCCCTGTGGAAGCTTGCAACGCCAGACAGCTACCGGTCAGTCGGGAATCAATTTGGAGTGGGCAAATCTACGGTGGGGGCTGCTGTGATCCAATTTGCCAGGGCAATGAAAGACCTGGTGATAGCAAGGGTAGTGACTCTGGGCAACGTGCAGTCAATAGTGGATGGTTTTGCTGAAATGGGATTCCCAAACTGTGGCGGGGCCATAGACGGAACCCATATCCCTATCTTGTCACCGGAGCACCAAGCCACCGACTACGTAAACCGCAAGGGGTACTTTTCAATGCTGCTGCAAGCCCTGGTGGATCACAAGGGACGTTTCACCAACATCAACGTGGGATGGCCGGGAAAGGTACATGATGCTCGCGTCTTCAGGAACTCTGCTCTGTTTCGAAAGCTGGAGGAAGGGACTTTCTTCCCAGACCAGAAAGTGACCGTTGGGGATGTTGAAATGCCTATCGTGATCCTTGGGGACCCAGCCTACCCCTTAATGCCATGGCTCATGAAGCCGTACACAGGCAGCCTGGACAGGAGTCAGGACCTGTTCAACTACAGGCTGAGCAAGTGCCGAATGGTGGTGGAATGTGCATTTGGACGTTTAAAAGCGCGCTGGCGCAGCTTACTGACTCGCTCAGACCTCAGCGAAAAGAATATCCCCATTGTTATTGCTGCTTGCTGTGCGCTCCACAATATCTGTGAGAGTAAGGGGGAGACCTTTATGGCGGGGTGGGAGGTTGAGGCAACTCGCCTGGCCGCTGATTACGCGCAGCCAGACACCAGGGCGGTTAGAGGAGCACAGCAGGGCGCGGTGCGCATCAGAGAAGCTTTGAAAACGAGTTTTGTGACTGGCCAGGCTACTGTGTGAAACTTCTGTTTGTTTCTCCTTGATGAACCCTCCAAACGCCCCCCCCCGACCCGGTTCACTCTACTTCCCTGTAAACCAACCACCCCACCCCACCCTCCCCTCCCCAATTCGAGCACCGCTTGCAGAGGCAATAAAGTCATTGTTTTTTCACATTCATGCATTCTTTATTAGTTCCTCACAGAAGTAGGGGGATAATTGCCAAGGTAGCCTGGGATGGGTGGGGGAGGAGGGATGGAAAAGGACACACTGCATTTTAAAACTTTAACTCTTATTGAAGGCCAGCCTTCTGATGCTTGGGCGATCATCTGGGGTGGAGTGACTGGGTGGACGGAGGCCCCCCCACCGTGTTCTTGGGTGTCTTGGTGAGGAGGCTATGGAACTTGGGGAGGAGAGCTGTTGGTTACACAGGGGCTGTAGCGGCAGTCTCTGCTCCTGCTGCCTTTCCTGCAGCTCAACCATATGCTGGCAGCAGACGGAGCATTGCCTCTTGCCGTCTGTCTGCAAGCTGACGCCACCTATCGTCTTCAGCCTGCCACTTGCTCTTTTCATCCTGCCATTCAGCCCGCCACCTCTCCTCTCGTTCATATTGTGCTTTTCTCATCTCCGACATTGACTGCCTCCACGCATTCTGCTGTGCTCTATCAGCGTGGGAGGACATCTGCAGCTCCGTGAACATATCGTCCCTTGTCCTACGTTTTCTCTTTCTAATGTTCATTAGCCTCTGCGAAGGAGAAACATTTGCAGCTGGTGGTGGAGAAGGGAGAGGTGGTTAAAAAAGACACATTTTAGAGAACAATGGGTACACTCTTTCATTACAAGGTCGCATATTTTGGCTTGCAGGCAGCCATGGTAGGCCACAGTGTTTTGGCTTTTTTAACCTTCTTAACATGCGGGAAAGGTTGCAAAAAGCAGCGCATTTCCCATATCAAGGATGAATTGGGTTGTCCATTTAAAATGGGTTTTCAATGTAAAACCAGGGGCTGCGGTTTCCCGGTTAACATGCGGCACAAACAAGTAAACCCCCCCCCCCCACACACACACACACACGATTCTCTGGGATGATCACTTCACCCCTCCCCTCCACCGCGTAGTTAACAGCGGGGAACATTTCTGTTCAGAAGAGCAGGAACGGGCGCCTCTGAATGTCCCCTTAATAAAATCACCCCATTTCAACCAGGTGACCGTGAATGATATCACTCTCCTGAAGATAACAAAGAGAGATAAGGAATGGATATTGTCTGCATGCCAGCAAACACCGGGACCATACGCTGCCATGCTTTGTTATGCAATGATTCCAGACTACGTGCTACTGGCCTGGCGTGGTAAAGTGTCCTACCATGGCGGACGGGATAAGGCAGCCCTCCCCAGAAACCTTTTGCAAACGCTTTGGGAGTACATAAAGGAGAGCTTTCTGGAGATGTCCCTGGAGGATTTCCGCTCCATCCCCATACACGTTAACAGACTTTTCCAGTAGATGTACTGGCCGCGATTGCCAGGGCAAATTAATCATTAAACACGCTTGCTTTTAAACCATGTGTAATGTTTACAAATATTTACAAAGGTACACTCACCAGAGGTCTCCTGTGTGCCCTGAGGGTCTTGGGTGAGTTCGGGGGTTACTGGTGCCAGGTCCAGGGTCACAAACATATCCTGGCTGTTGGGGAAACCGGTTTCTCCGCTTCCTTGCTGCTGTGAGCTACCTACAGTACCTCCATCCTCATCTTCCTCGTTCCCCGAACCATCTTCCCTGTGTGTTTCTCCAGTGAGAGAGTCATAGCACACGGTTGGGGTAGTGGTGGCTGCACCCCCTAGGATCGCATGCAGCTCCGCGTAGTAGCGGCAAGTTTGCGGCTCTGCCCCGGACCTTCCGTTTGCTTCTCTGGCTTTGTGGTAAGCTTGCCGTAGCTCCTTAATTTTCACGCGGCACTGCTGTGTGTCCCTGTTATGGCCTCGGTCCTTCATGGCCTTGGAGATCTTTTCCAATACTTTTCCATTTCTTTTACTGCTACGGAGTTCAGCTATCACTGCTTCATCTCCCCATATGGCGAGCAGATCCCGTACCTCCCGTTCAGTCCATGCTGGAGCTCTTTTGCGATCCTGGGACTCCATCACGGTTACCTGTGCTGATGAGCTCGGCGTGGTCACCTGTGCTCTCCACGCTGAGCAAACAGGAAATGAAATTCAAACCTTCGCGGGTCTTTTCCTGTCTACCTGGTCAGTGCATCTGAGTTGAGAGTGCTGTCCAGAGCGGTCACAATGAAGCACTGTGGGATAGCTCCCGGAGGCCAATAACATCGAATTCCGTCCACACTACCCCAATTCCGACCCGCAAAGGCCGGTTTTATCGCTAATCCCCTCGTCGGAGGTGGTGTAAAGAAACCGGTTTAAAGGACCCTTTAAGTCGAAAGAAAGGGCTTCATCGTGTGGACGTGTCCAGGCTTAATTCGATTTAACGCTGCTAAAGTCGACCTAAACCCGTAGTGTAGACCAGGCCTTAGACATAGTCACTGATGTCTCTTTCAAGACTATGAAGTGCACCTACAAACACTTGAAAAATGCTGCTGGAATGCTGCTTGTTCTCAGTGCAAGAGCTCTGTTCTACACCCGACCATCACTACATCACAGGTGAAACCACTACATTGATTTACATCCCAAAGCTGCAAACATTGTGCGGAACAGTCTTGCAGTCTACAGCAAGTGGTCTGTACCTTAGCACCTAACTCTCACACAAATCTTGTGACTCAGAGCACCAGTTAACATGGAATAAGTCACAGGCTGCCCCATCTCTGAAGCTTTCAATTTAGCTGACTTTAGTAACTTGGTTGAAAACAAACAGGGCCAAATTCTGCTTACCTTATCATGCAAGTAGTTCCATTGGCTTCAATGGTCCTGTCAGAGGGACTGATCAATCCATCCCTAAGTCAATGGGAAGACTTACTGATTTCAGTGGGTACTGGTCAAGCCCCAAGTGATTATGGATAGCCCACGGTGTTGACCAGCTTGAAGACAAGGCATTGCAGGCTCATTCTCAGATCGATAGGCTGAGTTTTGTTGCTATCTGTGAACCAGTCAGAAAATAACTAGTGGTTCTGTTATTTTTCTAACATTTGAGATTGAGTCTTACATTATAAGTCAAGCTGGCTGAATACCATGAGTTTAAAACTGATAGAAGGAAATACTACTTACACAATAATTAACCTGAAATGGTTTAGCATCCAAGTCATCATGCCTAACCGGGATGCCCTTAACTGCTTGTAATTAAAGCCATTCTATTCAGTTAAAAATGGGTCATTTCCCTACAGCAGTGTCTTCGCTCACTGAAGCCAGCACTCCTCTAAGCTACTGCTCTATTTGATTCCCCTCATTTCAACAGCCTGCGAATTGATTTCTTTTCCAGTATTTGAGATTCTAAAGAAGTCTCACACCTTTCACTAGTTCAGAGGTTTAAAGGGAAACTGAGCTCCCTGAAAGAACAGGAGTACTTGTGGCACCTTAGAGACTAACAAGTGGGCTGTAGTCCACGAAAGCTTATGCTCTAATAAATTTGTTAGTCTCTAAGGTGCCACAAGTACTCCTGTTCTTCTTTTTGCGGATACAGACTAACACGGCTGTTACTCTGAAACTTGAGCTCCCTGAGAAAGCTGTCTTCTCTTCTGGCATTGCAAGAATTCCTCACAGAAGGAAGATAGTCAGACATTGCAACAGATCCGGTGTTTAAACAAAAAACAAAACAAAAAAATATTTTTTTTAAATAAAAAGAAAGGCACCTTATCAACAAGCTGTAGGTGGACACAGAGGTCACAGCATAACTTCCTTAGTGCTGGCCACCTCCAAATCAGACAGTTCTGACTGCTGTTCAAGGAGAGCTGCAGCTCGTAATTCAGGTCTAACTTATCAAACTCACCTGGAAGAACCAAGCAGTCAGGAGGCTCTGAGAGGTCATCCACAGAGAGGTTGCTGCTGCTGCTGCTGCCACCTTCACTATCTAATTTGGACTGAAGCATTCTTCTGGTCTGTTGTTTCATATGGAATAAGATAAGCATGCCGCCACTGAATCCATGAAAAACATTGTTATAAGGGCTCTCAAGAAAGGGCAAGACCCAAGTGTGCTAGGCACTGTACAAATAGGCAAAGAGAAAGTCCCTGCCCTGAACATCTCACAGTCAATGTTAGACGACAAGATGCAATAGGTAGATGAAACCAAGAAATGGGGAGGACTGGGGAAGAGGGAGGACAACAAGACAACAATAATGCAAGTATGTTTCCATGCAGACTAGCTGTGTGCACAATGCCATTCACCACCTGCCTAGTTAGCCAGCAGTTGATGTGAACTGTTGGCATGACAGCATAGAGGTATCAGATGGGGCCCAGTTGTGCTGGATGCTATACAAACGTGGTGAAAAGATGGTCTATGCCTCAAAGAGCTTATAGTATAAATATCACAGACAACAAATGGATACAAAACCAGATGCGGGAGGAGTACAGGGTAACAGTGAGGTAAGTGTAATAAGCACTGGTCATAGTATGCCAGCTGCCTAAGCTACTGGGGGCATGACATCACTGACCCTCACCAACATTCTCAGCCTTCACCATTAATCCACCTCTCCTGCTAGTACCAGTTTTCTCCTATAACACAGCTTATGCATGGCAAAAGCACCTCCCGATTTCCATAGAGCTAGTCTCATCCTCCAGATTCCTCCTTCAGACTCATGAGACTACCACAATACAAATAATTATACACAGTAATTAGATCTTATACCCAGGGGAGGTCTAAATCATGAAATACCTTAAAGGTGAGAACAAGTTTATATTTGATGCAGAGGGTAAAGGGGAGCCAATGGAAGGATTAAAAATGCACATGTGATATAATTAAAGCAACATGCACAGTAGATTTTTGTCAGCAATGTTTTGAATGGACTTGGTTGCAGTAATTAAGACCAGAGAAGGGAATTAAAGGAGGAATGATCATTGGTATAGGCTATCATGGGGTGCTCTACTCACCACATTATGGTGCCCCCTCCTGGCCTTTCCCAGGATTAGCTCTGTACAGACAGATGCCCCCTCCTGCAGTTGCACTTCTCCTCTTTCTACAGCCCCTTTCTTACTCCAGGAACTGCAGCCTCCTCTTCATGACTTGGTCCTCTGGGCAGGTCTCTGTGTGGTTCCCCTTCTGGGGATGTGTATCAAAATCCCTGCTCACCAGCAGTCTCAGGCAGTCCTCCCATTCACTGTCCCAGGTATACGTGCTTGAAGTGGTTTCCATCATATACAGGGTTTACAGTTTGGTTCAATGGCTCGCAGTACCACCACTATAAAAATTGTTCTAGCACCCCTAGCCACAGGTACCTCTCCTTCAGTGGCCAGTAGGGGAACCCAGGCCCACCCTCCACCCGGGGTTCCAGCTCCAGGATCCTCTAAACAGCAGCCATGGTGTTTCCTTCTGTACCCTACTATCTTTCTCTTACTTCCTGCCTCTCCCTACTCCCCTAGGTTTGCGAGCCTCTCAACACCTTCCTCAGGGAGTAAATATGGGCTACTTGTCTCTATTACCCCACCCAAACCAGCTCCCTCTTCCCAGGGAGTGATTGCAAACTACCTCTTTGCTGCCCCCACTGCTTCCAATTTCCTGTCTTTATATAAGTTCTGCCTGTTCCCATGCAGGTGAGTTTCCCCTAATTAAGGCTTTCCGCGCAGGCTTAATTCTCCCAGATTTCAGCCTAATAGGCTGATTTGGCCCTCCTGGCCCAACTCAGCTCTTCTGGGGCCAGTGTAGGGAGTACAGCCCAACACAGCAGCCAAGAGGAGGTTGTGGGTGGAGTTGTTTTTGAGGCGGAGGGTGCAGTGGCAATAACAAGAGGTTTTCATAAACAGAAAAACAAAAAGAGCTTGGGCTACAGCCCAGGTGGTCACATGCTGTCAAAGACCTTCCCCATGGCCAGTTACAAAGCAGGGCCTTCATAGAGTATTGTGAATTCAGTCTAGAGCTGAGTGAAAACTTGAATTCCCATCCCACAGGAAATGTCATTTCGATTTTTTTCATCCCAATTCAGGATAAAAACAAATGAAAAATTCCAAAACATTGTCTGGAAATTCTGAAACATCTAATTTCAGTGGATGGAACCAACTCAGAACATTCTTTCCTGATACAGTTCAATAGAACCGCATGTAATCTGTTCTACGGGTACAGAAAAGATACAGAAAAGGGCAACAAAAATGATTACGGGTATGGAGCAGCTTCCATATGAGGCAAGATTAGTGAGAGTGGGACTTTTCAGCTTGGAAAGGAGATGACTAAGGGAGGATACAATGGAGGTCTATAAAATCATAACTGGTATGAAGAAAGTAAATAAGAAAGTGTTATTTACTCCTTCTAATAACACAGGAACTAGGGGTCACCAAGTGAAATTAATAGGCAGCAGGTTTAATACAAACAAAAGGAAGTAGTTCTTCATACAATGCAGTGTCAACCTGTGGAACTCATTGCCAGAGGATGTTGTGAAGGCCAAGTCTATAACAGGGTTCAAAAAAGAACTAGCTAAATTCATGGAAGATAGCCATTGATGGGTCTATTAGCTAGGATGGGCAGGGAGGCAACACCATGCAACAAAGTGTCCCTAGCCTCTATTTGCCAGAAGCTGGGAATGGACAAAAGGGGATGGATCACTTGATAATTGCCCTGTTCCATTCATTCCCTCTGAAGTACCTGGCATTGGCCACTGTTAGAAGACAGGATACTGGGCTAGATGGACCTTTGGTCTGACCCAGTATGGCCGTTCTTATGTTCTAAGGTTGATGGAAGTGACAGCTGCACCTAGGCTCTCTTTCTCCACCTTGGATTTGTTGCTCTGACATTAGGTCCAGCTGTGCTGTGTGATGACGGAGTTTGTCCAGGTACCCTGCTTTGCATACTTCATTAACTTAATTTTGCAGAATTTCCATTTAAAAAACCCAGAACAAAGACCATTTTAGCTTCTGCTCCAAGTGTTACAGGCAAAAAAACACATTGTGCCGAAGGTGACTTTTGTATTTGTGCCTGTTATGGAAAAAAAACAGAGTTTTAAAGACACTAAATTGTCTGAAATTAAATGGCAAAGGATTTGTTCATGTTGACAGCACACTGATTGCTAGGAGCCAGCAGGCTTACTTACATGGCATAGGGGTATCATTGTGACCAACCTAAACATTTTAATTATTGTTTTGGCAAAAAGTGTTGCTTGCTGACATCCTGGTAGCTCAGAGGACTCCTGAGGCTTGGTTTTCAGGTCACTGAGGCAGAGGTTGCAAATTCCATCTGGCAAACCATGCTTTGGGCTTCAAAAAAAAATGTACGATCAACCCTCAGTTTTCTCTCAAACCACAGAAATATGTTTATTTCATGAAATATGCAGCATAGCTAACCCCTGTAAAACTGCTGACAAGCACTTTCTGGAAATCTGAGTTTCAAACCAGACAGAACTTCTCTTAAAGACCATTGATGGAGTCCAGACAGCACTGCTTTTAAAGATACTTATAACTAATATTTGGGATTTAAAAACAACAACAGCAAGATAAATACATCTGTTTCTACTAAGCTGGCAGAGACAATGGACTCATGGTGTCTATTCCCCCTGGGATCCTGCTGAATTCGGGACTCCTTTAGAATACTGCATAATAATGATCTCTTTAAATGAAGTCCAAATGTGAAAGAACTGCAAAGCAGTTGGTAAACTCTTTCTGTACTCAAAGACAATTACATTAGCAAAAGTTGCCCTGACGTTTCATATTTTAATTTATGTTCCCGTATTGCCCCGCATTATTAGAAAGTAAAGGGGATGCTTTCTTTTCAGACAGAACCATAAAGATGTTTTAAAACAATACTGGCTGATGGCAGTGATATAGTTACTCAAGGCTATCTCTCAGGAGAGTGCCACATAATTTCCTTTGTGCATGTCCCAAAAGAGTATACTGTCTAATTCTTGGCCTATCCAATGTTCTGTAAAATTCACAAATGTACCCCCATTGATTTTCAGTCCACAGTGTGTCGATTTCCAGTCCACAGTGTGTTGGGTGAAGAGAAACAATAACTGTATATAGAAAATATTGATTTGGGACCATTGATTCAAGGCTCCAGGGTATCAAAAGATTAGTTACTTTTAAGGGAAGTACTAAAGGTGACTTTCAACTACTTCTTTATTGACAAATACAGACTAGATAAATCCTTCTATTCAAAGCTGCAAGACATTGAACCAGAACCCATTACAAAAGAAATTCTGTTCATACATAATAGAGCCAGAGAAAAGGAACCAAGTAAGCATTTCTGGTAATGTTTTCCAGTAAGGTAATCAGAATGTAAGTGCTGTGCCATTTTACTGTACATCTGTACATGGAAAAGGAAAGGGCAGAAGGCGGCTGTGTTATTGTGTGACCTGTAACAGGGAACCAACAGGGCATCTTTAAACATAGGGTGAACAAGGTAAATAAACAGCCCAGTGCCATGAATTGCTAGGCACCCTTGACTCCTACTGAAGCCAATGGGTGTGGAAGGCACCTACTACCTCACCGGATCAGGTCCACGGCTAGCAGCTATGTTTTGGCAAGGAAGCTGTACAGGAATGATCTTGAAAAGCAGAGGATATAGCCAGTGAAGAGAGTCTATTCACATGGTGTACATATAGAATGGGAACAAAAAAGAGGGGCTGGATATCAGAGAAAGGGCACTGAGTGCAAGTATGGAGCCAAAAGGATGAGGGCAGAGAGGGAGTCTCTGCAGGTTTGAATCCAGCTGACAAAAAAGGACCATATTGTGAGCAACCATTATGTGGGTGTGCAGCAGGGTAGAAAGCACAAGGAGCCTCCATCTTACACCAGCGCTCAAGGGCTAGCGATGAATTAGGGTTTCCAGGTGTCCGGTTTTCGACTGGAGCACCTAGTAGAAAAGGGTTCTTGGTGGCTCAGGTCAGCACTGCTGACCAGGTCATTAAAAGTCTGGTTGGTGCAGGACTGGCAGGCTCCCTACCTGGCTCCCTGGAAGCAGCAACATGTCCCTCCGGCTCGTAGGCAGAGTGATGGCCAGGGGAGCTCTATACGCTGCCTCTGACCCAAACACCAGCTCCGCAGTTCCCATTGGCCAGGAACTGCAGCCAATGGGAGCTGTGGGGGTGTTGCCTGCAAATGGGGACAGTGCGCAAAGCTGCCTGGCTGCCCCTGTACCTAGGAGCCAAAAGATATGTCGCTGCTTTCAGGGAGCCACCCAAGGTAAACACCGTCCAGAGCCCACATCCAACACTTCCTCCAACACCCCAACCCCCTGTCCCAGCCCTGAGCCCCCTCCCATATCCAAACTCCCTCCTGGAACCTGCACCCCGCATCCTCTCCTGCACCCCAACCCTCTGCCCCAGCTCAGAACCCCCTCCCGTACCCAAACTCCCTCCTGGAGCCCACACCCCACATCCCCTCCCACACACCAATCCCCTGCCCCAGCCCGGAGCCCCCTCCTGCACCCTGAACCCCTCATTTCTGACACCACCCAAGAGCCCACACCCCCAGCTGGAGCCTGAACTCCCTCCCAAATCCCTGCCCCAGCCCGGTGCAAATGAGCGAGTGAGTGAGGGTGAGGGAGAGCGAGCGACAGAGGGAGGGGGATGGAGTGAGTGGGGCTTCAGAGAAGGGGCAGGGCCTCGGGGCAGGGATGGGGCAAGGGTGTTCAGTCTTGTGCAATTAGAAAGTTGGCAACCCTAGCGATGATTGCAGTCCCTGTCCTTCCCAAGCACAAGGACTAGCAAGCTAGTGCCACTAGAGATGCCAACCACTCCAAGGCTTGACTGTGCCTCCCATGCCACTATAGGCAGCAGGGCTGACCAACAGGGAAACAGACACTATACCCCTGTATTAGATGGCAGAGCAGCTGTGCTAGTCCAGTGCATCTGGGAGCTCCAGAAACGACTGTACCCCTGGGATGCTGCAGCATTACTCCACCCTATCTCAGGGCTGTGACTTAATGACACCATATAACTTCAGAATTTGAGAGTGGAAAAAAGGTGAAGCAGGGGCTGCAATAGACTAAGTCCCTGTGTTATCCTTTCCTATAGGGTCCATTTGTCAATTTATAGTTAATTTAGCTTTTATTTGCACTCATAATTTAGGCATACTATTATGTCATGGAAACACTAAGATTTCAGCTGCCATTCAAGAGAATATCAGTCTGGAGCAAGATAACATGGAAAAACAATATCCTTTATGGTAACAGATTGGGTTTTTTTATAAAGCTTCTTTCATGCAAATATAGCAATGTTGCAAACATTTCTCAGTCTGTTTTAATGTTCAGAACTTACAAGAATACCTTATTCAGGAAATCCACCCTTGAGCAGAGGGCTTCAGTGGGACTGAAGTGATTAACATGCCTACTCCTGGCCCACTGCATGGAGGAGAATTTCACTCATTTTCCTGAATAAAGCAAGACACAGTGGATTTTTAAGCAGAATTTAGAAAATTCAGGAGTATTAGAGAGAGACACAGGTTGGTTAAAAAGGCTATTTTGTAAAATAGAAGACAAAATGGCAAAAGACTTTGCCCTAAAGGTGAAGAGGTGAACAGGGAAAACAGAAAGTGCTGTAGTCAGAACAAGGAGCAATGGTCTCAAGTTGCAGTGGGGGAGGTCCAGGTTGGATATCAGGAAAAACTATTTCACTAGGAGGGTGGTGAAACACTGGAATGCGTTACCTAGGGAGGTGGTGGAGTCTCCTTCCTTGGAGGTTTTTAAGGCCCGGCTTGACAAAGCCCTGGCTGGGATGATTTAGCTGGGAATTGGTCCTGCTTTGAGCAGGGGGTTGGACTAGATGACCTCTTGAGGTCCCTTCTAACTCTGATATTCTATGATTCTATGATTCTAGTCCAAAGATAAGAGAACAGTACAAGCAAATATGATTGGGTGTACAACGTTTTACAAATATATACGTTTCCAAGGTTGGACAAGCTATATTACACACACACACCTATTGCCCAGAGATTACAACACTGTTCTTTGAAGGACAGTCAGTGGAGGTAAGTAAAGACTGGTGTCATTTTGTGACACAACAGGAGTGGAGGTATTCCAGACCAGCCAGGGTTTAGTTAGGAAAGATTGCAAGATGATTGCAAGGAACTGCAGTGGAAGAGAGAGTATAAATACTGATAATGATGTGGGCCAAAGGACACTAATGAAAAGGGCAAATTATATCATAGAGGTGGGATAAGCAGTCAGGTAGGTGATGTTGAAAAAAAGAACACAAAAAATGGATACGTCTAGAAAATAAAGGTGCAAAAGTCATATATTTTGGGCATGAGAGTTTTCCTTAGTCAGAGAAGAGACCAGGTTGCTCCATGTGTAGATTTACCATTATCACAGTTGAATCTCAAACTAGAGCCCTGGAGATCTAGGGGATACCAGGTGAACTTAAGGGGAGCTTCCCTCTAGATAAAGCAAGAGAGCAAGTGTCAAGATTCATTCAGCTAAAGAGTCACCTTACATCACCTTGTCATACAGCACCCTAAACACCTTTATGTGACCATCACTTATTTGCAGGAATTCCACCAGGATTTCAACAATTTCCACCCCCCCATCAACCTCAGCCTGGATCAGTCCACACAAGAGATCCACTTCCTGGACTCTACAGTGCAAATAAGCGACGGTCACATAAACACCGCTCTATACCGGAAACGTACTAACCGCTATACTTACCTACATGCCTCCAGCTTCCATCCAGACCACATCACACAATCCATTGTCTACAGCCATGCCCTAAGATACAACTGCATTTGCTCCAATCCCTCAGACAGAGACAAACACCTATAAGATCTCTATCAAGCATTCTTAAAACTACAATACCCATCTGGGGAAGTGAAGAAACAGATTGACAGAGCCGGAAGGGTACCCAGAAGTCACCTACAGGACAGGCGCAACAAACAAAGAATGCCACTAGCCATCACCTACAGCCCCCAAGTAAAACCTCTCCAGCACATCATCAAGGATCTACAACCTATCCTGAAGGATGATTCCCAAGGTCTGTGAGATTGAAGGAACAGGCCAGTCCTCGCTTACAGACAGCCTCCCAACCTGAAGCAAATACTCACCAGCAACTACACCCCACACAACAGAAACACTAACCCAGGAACTAATTCCTGTAACAAAACCCATTGCCAACTCTGCCCCGCATATCTATTCAAGGGACAGCATCATAGGACCTAACCACATCAGCCACACCATCAGGGGCTCATTCACCTGCACATCTACCAATGTGATATATGCCATCATGTGCCAGCAATGACCCTCTGCCATGTACATTGGCCAAACCGGACAGTCGCTATGCAAAAGAATAAATGGACACAAATCAGACATCAAGAATTGTAACATTCAAAAACCAGTAGGAGAGCACTTCAATCTTCCTGGACACTCAATAACAGACTTAAAAATGGCCATTCTTCAACAAAAAAAACTTCAAAAACAGACTTCAACGAGAAGCTGCAGAACTGGAATTAATTTGCAAACTTGACACCATCAAATTAAGCTTGAATAAAGACTGGGAGTGGCTGGGTCACTACAAAAAATAATTTTCCCTCATTTGATACTCTCACCATCTTGTCAACTATTGGGAATGGGCCACATCCACCACAAGGCATGTTTTTTCAGTCCTTTGGCCATTCTGGGGGCTCTTCTCTAAACCTTCTCCAATTTATCAATATCCTTCTTGAACTGCACACAATATTTCAGGAGCAGTCACACCAGTGCCAAACACAGAGATAACAAAACCACCTTATTCCTACTTGAGATTCCCCTGTTTAAACTTGCAAGGATCACATCAGCTCATTATAAAATAAGTTCAGTAAGCAGATCAAATTATTATTACACAAGCCATCATAACATAACCATATTGAAAGAGCTAAATTATTGAAATAATGTAATTCATAGACACCTTAATGGGAACTATTCTTTCAGTCCATTCTAGGAAATTCTAAAGTATCTATTAATTTTCTTCTGAATTGGCTAAAGTACCCCCATGATGTGGGTGGCAGCCCAGACATATCAGAGACAGAAACATAATGACCCCTTTTCTTCGTTTTCCTATATAGTGCTGGTGCAAGAGATGCTGCATGAGCAAAAGGCAACAGGGTGACTTCACAGTATTTGTGGGAGAGAAGGGCTCAAAGCTGGAAAACCTCACACCTGGATTTTGAGCATTGCTGAGTCTGGGTTTACCCAGATCGGAGTTATGGATTTGTCATAGAAGATTTGTCACATTTGATAGAAGAACCATTTGCAAAATTCAGTTCCTGATCTGGGTTCAGAATTCAGACAGCCCCAATGTTCATGGGTGGTCAGATCCAGATATTTGATTCTGATCCATCTATAATTCTTGCCCACATTTGGGGGGTGGAGAGGGTATCACCTTTTTTTTTTTTTTTAAGAAGGGATGGACTGAACTTATCCTGTCCTTTTCTTTTCATATCATCTAGATGGAGTCTATCACATACACAAACTTTTCAATATTTCAGTCAGATTCATTATTTGAATAGGGCTACTCTCTTGATAACACAATCCCTGGAGAACTAAGGGCAGGTCTTCACTACAGGGGAGGGTCGATTTAAGATACGCAAATTCAGCTACGCGAATAGCATAGCTGAATTCGACCTATCGGAGCCATCTTACCCTGCTGTGAGGACGGCGGCAAAATTGACCTCCGCGGCTCCCCATTGATGGCGCTTACTTCCACCTCCGCTGCTGGAGTAAGAGCGTCGATTCGGGGATCGATTGTCGCGTCCCGACGAGATGCGATAATTCGATCCCCGAGAGATCGATTTCTACCCGCTGATTCAGGCGGGTAGTGTAGACCTAGCCTGAGATTTTAAAGCTTCAGTGCCCTGTGCATTTAATTAGTAACCTTCTAAACAGCAAAAGAAAAGCAGCATTTATTCTTGTATATCTAAATTATTCTAAGACAATAATTAAATTGCTTTGCCAAAAAAATGATTCTGTTCTGAAAGCTATTTTTGTCATAATATTGAGTTTTCACATATGCCTTTCATTAATAAATTATAAGTGCCCATGACACATATCTACTATTTGTTTAGTCTGTGTCAGCTTCGTTTGGTATTCTGAATACATTGATTTACTAGCCAGCACTTATCTCTACAAGTATCAGAATTCAACATTTCAAGAAGAAAACGTTGTCTGTGTATTCTTCAGACATCTCTACCTGACCAGGTTGCTGTGCATCCGAGTTTCACATCCACAGAATTTGCCTCCAGCAATGGAATACATGGAGCCCTGTGGGAAACTGTTCTGCTGATCTTGGTGGCATGAGCCTTTCCTCCCACATGCCCATGCAGAGCAAGGAAAGTGCACTGAGTGAAATGCCTATTCTTGTTCTCAAAGGGATACACCATCTCTATACTTTGTTCTGAAAGAACTATAGTAACATCCCATTGCAAGATCATATGCCAACAATTTCTGACTGGAGCCATTCTATTCAAAATATCCCATCTCCACAGAACTTGTTTGCTACCCTGCTATCTAGGGTATGTCTTCTTTAATTTCTAAAGTTACACATCCCAGGATGTGTAACTTATGTGGGATTTCAACTCGATTTTGATAATCCTTTTGATGTCTCTGTTCCTGTCAGCAGAGGCCATTCTTTAACTTTGAATTATTCTTGTTAAACAGAAGTGTGTGATGAGTGAGTGAGCTGGGGCCATTTTTATTGATCTTTGTATCAGCAGGGATTTTTCAGGCCAGGGATGTCTTGAAGTTGCTAACTGTGGGTTGTTGTTTTTTTAATTTGTGCCTATGACTCACTCAATAATCCTATTATGTCACCTTGATGTTGGCTGTCTCTTACCACTGGTTGAAAAAGATAAAAAGAAAAAAAGACAAATGTATCTCCCTCGACCCTTTTGATATGGGTTTCTATTCTGTGCTTAGATGTCAAAGTGACAGGTGCTTTAGATCGATAGACAGGCAGGTGGTGAATACAGCTAGTTTCCAGCATTCTGAAAATGTGTGTCCTTTCTATATGAAGAACCTGGCAGAAAGTCTCTTAATGAGCACACAGAGAAGAGTCTAAAAGCAACTAGTCTAATAACTATTCAATGGAATAGTCTTAATCAAATGTGCCAGACTGAAACCATTCCTTACTGAAGTTACAGACAAAGGGCCTATTCAGAGTCTTAAAGTAACATGTGTATGGAACTCCAATTCTGATCACATATTACCTACACAGGGACTTTCAGTTTTGGTCATCATCTTATCAGAAATACATTGACAAACTGAAGGAGGTAAACCAAAAATAATCAAGGTGTTTGAGAGGAATGGTTGATTATGCTACCTTTATTCTGTCAGTCTCACAACTCTTAGCTGGCCAGTGTCCCAATGTAGTATACATGATACTACTGCTAACATTATCGCCAATTATTCAGTTGAATTTTTAAGTGAACTAGCTTTGACGGTGTTCACATCCCTTTAGAGTTCCCTTGTGCATAGACGCTAGGAAACAAGATTATCAGCAGGAAAGTTTTTCAAAACATAGTAAATTTTAAACAATTATCAGGAAAAAATTGGATTTTGCTGCAAATACAATTTCAAAACCCCATTCCAAGATTCAGGGCTTGTCTATACAGGGACATCCAAGAAAATGAATTCAAATTAGCTAAAGGTGTGAATTTGAACTGGATCAGTTAAACCTCACTAAATCTCCACAGATAGTATTATTCTGAATTAAAATGTCCTTCATTTGGTTTAGCTAAATTCACTTTGGAAGTGAATTCAACTAAACTCAATTAAGGCCACTTTAATTCCGATTAAGGGTATTCACACAGGGATTTAAGGAGGTTTAACTAATCTACTTCAAATTCACACTTTTAGTTAATTCAGATTAATTTTCCTGGATGTCCCCCATGTAGACAAGCCCTTACTCTTATCCAATCAAGGAACACTAACATATTATATGTCCAGTCAAAACAGTTTGAATTCTGAGTACTCCCAATGAATTGCTCAAACTAGCAACAGACCAAGATTTATAGGCTGAATTATTCAGAAGATTATTTTTAATAAATGTGTTTGAGAAAACAGTGATTTATTTTGGACATATTCACAAAACCACTGAACTAAGCAGACACTTGAAAGGAGCAGAAGGGTAATGTAGTTTCCACTACAGTTTGAAGTGCTTGTACTTATTTGTACTCTCAGGAATTTGTACTTACTGTAGATTTTCTCAAAGCTGCTTTATGTTGTATTCTCTCTCTTGCATTTGGTTTCTGCTGTCTGTGTCTTGTGTGAAAAGGCAAGAATGTTACAGAGATTTGCTTCTCACTGGTTATTCCCCTTCCCCACACACACTCCATATTTGTGTCACACACATTGTTTCTAGACAGGGTGAAAATACAAAACACCACAAGATCTAACCACAGTCAAGACCAGCCCAGATTCACAGCTGGAGATCTCAAAGGTGCAACATTGTCCGGCAGCCACCCCTCTTCCATCTCATGTAGCTGTGTAAAGTGGATACAGTATTACCAACTACAAGCATTCACATAACATGCCAGTCCCTCTCCCTTCCCCCCCCCCCCCCATTCATGAGAGTTTTAAAATTATGAATTGGAGGTTCTTCTTCAAGATCTTGATTAACTGGAGAATTAGTCTGAAATCAAGAAGATGAAATTCAATACAGACAAGTGCAAAGTACTGCACTTAGGAAGGAAAAGCATATGCACAACTGCAAATGGGGAATAATTAGCTAGGCAGTAGTATTGCTGAAAAGGATCTGGGGGTTACAGTGGATCACAAATTGAATATGAGCCAACAGTGTGGTTTAGTTTTTAAAAAAAAGCTAGTCTTCTGGGGTGTATTAACAGTGTCTTATGTGAGACATGGGAGGTTACTGTCCCCTCTAGTCAGCATTGGGGAAGCCTTAGCTGGAATACTGTGTCCAGTTTTGGGCACTACACTTTAATAAAGATGTGAACAAACAGGACAGAGTCCGGAGGAGAGCAACAAATATGAAGTCAGGTTTTATAAACCTTTTATATGAGGAAATGTGTTTATTCTTGAGAAAAGACTGAAGAAGGACCTAATACCAATTTTCAAATATGTTAAGGTCTATTATTAAGAAATCGGTGATCAATTGTTCTCCATGTCCACTGAAGGTAAGACAAGAAGTAATGGGATTAATCTGCAGCAAGGGAGATTTAAGTTAGCTATTAGGAAAAACTTTCTGACCGTAAGGATAGCTGAGCACTGGACTAGGCTTCCAAGGGAGGCTGTGGAATTTGTCATTGGAGCTTTATAAGAAGAGGTTGAACAAATACCAGTCAGAGATACTCTAGGTTTACTTGGTCCTACCTCACCTGATGGGGGCTGGGCTCTCGAGGTCCCTTCCAGCTCCCCATTTCTATGATTGTGCATCAGTGTGGATCCCACTGAAGGGGAACATGTTACAGATGAAAGCAAGACCAGAAGGTTTTCTTAAATAGCAATGTCCATCACGGGCATGCAATTGCCCTATACGTTATGCTCCCATATGAGGGCATAAGAGGTGAGGTAGCTGCAACCATCCTTCAGATTCCTCTTACCACCCATGGCAGAGAGACAGAACCTGGTGAGTTCTTGGCTCAGCCTTAATTTCTACAATTTTTCAAGAACACCTTCAGAACTACTTCTGATGCAACAGTTCAGAGCTGTCAATCTGAACTGAATTCTACTGGTCAGACACTCCCTGTACACCTCCCCTTTGTACAGGCCTCCGTAACATAGCAGAGTTGAAATCTGCAAGTTTTAATCCCTGTCCATCCTGCAAAGATGCAATCTCTTCTGATTGGAGAAATTTCATATACAAAGCAGAAGCTCAGTCTGCTTGGTGTTCTCTGAGTCATAAGAGACAAGGCTAGAGCTCCATCTTCTGGAACAATCCAAGAAGGTCTCATCAGACTTGAGGAGATGACCTCCAGAGTGCTGCTGGCAGGCAAACCAGCTTCATCCAGCACCCCATTTAGCAGACACACCACACTAAAGAGCAGTCCAGAGAAGACAGCACTGAGTAAAGATCTAGCAGAGACTCCAGATGTAGCTCAGTGTTCTCCCATAAGGACTCTGTAAAGCTTCTGGAGATAAATCTATCAAATCCCACCCAACATCAAGGGTTGCGAAGAAAGGCAGAGCCTACGATGTAGCAGACTCCTTCAGCATTGACCGCCGATGCAGCAAACTCCGCCAGCATCCATCAGCGTCAACCCCCACCTCAGAGGATGAGTCCAGAAGAGAACCAAGACAGTCATCGGAATTGAGACAACTACCAATACAAATGTAGGCCATTGTACCAAGAGTGTCATACACTTCAGTGCCACTCCTGGATAAAGTCTACCCCCTCCTCACCATATACATTTTTCCCATCTTCAAGCAGAGAGCTCTCTCCTCTGAAGTTAGCAGGCAATGATGCAGACAGACCTACAAGATTACCCTACAGGGCTCAGCCACCACTGGCTTATCAAGGATGACACTGGACTGGCCGGTACCCAAAAAGCCAGTCATTTCCTACAACACGCCACTGTAGCCCACCACCTCAGGCATTCGCATCCCTAGCCAGACCATCTACATCAGAATGCCAGAAAGAGCTAGATTCAGGGACAGAACAGCACCCTGATCCCCAGCAAAGGACCTTCTGTCTTCATCACCTGAAAAATGGTACCACATGGAATGTACCATGGTACATGGAAAAATGGTACCAGCATCGGATGACTTTAAATCATTCCAGGTGCTCCTTTTGAGAATTGCCAAGACCTATTGTGAGAAAGTCAGATTCCTCTACTTCCCTATAGACCTTACTAGCCAAGTATGAGTTTCTAACCTGGGACAGACTGACACTCTTCCTTGCAAAGCTCCTGCATGGCAACAGAGAGAAGCTTAAAGACATCATTAAGAAAAGGCCAACTAGTGGCCAGGACTTCCCCAAAGGGAACAATGGATGCCTCTGAAATGATGGCCATTTCTGTGGAAGTTGAATCCGTATCTTCCTGTATCTGTATGACTGGCTGGTCAGAGAAAGGTACCAACAGACTCATGCTATTGCAGTCTCCTGTGTCCTTTCCCTGTTCTCTCAATTAAAACTCCTTGTGAACTACAGAAAATCATCACTCACACCACCAGTGTCTATATAGTTCATAGCAGCTATTCCCAATCTGCAAGAGCCTGCCTCCCAGAGATCAGGTTCCCATCTCTTCAGTCATTGACAAAGATCATATCCACAGGCAACAGTGCAAACATGTCTGAGACGGTTAGACCACATGTAGGTGTGTACAAACATGATTGCACTGGCCAGATTTCACCTGCAGCTGTTATGAATGAGACTGAGGTCAGTGTACTCAAGGCATCACATGAGCAAGTGAGTCATAGTCCTCCCTCAGATTCTATAAGAGCTTGTTTGATGGCTAAATCCAAACAACATATGGAAAGGGGTTCCCTTCTGCATCCCCTCCTAGATGATGAGACTCTTATCACCAGCATTTCACGGACAGGCTGGGGTGCCCACCTGAATCATCTGCAGATACGAGGAACATGGTCTCAGAACAACCTGAAGCTACATACAAATATCCTGGATCTGAGGGACATCATTCCTTCCTGCTCTGTGGAAATCCACAATGCAAGTCCTGCCAGACAATATATCCGCAATGCACTGTATGAACAAGCAGGGAGGCACTCAACCATTCTCTCTTTGCCAGCAAGCCATCAGGCTCTGTACCCTCAACACTGAATAGCCCCACTAGCTCTACACCTCCCATCGGTCAGCAGCGACCTGGCAGACTCCGTGAGTAGACACGGGATAACCAGCCATGGGTGATCACTGCAGAAGGTCATCATACTGTACAGGCAATATTTCATCAATGGGGGATTCCCAAGAAAGATTTTCTCACCACAGAGTGCCATGCCAAATGCCTGAATTCTGCTCCAGAGGGGTCCTAAGCCCTGGCTCATTGCCAGGCACCTTTCTCCTGTGGTAGTCTTGAGGATGCCTGTATAATTTTTCCAATGATTGCCCTACTTCCCAGGATAATATCCAAGATCAGATGGGACAAGGCTACGATCATCCTAGTCTCTTACTGGCAGATGCAGTTTTGGCAGTCGAACCTATTGCAGATGTTCAGGCAGCGCTCCCTTGCCACCCCATTCACCTTCTGATTTTCCCAGACATAATATCTCTGAGCCAAAGCCAGACCCATGGTCGTAGCATCTGATGGCTTGGACATAGGCTGGCTGACATTGTGACAGACTGACAATGTCCTGTCATACCTTGGACAAACCTTATGGAATTAATATAAACATTATTGAATTATATTTAATACTTCTGGCTACACATAGTTCAAGATTGTGGAGAATCAGCCTGAGAATCTTTGGCCAACATCTTTGGGTCCACTGAGTTGTATTTTACACAGGACACCTAGGGAAGAGACTAAAAGAGGAGGAAGCATAAAACTATCTTTGTATTCCCCAAGGCTTGTGGCCTGAAAAGGGCTGGCTTCACCCCAGCATAAGATGTAGTAGCCTCAGGGCTTCTGTGAACTTATACTGGCTTGTAATATTCCCCTTGGAGATGTTTCACTGTCTGGGGATCTTCAGAGCACAGCACACTCGAGTCACACCTTTCCCATCCCGTGGGGCCCCCTAAACTGGCTCTACACCAGTCACCCTGTAGGTCAGTTTTTTGTCTCCTTTATGACACAAAGGGAACATATATTGGGAGCTAAGCACAGGTCTATTGATACAATTTACTTTGTTTCAGAGCAGGTGGAGGCACAAACCTCAACCCACAAGGACACATTTTAAGATTAAAAATAAAATTGTCAGATTCGATGCAGAATAACCCAGAATGGTAATTACAAATAGCCATGAATATTCGATTCATTCATACTTCATACATCAAACAAAGAAATCTAGGAGGATTTTGGGGTTGTTGTTTTTCATGCAGAAAATATCCTTAGAAATACCTGACTGCTAGAGACTACCATCTCCATTAGCATCTTTTTACCACTAGACCAGGGGTGGGCAAACTTTTTGGACTGAGGGCTACATCGGCGTTGTGAAACTGTATGGAGGGCCGGGTAGTGAAGGCTGTGCCTCCCCAAACAGCCTGGCCCCTGCCCTCTATCCGCCCCTTCCCACTTCTGACCCCCTGACTGCCCCCCTTAGAATCCCTGACCCATCCAACCCCCCCGGCTCCTTGTCCCCCCAACTGTCCCCCAGGAAACTAGGAACTCTACTTAAAGAGTTGGCTGAGAAGATCTCTGGCCTGCTGGCGTTCATTTTTAATAAATCTCGGAATATCAGGGATATTCCATACGATTGGAAGAATGCTAATGTTCAAAAAGGGCAACCAGGATAACCCAGGCAACTATAGGATGGTCAGCATGACAGCAATTGTGGTCAAAATAATGGTAAAGCTGTAACAGGACTCATTTAATAAAGAATTAAAGGATAGGAGTATAATTAATGCCAGTCAGCATGGCTTTATGGAAAATATGTCTTGCCAAACAAAGACCTGATTTCATTCTTTGAGATTACAAACTTGATTGATAAAGGTAACCATTAATAAACAGATTTTTGTAGGCATTTGACTTGGTACTGCATGATATTCTGATTAAAAATTAGCACTATACAATATTGATAGAGCATACAGTAAGTGGATTAAGAACTAGCTAAGTGACAGATCTCATAAGTATCTGTCAATGGGGAATTGTCATTGTAAGGAGGTGTTTTTAGTGGGGTTCCACCGGGATTGGTTTTAGGTCCAATGCTATTCAACATTTTCATCAATGATCAGGAAGTAAATAAAATCACTGCTGTTACTGAAATGTCGGGTCTGCCTAGCTGAGAGCCAATAACAGCCAGACAGGGATAAGGAAAAGGTTGCTTTATTCTGCAGAAGAAAGGAGAGCTTTGCACCTTGGTACAAAAACTCTAACTCATACAAAAAGCCAAAGATCTTTTATATACACTCAAACACAGGCCCTGGTCATGTTAACATTTGATTGGTGGTTAACAAATTCTGCACTTCTGCAATCTGGTTAGTGAAAACCGGTTTGGGACCAGCTCCAACTGCCTTAAGTCTGAGAAGGGAAGACATTTTAAAAGTTTAGGCTACTGTGTACGTGAGGTGTCTACTTTCCCCTAATGGCCGCTGGCTGCCATAAAGTCTGCTAGCTGTTAAGGGGGAGGTTGCTGTTGACTGTCACAGTCCCCCCTTTGGGCCTGACAAACCCAAATTGTCAGGCCTGTTGTGCAATTTGTGATTAAGCTGGAGGGAAAGATACTGTGTTTTTCCACGGACAGCAGAGCCCTTAGTAACAGCACTACACAAACATTTTGCACATTGCAACATTACCCAAATGACACATAGAAAGAAAAGAAGGAAAATAATTCACTTGACAATTTTTCGGAAAAACCCCGTAAACCATGACCCAAGGTCTGGGAGGAGAGTCCTTAAAACTAAAGGTATGATTAAGAGATACAGCATGAAAAACAACAGCAGCATTTTTAATAGCTTGCAAATCCTCCTCAATTAAGCCAGAGCGATTAATATAAAAACAGCATTTTTTCCCAATGTGAGCACAAGCCCCTCCTACTTCAGCATTTATGGCATCTAACACACGCCTATTTTGCAGCGTTACTTCTGCTATTTTATCAATTTTTTGTTGTAACTTTTGAAAGGCGTCTAAGGAGGCATTAGCTGCCTTTTCAAGCTTTGCAGAAATATTTACTACCGCCCTTTCCAACTTTGGTACTTCCAGCCCAGGAACAAAGGAATGAAACCCCGTTTGCCTGACTACTAGGGGATTTTCGGCGCGTTTAACTCGAGCCCCTTTTAAGGGGTTGAAGAGCTTGTGAGAATAGGTTTCCAGATTGAGGATTTGGCGTGAGTCTAGCGTGGTGTTTACTTGAACACCTGGTAATACTCTGGCCACACCACACCGGCCGCGCCAACCCGGCGGGAGGGCTTTGTAAGCATTATGGCCACAGATGAAATACAGGCCAGGAGTTTGTAAATAAAGGCTGAGAGAGCTTTTTGCTACTTGGTGGCACCAATTTACCCTGACATTTTGATGCTTGGAGTTGCCAACTATTTGGCCCTGGCACCGCCAATGGGACACATTTAAGTGTTTTAGGGCACGGGTGTTGTTTAGGATGCCCCCACAATATGTAACAGCAAATAGGTGTGATGTAAAGCTTACTAGCGCTCCTTGGCACTTAGAAATCTTTTTAGGGATGAGTGAGGTGACAAAACACCAGAGGAAATGTTTATATAATATGTATGTGTTTCATTTATGGGGACCTAACGGAAGGAATGAAAGGAATCCACTCCCCCTGATAACGCTTGCCTGTTAATGCTGCAATATAGGCCTTTTGAAACTGGCAGGGAGGTTTCTGGGCATCTCCAACAATTTTTAAGGGGTAAAAGGTTCCATTTCTAACACTAAACTGAAGGGTTTGATTACAGGCTTCTAGGAGAAGGTAACCCATTTCCCTCCCGGTTCCGTTAACAGCCTTGAAACATAGGGCCAACTTATATCCAATCCCAAGAATATTGAAGAGAGGGACCCCCTTGGCCTCCCAACTATAATGCCAAACTTTGGACATTTTTTCACACTTATTGGACTGGTACTCCCCATCCTACCACCATTTCGTTTTTCGTACTACCTGTAGGGAGAGTGCTTTAGAGAGATTTACAGGCACAGCCCACAGTTTTATTCCTTTTTTAGAGTGAGTCTGGTGACACAACCAGCAATCAGATAAGTGTTCCAATGTGGCCAGTTGCTGAAGGGGTCTGGCTGCGGGTTGGCTTGTAAAAAGGGCAGGCTTAAAAATAATAGCCACCGCAGCACTGTCTGCAAACTCATAGTCACAAAGTCTTAGTATTTTGCTTGTTGGAACAAAAGTTTTAGTCCCTTGAGAAGTTCAGCTTTCCAGGTGTCGCCTGCTTCTGGCTTTTTCGGGTCGCAGTGGGAAGAGCTGGCGGGGCTCCCTCGAGGTCCGGTGTTGTCTGCTTCTGGCCCCGGCCTAGGGGCTAGCTTGACCCAGGCGTGGTGGATTCAGGTATTCCGTTTCCTTACTTAAATGGCAGTGTGGGAGGTAAGAAGGACTTGGAAAGGACCAGCCCACCTGGGTTGGAGAGGCTCGTTTCTCCACTCCTTTACATAGACCCCATTCCCTGGCTTGATCCGGTGAGCAGGTACATCAGCAGGTAGGGACTGAAATTGAGCTGCATACCTGTGAAGACACATGAGAGTGTTTTGGAGGGAAACAACTTATCTGGTCAACTCCTCGTCCCGCCAAGTGGCTAAATCGGTCACAGGTCCTGGGTCAGCAAATCCGGTGTATGGTCTGCCAAATAAAAGCTCAAAAGGTGAGAGCGCGAGCTGGCCCCTAGGGGCAGTTTGAACTGCCAAGAGGACCAAAGATAGTGCCTGAAGCCATTTTAACCCAGTCTGTGCACACAATTTGGAGAGCTTAAGTTTTAAAGTTTGGATCATTGGTTGCAGGGTTTAAGGTATGGCACTGTTTAATTTTTAAGTTGGTCCTGCACAATAAGGAATCTTCCAAATGTGTCAGTTTCTGATAGGTTAAATGCCGAGTGCCCTTTTGGAGTAGTAGTTGTTGGGCCGTATGTGGGGTTTGTAGGGTTATTGGATGGCCTAAAGTAATTTTTTCTGCTTGGGGCACCAGAAGGCCAGCAGCAACCACCGCCCGAAGGCAGCCAGGAAAGCCTTGTGCCACCGGATCCAATTTTGGGGAATAGTAGGCCACAGGTTGTTCTCTGGGTTCAAAAGTTTAAGTAAGAATGCCAGAGGCCACCCCAGTTGCTTATGTACATAGAGAACAAAGGGCTTCCGATAATCGGGAAGCCCAAGGGCTGGGGCTGAGGCCAAAGCTGCTTTAATTTCCTGAAAAACCTTGACGGCCCCAGAATCCCAGTGAAGGGGCTCCTCGGCATCATGGGTAATCTGTTCAAAAAAGGGTTTTGCCATTTCTTCAAAACCTGGAATCCAAGAATGGCAAAATCCTGCAAAGCCTAAAAATCCCCGCATTTCACGTTTAGTCTCTGGTTGTGGGATGTTAAGGATTGACTGGATACGGGGACTAGATAACGCTTGATGTCCCGGGGTAAGTACATGACCAAGATAGGTTACCTGGTCCTTGGCAAACTGAAACTTAGAAGGGGACACTTTATGTCCCTTATCTGCCAAGCAATTTAACAAGTGAATAGTGTCCATTTCGCATGTTACCTGATCAGGAGAACAAACCAGGACGTCGTCCACATACAAGAGATATGTGGACCCACCAGGTAGCCTAATATCAGCTAAATCGCATGCCAGGATAGAGGAGAAAATGGTTGGCAACTCAACATATCCTTGTGGTAGCCGAGTTCAGGTTAGCTGTTTTGCTCTCCCGGTTTTTGGGTCCGTCCATGTAAATGCAAAAATATCCCAGCTGTTTTGATCTAGTGGAATACTGAAAAAAGCATTACATAAAGTCTATTACCGAATAACAAACAGTACCTGTTGGGATGGCAGTCAGGATAGTGTGAGGGTTAGGTACCACGTTGTGTCTAGCCTGAACGACCTTATTTACTGCACGCAAGTCTTGGACAAATTGGTATACCGGTTTTCCATCTGGATTTGTGTTAGGTTTTTTAACTGGCAGAATGGGGATATTGAAAGGAGACTTGGTGCGGACTAGCACTCCCAACCGCAGGAATGTGGTGATAAAGTTCTGGAGGCCAAGCAGAGCTTTTTGGGGGATGGGATACTGACGAATCTGAGGAATTTTAATGCCTGGCTTCGGGGTTATGCATACTGGTTTTGTCTGGAGAGTGCCCAAGTCCGCTTTTGAAGTGCCCCATAGGGAAGCTTGTACCTCCTGTCCGAGTCGCTTGGGTAGGATCAGGCCCACAGGCAGGATCGGGTCCTCTGAAGCCTGGGTTAATGCAGCGCATAGCTGGGGAAGTTGGTTTTGAGGTAACCAGAGGACGATCCTGTCATTAGAAAAGAAAATTTGAGCACGCAATTTACACAACAAGTTTTTGCCCAAGAGATTAACTGGGGAGTCAGGAGCTAACAAAAAGGCATGGGAAGCGGAGACACCAGAGATTTTTACAGTAGCCTCCTGCAACACAGAACAATTAAACGGCTTTTCGCCTATACCCATTACCGGAATACTTTTATCTGTGAGGCTTCCCTTTTTTGGCTTGGCAGTGACAGTAGAAAGGGCAGCCCCAGAGTCCAGAAGGCAAGAATAAATGGTTCCTCCCAAAGTTAGGCGGACCTGGGGGTCATTGGAGGAACAAACATAAGTGGTAAAACCATTTGAACAGGTGACAGAAGGACCCCCTGGTCGCCATCATTCCTCGCTATCGTTAACGTCCGTTTTCTCCATAGCCATCTGGTGTTGCAGTTGGTCTGGGCGGTGGGGCTGCTGTCCAGTGCGTCGGTATGGGCACTCCCTCTTCCAGTGACCAAGCTGCTTACAATAGTTACACATATTATTGGCGTGACTCGGTGCCCCCCCCTTTATTCGGCTTTGATTGTCCCTTGGGGGGTCCCCACCACCCTCGTTTTTCATTCCCAGCATTTACAAGAGCCACCAGCATCCTCACCTGTTTCGTCTCTTGGACCTTCTCCCTTGTGTTATATACACGGGTGGCCATGCTTACCAGTTCCTCCAGGGATTTCCCTTCAGCGCCCTTGAGTTGCTGTAATCGCCTCTTGATATCTGGGGCTGACTGAGAAATAAAGATAAGCCGGACCGTGGACTTTGTGTCCGCGGTCTTGGGGTCTAAGTTAGTCTAGGTACAGAATGCTTTACAAAGTCTCCTATAAAAGTCAGAAGGGTGATACTCTTTTTCTTGCACAGTATTATGAACTTTTGACCAGTCTAGAGTTCTCTCTCCTGCCTGTTTTATACCTTCAAAATACAGTCCCGGAATACCTTTAGGTTCGCCTGGTGGGCCGAATCATTCGGGTCCCACTGGGCCAGGTTAACAAGGGTTATATGGTCATGAGAATGGCTGTTGGCTTCCACAGCAACCCGGGCACCTCGAAGGACCCGTTCTTTCTGCTCTGTGTGCAACAGACAATCCAAAAGTTGGCCCACATCTTGCCAATTAGGATTATGAGACTGAAAAATGGTGCAAAATCATCTATGGATGACATCCAGGTCATCCCTGAGGCGAGGCTTAATGGTTTGCCAGTTCATAAGGTCTGCTGTGGTAAACAGAACATGAACATAATCGTTTATAACAGTCCCTTCTGTTGTGGGGACTGGGATGGTCCGGAGGGGTGCTTGGATGTTACCCGAAGTTTTCTCCCCATAAACTGTCCCCTTTCTAGTGTGGGATGGACTACTAAAGGGAACAGACAAGGAGGTAATGAACCCACTGTTTGTCATTCCACCAGTAGTTGATTCATCTATTTGAATTGTATTGTCCTCAATTTTTGTTGGCTGGGGTTTCTTCGATATTACTACTATCCCTGACCCCGTGGCTGCAGAGAAAGGTACCGAGCCCGCCTCGCTTGGTAGTGCTGCCACTACAGATGGCCGAGGTCGAGGACAATACGTGGGGGGATTATCCTCCCAATAATCAGCCGCTATAGGGGCAGAAGATTTTGGGTATCTTCTTTAAGCGATGATGAGCTTCACTGTCCCACAAAAAACAATAATCCATTTGTCCCGGTGCCTCGTTTTCCAGTACCAGGCGTAAGGGAGTTAAATAAGTCGGAATGTCAAAAGACCCGTATTCGGGCCAACCAGTGCCCAGGGCTGGGCAATTTTGGGTGCAAAGCTGCAACAAGCGTCTCTTCGACATTCCTTCTTGAACACCGGGTAAAGGCCATTTACTTAATATATAATCCAAAGGGCTATCCTTAGAGGGTTTCCTCTGAGACCCACCCATCCTTCTGACACTCAAATAGAGAATTAAACAGAAAGACGGAGGGAATAATGGTTTAATCCAGAAATTCCAAGTCAGGGATCTCTGCTCACACCAACTGCTACAGGGGACGGGACAGAAGGATCTCAATTTGACCTCAGGGCTTCCTCGCACGCTATGGCTTCCACCCCAAGGAATTATGAATGAGAAGCTCAGTTCCACCCACACACCTAACACCCAAGTGTATGAGACAGAAATATTAACCAGTTAACCAGAACAGAACCAGAGCCAGGTAGTGTTTCCTTATCCTATTAGGACTCACCTTATCAGAGCACGAACCCCAGGGCCTGCGGTGAAGTGAGGAAAAGGGGCTAAGCACCCCATTGGCGCCGTTCCTAGTTCGCTGCAGCTGTCCGGAGTCCAATGTCTAAGCTAGGAGGGTCCCATCTGGGTCGCTAGAAACTGTTACCGAAATGTCGGGTCCGCCTAGCTGAGAGCCAATAACAGCCAGACAGGGATAAGGAAAAGGTTGCAGAAGAAAGGAGAGCTTTGCACCTTGGTACAAAAACTCTAACTCATACAAAAAGCCAAAGATCTTTTATACACACTCAAACACAAGCCCTGGTTGTGTTAACATTTGATTGGTGGTTAACAAATCCTGCACTTCTGCAATCTGGTTAGTGAAAACCGGTTTGGGACCAGCTCCAACTGCCTTAAGTCTGAGAAGGGAAGACAGTTTAAAAGTTTAGGCTACTGTGTACGTGAGGTGTCTGCTTCCCCCTAATGGCCGCTGGCTGCCATAAAGGCTGCTAGCTGTTGCGGGGGGGAGGGGGGGAGGGGGATCGCTGCCGACTGTCACACTGCTAATAAAATTAGTGGCTGACGCAAAGATTGATGGAGTGGTAAATGATGAAGAAGACAGGGAATCCACACAGAGCCATCTTGATTATTTAATAAGCGGGGCTCATTTAAACAAAATGTATTTTAATACAGTCAAATGCAAAATTACACTTCTAGGAACAAGGAACACAGGCCATACCTACCACATGGGAAACTGTACTCTGGAAAGCACTGACTCTGAAAAGGATTTAGGGATCATAGTGGACAAGCAACTCAACAAGAGCTCCCAGTGTTATGTGGGGTAAAAATGGCTAATATGATCCTTGGATATATAAAAGAGGGGAGTAGCGAATAGGAGCATGAGGGTGATTTTTACCTCTGTATACAGCAATGGCGAGACTGATGTAGGAATACTGCCTACAAACAGTTCTAGTACCCACATTTTAAAAAGGATGTGGAAAAATTGGAGACAGTGCAGAAAAGGACCACAAAAGTGATAGGAAGGCTGGAGAAAATATCTTGCAGTGCAAGACTTGGAGCTCAATCTGTTTAGTTTATCAAATAGAATATTGAGAAATGGCTTGATTACAGTGTATAGATTACAGTGTATACCTTCCTATGGAGAAAACAGGGTACTAAAGGGCTCTTTAATCTAGTGGAGAAAGGCATAACAAGGACTAATGGCTGGAGGCTGAAGCCAGACAAATTCCAATTAGAAATAAGGCACAAAGTTTTTAACAATAAACTACCAACGGAAGCTCCATCTCTTGCTGTCTTCCAGAAAGGCATCCAGTCTTGATTAGAAGATATGCTTTAGCCAAACCTAAGTTATTGTGTTCAGTACAGGGGGGAAGAGAGTGAAATGTAATGACCTGTGATATACCAGCGATCAGACTACATGATATAATGGTCCCATCTTGCTTTAACCTCTATGACTATCAGTTCTTTATATTGCCACCCATCATAGTACAGCACTTTCCATAGAAAATCAATAGCGAAATACCTAGTGGACATAAAGTGGCCCCCAGCACTTCTCCCTTTGGGGGAAAAAGCTCTGCTTGGGATCAGTGGCTTAGCCAGGTTCTAAGTGCAGGGGGAGAAAACATAAAAAAGGCACCTCCCCCTTGGCTCCTCCTCTGGCCACAACCCCCTTGGCTCCTCCTCCGGCCGCTCCGTGCCCCCCCCCCGCTTGGCTGGCTCCTTCGGCCGCACCGCGTCCCCCCCCGGCTCCTCTGGCCACGCTGTGCTGCGGCCATGCTGCACCCCCCCTCGGAGGGGCTCGGTCCGGGGGGAGGGGCTGGGTGCAGTGTGGCCCGGGCTGGCCGAGGAAGTTTTTAGGGTGTGATCGGGGGGGGGAGGGAGAAGAGGTGAGAAAGTTTCACGCGCCCCCGGGCAGGACTCACCAGCTGCCGAGTGACCTCGGAGGAAGCCATGACACCGGAGGGGGAGGGGAGAGGTGCGCGGGAAGCTCCAGGCGGTTGGAATGTAACGGGAAGCTAGAGGGTCTGTGCGGGGGCAGGGCCAAGCAAACGGGCAGGGAGGGGCGTGGTGCAGGGGGGTGGGGTAACGGAGGTGGCCCGAAGGGCGGGGCCACGCTGTAACCACTTTGCACCCCTGCCCCGCACGCGGCAAGCGGGAGTCTGGGACATGACGTGAGCAGCCAGTTGGTCCCTCCCCACCTCCTCCGCCTGTATAATGGGCCGCGAGCTGCTGCCAGGAGATGCTGCTGCTGCCACCACATTAGCATGGGGCAGGGAGCGCTCGGCTGCTGAGCCCTGAGCTGCCGCAGGCGGCCGCGGTGATGTTGGGGCCACGCTGAACGTGGGGCGCGATGGCCGAGGAGCCGGCCCCCTCACTCCTACGGCCGTGCCCACCGCCCCCCCCAATGGCTCCTCCAGCCGTGCCGCCCCCACCTTGCCTGCAGGAGCCCAGGGCCGGCCCAGTAGGCCAAGCTTCAGAGCGGAGCATGGGCCCCACCCACTGGCGCCATGGTAACCCCTAACTAAGGTGCCACTTTTGGAAAATGTGCTGAGTGGAAGCGGCTGCTTCCCTTGCACCCCCTTAGCTACGCTACTGCTTGGGATAGGGATTTGTCTATCTCACCTGTTGCGAATTGCATTGTCTCTGAACTTTTCTTCATGCTTGGGTAGTGTTTGAAAGCAGTCACCTAGTAATCTTGGACTGTGCATGCTTGAGTACTGGAAGAATGGTTCTGTTTAATATAGCTGGAGACAATAATGGTTCCTTGCATTTCTTATACCATTGCAAACATATTCATGAATAAGTTGAAACAATTATTTTCTGTGCTGTTTTCAATATTGCTTAGTATATCAGTCTAGTGATTTGTTGATGTAACAAGCCAATCCTGTATTCCTTGCCTATTTTCGATTTGGGTATCAAATGAACATAGAATTCGGTCCAATGTGACAACGTACCATCATCTAATGTAAGACCATAATTTAAAGAAAAATAATTTCAGATATCTGCAATCTAGTCAGAAACTGAAACCTGATTGCAATCCCAATCTATACCCTCAAGTATTTTCCAGGATATTTTGGTTTTATACTATTTACTGGTAGTTTTGACTACGTGTTGGTATGCTTTAGAATTTGCTACTATCAGTATAAGGAATTATACGTGGTTTGCAAACTACTACAGTTCAGCAGTTTCTCATTTTAACAATGATAGACTATAAAAGCATTTCAATGCAGGCTCTTCTCAGTGCATCCCAGGATACACTAATACTAACAATGGAACATCCAACATATTTAGACAGCCAAGTGTTAAAATAACAAAAATGGTACATATTAGACATTTGCTCTATTTTTTAGATCAGTAAAGCTGCAAAAAACTTTGTAATCCACAAGTGAAACTTCAAGAAATTTCCCACAAGTACACCCTGTTCATCTGGCCACAGAAAAAGCAAGGTAGAGCAATACATTACCACAGAAGCAGGATATTGATCCACATTTTAGTAATATCATGCCATTATGTATCTTGCTCAACTTCACTGTTTTCATTGAATGAGAAAGAAAGTAGTTCTCCACAGTGTACCTGCTCCTGAGAGCTGTATATAGCACAGCAGGTCTCTTGCAATGCTTTCAGTGAGAGCTATTTTTATACACGCAGCACTTACTTCCCTTGTGTTCTACAATCCATTAAAAAATATAGTGTTTATAGATAGGCCTAAAATTTTGACTTCTCTTATATAGGTGCAGAGAGGTAGGGGGAAAGAGGAAGAGGGTGCAGGTTGCTTCCTCCCATAATCCCTCGCACTCCTGTGAAGCCAGCTAGAATGGCAACCAAGCACTCCATTGCACGCTAAGTAGCTTGGTTAATGGAGTTACCCTTAGTCCATGATGCTTTTTGGAGCAGTTGTAAGGATCTCTGCTGAGCCAATGAGCTCTGAGCCCATGTCTGCGTTAAGCAAGCAGAATGGCTCAGGAGATCGCTGTTAAACTGTTACTGTTCCACAAGCCCAGCAACCTCTCTGATGCATGCCTCTAGCAACTAAAACCAGATTTACCCACCAGTGCAGAGATTCTGTTCTCCATACAGTGACTAGGGGAAGCATAAAGAATTAAATATTGTGATTGTTTTTATTTCAAACTTGAATTAGCTGATTTAAAAAGAAAATAAAGCTCAGGCTCCTGTCTAGGGAGAAAACAATGGGTCTTATTGCCAGAGCTTCAGCCAAGGAGCACCCAGCACAACTTTGGAACAACTCTGGGCCAGCTGAAACTTCGAGATAGGGATCACCTGGGTCTAGGAAAGGCCATGCTCCTTGCACTATCAGCAGGTAGGAGGTGGCATAGAAGCCTCTATGGCAGCTCAGTGCTACCTGAGGATACATCTATGCAGGGTGAATCCTCTTGTGACTGGTTGCCCCAGCTTTAGGGTTGCTGTGGACAGAAGTGGCACAAAGTTGCCCTAATGCCACCACAGATCTGGTCCTGAAAGTGGCTATCTAGTAGCAGAAGGACTCATAGACTTTAAGGTCAGAAGGGACCATTATGATCATCTGGTCTGACCCCCTGCATGCTGCAGGCCACAAAACCCTTCCCTGGACTCTGCCGTTGAAGTCCCCAATCCTGTGTTTTAGTGACTTCAATCAGCAGAGACCCTCCTGCTAGTGATCCCTGCCCCATGCTGCGGAGGAAGGCGAAAAACCTCCACAGGCTCAGCCAATTTACCCTGGAGGAAAATTCCTTCCTGACCCCAAATATGGCGATCAGTAAGACCCCGAGCATGTAGGCAAGAGTCTCTAGTCTGACCCCTGTTGGCCATTATACTATTTACGTACCATTGCTTGGTTTTCCTTGGCTATTATGTTTTACCATTAAACCATTCCCTCCATAAACTTATCTAACTTAATCTTAAAACCAGACAGGTCCGTCGCCCCCACCGTTTCCCTCGGAAGGCCGTTCCAATATTTCACCCCTCTGACGGTCAGAAACCTTCGTCTAATTTCAAGCCTGAACTTCCCCGCGGCCAGTTTATATCCATTCGTTCTCGTGTCCACATTAGTACTAAGCTGGAATAGTTCCTCTCTCTCCCTTGTATTTATCCCTCTGATATATTTAAAGATAGCAATCATATCCCCCCTCAGCCTTCGCTTTGTCAGACTAAACAACCCAAGCTCCTCTAGTCTCCTTTCATACGACAGGTTTTCCATTCCTCTGATCATCCTAGTCGCCCTTCTCTGCACCCGTTCCAGTTTGAGTTCATCTTTTTTAAACATGAGAGACCAGAACTGCACACAGTACTCCAAATGAGGTCTCACCAGCGCCTTATACAACGGAAGCAAGACCTCCTTATCCCTACTAGATATCCCTCGCCTAATGCATCCCAAGACCGCATTGGTTTTTTTTACCGCCATGTCACATTGTCCACTCATAGTCATCCTGCGGTCTACAAGGATCCCTAGGTCCTTCTCCTCTTCCGTTACTTCTAAGCAATGCGTCCCCATCTTGTAACTAAAATTGTTATTAGTCATCCCCAAGTGCATCACCTTACACTTTTCACTATTAAATTTCATCCTATTTCTGATACTCCAATTCACAAGCTCATTCAAGTCTCCCTGCAGAATATCCCTATCTTCCTCCGAATTTGCAACGCCTCCCACCTTCGTATCATCCGCAAACTTTATCAGCCCACTCCTGCAATCGGTTCCGAGGTCAGTTATAAATAGATTAAATAAAATGGGTCCCAAAACCGAACCTTGAGGCACTCCACTAGTAACCTCCCTCCAACCTGACAGTTCACCCTTTAATACGACCCGCTGCATTCTCCCCATTAACCAATTCCTTATCCACCTCTGGATTTTCATATCGATCCCCATGTTTTCCAGTTTAACCAATAATTCCTCATGGGGTACAGTATCAAACCCTTTACTGAAATCCAGGTATATTAGGTCCACCGCATTTCCCTTATCTAATAAGTCCGTTACTTTCTCAAAGAAGGAGATCAGATTCGTTTGGCACGATCTGCCCTTCGTAAAACCATGTTGTAATTTATCGCAATTGCCAAGCCAAGGGGAGTTATCTGGTGTGTCTACCACCTAGCAGGATCAGATGGAGAAGGGAGCACGTGGGAGCAGTCGCATAACTAATGGGGAAGAATACATAGGGTTACACAATGCTTGATGGAAGGGATGGGTGACAGGGATAAAGCTGAGGGGTAGTGGAGAAAGGAAGTAGTCATGAATAGGCCAGGAAGAGCACACATGAGGGAAGTGGGTGGAAGGAAGGAAGGAAACAGATAAGGAAGGGGGCCAATGGTAGTTACTGTAAGCGAGAAAATAGACTCTCAATAAGACACTACTGCACAGGCCAAATTATCATACCATCAGGATGTGTTGCAAATTATCACAACTTTATGGCCTTGTTAATTTTTTTAGTCTAGTAAAAAGAATCACTTCTTTTACATTAAAATGTCTAGAAATGTACATAAAACACATATCAAATTCTGTAAGCAATAGGAATACAGCTATTTCTACTTCTTGATTTTCACATCTGTAATCATAGCTCTCTCACTATCACGTTAACCTTGGAATGAAAAATAAAAAAAAAAAATGCAGAGGGAGCATATTTTAAAAATGCAAAAGAAATATGCAGGCAGAGGGCGAGTATCTACTCTACACAATAGTTCTGAAGTATCTCAATATCTACCACAGGCAAGCAGAGAGACTCTAGGCATCAGCTGTTCAATGAGACACAGTAGGTTAGCATTACAAGGCTAAAACATCCACCTTAATTAAAAATAAATTTCCTACACTCCCAAATTAGGAGTGAAAACTGATAAAATATCTTCCATTTTCTCAAAAGCTTAAAATACGCCCTAAATACTTGAGAATTCAACCACATTGCTTTGTAATTTAGGAAAAATGTCTACATCCACATTTTATATTTTAAAACAATTCATATGAATATTATAAACTAATTTAATGTTAATTGTTCTGGTAAAATGTGTATACGAATGACTGGCAGAACATTAAGATTCATAAGAAAGGAACATAAAAGAAAAAATGAATCTATTGTACCCAGTCTATAATTATGTGAATGAGGATATGATGTTAAATGAGCCAGAGGAAGAGCGTGAGACAAATTGACCTAATAGAATATGAGGGTAGTGAAAAATGCATTAGGCCATCCTAATAAATTGTTCATCTCAGCTGGTTTAGTAATTTTATTAATACAAAAAACTAACTAAAAAAGGTCCTTTAAGAATAAGCAGAAATGGTTTTTTTTTTTGGGGGGGGGGGAAGGAGGAAAGGGGGGGGTGTCATTAACTTTCTTCTAACATAAAACATGGGGAGATGCAGTTTAACAGCAATTCTGCCCAGTTCTCTGAGGTGGGCAACATCTATGCTGCTTGTAGAGAAGTGCAGCTGCTCCTCATTTATTATACATTTTGAACTCTTCCCTATCTTCAGGAGCAAGCCTATACATAAATAGAGAGCTTGTCCCTGTGTAAATAACTATATTTTGCAAGAAGTCATTGGTAATTAGCTACTTGCATGTGGCTGACAAGTAGATTTTATGTTCGAATAGGTCCAGCCTTTTGATTCTTTCCACTACATGCCGATTTGGAAGTCACTGCTGTTTTGACTTCCCTTGGACAGCTGCTGCCACGAGATATTCCAGGACTGGGTGAGAATACATGTACTCAAATCCCTTGCAAGGGACTTGGTACCTTCTATCTCTATGCCTAGATGTGGCTAGAATTGATGCTGGAGTCTGCCACAGGTCTTTTGCAGGCTCCAACATCCATTTGTTTCTAAGGCCTTGGCTACACTTACCAGCTAGTTCGACGGCTGGAAATCGAAGTTCTGGGTTCGACTTATCGCGTCTAGTCTGGACGCGATAAGTCGAACCCGGAAGTGCTTGCCGTCGACTGCGGTACTCCAGCTCGGCGAGAGGAGTACCGCGGAGTCGACGGGGGAGCCTGCCTGCCGCGTGTGGACCAAGGTAAGTTCGAACTAAGGTACTTCGACTTCAGCTACGTTATTCACGTAGCTGAAGTTGCGTACCTTAGTTCGAATTGGGGGGGTAGTGTAGACCAAGCCTAAGGTAGTGTAGACCCCCCTAATTCGAACTAAGGTACGCAACTTCAGCTACGTGAATAACGTAGCTGAAGTCGAAGTACCTTAGTTCGAACTTACCTTGGTCCACACGCGGCAGGCAGGCTCCCCCGTCGACTCCGCGGTACTCCTCTCGCCGAGCTGGAGTACCACAGTCGACGGCAAGCACTTCCGGGTTCGACTTATCGCGTCCAGACTAGACGCGATAAGTCGAACCCAGAACTTCGATTTCCAGCCGTCGAACTAGCTGGTAAGTGTAGCCAAGGCCTAAGGTTATGTCTACACTACGGATCTTACAGTAGCACAGCTGCACCGCTGTAAGATCTTCTGCATAGCTGCGCTATGCCAGTGGGAGAGCTCTCCCGCTGGCATAATTAAACCAACCCCAATGAGTACCAGTAGCTATGTGGGCAGGAGCACGTCCTGACCAACAAAAGTTTTGCTGACAGCAGTGCTTATGTAGCCTAAGTAGGACTAGCCTTCCGGACATGGAAGGGTGCAGAGTGACCAGTAATTTGGGATTTCTCTACCACCACTTCAAATGGTATGTTGGGACCAGTTCTCTATGAAATCCACACCTTTTTTTCCTACATAGAGAGTTGTCCCTGGAGCCCCCATGAGATGAGGGAGAGCTGGGGGGCGGGGGAGAGGGCAGGAGCTGAGTCCCTACTGTGCACCAAATGGGGAAGGGAGGTTTGAAAAGGAGTAAAGCTCCTCCAAAGGGTGGAGCTACCCTTCCAGGTAGATCATCCTAATACCACATCCCCTCTACTTGACTAGGGGAAGGAATTAGTGCTGTTGATACCTCTTGTCTGCAGTATCAAGGTATCAGTGCCCAGTGGTCAAGTCAGCACCACTTTCAACCTATGCAGCAAAGGTGACTCCAATCCTGGGACCACTTGGTATGATAGATGCTCTAGGTGCCAATAGGGACTACAGATGCACCGTGTATCAATGATCAAGTTACCAAGGTGACAGCTACCGAGGACATCAGTGCCAGAGGAAGGATGGGCCACAGGTTTAGTTGGTACTGCAGGTACAAAGTTTAGTTGTCAGTACCAACGTGCCAAAAGGTTCTATGCTAGGCTGTTGGATACCCTTCAACTGCAGAGTCTGGGACAAGCCAGACACTTACTGACTCTTGTCTCTCAGCATGGGCTGGGCCTGGCCCTAATGAACTCAGTCTCTGGCACATGTGCACTAAGAGTGGAATCCATGTGGACAATCACTCACAGCAACTGCCTAGGTTCCTGTACACGTAGCCTCCTTGCCAACGTGGGTCTTCAGAGGTGCAACTAAACAGAGACATGAATTGAAACAGAGACTGCCTGCCTCACCTGTGCTTGAGAGATGCCAAGAACCGGTGGGAGCTAGACCAGAAGACCAACTGACAAGCAGTCAATCTACTGGGACTGCTTTGACATGTGAAAAGAGCCCAGACAAACCCCATATTGGGATGAAGAGTTACAGGTGACCAACGAGTCACTAGCAAGTCTCCACATGCCTGGGACCAAGTTTTGTGGCAGAGATCTGGATGCAGTTTAGTTACAGTAGCCAGAGAAGAATAGACCCTAGAGTTGCTCCCTCTGGCCAAAGGGAAGGTATCACTTTGTTTCTCTTAGGTAGCAGCCTTGAGACTGACCTGAAACTCCTAGCTGCACAATGGAGAGACTGAACCTCCACTGCACATGTGAGGACTGATTGTCAGATGTACGCATGCGACTACCCTCCACCAGGACCCAGGGGACAACCACGGCTTGGGGCCACCAAGCCAAAAGCATGAGTTGTTGGCTTCCTAATGAAGACACCAGCCCCTCCCATAAATCTCTAGTCCCAGATAAGGACAGTGGGGAAACTTTGGGGTTAATTGTACTTAGTTTGTGGGCATTTAGTGTTTGCTTCTGTGTGATTGCTTGATTACTCACTTATTTGGTATCCGATTCCCTTTCCTGTTTCTTTTCCCGGCTTTTAGATTGATCCTAAACCTTTCAAGGAATAAAAACATAATTTATCCTTACAGGTTGGTCCTTAATTTCCTGTACTTATAAACTGTAAAGCTGTAGAGGTCACAGGGGTTATTAGTTTATGCACCTCGCTCACAGGAGGAAGAACCTAGTGTAAAGAAACCAGAGCCCATCACTGTTCCTAACATGAGCCACTGAGCCTGAGGAGGAAGAAATAAGGGTCTGAATCAACCCTGGCGATCGGGGTGTCCCAGAAGGGGGCTACATAAGAAAACAATTGCTGTCCAAAAATATTTTTGGAATGACCCCAACTGTGAAGTTTTGTTAAGAATTTAAATGTGCTCTGTGCTGAACTAAAAACAAAATGAAGCTGCTCTAATATCAAACATTCCTGAAGACTTGATGCTCCTTAGTATGGATATGAAACAAAAACCAAAACAATGTGAAAACCTCCCTCCCCCAAATAAAGTAATTTTCTTCCGGTTAACATAATAATGCAAGTAAATTTAGCTAAACACAATAGGCCAGATGATGGTCCTTAGCTCAGCAAATAGAGAAGGCCCTCTGCACTGGGATTTTGTCCTTTCTGCATAGAACGAGGGCTCAGGCACCAATTCAGCATCTATCCACCTGTCCCTGTGTTCCCCATGGAGTTTTATGCACATGATCTAGGATCTGTGATGGATGAGGGGCTTGAGGAGATGACCTATCATTACAGCTCTACTCATGAGAGAACTAATTTTGTATATTCTGTATAGTCCATGTATCTAGATGTAGACCCTGGTATTTCAGCTGGCTGAAGTCAATTTTCCAGGGCAACAGGGGACACTGCTTGGGGCACGCCCCTGGAGAATCTCAAGGTGGGGGGTTTCCTGTCCATCCCAGGGTATCTGCCAGAGGTGGTGACATGTTCTTCTGCCTTTCCCACAGAAGGGCAAACCTTGACCCATACCCTGAAAGGACGTTTGGGGGGCAGAGGAAGGTGTCTCTGCAAGCAGATCCTCACAGAGATATCTTCTTTCAGACTCCCCTTTAGAGATGATCTGGGCCAATAAGTATACAATCTGCTTAAAAAACAGGGAAAAGACATGTACGAGTTCTCCAAGTTTTATTCTGGAGGGATGCATTTCCAAATAGTTTTTGATTGTATTTCTCCAGTTAAGCTAATGCAGTGGTGTACAAACTGTCAGTATAACTGAAGATACATGACTTTGCAAATTTCTCAGAAAAACCCAAAGACCTTCTGACATTAAATATCCCTTCGAGAACCTTAAAAAATGTATAGGCTTAAGCCATCATACGCATCAGAGTATTGTGAATCTTAAATTTTATTATAGTCTTAGAGGACAAGTTGTTTTCATGTAGCTCCATTAAGCATTTTCAAGAAAGATTTTCAAACTGCTCTTAAAATGAGATTTCTCTTTACTTTGTGAAGTAAACAACTCAACCATTATTAATTCTGCAAATTTATTCAGCCTCTAAAGATGAGCAAATATTGTATATCAATCTACCAACATTACAAAACAATTGTGAGGCAGTTAATATTTTACAGAAGATTGCCAATGCATTATTTAGGATTCAGCAGTGAACTTAAATATGGAAAACAAATTATAAAACATTTCTCTAATAGCACTAAACCTGGGACCCAGCCTAGTATTTTTTTTCAGAGAGTTGTGTGTGTATGCGCCTCAGTTGCTTCACTTATGAAGCTCTGATTTATTGGGCTCATACTTTGCCCGTTCAGCTGGCACAGGAGTAAAGATGTGTGGCAATGAATTTTTCCTACCATCAAGGACTTGTTAAATATCTTCTAGAAGAGGGAGTTAACAGCAGATAGGGGAAGCTGCAGATAATGTTAAATTGAAAAAAATACTGCAAATGCCAACAAGGAGAGGGAATAGTACAAGGTGCATTAGGGAGATTAGAAACATGGCAGAAAATACCATAAGATTCATTTTGAAAAGTGCACATTAAAACAGTCCATCTGTGGGTTTCAGTGTCTAAGAGAAGATTAAAATCATCAGAACCAAGCGCAGCAAAGCATGAACCAGATTCAAGAGCTACATCAGCATCAAGGTTGGGAGGACTGAGATCACATTCATTTTCAGACCCAACACGAGGAAGCTACATCTCCAGTGTCTATGACTCGAAGTCATAGACTTCTACTGAAGCATAAGAGAGAAATATAAGAGAAGCCATGAGGATAAAATCTTTCTTGGCAGGGAAGAAGTCATTTCCTCAGTCTTTTCGCCCTGTAGCAGGAGCCCTTGCTCCCTCTCCCATACCAGGAATAAGGCCAGTAGAGTCATGAAGAAAGAATTCCAGAAAAGGAAGTCTTTGCCCCAGGTTGCTTTCTGCCTAGCAACCATTTTATGGTTGATTTATTTTGTTTGTTTTACATTGAAATTTGTTTGACACTAACCTCACATTGGGCAAGAAGGCATTAATAAGAAGGCTACACCTGTAGTATGTGTCAAACCTGGAGGAGGCAGTCAAAAGGGCTGAATCCACTAGAGGCTGACCTGGAAAGAGCAGATATTAGATTTCACTCAGTGAGTGAAGTCTGTCTGGATTATCTTTATGACAAGCAGACTGGCATCAAGATCAGGAACTATAATTTTATAACGAATAAGAACTATGTACAGAAATGAAAGTTTGTTACCTCTATTACTTGGTGTAGCTGCACAGCCTGTTATGGACTTATTGATTTCTGCCCCAGCAGAAAGTGTCATGTGAAACCAAAGACTACATTTAGATTGTACAGGAAGTGTGGCATCGTCCCTTTTTAGGAAGGCTTTCTACATTTCTTTATTGAACTAAAACACAATTAAATGAAAAACTATTTACAAAGCCATAACTGATTTAACAGCCCTTCAGATTGCTCTAACACAATAATATGTCTCAATCAGTCTCTTACGGCATTTCAGCAATCTTCCCAATCAACTGTATTGCAAACCCTCTTTAGGCAAGTCTTGTCTGTAACAGAGCATTCAGTGTCATGATCAAAATTAGGTTAGTTTGTGAATCTTTTTCAACTTATGTCTGTTCTCACCTCACTTCCTTGGCCAACTTGTCACGTATCTTGGCAGATGCTTACAATTCCTTCTTAAGATTTTGCCTTCGTCTGCGATCAGTGAGTATGAGTGAGGTGACTCTTTTGTTCACTGTAGCCTGGATAGGCCAGTGCCCATCTTTCCAAATTCTCACCAAATCTTTGTTTTCTAACAGAAGAGGTCTTGCTCTTTTATTGTATTATTTTGTCTGACTAAACTTTCCCTTTCTATCGGACTCCTTAGTCATCTCTTGTTTTTGTCCCATATCTAATAATTAAGTATTTACACATCTGTTGTAGAAGAGCTCAGCAGCTGACTTTCCACATTGCAGCAGTGTAGGCTCTATAATTGAGTAGTGCTAAACATGGATCTTTTCTTGCATCGATTTCCTTTTTGAGCAAAATTCTTCACTGAATATACTCCACATTCAGCTAATTCATTGATTTGAGGATATCTGGGACTAGCTGTCCCATGATGATAATTGTACATTTTAGCAAAGTCCAGGAACTGTGAGGCACTGTATGTTATTACTGTTCTTGGAATTCCATGATGTGCAAATACAGATTTAATGGGCCAAAATACTGTTGCTAGTGTGATATCTTCAAGTATGACTTTCAGGGAAATTGGTAAAGTACTCCATTATAATTAGGTGATCATGTCTTCTCAAATTGAACATGTCAATTCTGACTTTGTCCCATGGAACTGTGAGTTCTTTGTGTGGCATCATTGTTTTTTCTGCTGGGACTCTCCGTACTTATGATATATTCCGCACCTGCTCACCTTTCTTGAATGTCACTATTTATCTGTGGCCAGGTTACAACTTCTCTGGCTCTCCTTTTTGAGTTGGTCATCCTCAGGTGCCTTTATGTATTTGTTGCAATATTTCTCTTCTCATCACTATGGAAATCATGATCTGTGTCCACCTCGAGAGCACTCCTGAGATCACTGAAAGGTCATTTTTATAGTGAGAATATGGAGGTGGGAAGTGATTTCACCCCCGCATCCTTTATTGCTTGTATCACTGCTTATGACATTGCATCTTTACTGTTTGTCTGCATTTCATTCTATATGCCTGGAGATACAGCATCTTACAGTTATCATATTCACATGTATATTTACTGCTTGTTCCAGATCATCAGGCTTTGTACTGTCAGAGCATATGCTCTTGAAAGGGTCGGTTATTACTAAGTGGCATCCAGGTTGGAACTCCAGGGTCACATCAGACTTCCATATTTTCAAAAATATTCACTAGTATCCTGGGTGGTTCTTCTCCAAGTCCCTTTCTGTGTATTGCAGTCAGTGGTTTGTGATCAGTTTCTGTTTTGAAGCTACGACCATACAGTTGTGAAAACTTGTACATCCAGTGTCTCTTTTTCAATTTGTGTGCATATCATCTCTGTGGCTGTCATCGCGCCAGATGCATATGAGATTAGCAACCAATCAGTTCCATGACACTGTAATGACTGCTCCAAGCCCTCCTTTTGAGGCATCTTGGAGAGTTTGCCATTCAATGGGTCAAAAAATTACAGTACTGTAGCTGATGTCAGAACATACTTTAAATCATTGAACTCTTTTTCATGCTGTGGTATCCATGCCCATTCAGTGACTTTATGGAGATGTCTTAAACTGTAGCTCAGCTATGAACTTGCTGACATAACCCAACGTATCTAGCAGCCTCTGAATTCCCTTTCTATCTTCAGGCCTCAGCATTTTCAGTATTGCCTAAATCTTTGATTCATCAGGAAAGATTCCCTGGGAGGTCAGTCTCTCTTCCAAGTATGTTGTTTCCATTGTTTGAAATGTTTAAGATTAGCTATCCTCAATTTCCATTTGCTGTCCCAAATTACATCAATGTACACTTTCACTACTGCTAGACCCTCTATCATCTGGCTCATGGTATGGTGAAATACTTCTGAAACGGAACAGATTCCAAACAGCACTCTTAGGAAACAGTATCTGCCAACTGGTGCATTGAAAGTACAATTTAGGGGGCTCTGTATCCAAGAGGATCTGCCAAAATACTGTTGATATCTAATTTGCTGAAGAATTTGGATCCTGCCATCTGAAATAGTTCACTTCTCATGGACAAATGTTCTCTTTTCGTGTTTGTTCTACTCTTCAGGGTCCATGCTCAGCTGAAGTCCCTCCTCCTTTTTTCTCTGCAATTACTAGGAAGTGAACCCAACCTGTCAGTACTTCCATTCGCCAAATGACACAATTTGCTGTTATGTTTTGCAGCTCTTCTTCTATCCTCTTTCTTTAGATTTATGGAGCTTTTCCTGTAGCAGGTACCATAGGTTCTGCATTTTCTGTATTACTGGGAGGCACCCATGCCCTGTGAATATCTCTTCATATAATGCTATTAATACTTTCATATTTGGTTCTATGTTGTATGTCTGTCTGTGGCATACATCCTCTTAATGAGACCAAGCACTTCTCACATGTGTAAGCCCAAAACTGATTGCTTGACTGCATGTACTACCACAAACTCCCTGTTTTATCATTTTCCCTTTCTATTTAAATGTCAGTGTGCACTCTCCCAACACTAGAATTGTTCCTTTCACAGACACTTTTACGTACTCCTTACATTTCTCTATTCACTTAGTTATGACATTTACTGGTGCCTCAGTGTCTGTGTAATTTGTGCATATTTTAATTAGCCAATCTTTTGAGTTTTCAGCCTCCTCCATTATTGAGCTTAAGAACAGATTTTCCTAGTCATTGAGGAATTGATTTTTGCACTCAATACATGCATTGTCCTGCTCTTTGCACATTTGAGCATAATAGTTGGTCCTATTAAAGTTTCTTCATATTTTTATGAATGCTGGGCATTTCGTATACTCATGCTAGTTGCCACATCACTGGCATTGTTTCCTGCTTTCCATTTTCTATCCCTGGCTAATCTAATTTTGATGAACTTTTCTCTTGCTGATTTAAGCTATGGTACCTACAGTCTCATGCTCTGTGCCTTTCTCTTGGCTGTGCGTGCATGTGCTCTGCTGCTTGGTGTATACGTATTGCCCTCTAGTGTCAGTTCCATCTCCCTTAGTAATTCATTCACATATTTTCTTATTGTTACATCCCAGAACAATATGTTCCTTAATGAGTCTTTTAATATTCCATAATGACAGGACTGACTTTTTAGTTTTAAGTATGTGACAAATACCTCTATTGTTTCCCCTTCATTCTGTGTTCTCATCCTGAGCATCTCTCATAACTTTTTTTTTTCTGGATACATAACAATCCTCAAACCTTTTCATTATTTTTTTACATTACTATTATTCACCTTCCCCAGCACCATCTGTACGAAATGCAATCTGTCTATCTAGGGCAGTGGTTCTCAAACTTTTTCACTGGTGACCCCTTTCACATAGCAAGTCTCTGAGTGCGACCCCCCCTTATAAATAAAAAACACTTTTTTACATATTGAACACCATTATAAATTCTGGAGGCAAAGCAGGATTTGGGGTGGAGGTTGACAGCTCGCGACCTCCCCATGTAATAACCTTGCGACCCCCTGCGGGGTCCTGACCCCCAGTTTGAGAATCCCTGATCTAGGGCTTCTGTGCCCACCAATGTTAAGAGCAGAGCAATCTTTTGCTCATCCTCGAGTTTATTTGCCCTTCTGACTTTCATATATAGCTCAAATTGCTGTATGAGCCATTTCTAGGCATATTCAGTATTTCCCCTGATTCTTGGGGCTGGTGGAGGAGTCATGTGCAGTTAAACAGGCTCTGTAGCAGCCATTACAATGTGACCTCTCACTGTGTTTTCCAGCATGCGGTGCCTTCAACTGCTGGTACCAGATAGTATCTTATTGATAAGCAGAGTAGTGTCAAGATAAACCGTTGCTATGAACAGAACTATGGAAATGCGGTAAAAAAATCTTCCTACTGCTGTGTAGCTACAGTCTGCAACTGCCCAGTCCTGGACTTTTTTGTTTCTGCCCAAGCAGGAAGTGTCACAGAGAAAACCAAAGACTGAAGAGTGTGTTCAGGAAGTGTGGCATCTGTACACTTCCTGGAGACCTTACCTACAGCGTGCACAGGGAACTGAGTTGGGCTGCTGGCAGACAGAGCCTCCCTGAAGGAAGGTAGGTAGGCCTGCAACTAGGAGATCAACAATTGGGAAGAAGTGAGGCCACCCAGATTCTCTGTGCTCATAGAAGGGCCTGCAGGGAGTAGGAAGACTCCTGCTGAGTCAGGACCTGACCTGCTAGGGGAATATAGAATTCTCCTTCAGCAGAATCATCTAGGTGGTATAAAGTGCTAAGAACCCTGCAGTAAGCCGGTGGAAGAGGCTTAGAAAGGGAAGAGCTGATACACGGTGAACCCAGGAAGAAACTGCAGAAAAGGCCCAAGACAGGGCAAGGTAGAAGTGGTCCAGGGAATCAGTGATGGTTCTGTGTAGCCAGGCCTTGACTGGTTATTAAAGAATTTCTGGACCAGAACCCAATGGCCTAGGTTCCCCTACAAGCCCAATGAGGAAAGTGTAGGAGTATGTGTGGGGCAGAATTGCAAGAAGCAGCAGACCACTGCAGGGCTGCAGCAGCGGTCAGCAGGGGATGCAAAAGGAGAAGAGCCTGCGGTGTGTGGCCAGCCAGCTGGTGAATCACACAAATGCAGACACTTATCGTGTGATGTCCTATCCCTTTCAAATGTTTGAGCACGCCCTATTCCCCAGTGAAAAGCCTCGTTGTCGTGATGGCTTCAGTTTTGCTGCCACAAAAACAATAAAGTCTCTACAGCAGACAGTTGTGTTGTTGGCTACCCAGGTATCTATCCTTCACTGCTGGGTTCATATGTAAGATATCAGCAATGAAGATCTTCTATCCCATGAGTGTCCAGTGCTCCCACTGCCTGAACAAGAAAAAGAAAACAGATACTATTAAAAAAAAAAAAAAGAGGAAAAAAGTTCATCTAGAAACAGGGCTGGCAGACTGTTGCGACATTTCGCTTCAGGTACAGCTGGAACAAGCCAGCTAGAGAAGGGTAAATTGGCAAATACAGTCAGAAACACAGAAGGAGTTTTCTGCCATTACTGCCTAACTGTTGAAGAGACAAAGCAGATGTTTTGAGCAATTTGAAGCTTGCAACACCATTCCAGATGGAAAAGGAGCTTCAGCCTTACTGACAGTCATGAGTCCAGAGACATACGGACTGCTACATGACCTATTTTCTCCAACTTGTGCCCAGCATTACAATGTACACTGCAATTACTGCAGCAATGTGTAAGCAAATTCAGAATGATCCTGGCCCAGCTCATTACATGCTTGATCATTGCCTCAGACTCCATGGACACATATGCATGTGGAATTTGCTGGAACATTAGAAAGTTGTGTGGTTTTGGTCGTAGATGACGCATATTCAAAATGACCAGATGTTTTCAGAATGACATCTACTACAGCTATCAAGACCATTGCACATCTTCATGCCTTGTTTAGCCAGTTAGGCTTACCAGGTCTGTTTCGGTCAAGTAGGAGCAATTAGAATGACGTGAGCTCTATCCCTTTTTATTTTCAGCAGGACCTTCGACAGTAGGGGAAATGGAGGAAAGGTATAGAGAAGGTCCTTGTCCCAGGGGAGGAGGAGAGCATCGCCCAGGGAGTGTTGTTCCATCTCTGCTCTGGAGCAGCAGCATGGAAATTTCTTGTTCAGGTGAGTGGTGAAGAGATCTGTGGACATTGTCTCCCATTGTCTGAATAGGTTATGACACACTGTGGGGTATATCTCTGACTCATAGTCGTGTGGGAATTTGTGACTGAGACTGTTCACTATTGAGTTTTGTGTGCCCGGGAGGTAAGCTGTGGACAGTGTAATGTTGTGGGAGATGCACCAATTCCACAGCCTCATCATTTCTGCACATAGGGAGGGTGACTTGCCCCCACCTGCTGATTGATGTAGTACATACAGGCTATGTTGTCTGTTAGGATCTTTGTGTGTGATCCTGTGATCAGAGGGAGGAAATGGACGCAGGCATTCTTGACCGCTCTTAACTCGAGATTGATGTGAAGGGATATCTCCATGGGTGACCATTTGCCTTGTGTTATGAGGCTGTTTAGATGTGCACCCCACTCTATGAGTGATATGTTGGTAGTGAGAAGAAATGACAGATGTTTGAGAGAAAGAAACCGCTTTGCAAACATTGGCTGGGTCCTTCCACAAGTCTAAGGAGTTTCTGATCCTGGTGGGTGCTGACAGGGATTTGTCAGGTCCATCCTTGTTTGGTCCGTAAACTGAGATGAACCACATTTTGGTACATCACATTTGAAGCCTGGCATGTGGTATTACCATACCATTACCATATGCTCCAAGAGTTAGAGGCAGAGCCTAGCTGGTATTTGTGGTCTGTTTTGAACAGTGTCTATGAGTGAGACTAAGGATAGGAACATGTGATGAGGTAAGAGGGCTTTGGCCTGTTACAATTCAAGGATGGCCCCTATGAATTCCAGGCATTGCACTGGAGTGATGGTTGACGTCTGGGTGTTAATCTGTAGACTCAGTTCCGTAAACATGTGAATTGTAGCTTCAGTGTCTTGGTGAGCCTCTCAGAGAGATTGAGCTCTGAGGAGGCAATTGTTCAGGTAAAGATAGATCATTATCCCTTGAAAATGTAAATGAGCGGCCACCACTGAGAGAACCTTGGAAAATACTCTCAGGGCCAATAATAGCTCAAAAGACACTCTGTATTGATAGTGGTCGTGTCACAGAGTGAATCTGAGAAATCGTTTGTGAAGAGGTATAATTGAGATATGAAAATAGCCATTCTGAAGGCCAAGGGCTGAAAACTAGTCTCCCTGTTCCAACACTAGAATGATCATTGATAAGGTGACCATCTTGAATTTTTGAGCCTTGACAAATTTGTTGAGAGCTCTGAGGTCTAGTATGTGTCTCCAACATACCTTTTTGGATATTGGGAAATAACGAGAGTAGAACTCTTTGCCTCAGACATTGAGATACTAGTTCCATGACTCCTAATTGGAGTAGGTGATCTATCTCCTGTTGTAGTAAACTCTCATGAGAAAAGTCCCTGAAGAGGGATGGGGAAGGGTTTTGTAGAGGGGATAGGGAGGTAAAATGGATTGAGTACCCAGTTCAAACGATCTCCAGGACCCATCGGTTCAATGTTATGCATTCCCAGGCACTGCAGAACGCTGCCAATTGGTGGCCAAATGGATGTGGAATGATGGTCAGCTGTGTCAACTGAGGGGAGTGGTTTGAGGGACAACTTAATCTGGGTAAAAGTAATCATGTAAGGGGGTCAGCCACAAGAATCCCTAATTCACCCACCCTCCTTGCAGATGTTATAATGACAAGGGAGGAAGTTTTCACTTTCAAGTTGTGTTATTAATACGTAGCCAATAGTTCAAAAAGGATGACCCACGAGGCCTGACAAAACTATGTTTTAATCACAAGTAGGGGTCACTTCCCTAATCGGTGGAAATACCAACGATAGATATCTGGTAGTGGTAGGATGGGGTGGAGGAAAGGAGAGAAACCATGAATGCTTTTATAGCTGGATGGTGAGCACAAATACAGCAAAATGTACCACGAGAGAACTGATTGAGACACCCAAGTTCTTAAGGGAGAGTATATACACTTCAGAATCAATAGGAATTTTAGAGTCCAAAAGGTATGAGGTGATGTTGTTCACACCAGGCCATAAATCTTCTGTTCATTTTATAAATCTTTGGAGACTCTTCTGTTATTAATACATTCTGTACTTCAGATGAACATTCCCTTTCTACTTTTGATAGTCATACAAAGGCCACATAGTTAGATAGAGTGTAGAGGTTGAGATGCTGGACTATTGTTCTGGGATAACAGGTCTGGATCTGGCAGAAGCAGTATTGATGGGCAACTCAAGACATACAAGCAGAGAAAACCAGAAGGACAGGATACTCACCCTGTGCAGAAACTAGATCTTTGAGACATGTGACCCTATGGGTCCTCCACTTCAGGTGTGTGTGATCCTCACGCAACTTTGATCAGAGATTTTCATTAGCAGTGTTCATTAGGCCTGTGCATGTGCCTTTCACTTCCTCCTGTCTCGCACTAAGTCTATATAGGGCTATGTGGGCAAACTGCCCTCAGTTTGTCCTCTACCACAAAGCCTCACAGGGGAACACTGAAGCAGAGGGGAAGGAGGGTGGGTAGTGGAGCACCTATAGGGACATATATCTTGGAGACTTGCAGTTACAGCACAGGATGAGTAACCTCCCCCTCTTTGAGTAGTGTCCCTACAAGTGCCTTCAGGTGACTCCTGAGCAGCATCCCCACAGGGAGGAGGTAGCTTCAGAATGGAGTCCAGAACTAAAGACAGAACTGCATTGTCAACTGCCGCAGCACATCTAGAGGGTACAAAGCCTGGAGAAGATATATACTGAAAACCATGTAGCAGCTTTACAGATTTTGGATACTAGAAAGTCTTTAAGACCCAGATGCTGACTGATCTTATAGCAGAAGGTTGCATGCTGGCAGCACCATAACATGCAAGAATACACCCAGAGATCCACGTAGAAAGCCTTTGCGTAGAAACTGTGGCTCCTTTAGATGGAAACAGACACTTTAGGAGACTTCTGGAATGGTTTAATCCTGTAGAGGTAGAAGGCCAAAGCCCTTTTAACATGTAGAATATGAAAAGAAGACTTTTTTAGAATTATGTGGTTTTAGAAACAAAACTAGGTAGATCGATGGTTTCATAGAATCATAGGACTGGAAGGGACCTCGAGAGGTCATCTAGTCCAGTTCCCTGCACTCATGGCAGACTCAGTATTTTGACTATGATATTTGAAAGGCACCTTCAGTAGGAACACTGCTCGAAAAACTGCCTGGGCCACACTAACGTTATTAAGATAATCTTTACCGCATCCTGCCTGATTTTTTTAAGTACCTTAGAATTGGTGGAACTGCATACATTTGAGTACCTGACGATGGTCCCAGGACTGAATCCCCTCTGGAACAGAAAGCTGGACATTTCCTGTTACTGTGTGTGGCAAACAAGTCCACTGTGGGGAGACTCCATTTCTTGAAGAGGGTTTGAATAACTGAGTCCTTTATCTCCTATTCATGGTATGTGGAGAAGTTCCTGCTCCAATCATCTGCCAGTGTGCTCTGCAGTCCTAGTAAGTGGATAGTTGTGAGTATAAAGTGGATAGTTGTGAATGCACCAGATCCAAAGCTACACTGCTGCTCTACACAGGGGAGATACTAGAGCCACCCTATAGTGATCCCTCACTCTCCAGTGGGGAGGGAGGCCACTCTGCCTCTTGTATTGGGCAGTAACCCTCAGGCTTGGGTCGCACTGGTGGGGCCGAGTCATAAGTAGTCTATAGGTCGGGGCCCAACTAACCAAGGAGTCTTTAGCTCACAGCCCTTCATCTAGGGCTGGCAACACTTAACAGTTTGAAACTCTAGCCCTTTGGGTGGGGCTGAGCAGAGCAGGTGGTAGTCTAAGCCGCTGGGCCAAGACAGCCAGTTAACACACAGACAGTCTGGGGCTCTAACCCTTTGGGTGGGTGGGGGCAGAGCAGGGAGCAAGCTTTAGCCTCAGCCTGTGGGCTAAGGCAGCCAGCAAACACACAGACTGGAGCTCTAACCCTTTGGGCAGGGCAGACCAGGGAGCAGGCGTTAGCCTAAGTCTTCTGGCTAAGGCAGTCAACAAACACTCAGTTCAGGGTTCAAGTAGGGATGAGCACTCACACAGTCTAGGGGCTCCGGAAGTCAGCACCAACCGAGTCTAGCGTCATAGCTTGACAGAGGTAGATTCACACAGGCCTCCTACGGTGGAGAGTCGGCCACCCCAGTAGTGGGGTGGCAGGTGGGGTAGGAGGATACGGGCCTGCCCGACTCCATCATGTCCCAGCCCAGGGCCCTAACAGTGGTGGAGTGGTCCGCCACTGCGTCAGCGGGGATCCAACCACAACACGCTGACCTAGAAGCAGTCAGCCACATAGCCAGACAGTAGTCGGCTGCTCCTGGCCTACTTCCTACCTCCCCGGGATTTGATACGTCTGGAATCCACAGGTCCTCTGGCTCCTCTGGGTACACAGTGAATGGTAGTCATGGCAACTCCCCTTCTGGGTCCATCTCTTCTGGGGCAAGGTGATGCAGAGCGCAGATTCAGCTCCCGGGTGTCTCCTTCCCTGGCTCCCGCTCAACTGAGCTGCAGAGCCCTTCCTTTATACTTTCTGTCCCACCCCAGTACTTCCGACGAGGGGGTCAGGGCAGGTTCGGCTATACCAACTAGGGGAAGTGTAGTGATCCCTCGCTCTCCAGTCTGGAGGGAGGCCACTCTGCCTCACTACACCCTGTGCCCATTTAACTAGAACATAGCAGTTGTATTGTCCATGATCTAGGTGGAATGACTGTGTATGAATGGGAGGAACTCCTTGCAGGCATTCTGAATTTCCCAGAGCTCTAGGATATTTATGTGGAGCTGAGATTCTTTGGACATCATCAACTCCCAGGGTTTTTACAAAGGCCATGGAAGTAGCAGCTGCATTTCTTTGAAGATCAGTAGTGCAGGTTTATTCCTACCTAGATGACTGGCTTGTTAAAGGCCGGTCCAAAACAGCAAGTGCAGAACAGTGTTATCCCGATGACTGTTAATCAGCACAGAAAAACCTCTCCTCTCCCCTGTCCAGAGGACAGATTTTATAGGGCCTGTATTGGACTCATCTCAAGCCACGGTCTTTCTTCTGGACTCCAGGTTCCAGGCAATTGAATCAACTGTCATAGGGTTTGAAGGCTTATCTGATCAAAACAGCATGAAACTGTTTGAAGCTTCTGGGTCACATGGCCTCTTGCATTTACAGGGTTCAACATGGCAGATGGCAACTCAAAACTTCACAGGACTGGCTGGCACCAGCCTACTGTCAGTATCTTAACAAGGCCAGGAAGGACCAAAGGTCAGATCTGGGTCAAACCTGAGGCTGGAAGTACCAGAGGAGTTCGCAGTCAGGTTCCACACCAGGACTGATACCAAGGGTCAGAGTCCAAGTTAGGAGGCAAAATCCAAATCAAGCCAAGGTCGAAGCCAAGAGTCCAGGAGTAGCAGAAATGATTGTGGCAGCTACAGGAGATCTGTGTTATTCCCTGGAACACCCCTGGGGTTTATATAGGGTGGAGAGCCAATCAGTAGCCATGAGGCTGTTGCCTGTCAGACCCTTTGAGGTGGAATTTTCCATGGTCTGTGTCCATAGCGGGTCATGGGGAGTGGAGTACAAGGTAGCTAGACTTGCTGCTGGGTGACAGCACAGAGATGGCGGTTGCCAGGCAGCTCTGCACACCCAGGGTTCTAGACCCACGGGGCCTTGAATTACTGCCCCCTCCCCCCCAGGATCATCAGGATGGGCTGCAGG